>NC_143530.1:1651504-2251504 GCF_031878675.1 Megascapheus bottae | reverse complement strand
GATTTAAACAACAATATACAAAATACAAGCCTGATAAATATTCTTTGTTAGATTCAATAGAAATGAAATACTACTAAAGACCTTGGTGTTTCTTCTTGAGGCTTCTTCTTCAGTTCTTAGGAGTAAGTGGCCGTCTTCAGGCTTCTGCACCCGGGCTTTGAGCAGCACTGCTGTTGGCAACTGGAATCCAAAAGAATGGAGAGAAGCATTTAAGGAAAGATATTTATTGCAGTACTGATTTAAGTATTAAAGATAAATTTGAACTGAATGTCATCAGAGGAAAAATAGATATGACAATATACAGTGAAATTCAACACAACAATTTTGAGCAGACTGGGCTATGTGTATGGTGTATGTGGACAGCGTTGAAACCAAGACTTATATTGAAAACGTATTGGCATGATGTCATTTATATGAATCAAAAATACTCAGAATAATATTGGATGAGGGTTTTAGGGATATAAATAAATGTATTAAAATTAAGGAGTAGAAGATTATACACCATTTAAGGACAATAATTTTTCCTCTAGGAAATGTGATAAAGAATATAAGGTTACAGAGCTTTGATTTGTACCTGTAATGTTTTCTTTCTATAAAAGTTTGAAATTCATAAATGTGCTATTTCACATTTTAAACATTCCGTATTGGATTCTTTTTTTTTTTTTTTTTTTTGTCGGTCATGGGGCTTGAACTCTGGGCCTGGGCGCTGTCCCTGAGCTCAAGGCTACTGCTCTACAACTTGAGCCACAGCCCCATTTCTGGTTTTCTGATGGTTAACTGGAGATAAGAGTCTCATGGACTTTGGTGCCTGGGCTGGCTTTGAACCTTGATCCTCAGATCTCAGCTTTCTGAGCAGCTAGGATTACAGGCATGAGCCACCGGCACCTGGCGATTGCATAATACAATGGTTGCGGGGTTGTACTCAGTGGTAGAACACTTGCCTAGAAAACACAAGGCCCTGGGTAGATTTCCAGCCTTTCAAGATCAGACAAGAACACTTCAAAGAAATTCACCACATCTCTGAAATGCTGGAACAGTTTTATCTTTAAGTGGCATGGTTCATTTGGCCAGAATCCATGTGGTTTTAGAGAGAGAAACTTAATCATTTACTTCTGGTTTCAAAGTTCAGTCTTAAGATGGCCCCTCATGTCCATAGGAAGCCACTTTCCTCGCAGGCCCGTGGGCTGTCTCCCAGTCTGGGTACTTCATGTGTTCCCTGCGTCTCCAGCTACAGAGGGCCCTGCGAGGCCACCACTCGGGCCATCTAACCAGTTCTGGGACTGCAGGAGACGACTACAGCTCATGTAGGTTGTAGCAGAACCCAGATGACAATTGAAAATACCATGTTGAACTAAGATTAGGAAAGTGACTTCCAGCTTTATTTGGGGCCTTGGACTCCAGTTTACTCCCCCGCCAGCGTGGGAGAGCAAGCTACACCTCATGGCAGCGCCATGTGGTGAATACTTGTACCATGAGCGCTCCACCTGTGATGCTCTGTGGGTGACTGGATGGCTGCGGTGACCGAGCTTGCTCAGCTGACACGGGGTCTCAGGCATGTCTCCCAGACTGGCTTCCAGTGGAGAACGTTGATCTTCACCCCACCAGCCGAGTTACCGCTCTGAGCCACCATGCCTGGCTCTAAGTTATCAAACATCCCGCTTCTGTTTCTCAACTATCTGTAAGTTACTGTACTGAGCTTTTCAAAGCAGTAACACATTTGTAGTTGCTTGCTTGCTGGTACTACCTGCTTCCTTTGATGACAGAAGAGGAGAAGAGTGGTGACATTCACCACAGGCCCTGATATTTCAAAACGGTGGGCAGTGCTGTGGCTCAGTGCTCCTGCTAGAGAAGCTTGTAGGGTGCTTGGGATTGTGCCGAGTCCTTCCTGTCTGCTCACTCTTGCTCCGTCCACGAAGCTGGGCACAGGTGTCTTTCTCTCTCCTGAAACTCCTGGTCACCGTACCCTCGCAGCACGGGGCAGGGCTGCTGAGGGACCTGAAGACACCTCAGAGGAAATTACAAGCCTTCGTTCTTTCTCCACCCTTCCTATCTCTGAGCTGTCACGCCGATGCCTTTGTCAGCTCAGCCTTGGGTTGTAATTACAGTCTTTGAGTAAGACTTTCTCTTCTAGAACACATGGTTCTGTTACGTTATTAGACATTTTCTGCCTTGGGAATTGGCTGTGGTGGAGTCGGCAGGGGCGGCAGGAGGCCCACGCCATGCCTTCTAGCTTTTCTGACTTGCAGGGAAATGTGTTACCACTGTAAGAGTTGTGGTGAGCTGGGATGGATGTGTTGAGGTGGAACCTGGTCCTGCATGCATCAGGGAAGAGACAGGCAGCATGAGGCAACCACAGACCATTTGCAGGGGATAAAACCAAGTTATTGATGCATTATATCCCTTCCTCGGAACACTTTCTTGGAATATGCACACAAGGACTCCATGTCGTGTTCCCACAAAGCTGTGCTTTTACAAGTTGAGGTTTTCGTTTCAACTCTTTCACAAGGTCTCCTTGATAATGGTGTGCTTTCTCCCTAGTCTGAACTACAGGATAACTGTTGTTATTATTTTAGAATATTGTGGACATACTCACTGTTTCGATATAATAAAACTTAGCGTCTTCCCAATGAATGGCTCTCATATCTCAGATGTGCAGAGTCTACAGTGTGCAATTTTTAAACTTGTTTCATTTTGCTTTCCATTTATTTTCCATATAGATTATTTTCCATATGGGTATTTTATTCACACTTTTATTCTAAATTCAATTTTCTTCTTGGATGCACTTATTCACAGAACCACTTTGTATCTTCTTTGGAATAAAACAATGTAACACTATGGGAAATAATGATTTCCTATATACTTACTGTTCAACAGATTATGACTCAGATTAGCAAAGACAGTGAAATTGCAGAAAACTTACTGCAAGTCCCCATGAAACTGAATTGAGATGCCAAACTCAATTTATAAGGCTTTCCAAATAATACACATTACAGCCCCATGCCAAGACATGCTTTCTTTTTCCCCCTTTCTGCTTTGTCTCACTAACCGAATGCCCTGTCTGGAGTGGAGCTGGCACGAGTATAACTTTCTGCTTCGTATCGCTCTGTAGAGTATTTCCATTTGTAGTGTGTTAGCATAGTGGCTGACGGAATTGAAGTAGAAAGTGAGTGTAACTCAGGACTCAGGAAAGCAGTGGCCATGCCGGTGTCAAAGCTGAAGTGAAGGAAAGTGCTATGCCTTGAACACCAGTCCTACCACTGGGGCAGCGATTCTAGTGTCAGGAAATCTTGTCCCTGTAGATTCCAGTCTCAGAAGTCTTGTCCCTCGGAGAGCTCTTGGTAGCATCTGGTTGTCACTGCTTGGAGGGGGTGTTCCCGGCCTCTAGGGGGTCAAGGCAAGGGTGCTACCAACCCTCTTATGGTACTGGCATTATGCAACTCTGAATGAGTGCCGAAGTTGAAAAGCCCTGATTCGGAGGATAACAGAGCTCCAAGCCTTCTAGTGTTTAGAAACAACGAAGAGGCCAGCGTGGGGCCCTGAATCTCATGGGGACAGAGGTAGTGGCGGTTGGCTGGTGGTGACGTCACCACGGCCTCTGTCTTCACTTCCGAGTACACAGCTTAATTACAGGTGACAGCGCGCAGAGAGAAAAGAACATTGTCGTGATGTAAGCACCCTCGAAAGACCTCAACGTTCCAACAACTGAAGGGGCAGGCAGGGAGAGCTGAAGCAGGTAACGGTCATCCCGCTCCAGATCCTGCCTTCGGCCATGCCGGGGGAATGGGTCTTGTCAAGGGAAGGCTATTTGTCCCCACGGGGTCCCAAGGAAAGAGGGAGAAAAAGAACTGAGGGAATTACTCACACTCGGAGCACGAAGGGTCAGGGTAGGTGACAGTTCCAAGTAGTCTCCAGGGAGCCTGTGCTCCACTTGTTCTCAGCAGGCGGCGTTGACTTGATGTGCAGATGGTTCTGAGGTGCTGGCACCGGGGCGTGGTCGTCTGTGTATTGTAAACTGTGGACGTAGACAGGAAGTGTTGGTTTCTGTACATTTCTCCACTTGAATGGTGTTTCAGTGAGCTCCTCTGGACGGTGTACCAAACCCTGTGTTCATGGCTGGCCTGTTCCCTGTCCTCTTTTCACAGAGGCGCTCCAGCTGCTTTCCCTTGACCCACTTCCCAGGTGGACAGACTTCATGGATGTAGTTGTGCTTTTGCACGTGTGTCATCTTGCCTAGGCAGAGCATTGGTTCGGCACTGCTGGCCTCCGGGAACACGATGGCACACAGTAGGGTGCAGGCACATAGTAGTATTTGCTGAATGGAAGAATGAAAAAGTTTGCTGTTGTGGGGCTTGAACTCTGTCCCTGAGCTCTTCAGCTCAAGGCTACCACCCTACCCCTTGAGCCACAGCCCCACTTCCCGTTTTCTAGGGGTTAATTGGAGATAAGAGTCTCTTGGACTTTATTGCCCAGGCTGGCTTTGAACCACGATCCTCAGAACTCAGCCTCCTGAGTAGTAGGTGTGAGCCACCACACCCGGAAACTGAGCTGCTCTTGATACTGCCTGTACGGACAGGTGGGTGTGGACCCTCCTCCTGGATGGAGCCCACAGCCCCTCCCCTGCCCTGCCACCTCTGCGCACCCGGCACTTACCTTTTTCTTTTACTCTCATCCACTGCTCACAGTCTTTGCCTGAGTTCCCTCAACTTTTGCTAATGATAGTTTTTCTCTCCCTCGTCAACAACCTTCTGACAGATGAGTGCGTAAGTACTACTGGCGTGGCGCATTCATCAGGAGAAAGTCAATTTTGGGCGGAAATACTAACACTAGGGATATGAACTATGAACATCCATTAAGTGCAGTTTATATTCACTGTCCACTGTAGAAAGTTCCGATGAGTTTGGAAAGTAACTTCTCTGTCCCCACAGCCCTCGTCACGCCAGTCCAGAGCCCGCCTCACTTATTCCAGGCCTGGGAGTTCTGAGGGACCTCCCTCTGTGCTGCTCCCTCTGGCCCCCAAAACCACAGGCAAGGAGATACCGCTCTGCTCCTGCTGCCATGCCTCCTGCGCTTACGCTTCCCCACGTACTGTGTGCCAGGGCAGGCTCTCCACCAGTGCTGTGCCCATCACGACCAGAAGCAAAGTAAGAGCAGAGTCCCAAATCTGGCATCTGCTGTGATCTAGCTGTGCAGCGGTGGGTGGATTCCTGAAGTCAGATGTGCGGCACAAGGCGCCTGCTTTCAGTGGTCCCTGACACCCAGTGTCCCCGAGACCCAGCAGTCCCCAGCCTGGCTGCTCAGGGTACGCTTTCCATCTCTCGTGCCTCGTGTGACCATCTTTCCCAGCACACATCACACGGCGTGTGGCTGGTAAGGGCTGGAAGCTCTGGTGTGTGTTACTCGTCTATTACTGCTCACAAGGGACCCCTAACTTAGCATTTAAAGACAGCAGGCATTCCTCATCTCATTCTCTGTGGGTCGGGGGTCTGAGGCCCGCTCAGGCCGGCAGTTGCATGTGGGTTGGTCTGGGCAGTGTAGGCCTTGGAGCTTCCTCTTGTGGTCTCTCCACAGGGCTGTGGCTTAGGCCATGGCACCTGGCTTTCCAAGCAATACACTTGCAAGAAGGGACCAACCAGGGTGGAGGCTGTGGTCTCTATATGACCCAGCACAGGGAGGGCTGTACGATGACCTGTGCTGTAGATTCCACAGAAAACCACGGGACCATATTACAACGTGTCTGTTAAGTATGGCACTGTGATCCACATTAGCACTTCTGAGAGAAGCGAGAGAAGCAACCTCCTCTCTCTCTCTCTCTCTCTCTCTCTCTCTCTCTCTCTATATATATATATATATATATATATATATATATTTTTTTTTTTTTTTGCCAGTCCTTGGGCTTGAACTCAGGGCTGAGCACTGAGCACAGGGCTTTTTCCTTAAGGCTAGAGCCATAGTACCATGTCTGGCTTTTTCTGTGTATGTGGTACCAAGGAATCAAACCCAGGTCTTCGTGCATGCAAGGCAAGCACTCTACCACTAGGCCAAACTCCCAGTCCCCATTCTCCTTCTACAAGAGACTTGACACTTGGGAACATTGCACTGGTAAAGCTGCAGAAGGGTCTGGGATGATAATCAAGCCATTCAACACAATCCATTAAGAAAATGAACGACAACAATAATGACAGCTGGGACATCTTAGGTGTGGCCTTTTGAGTTAGCACACCATGTCCACCTTTCACCTGGCAAGCTATGAATGACAGTGCTTTTCTTTTGGTTTGGCTTGCTTCTTTAGTTGTCTCCCTGGTACATTTCCCACTTCCTTCTCTTTGGTCTATTGATACACACAGACACAGACACAGACACACACACACTCACTCACTGGCTTCCTTATCAGGGAGCTCTAAAGAGCAGGCAGGTAGTCATGGTGAAATAAAAACACCACTCCTAGCTCACACTTGGATGATTGGTTCCCAGGTGACTTGCAGTGATCTCTCGTGTCTCTGGGGAGCCGTGTCCTGCTGTGGCTTATTTTGTCTCCGCTCCCCTTCCTTCTGGCTGCTTTGAGTATGGTGCTGTCTTATTGCATAAACCTCTCAAGAGACATGAAATTAACCACGTTTGATTCTTACATCCATTTAGGTTTAAAATAAATACCAAAATAAATACAGAAACACCAAAGTCTATCATAAATAATATTTATTGTATAAATATAAACCAGAATATATATATATATATACATATATATGTATATATATATAAAGTACTATCTGCTTGGAAATTAGATAGGCTGGGAATATGGCTTAGTAGAGTGCTTGCCTAGCATGCATGAAGCCCTCGGTTCAATTCCTCAGTACCACATAAGCAGAAAAAGCCGGAAATGGTGCTGTGGTTCAAGTGGTAGAGTCTAGTGTTGGCCAAAAAGAAGCTCAGGGACAGTGCCCAGGCCCTGAGTTCAACCCCCAGGACTGGCATACACATGCAAAACCTGAACTAGCTCATGAGACCTTTCCTGATATACCATAATTTTACTGAGTTGTAAATGGAATGCACAGTTTTCTCCCAGTCTTGTTGCAGTACGTCTTGGAACATTCAGAGGGTTTGAGAAGCTGGCAGGTGCTTGTTCTCCGCAATTCTCGAGCAGCCTGGCACATTCAGGACTATCCCGGGGTCTGAATTATATATATAACTAGAAAACGGACTGCAACGTAACTGCTGTATGAAACTCTATTCCTGTTGCATCAAGGTAATTATCCATTTACACCTTTCAGTACATCCTAGGAGATCAGGAGTCATCCCCCACAGAAATGTAGTGGAAGACTGCTTTATTTTCTTATAGTGGGGCATATCCGCAGCACTGCTCATCTACGAATGGACGAAGCTTCTCCCAACGGACAGGGTTATAATGAGATTAGGTGTTAAAATGTTTCTACTCAGACTCTTATTTTCAGTGCTATGGCTCAAACCCAGAGCCTATTAAACAAGAACTGTACCATTGAGTGACATCAGTCCATTTTTAAGATAGATTTGGAAAAAGTTTCACCAGTAACTTCATAACACTTTAAGTGGATCAGACTTAAAAGTTCTCCAGAAAAGTTTGCAAAAATTTAACCTCAAGAAATACCAAAAGTTCCAGGTGTGTTTCAGTTGAGTGCTTAGCATGCTTTTATTAGGAATGGGCTTTGAATTATCTGAGTGGCACTGTTAGTGTGGGTTTGTCTCTCTTACTGTGACACAGATCTTTGTACTTTTATGCAGAGAAATCTGAGACTTGACTTACATTGCAGGAACTGCATCTGTAAAATCAGAGTCATGTAATTTCTAGATAGAGTCCCCAAGTATGCAAGGTCAGCCGATTGTAAGAAATGCTCGCATGCCCGTGTGTATCATTACATTAGTCACAGCAGGCAGGTTGCACAGTCAGCCTGAGTGCAGGCCCTTGAGAGATGTGTGACAGAGGTGATGTGGTCACGAGAAGGGTGAAATTAGACCACTTTCAGGAAAACAGGAACCATCATGTTGGGTGCAGGAAGCCAGCCCCGCAGAGACGGGCATTGTGTGTTCTTCTCAGATGTGAACTCCAGGGAAACACAGGGAACCGAGGCAGGGGGATGCGGGAGGGGAAAGAAACGGGCATGCGAGGGAGGAAAACAGAGTGAACGGGAGCCACACACGTCCTTTGCTCCGCGGGAAGCTTTTGGCTACATGCACACTGCAGTATGAACGGAAGCTCCGTTGTTTCAGTGAGCTCCGTTTTCTATGGTGGACAGGTCGACCCGAAACGCCTGCGCGGGGGACGTTGGGGGTGTTTCTAGCTTGGGCTACTAACCTGCCATCTTCCTATCAACTGCGCGGCTCCTTTGTGGCGCAGTGGCTGGGTCCTTCGCGCGGGCCTGTCCACTGGGGAGGTTGACACGGTTCAGCCATGTGCATCCCCGCCACAGGAACGGGCCTGGGCCCTGGGCGCCTCCTCCTCCTCCTCCCCGTCCACACGCCCGGGCCCTGGGATGGACGTGGGACCCGGGCGCCTCCTCCTCCTCCTCCCCTCGTCCACACGCCCGGGCCCTGGGGCGGGCGTGGGACCCGGGCGCCTCCTCCTCCTCCTCCCCGTCCACACGCCCGGGCCCTGGGATGGACGTGGGTTCCGGGCGTCTCCTCCTCCTCCTCCCCGTTCACACGCCCGGGCCCTGGGATGGACGTGGACCCCGCCCCCTCCTCCTCCTCCTCCCCTCGTGGATGGACGTGGACCCGGGCGCCGCCCCCTCCTCCTCCCCTCGTGGATGGACGTGGACCCGCCCCCCCTCCCCGTCCACACGCCCGGCCGGGTCTGCCCTTGCTCTTCGCAGGTGGCGGTGACCTGGGGAGACGCGGACGGGGCCCGGCCCGCCCCTGGGAGCGGCTCAGGCGGTGAGCGCGGTGCGCCGCACTCGTCTCCGGCACAGTGCTGGCGACTCACCTCGCGTGCGCGGCCTCGGACCCGGACGCCGCGATGGGCGCCGGCCCCGCCCCCTAGCCCGCCTCCGCCCCGCCCCCAGACAGCCCCGCCCCATCCTGCCCCGCCCCTAGCTAGCCCCGCCTCATCCCGCCCCGCCCCCCGATCGCCCCGCCCCAGCCAGCCCCGCCCCCTAGCCCGCCCCGCCCCCAGACAGCCCCGCCCCATCCCGCCTCGCCCCCCCAGATAGCCCCGCCCCCAGCCCGCCCCACCCCGCCCCCGCCAGCCCCGGGTCTGAGGAAAACCCGGCGGGGAGCGGTCCAGAGCCGCCCGGGCGCGGGGCGCGCATGCGCGGCGGCGGAGCTGGAGGCTCCGCGCGCCCGGCGGCGGCGGCTGGCTGTGGCGGCGGCTGGCTGTGGCGGCGGCGGCGGCGGCGGCGGCGGGTGGGAGGGGCGCGGCCGGCGCCCGCCCGAGGTTCCGCGGGGCGTCGAGCACCTCGGAGCCCGGCGCGAGAGGGCCGGGGCGGAGGCCGGGCGCGGGGCGCGCGGCGCGGGGCGGCGATGTTCCACTGCATCCCCCTGTGGCGGTGCCACCGTCACGTGGAGACCCTCGACCGGCGCCACAGCTCGCTGGCGCGCGTCCCCGAGGAGGTGTACCGGCACGCGCGCAGCCTGGAGGAGCTGCTGCTGGACGCCAACCAGCTGCGGGAGCTGCCGGAGGTCAGCGCCGCCCGCCCGCCCGGGCCGCCGGGAGCCGGGAGCCGGGAGCCGGGAGCGGGGGACGCGGGAGCCGGGGAGCCGAGGACCCGGGACACGGGGGGCTGAGGGGCCGGGGGCCGGGAGCCGAGGGGCCGGGGGCCGGGAGCCGAGGGGCCGGGGACCCGGGACCGGGGGAGCCGAGGGTCTGGAGGGCCTGGGAGCCGGGGAGCCGGGGAGCCGAGGACCCGGGGCCGGGGAGCCGAGGGGCCGGGAGCCGGGGAGCCGGGAGCCGGGGGGCTGGAGGGCTGAGGGGCCGGGGGCCGGGAGCCGAGGGGCTCCCGGGGAAGCCGGGGAGCCGGGGAGCCAGTCAACCTGTCGCGGGGACCGGGAGGAGACCGTGCCGAGCCGGTGAGGGCTTGGGGACCTTGGGGACCGGCGCCCCTCTCCCTTGACCCCGCCCGTACCTGCGCCTCTCCTCCGCCCCATTCACCCCTACCTGCGCCTCCTCTCCACCCCCACCCCTACCTGCGCCTCCCCTCCACCCCACTCACCCCTACCTGCGCCTCCCCTCCACCCCTCACCTCTACCTCCGCCTTCCCTCCATCCCACTCACCCCAACCTGCGCCTCCCCTCTACCCCACTCACCCGTACCTGCGCCTCCCCTCCACCCCACTCACTCCTACCTGCGCCTCCCCTCCACCCCTCACCTCTACCTCCGCCTTCCCTCCATCCCACTCACCCCAACCTGCGCCTCCCCTCTACCCCACTCACCCCTACCTGCGCCTCCCCTCCACCCCACTCACCCCTACCTGCGCCTCCCCTCCACCCCTCACCCCTACCTGCGCCTTCCCTCCACCCCACTCACCCCTACCTGCGCCTCCCCTCCACCCCTCACCCCTACCTCTGCCTCCCCTCCACCCCACTCACCCCTACCTGCGCCTCCCCTCCACCCCACTCACCCCTACCTGCGCCTCCCCTCCACCCCTCACCCCTACCTCCGCCTCCCCTCTATCCCACTCACCCCAACCTGCGCCTCCCCTCCATCCCACTCATCCCTACCTGTGCCTTCCCTCCACCCCACTCACCCCTACCTGCGCCTTCCCTCCACCCCACTCACCCCTACCTGCGCCTTCCCTCCACCCCTCACCCCTACCTGCGCCTCTTCACCCCACTCACCCCAACCTGTGCCTCTCCACCCCTCACTCCTACCTCCGCCTCTTCTCCACCCCCACACCCCTACCTGCGCCTCCCCTCCTCTCCTCCACCCCACACTCCTACCTTTGTCTTGTCTCCCCTCCTCACCCCTACCTGTGCCTCCCCTCTACCCTCACCCCCATCTCCACCTCTCCTCCACCCCACACTCCTACCTTCATCTCGTCTCCCCTCCACTCCTCACCCCTACCTTCGCTCCCTCCATCCCATACCTCTACATTTGCCTCCCCTTGTCACCATACCCCTACCTGCTCCTCTCCACCTCATACACTCCTACTTTCACCTCTCCTATACCCCCACAACTCCAATTCCCTTCTACCTGGGCCCACGTTCCAGCCTTGTCCTTGCCTGCCAAAAGTTCTCAGTCCTGCAGCAGCTCCTGTCCTCCCTTCCCCTAACCCCTCCCTCCCCCAGCAGACCCCTGTGTGTGGGTTATGTGGGACCCCAGCAGGTGGGGTCCTAGCACTTGTCCCAACTCACTCCCCGCTCCTTCCACACCCCCAGGCCTGAGTGTTGGTCTCCCTGACTTCCAGGCCGGTCCTCGCTGGGTCTCTGAGGGGACCTGGGCAGTGTAAGCTCCGCACAGTCCTGTCCTGTGTCCAGGAGGAGGAGGAAGAAGAAGGGAGGCTGAGGGCCCTGGCCCATCGCTCTGGGTTGTGCCCGGGATTGAAGTTGTTGTCCAGAGGCGACCCAGGATCTGGCCCAGGCCCCCAGGTGCCCTCTGCCTGGGCCGGCCAGCCGGACTTGTTGGTGGTGGGAGCTGGGTAGGGACAGGGCAGCGGCTCTGACTGCTGCTGGTCATTGTTACTGTCTTTCCTGGAGCTGCCTGCCACCCTGAGTCCAGAGATTCTGTACTGGGATCTCGTGCTGGGAGTTGTAGATGTAAATCATTTTTTCTGATTTGTGAGTTATGCAGTAAGTCAGTCACTAGGCAGGACTGGCCTGGAAGCCCACCACACTTTATTGGATGGGGCTGGAGCTTGCTCAGAACTTTACCATGAACAGCCCTGGTATGTTCTCCAGGGCCTATCACTACTGGTGTGTTGTCTCTGCGTTCTAGTGCATTATTTCCTTCTGTTCACTTTCCCTGGCTCTTGCCCGTGGATTGGCTGGTTTTCCTATGTCCTCACAGACACTATCACTTGGATCTTAGCAAAGCCTCCAGGCCTTATTTTACTCCCAAACACACAAAGCTCTACAATTCCTGAGAATATTTCTTTTTCAGCCCTTTTCTAATGGATGGGCTTGTCTAGCCTTTAATAAGTGAAGTTTGGTGCTCACTCACCACCATTAGCTGTATACTTTTAGAGTTTGTAGCCTGCTCATTTTAAGAGTTTCTCAGAGTAGCTGCTAAAGGCTGAGTGAGGAGCTGGTTGACTAGAAATGGTCAAGTGCTCTGTTGGTGGAATTGGGTGGCTCCTACCTGGCTGAGGAGTTGATCTTGGCATAGGAAATGGTGGGTTTTGGAAGTGTCAGGTATTTCTACTCAATATAAATTGAAACTTCCCAGAATCTCAAAAGTATCGTCTGATGGCACTGTGAGAATGCAGTAGGTAAACATTCCAAAGCCAGAGGTAGCCTTGCTTATTGGTATTTTGCCCTAACAGCTCTTTAGTAGGTTTTGAAGTTGTGTCCAGTGGATTTCTCCCTGGCTCTCTGGGTGTGTCTGAACAAACACCTTGAAAGCACAGGTATTTGTTTCCTTCGCAGTCTTTCCTTGGGCTGTCTCTTGTCCTCTTGTCTAACCCATTCCTGGGGCTTGGCCAAGCCTCTGCTCTTTCCCCAGCCTGTCTCCAGGTAGCATTCCTGCCCTGCCACACAGGTCCTCTGCAGTCTATCATTTGTTAGGAAGCGCAGCCAGAGGGAAGCTGGAGGCCCCATGGGACTGGCTTCTGCATAATGATAAGATGCTACCTCTCATTTGTCGCAACATCTTTATTTACAAATTGAGACTCAGAAATGAAGTGACTTTCTCAGCTGGTGAGATGGAGTCAATGGCTGTTTTCATCATCCCTTTGAACACCTAGCAGGAATCTAGCACTTAAACCCGGCCTTTCCCAGAGTTTTCCAAGTCACTGTTACTTGCAGTTGTTGGAGTGTAGAGAGGAAATGGACTGTAGTCCGCACAGTTTTGTGGGGATGATGATGGCCTCAGGACAGATGGGACGTGTGAGAGGTGAGGGATCACTGGTGGATGCTATGGCTGCTTACCTCATGGTCTGACGTCTTGCTGACCTGCACTCCTGTCTTGGTTCTGTCCTGTGGTCATCTCGTAAGTGCCTGTCTTAAGAGGCACTTAGCGTTGGCCCAACTCAGAGGGCAGTAGTCACTCCAGCAATCACTCCGTCCTTTCTCCTTCATCCTTGTTCCTGTCCTCATTTCTCCCTGCGACTGTGTTTTGCTGTCTTTTCTCACAGACAGCATTTTTATCTTAAGGGCTTTTGCCCCTCTTCCACTCCTGTGAGCACTCACTTAGTCTCCATCAGTGCACACTTACCTCTCTGCTGAGTGTACAAAAATCTTCTTTCTCTGCTGAAACATATCCCTGATCTGGCATCTACCCTTTTCTAAACTGGTTGCATATATCTGGAAGTGACATTGGAGGTGAGGATCCTCTGCCTGGTGGAGTGCTTGTCCTGTGTGTGAGGTCCTCCGCTCCTCGGTGGTTCCCGGAGTACCTCCTCAGGGTGTATGTACTCCACTGGGAGAGCCGTCACAGTCCTGGGGTACAGTGCAACGGCCTGCTCCTTTGTGGTATTGAATGACTGCAGTGAGAGCCGGCAAATGGAGTCTGCAAGATTACGTTATTCTATCCAGTTCAATTTATATTGAAATTTCTTCAATTTCTGTTTTGTTAGATTTTTTTTTTTGGTGCCAGTCCTGGGCTTGAACTCAGGGCCTGAGCACTGTCCTTGGACTTTCTCAAGGCTAGAGCTCTACCACTTGAGCCTCAGCACCACTTCTGGTTTTTTTCTATGTATGTGGTACCGAGGAATCGAACCCGGGTTTTCTTGCATACTAGGTAAAGCTTTCTACCACTAGGCCAAACTCCCGGCCTCTGTTTTGTTAGATTTTTAATAGTCAGTTGCTATTAAGAAATAAGAAAACATAAGTCAGTGCTTAGGGACAAGAAGGACTTCAGGGAAAGTTTTTCTGTTTGTTGTTCCTGCCTCACTTCTCAGATTCTGATGACAGCTTTGGTTTCTCAGCTGTCCTGTTATTACTGCACAGTGGCACTCAGGGCTCTCTGTTGACCGTGCCTTCTCTGCTCTGTATATTTCTCCAGCTCTCTGCACTTGGAGACGAGCAAACGGAGAGCCAGAGTGGCTGCAGTTTCCCAGGGTCAGTAGAGGTGAGGATGTTTGATTAAGAAGTGTTGGGTGAGAAACAGTGATGTATTGTCACATGTAGCATGTAGCGATTTCCTGAGTTCCAGACATGGTGGTAAGTGCTTTACATAAAGGATTTCTCCTACACTGAGGATGATCTAGCTTAGCCTTCATTAGTCCAGTCTTTCAAATACAGAAATGGAGAGTCAAGAAACGTATTAAGACATCTGTGTAAGAGACGTGGCCAAAGTGAGTTTTAGAGGGGGCATTTGATTTCCTCTCCTGTGTGCATTCCCTTTATGCCTCTTGGGTAGGGCTGGGGCTCTTAGAAGGGAGCCTTCACATTCAAGTAAACACGGCAAGCTTTTGGTGTAAGCATTGGTTTGCTAGGAACATAGACAACCAGAAGAGTTTGTTTATTTTGGTTCTGTTCAGATAAATGTGGTCATTGAATTGGTAAAAAAATGTATCTATAGTAACACTGGATTCTGAGCTTTTGAGCAATACAAATCGGTGAGTGTGTGTGCCATGACTTTGGGCATTGTCTTTACTGATGCTGTAAAAGATGAACACTGGGGAAATATTTATTATTTCACAGCATCTTGGACGCAGACACTTAGCTGGCAAGTCTTTTTGAAAAGTAGCTCAAATCTTTGGGAAGAATCAAATTGTCTAGTAAAACTTTTCTGGAATTGAGAAAGATTGACTCCGTGTGGTGAGCGTGAAGGCTGGTCTCTTGTCTCAGCTCTCCCCGCCCAGGGTGTGCTGTGTGTGTCTGGGGCTTCCAGGGCTTCACTTCCATCACGACTGTGTGGTCTGCATGCTGATAAGACAGGCAGTTGGGACTTCCTGAAAGCAGACTCCTTATACTGGACTTAGATTCTTAGGGTAGGACATGGCTGGTGCTGACAGGAGAGGGCCCTTGGGGGTGGTGCTGGAGGTCAGGTGCTCAGTGGCTCTGTCTTGCAGCAGTGGCATCTCATCACTGTGTGGGACCCGCGCTGCCACCGCCTCTCCCCTCCCCTCCCCTGCCCCATCCCCAGTGCAGTACTAGAAGCACGTGCTCTTTGCTTCGTAAGATAATTATGAAGGGTGAGATCAGGGCTAGGTCTTGGTAAATGCATAGAAGAATTTCTGGACACCCATTACCTTTCTCTTAGGTGTTACTTAGTGGACAGGAATGGTAATTTACTATTGTAAGTAGTAATTTAGAAGATCTAGTGTGTGTGTGTGTGTGTGTGTGTGTGTGTGTGTGTGTGTGTCTGTGTGTATGGTGAAAACATCTCAGACTCTTGGAGGTAAGAAGTAAACTTTAACTTTTTCTCTCCATTTTTTTTTTTTTGTCAGTCGTGGGGCTTGAACTCAGGGCCTGAGCACTGTCCTTTGGCTTTTTCCTCAAGGCTAGCAACTTGAGCCACAGCACCATTTCTGGCTTTCTCTATGTATGTGGTACTGAGGAATCGAACCTGGGTCTTTGTGCATGTTAGGTAAGCACTCTACCACTAGGCCAAACTCCTGGCCCCTTTCTCTCCCTTTTTGAAGAGTTTACTTACATAGGTTATAACTTTTAGATTCTAGATAATTTGAGGCAGTGGGAAGAAAGTTGGTAATTTTGTATTAAGCACCTGAAGGGATGGATTTGCTGTGGGGATGGAGTGTGGCATGTCACAGGCAGGGTGTTGTAGACTGACTCCCTGGTGGTGGGCTAGGAGGGGAGGACTTCACATCTGACCTCCATATTATTGGCCTTGCTTTCCACACTCCTTCCCAGCGGCTTGGCCTGTGATGAGTGCTCTGTCCTCCAGCTAGGCCAGCTGCCCTATGGCTCAGCTCAGTGGCTGCGTGGGCTCTGCTCTATCTTGACCAGTGTGGAAGGTGCTAAATGAATGCTGCCACACCACTGTGGCCTCGCCTGGGGTTGGGGTGTCACTTTGTTTTTACCCAATTATGGAAAAATATGGCTGATACAAATGAAAGAAGGAAAATGGCATTTCATTAGATTCTCTTGAAATGGTTCAAAAGCAGTTCACAGTTTTAATTTACTTCAAAATTATTATTATTATTATTATTATTATTACTTTTAGGACTTCTACAGGTAGATTTTAATAAATGATACATTCAGAACATAGTAATAAAAAACTGCTCACTGAAGGCCTTCAGGCCAACAGAAGGTCCATTTTCATATAGGATTTCACCACTCTTTTATATATATATATATATATATATATATATATATTTTGCCAGTCCTAAGCTTGAACTCAGGGCCTGAGCCCTGTCCTTGGACTTTCTCAAGGCGGCTAGTGCTCTACCACTTGAGCCTCAGCACCACTTCTGGCTTTTTTCTATGTATGTGGTACAGAAGAATTGAACCCAGGTCTTTGTGCATGCTAGGCAAGCACTCTACCATTAGGCTACACTCCTAGCCTCAAAAAATATTTTAAATTGGTAAATAACTAGAAGTTTTGGGAGAGCAGCATGCTGCCTTTGCAGGTATTCATTGTGGAATGATGAAAAAGGCTAGCATGTAAAAGAGAGTGTATTCTCAGACTGCAGGAGCAGCTCCCATAGTAGAGCACGTGAGATTCTGATTTGACTCTGCTGAAAGAATCTGTTCTTTTCTGGGCATGCTGGTGCCTGCCTGTAGTCCCGGCATTTGAGACACTCAGGCAAGAGGATTGGGAGTTCTAGACCAGTTAGGCTTACAAGACTCTTGCCTTAACTCCATCCCCCCTCAAAAAAAAAAAAAAGCCATGGAGTATTTTCTCTCTGCGTTGCTGTCTATTTATTATTGTTACAAAAGGGGAATGCCTGTGTGATGACTTACTCTAGAAGTAGACTGTGGCCCTCTTTCCCATAAGGACCTATGCTTAGAACATGGGATGCATGGCCGCCCCCCGCCTGCAGGCACAGCCTGGTGTCACCCTTCTCCTCTTCCTCTTCCTTCCTGGCCTTCCGGCCTGACCTGTGTTGCTGCTCTTATGGCATTTGGCCTCACCAGTGCAAGCCTCCAAGCTTTTGAGGACATCGTGGTGCTGTGCATCCTCCTCTGCCTGGCCTACTGTCCCGCATCCCCTTGCATGGAGTGTGGGGGGACATACTCCTCAGAGGTGCTTCTTGCCCCTCCTCTAGGTCTCTGGGGACACTGATCATCGCAAGTTCATTAATGCTCCACACGGTTCCTTCTTTGTGTTCCTGTGCGTTATTGGGTGTCAGTGCCGAGCAGATCTCACATATGTGGGCAGTGTTCCTGGGGATATGTTTGGCCCTTGCAGGAGTGAGTACTGGCTACCTCGCCTCACGGCCTAGCTGAATGATGAAGGGAGGGTATCCTGGTGGTGGATATCCCAGAATGATTTTCTCAGATGCTCATTTTGTGACTGAGAATCTTAGGACAGCAGAGACGCTTGTGAACATGCTCAGTGAGGTTTAAGTGGAACCACAACCACCAGTCTAGGCTTAATCATTATAATCAGGGATTTGATAATCAGGTGAAGCTGTTCCAAGCACTCCCCCCCCCTCCACCCAGTGGTCAGTTGTTGATTCCCAGAACCCATGAAGGAAAAGAATGGTCAGCAGATTTTCTTGGGTCAACAGATGCACACACACACACACACACACACACACACACACACACACACACCAACTATTTTTGAATGCTGATATTTTCCCTCCTCTGTTGACTATATTTTTTCATCCTTAAAAATAGTAAAGAGCGTTTGGGCTGCGACTTCCAATGTCTTTCTTGAAACGAACTCAGGCATTCAGAGGTGGTTGCTTGAAATTTCTGTTTAGGGTGGCCTGATACGTGAGAGAATCTGTTTTAGGAGGCATAGTTTGAGATCTGACTATGAAGACTATCTGTAGGTTGGCTGGGTGCTTATAATCCTATCTACTCTGGAGGCTGAGATCCTGAGGCTTGTGGTTCAAAGTCATCTTGGAAAGAGAAGTCCTGAAGACTCCATCTCCAAAATAACCAGCAAAAAGTGGTTCAGGTGGTAGAGTGCCAGCTCAGCAAGCAAGCCAAGTAAGTGTGAGGCTCTGAGTTCAGAACCTAGTCCTAGAAAGAAGTCAAGAATATTTGTGTGTCAGTTGCTAGGCTGAGGTGGCTTTGTCAGTAAGAAGTTGGGGTCAAAGGCTACAGCTGTTAAGGCTCCTCTGAAATATTTGGGCTTTCTAGTGGGCATGAAGGGCAGGCCTCTTAGATTCTGCCAGGCCCTCTGTCTCCTCGTCGTCTCGTCCTTCTTGCATGCTGGCTGTGCACTGGGCATTGTCCTGCTCAGCAAGGCAGGGAGAGTCTTTGCCCTTCTGGAGCTTTTGTCAAGAGAAGGTAGATAGCTAGGCAGAGAAGCAAGCACAGATCGTAGACAGTGATAAAAGCCGCCCAGTGAAGGAAATGCAGCACGGTGCTGCAGCAGGCAGGGAGGTGATGCCCATGTACCTGTGAGTGACACAGCCTTGTGACAATCGGGATGGTTTTCAGAAAGGACTGAGGATGAGTGGGGCCAGTGTGTGGATAGAAAAAATTCCGGCGTGAGTAGAAAATTGGCTTTTGGAAATGAAGGTGAAAGGTTGCTGGGGCTTGGAGTCCCTGGCGAGCATGTTGGGGGGTCTTCCTCTGCCCACGTGTGGCAGAGAGCCGCGAGATGCTCGTATAGGAGTTTACAGTGTTTGCTTTACTGTTGGCTGTATAGAGAAAGGGAAGTTCGGTTGACCAGGCCTGGAGCCTCTTCTGGAGAGGCCACACAGGAGCAGTGCTGCCTGGGCTGGCTGAAGGTCATCCTCGGGAGGTAAAGAGCCCATGCCTCCTGGGTGGAGAAGGTACATGCCAGTCAGCCGACAGCAGCGTCATTTAGGGATTTAGGAAGGGTTGGGAAAGGGAATGTAGCAGGATAGGAGTTGGCAAGCACTTGGTGGAAAATGGAAGAGACCTGGAATTTAAGAGCGGGAGCCTGGGCCGTTGTGAGTAATGTGCCCCTGTGGGTTCTAAGTCCTCGCTGTGATCACACTTAATCCTCACAGCATGGGAGTAAGCAGCTGTCTTACAGAGGAGGCCGCACAGTTACCAAGCCGCGGAAGAGGGCTTGAGGTGGCCTGTGTTTTGGCTCTAGAGCAGTGCTCCTAATGATTGTATCTCACCCTTCAAGTCACACAAAGGGGACACCTGCGGCCACTCAGTGAGCCAGAAGTTGGCCCTGCTCTGTGCTGGGCAGTGGAGACACCTGCAGGATGGCCAGTTGTTTCTGCCTCCTTCAGGAAGGGCACTGAGCTCACAGACCATTTTCAGAACCATGTCACCAAAGTTGATGAGCTCACTGAGCTTAATCTTCAAAGATGACTTACACCCGCCTGTAATCCTAGCTACTCAGGAGGCTGAGATCTGAGGATCTGAGGAGGAGCCAGCCTAGGCACTAAAGTCACTAAAGTCCATGCCACTCTTATCGCCAGTTAACCACTAGAAAACTGGAAGTAGCACAGTGGCTCAAGGGTTAGGGCAGTACCCTTGAGCTGAAGAGCTCAGGGACAGCATCCAGGCCCAGGGTTCATTCTTAGGTGCTGGATTTCCCCCCTTCTTCAGGAAGTGACGCATGGTTGAATCTGTGCAGTTTTTGAGTAAAAGCACATCCATTCAGAAAAATGACAGGAGTCATATCACAAAAAGGCGCCCCCCGCCCCCGTAGTTCTCAGAATGTTGTCGCTTTGAGCTCTTTGTCCCTGTTCTCAGAGTGTGAGGTTAAGGAGTTAGCACAGGATGCAGGTTTTAGATTGGATCTCAAGGATCAGAATCACATACTTTCTTAAAGCATGCATATTTCAGCACTAAACAGATGCTGATAAAAATGAATAGGACACAAGCATTTACTGTAGACTCACCCAGTTCACATTCCTTGGTTTTCACAACTTCATTCTTTTTTTTTTCTTCTTTTTTTTTTATTGTAATTAGTAAAAGGGTTACATGATATTTGCCAGATAGAAGGTGCATTAATTCACATACATTGATACCCTTTCACATGTCTTGGTACCCATTACCCTCCCCCCCACACCCCTCACCCGTCTTGGTTTTCCCCCCTTCCCTATCAAATTTCAAATAACCAAATATAAATAAATTCAATATATCAGATAACAAAGTGAGATACTATAACAATATGAGATAACCAAGAGACAGCAAAGGAGATGAGAGACAACATAGTACATTAAGGACAACAATCATTCGTTATATGGCTTTTGTTTCAATATCCTGGAGGTCCTTTCAATTAGCTTCATACTATATGGCCTTATGTATCAAGATTTTGCTCTATTGCAAATCTCTGCTAGTAGAGCCCAAGGTTTCTACTGATTATGACGAATGAGGGAAACCATTGAGCCTAAGTTCCTTTGAGTCTGGCTTACTTCACTTAATATGATTTTTTCTAAGTCTTTCCATTTCCTAACAAATGGGGCGATGTCATTCTTTCTGACAGCAGCATAGAATTCCATTGTGTACAAATACCACAACTTGTTGATCCACTCATCAACTGAGGGACATCTAGGTTGGTTCCATATCTTTGCTATGGTGAATAGTGCTGCAATGAACATTGTTGTGCTAGTGGATTTAGTGTGCCCTTGTTTCTGGATGTTTGGGTAAATACCAAGTAGTGGAATTGCTGGGTCATAGGGGAGTTCTATGTTTAATCTTTTGAGGAACTGCCACACTGCTTTCCATAGTGGTTGAGTTTGCACTCCCACCAACAGTGTAGTAGTGATCCCTCCTGGCCACATCCCCTCCAGCATCTGTTGTTTCCTGATCCTGGCCATTCTAACTGGAGTGAAGTGGAATCTTAGAGTTGTTTTGATTTGCATTTCTTTTATGACCAGAGATGTTGAGCATTTCTTCATGTGTCTATAGGCCATTTTTGTTTCTTCTTCAGAGAAGACTCTCTTTAAGTCTTTGGCCCATTTTTTAATGGGATGGTTGTTACTTTGGAGATTAGTTTTGGAGTGATTCAATTTTTTGAGTTGTTGATATATTTTAGATATGAGGCCTTTGTCTGTTGTATGGTTGGTGAAGATCTTCTCCCACTCTGTAGGCTTCCTAATTAATTTAATAGCTATGTCCTTTGCCATACAAAAGCTCTGCAGTTTAATGCAGTCCCACTTATCCAGCCTTTCTCTGATTTGTTGTGATTCTTGGTCCTTATTAAGAATGTTTCGACCTGTACCAAGGAGGCCTAGTGTATCTCCTATTCCTTCCTGTAAAGTTTTCAGTGTGTCAGCTTTTACCTCCAGGTCTTTGATCCATTTGGAGTTAATTCTAGTTCAAGGTGACAAAGAATTCACAACTTCATTCTAAAATGGCAGGAGACAGAGAGGTAGTTTTGTGTGTCTCCCCCCTCCCCATTTCTATATCTGTTGTGGTTCCTAAAATACCTGGGACAGGGGCAAAGCTAAGCAGACCCCTGCTGTCCGAGCCCATTCCTATCCCTGCTTAGAGGCTTATGTTTGAAAAGAAAACCTGTATGGAGCAGCCTTTTCAAGGTCCGTGTAGCAGAGTGTACTTCGTATAGTCTTCTAAAAATTAGGTATTCCACAGTGTTTGGTTTTAATTTGCAGGTTAGGTGCAAGAGTAGCACCCAGAACCTTATGTGAGCGACACGGGGTACAGTTAACATTTTCCACTGAAGGAGGCATTTGTTCTTCTCAAGTCAGGAAGGCCAGGGGCTGGTGTTGGTGTCCTGGCAGTAGCTTGCAGTGCTGACCACTGTTCCACTCCCGTGTGCCTGGCTGGGCCTCCTCTCCTGCCACGGCTTCTCCTGCGCTGGTACTCCTAGCAGAAGATCACCACAGATAGTCACAGACAGACTGGGAGGGGCTGCCATGGAGTCGGGGGTGGGGATGGGGAGGGGGTGGTAGGCAGAGCCTAGGAATAAAGGGGAAAGGAAAGGCAGACAGGAGGTTGAGAGAGAGAGGGAGAGAGAGGGGTGGGGGGCAGGCAGACAGACCAGAGCCAATGCTTGGCTCTTACAGACACTTTTCTTTTACCCTAACTTGTTGTTATTGTTAGTCATGGGTTTGATCTCAGGTCCTGCTCCCCTGAGTTTTTTAGTCAAGGCTAGTAACTTTACCACTTTGATCCACAGTGCTACTTCCTTAATCCTGTGTTTTCTGCCAATATCATGAGCCATCTGCTCAGGAAAGTTTTCGACAAGTGTGCTTTCTGTTGGGAAAAACCCACGCCTGTATGTGTAGACATTGCCCCTAGATTTTATTATCATTACGTGCCTGGGAGATTTTGTAAGAGAACAGACATATAATGGAGCATTGTAAGAGCTTAGAATGCCAATACACTCATTTGACACGTAATGCTTCTGTCCTTGGTGGCAGTGCTGTAGGCTTGCCTGCCTTTGTTGGCTCTGCTGGTTCTGGGCAGGACATCTGACCTCTCCTCCATGAACCCCTCACTGTCTGCTTCTCCCCATCTGTGCACTCCTCTGCCCCTCAGGTTCTTTTTCCTCCTAACATTTATCATGGTCCACTTAGCTTCTGTTCATTTCCTGCTAGACTGTTGTCAGGAGTAACTGTGTGTCTCTGTGGCAAACACTGGGAAATTCAATGCCTTAATCACAGGAAGTGCTTTTAAAAAGTCAGCTCTGGGATGGAAGTTTGGCCTAGTGGTAGAGTGCTTGCTTAGCATGCACAAAGACCTGGTTTCGATTCCTTGTTACCACGTACATAGAAAAAAGCCAGAAGTGGTGCCAAGGCTCAAGTGGTAGTGCTCTAGCCTTGAGAAAGTCCAAGGACAGTGCTCAGGCCCTGAGCGCAAGCCAGGACTGGGAAAAAAAAGTCAGCTCCACTGAAAATGTATTCTGTTTTTCTGTGGAGTAGTCTGGGTGTGTAAATCCTGACACTTTCTGGCAGTCCCTTGAGTGTGTGTCCCCTAATGTACTGGATGGCATGCAGTTCCTTACCCTCTAGGACCAATGAGGCCTTTGTTACTGTGAGCCCAGGTCCCTGGGAGGGTCTGTGTGTGTGGGCACTGGCCAGCTCAGTTGGGCAGGTTAACATTTGTCTTCTGCCCACCTGAGTCAGCGAGTCCCAGGGCAGCTTGAAGATAACACATCATTAGTCATGTTGACAGAGGAGGGCTCCTCTCCTCCTGCCTGTTAGCAGAAGTGTTAATGAGGAGTACAGTGGCCAAGAAGCAGGAAGTGTTTTGAGCCCAAGGCCTGTGCAGCCCCCACACGAGGTAAACTGCCCTGGTTGCGGAGGTGAGTAAACCCCAGGCAGAGTCTCAGAATGCCCAGAGCTTCTTTTCATCAGCTGCCCACATTATTCCAGGTGTAGACTGGCTCCTGCACATCTCATTCTGTCCTCCTGTCAGCCTTAAAGTGGGGGGAGGGCATTTTTGGTGAGGAGGTTGTCACCAACTGGAAGACTGTCATTCAGGTGTGAAAAGTCTAGGTGGAGATTTAAGTCCAGGTGTGCCAGAGTCCATATGGTACTTGAAGCTGGCAGCCCTGGCATAGACCCTCCTGAGGCTGTGCTCCAGGCTTTCTGGCACTGGTGATACCAGAGGAAGGGCATGGTCCGCCCCATTAGCCTGAGGAGGCCTGGGAGCTAGTGGCAGACTTCCTGGAGCTCTGGGGCAGCCTGCCCAGAGACCGAGGCCCAGGAGAGCCAGGCGTTGTGGGAATGGCCCAGCAGAGCCAGGGGCCTGCCAGAGACGGGTCCAGCAAGGTCTGGGAGTTGTGAAGGAAAGGAGCCCCTCATGGTGTCATATTAAGGAGCTTGGCTTTTGTTTTGTGGATGGAGAAATTTTTTATTGGACATACACTTGGAGAAATCAACCTGATGATCATTTGTGGCAAGAGTTTAGAGACTGGCTGGATATGTAGGGGGAGTTCAGTAGGTCGGGGAGTCGTGCTAATGGTTGGAGTCTCCAAATCTGTGGTGTGGTGTGGTGTGTGTATGGGGGGTAAAGGTGGCCTCAGGAGAGCCAGGGTCCTTTGGGTACAGGAGAAGGACTGGAGAGGGAGCCAGGCCAGAGGGTTTTCGCTAGGTTCATTTGAGTTGCATGGTACTAGCCTTTAGGGGAGCCACGCTCTCCCACTGCTGAGGGCCAGCACAGCCAGGGGAGCCCGTGGGGAGGGGCAACCCTCATGGCGCCCCCCACCCCCTAGTGAGTTTTTATGTGAACTGTGCGGTGTGTAAGTGTCTGGTGTATGAAAACGGAGTGTTGTAGGCTGAGTAAGTGAGATGTTGTAGGTTGGGCTTTGCCATCTGCTCTGTGGTTGGCGTTGCTATCCCAACACTTCTGCCTGCCCTAGGCCTGGGCGGCAGAGGCAAAGCTGGAGGACCTGTGAAGATGAAGCTGGAGTCTGGGAACATCTTTCTACCTTTTGGTCATCCCATCTGGCCTGGAGGTTTTACAGATCAAGAAGTAAATAGGTAGCTAATTAGTTTTTCTGAGGGAGCTAATAGGCTGTGATAGTAATCTGAAGCCTGTGGCTCAGGGGAACTTGGAGTTGTGGTAAAGGGCCTGCCAGCTCCTTCTGGAGCCTCCAGCATTTCTCTCTGTGCCCTCCCAGCTCACCGCTCCAGTCCAGCATCACATTTCTTCCCTTCCTCCTCGTTCTTCACTTGTGCTCTGTCTTTGATTGATTGATTTATTTTTAAAAATAGGACTCAGCTCAGTTTAGTTGGTTAAAGTGATGTGTAGGTAAATTTTTAAAAAGTTGATTTAGCAAAACTTTATATTTGACCTTAGTGTTTAAGCTCAGGGGATTAAGTATCAGTTGTGATGACACTGCAGAGAAATATTTAAAAAGCTAGTTGGTAAGAAGGCACTAAATGTGCATCTTATCCTTCAAAGTAATCACTTAGTTTTTCTAAAATTCCGAAGAATTGAAACTCCCATTTGCACATGTCTGCCAGTCCCTGGTGTTTGCGTATCTTTGTTCCTTTGAGCTCTAGTTGTAAGAACTAATTGTGAATCACACTGGGGGTATGATACTTCTGCATGGAAACGAGATGGATCCCAAAGAGTCCCTGTGGCCTTTGAGGTGGGGAGGTAGCAGACATGGGGAGGGGTGGCCTGTTTTGGTATGTATACTACTTGTTTTCTGTGCAACCTTAGCAATTTTGCATCTCTTTATGACATATCTATTAAGAGACTGGTAATTAAATTTCTCCATTTCCAAAAGCATTTATCTCTTTGTTAACTGTTTTTTTTTTTCTTTAATCATCGAGTAGTCGTTTGAAGAGATTACAAGTCCATAAGTAAGGCTATGAGTCCATAACCTCAAGTTACACCGTGAAGTTTTTACGTAATGTGCATTAAATGTATTGGCTGCATTTGCCCACCTTTCATCCCTCCTTCCTGTGCTCGCCCTCCTTCCTAGGCTCCCCCTCCCCTACAATGTTTGCAGTACCTGGTATTCATTTTGTTAAACAGAAGGCTCCTCCCATAAGTGTACCTTTTTAGTCAGTTTGTGTGTATATGTCACTTTTGGAATAGTAAAACCATCTGTGGGAACCTGCTTTACCATCAAGAGACCTGTGACTGGGCCATCGAGCTTTGAAGACTGTGGAGGAGGAGTCCCTGGGGATGACTGCATGAACACTCTGAGCTTCCAGTACTCCTGTATATCCCTTCAGTAAAGACCCAGGCTGGGGCTGGGAGTTTGGCCTAGTGGTTAAAGTGCTTGCCTAGCATGCATGGAGACCTGGGTTCGATTCCTTGGTACCACATATATAGAAAAAAAAAAAAGCCGGAAGTGGTGCTGAGGCTCAAGTGGCAGAGTTCTAGCCTTGAGAAAGTCCAAGAAAGACAGTGCTCAGGCCCTGAGCTCAAGCCCAGGACTGGCACACACACACACACACACACACACACACACACACAAAAGACCCAGGCTGCCTTGGTCATGCTCAGCACTAGTAGAGACACCACTCCGCTCAGTTGTTTATCAGAAGGACTTGCCCGGGGATTCTTTTTTTTGGGGGGGGATCTTAAACTCAGGGCTTGGGCACTGTCCTTGAGACTTTGTGTTCAATGCTAGTGCTCTACCACTTGAGCTACAGTACTACCAGATTTTTGTGGGTCATGGGGCTTAAACACAGCCTGGGTGCTGTCCCTGAGCTCTTCAGCTCAAGGCTACCACCCTACTCCTGAGCCAAGCCCCACTTCCCATTTTCTAGTAATTAATTGGAGATAAGCATCTCTGGTTCTTTTGTGTCAGGCTGGCTTTGAACTGTGATCCTCAGATCTTAGCCTCCTGAGTGGCTAGGATTACAGGCGTGTGAGCCACTACACCTGGCTATTTCCAGTTTTTGAGTGGTTAATTGGAACTGAGAGTTTCTCTGGGACTTTTCTGCCTGGGCTGGCTTTGAACCTGCAGTCCTCAGATCTCAGCTTCCTGAGTAGCTAGGATTATAGACATGAGGCACCAGTGCCCAGCTAGGTGTTATTTAAACAAAAAAGAAAAAGAGAACAAAAGAGCTCTGGAGCCCAGCCCAGTGTTGAGTGGCTCTCGCCAGTTCCAGTGGAGGTGTTAGTGGGGCCAGCAACCTGGTTTCAGTAGGTGCCCGGTGGATCAGTGCCATGTCTTGGGCCATACTTGAGAAAAGCTCGTGTGTAGGTTAGTGTCCTGTCTTAACCCCCCCTTTCCCAACAGTTATATGAGCTGGTGATGTCCACACTGTGCCCGAGCCTTCATTTTCTTATTCTGTGAGAATGATGACCTCCTGAAGGGCATTGGCAGAGTAAGGAATGAGTAGGCAGCGAGCTCTGCTTTCCTCATGCCCTATGATGCCAGGGATCCGAGGATGGAGATGAAGGGTTCCCCTCGCTATCCTGAGCCTCTGAAGTTCTCGCTGGGGAGTGGGTGGCTCACTGCTGAGGGTCAAGGTGGCGTATTACACACTGCGCTGTATTCCACCGTGTCCAGTCCTGGGTCAGGCGCCTGGATGATGGATCCATTGAAACTTGGTGGCAGGTGTCCACCACGGGTTCCGTCGGCGCACTCTTGAGATGTGCTGTTCTCTTGGCTGCTCTACCATGGGGCTTGTTTCCTCTACGTGCACTCACATGTGCATGTGAGCATGCTGGCGTGGCTTCAGGGCTCATGCCCACAGCCTCACACAGGCTCAGTCCTCTCACTTAGCTAATTCAGATGTGGTGAGATTGTTTTTTTCCAGCCTTGTTCTGTCAGGCCCAGGTACTCCGCAGACTTAGTCTTGGCTCTGTTTGTTGGGGCTGTAGGGAAATTAATGCATGAAAGAATGAGTTTTCCTTCCCTGCAATTGAAGATTTGTGGAGATAGCTGTGTACACATAGTTATCCCTGTGAAATTTGCTTTGCTTTGGCCAAATGATCTTGATCTTCCTGGAAGGCAGGCCATCCAACCTTCTTCCTCTTTTAAACCTTTTATTTTTATTTGTTTTTAATGCTGGTGGTAAAAAATAATACTTTGGTTTTGGCCTATGGTGCTGTCAAAACAGAATGCTTCCTGTATCTTGGACGTAAGCACGCCTGATAATGACCAGGGTGTGCACTCCTTTCTGTTTACCTCTAGTCTTGTGACTTCTGAAGTGGAATGATCCTACATTCTTTTCTGGCTAATCATTTAAAGTTTTGATTGAAAATTTTGCTTTGTATAACTTGAGCTTTCTGGCAGATGTATGAATGTGTCTCCTGTAGTTCCAGTTTCAGAAGCAGTTTTTAAGTACAGAGGCTTTCATCTTCAATGCCTTTGACGCTGATGCCATCATTAGATATTTTTGGCCTATTAATTGTGGTGAGCATGCTCCCGAGGGCACTCTTTTTTCTTGCTTGGTATGCGTTTTCATTCTTGGTTTGGTGATTGTGGTCAGGACAGTTTAGTCTTAGAATGTTAAATGGCTCTTAGGCCTACATTCTGTCCTCTGTCTGGTTGTAAGCTGTGTTCATTGCCTCCAGGGCAGATAGGGATAGTTCAGGATTGCAGTCCCTTGTCTCCCAGCAGGCTCTTGAGTGTGGTGCAGAACAGGCAGGTGGAGAAGGGAGAGTGAGTGAGCTTCATGTGGGGAGGGCTGGGAACTGTAGAGATCCCAAAGGGCCTTTTGTGTCTAGTGTGGGTCACTAGAACAAAAGCAGAGCTAAATTTGTCCTGTGACTTTACTGCCAATAGAAATGGTGTGTTGATGTCCCTTAGTCAAGATTTTTAAGTCATTTCTGCCATACTGTGTGTTAGTCAGTATTCTATTGCTATAACAAGCCCCTGATAATCAGCTTAGAAAGAGGAAAGCTGTGTTTTGGTCCGCGGTTTTAGAGGTTTGGTTCACGATCAGCTGGCGTGGTTATCTTTAGGCCTGTAGTGGGGCAGTGCATTGTGGTTGGAGTGAGTGGTGGTGAGGAGAAGAGGAGAAAGAAAAGGTTGCTGGGCTCCCCTTTCAGGGCATTCCTCCAGTGGGCAAAATCTCCCCTCTAAACCTGGCAGGTGCTGTGCAGGGTCTTTAACACATGGGCCTTTGTGGGGCACCCAGGTCCACAGCGCAGATCTTTGTCAGCCAGAACTGTTATGAGCTCCGAAGCTTACGCTGCCAGGCTGGAGGGAAGGATCGTGAGCAAATGGCAAGACCAAGAAGACAGCTAAAAATGGAATTACTGCTTCAATTTTCAAACTGCAAACATGCATTTGGGGTGGTGTTTTTGAAGTATTTTTGCCCTTGGTTATAGAAATGATAATTATGTCCATTTTAGTAATTGATACACTTAGAAACAAGTCAGAAAAGGCAGAAACAAGTCATTCTTAAGCCCTACATTAGATTGCAGCTCTTGGTTCAGTCAGAGGCCCTGTCTGTCTGCAGCCTCATGGGCCTGCCAGCTGGGTGACTGCAGAGCTCAGAGGGCATCCTTCACCCACGCATCTCACTGCCACTGGCTCTGTGGACTGGGTGCGGGCTTTTTGAGGGAGGGCTTAGTTTGTGTGTCCATAGGCCCTATCTGAATGTATGTATTCAAAAACAGTGACTACATTGAAGTCAAATTCTGTGCATTTTGACTTCACACCCTCTGAGTAGCACTTAAGCAATTCTGCTGAAAGGTTTTGTGTTTTGACTGGGTCACCTGTTACATAGGCTCATGGTAGAGGCTTGAGGACAGCAATACAGTGCATATATCCAATGAGCAGCTGCCAGTCCTTCTGTCCCTTTCCTAGGCCTAGAAAAGCCACTCTTACTCCTTGTTTTTGCAGAGATGGTCTAGATAGGTATACACTAGCATTCACTCTTTTTGTCTTTTTAGACACTGCCCTTGGGTACAGGGCAGTGGGGGGTATGTCTGGTAGATGTAGCCCTCTGGGAGTCATTCTAGAGGAGCCAACCTAGAGAATTCCAGTTCTGCCTGAAACACAGAAGCAGCAGTGTGGCAGATAGCTACAGATTGAAGGATTTTTAATCAATGAAATTTTGGTGGAGAAAGAAAAGGACAGAAAAAGGGAAAGAATTGAATCAGTGATATTGTTGAATAAATTGTATTGCATGAATTGTGTTACATTTGTACTGTGATGACAGTGTCGACAGCATAAACCTTCAGATGCCAGGCAGAACTTTATTACTCAGTTATCGTCATTGGTTTAATATCCCATTTTTGAAAAAGTCACCATAAGCTCACTCTGTGGCTCTGCATATGTGTGTGTGTGTGTGTGTGTGTGTGTGTGTAATTGTATAAATAGGAACACGGAGAAACACATACGAGTGGGGGAGGAAGTTGGTGACACTGCCTACTTTTTCCTCTCTTTAGATGTGCCCTTGATTCTTTCCCAAAATAGGCATCGAGGTCATAGAAATGATTTGTCAGTTTTTCTTCTCTTTGCTCCTAGGGAATGGCAGTAGGTCATTAAGTACCATTTGGTTCCATATATGTGTCATCCAAGTCAGAGCAGATAGACTCAGGTGGGATAGCACAATGCGTGGTGGTTCATCTTGTGTCGGGGAGTCAAGCTGTCAGGAAGGCGTTGACCTTGCAACGGCGAAGGTGCAGCACCATGGTGGGTGGACTCGGAGCCAAGCGCTCTGTAGGGGATGGGTGGGTGATCAGAGCACTAAGCGCTCTGTGGGCTGAAGCACCAGTGTAGGGGATGGGTGATCAGAGCCTGCATTAGGCTCGGTAGGATCTGAAATAAGAAATTTTAAGAACGACAGAAGAGAGAGAGATGATTGAGGGCTGGGTGATTGCTAGAGTGTCTTGCCAGGAAGCTGAGTTAAGTGGCAGAGTGGTGCCGGGATGTAGGTTAAAAATGGAAAGGCATTTTGGAGAAGGGTTACCTTTCCACACAGCCCTTTGTTGTGTGTCATATGTATCTTATTGTCCTTTTTATATTTGTGCTCCTGGCAAGTAGAACTAGGAAGGGGGCAGATGCAATTCAAGGAGGTCATGAGAAGTCCTGGAGAAAGACTGCATTTCCCTACTCCCTTCTGAGAATGGTGGACTAACACCTAAATGTGATTAGCAGAGCCTTAACTTGTTTCCTGGCAGGAGGAGGAGGAGGCCCTTAGTTTAGATGTCTGTAGTGGAACAGGACCACTCTGGACTGGAGAGGAAAGCCACAGGAAAGGGAGGGGCAGAACAGGCCCCCTGCTGAGGCCACCAGGACCACCATAGTCTCTATTCCCAGCCCGGCCCATACTTCCGGGAAGATTGTCCTCATGTGTTGTGTTGCTGTAGAGATGTTGTATTTTGCCTACCTCTTCCCTATGACATGCTATGAGAGATCTGTCAGTTCTCACCTCCTCCTTCCTGGTATAATGCTTGTTTGTGTGCTTGCTTTTTAGAGCAGAAATGTTAACGGATAAATAATGCTTTTCTGAATCAAGTCTTAAGAGCATCTGCGCATATCCGTAACTTTTGGGTTTGTGTTTAGCATGTATATTGTGAGCATCTAACTCCTGGATTCACATTGAGCTTACAGTTCCTTCATCCCAAGCTAGATCTGTCATTGTGTCCCTTAAGCCAGGTCTGTACTATTCTGCCCTGAATGGCGGGTCTTTGGATCTGAGAGAGAGCCTTTTCATTTTTTGAGCTACACCTAGCATTGCATTTCCTGCAGCTGCCTTTGAAGAATTCAGTTTTTACCTGATTTTCCTGTGATTGACCGGTTGGTTTTATAAACCTGGAGGATGAAGTAAATATATCCTCCAAGGGAAAGGAAGTAGGAGCTGGAGACTGGCTGCAGGCTTCTGTTTTGTGAGAGGTCCCTCTATTCTTGTTTGATTTTTGTAACAATTTCCCTTGTTGGCTCCCATCCTCGATGGTGTCTGGCCCTAAAAGGAGCATCTCTGTCTCCTGGGCTGCTTGTAGGGCTGGTGGACCAGCATATGTGACGCCCTTGGCATGGAGCATCACATGGCGGGCCACCCTGCTTATGTATGTTGTCACTGACTTAGAGGTAAGAGTTCGTATGGTGATGGAGAGGATGAGTGGGGGAGACCTCACAGTCTCCTAAGGGTCAACATTTTCACAGTGGATTCAGACTGTCCAGCCCACTTAGGGAACCCCCCCCCGCCCCCATTCTGTTCTGTTCCACCTGTTTTTGTTTTTTTTTTTATTTGTTTCTGGGATATCATCCTGTACACCTTTGTGAGAGGTGCTATATTTAATTTGTTGTGGTGCAATCAGTGCTATAATAAAATAGGTAAGGCATGTAGTAAAGTCAATGTAGTAAAAATCAAAATTTGGTCTATTAAAAAATGAAGTTCATAAAAGAGAGGAGAGAGTCAAGTAGCACATGGGGGTGTCAGCCCTGAAGAGCGCTGTGTGGATTCTTCCTCTCCTATCCCTGTGGTGACTGCCTGGAAGGAACTTAAGGACTTGTTGATTTCTTCGTCCCTTCTTCAGGTGCCAGAGCTGCTCTCTCTCTGTTATTTCAACCTGTTTAAGAATATGTCACCTGTATAGTGTTTCTTGAGCAATTGAAAGCAAATTACTCTTTTCCTTTGCTTTGTGCCTGTTGCACTAGGCAGAGTTTATGGTTCAGTTTTCACAGCAGAAAAGCATTTGTGACATCTCAGGCTTTGTCCAAATGCCCTGAAGATTTCTCTGTGTCTTCCCTGGGCCCTGGAACAACTTGCCTTACTAGCTAGCATCTGTGTTACCTCTAGAGACAAAACCACTCATGTCTCTCCCAGGCCTGTACATGGGTATTTTGTTTTGAGCACCTACTTGTTCCATCAACAAGAAGTCTTCAGTTATACATTTTGATCACACTAGACAGATATAATCCAAGCTGAATTCATGATTAGAGATTTGTTGTTACTTAGGTTTTTTTTTCTTTTAATTTTAAAGGAATTAAGAGTCTTGAGGGTTCCTGCAAGGATTGTGGGCCGTTGTTATTTGTCTCATGAGCCTCGTGGTCCAGTTGCCTGGCCCCGGATTTAGCAGTGCTTGTCCTCTACAGTATAGGTTTTCTTTTGTTTGTGTCCTTATTTATTCTGGGAATATTGGGTGCTCATGATAATTATCTGAGAAGCTAGGCACTTGCCTTTTCCTCTTGGTGCATTTTTTTTTGCTCTCCTTCCCGGGTCGCTGTGTGTAGATTCTCCAAGCTCCTCCTGCATTAAAGATGGCTGTAAGGGACCTATTGCAGTGTCTTCTCTGGGCCCTGTTAGCGGTGCTGCATTGTGAGTTCACTTGGGAAAGATGGAAGGTTCATGCTTTGCTTGAACTCAGGGCCTGAGCACTGTTGTTGGGTTTTCTCAAGCTAGAGCTCTACTACTTGAGCCATAGCACCACTTATGGCTTTTTCTATGTATATAGTGCCAAGGAATAGAACCTGGTTCTTTGTGTATACTAGGCAAGCACGCTACCACTGGCCCAAACTCCCAGCCATGCTTTGCTTTTTAATGATAGATTCCCCCCTCCCCCATTTCTGGATTTTTTTCCCCCGTTCAGTTTTTTGTGTTGGTTCTGGGTCTTGAACTCAAGGCCTCAGCACTCTCCCTGACTTTTTTTTTTTTTTTTTTTCTTCACCCAATACTGGTGCTCTACTGCTTCACCACAGTGCTACTTCTGGCTTTTTGCTTTTTAATTGGAGATCAGAACCTCCTGGACTTTCCTGCCCAGGCTGGCTTTGAACTGAAATCTGAAGATCTTCCTAGTTGCTAGGATACAGACATGAGCCACTGGCACCTGGCCAGTTTCTTTCCTTTTTTTCAATATCCTTCCTTCCTTCCTTCCTTCCTTCCTTCCTTCCTTCCTTCCTTCCTTCCTTCCTTCCTTCCTTCCTTCCTTCCTTCCTCCCTCCCTCCCTCCCTCCCTCCCTCCCTCCCTCCCTCCCTCCCTTCCTCTCTCCTTCCCTCCCTCCCTTCCTTCCAGGGGTCATGGGGCTTGAAGTTGGCTTAGGCATTGCTGCCCCTGAATTCTTCAGCTCTACCACCCTCAGGCTGCCCAGCTCTAGCTCGAGGGCTGTGTGACCAGCAGTGCTGTGCTGCTGTCACAACCACAGCAAACCTCCACTCCCCTAATCTCTTGGTGCTTGCTCACTGTGCCTGCAAGAGATAAAGCTGTGGTCTGAGGTGTCAGTCAGAGCCTGTCATGGGTAGGTGTCATTAGCATAAATTAGCTGACTAGAAGGGTTTCATTGTGATGTACTTGGATCCAGTTCACCCTGCCTGTGTTACTCTTTCTTAACCTCCTTTTTAAAAATTTTTTAAAAATTTTTTGCCAGTCCTAGGCTTGAGCTCAGGGCCTGAGCACTGCCCTTGGACTTTCTTGAGGCTAGATCTCTACCACTTGAGCCTCAGCACCACTTCTGGCATTTTTTTTTTCTATGTATGTAGTACCGAGGAATCGAACCTGGGTCTTTGTGCATGCTAGGCAAGCACTCTACAACTAGGCCAAACTCCTGGCCCCTTAACCTCCTTTTTGCCTCTCCATTTCTTCAGGATTCTTTAGTGGGCTTAACCATGCTGTTTTTATACATATTCAATGTACTTGGGTTGTATGCATCCCCATTACTGTCTTTCTCTTTTAATTGAGTGAATACATTTCTGTTATCATGGAAAATCTCGGTGAATCAGTCATATTTCTGCAGTGAAAAGCTCTTGGTGCCATGCATAAGTGGCTCACTCTTGTAATCCCAGCTAATCATGAGGCAGAGATTTGGAGGACTGCAGTTTCAGACTAGTCTGGGAAAAAATAAATTGCAAGAAACCCTCTCATTAAGACTTGGGTGTGGTGGTATGCCCCTGTTATCTTAGTTACACCGAAAACAAATTGGGGGATTATAGTCCAGGCCAGTCTGACAAAACGAGTCCCCCATTTGAAAATGAACCTAAGCAGAAAGGGCTGGAAAACTCAAGCTGCAGTGCACACCTGCCTGGGCCACTATGAAAATGAAAATTTCTTCCTAAGTTATAAAGGGGGGATATGAATTTTGTTGTTGTTTTGTAAAACCCTTGGATTGTAGAAGGTGTCCTCATGAGAAAAGCCACAACTACGACAGTGCAGGGCTGAGCTGCTGTGCTTTTCTTCTAACTCGCCTTAGTTTTGTCTTATGACCCCAGTTGAGCTGTGAGTGCCTTGCTACTTCTCAAAAATGCTGTATTTGTACAGCTTAATTATAGGACAAAGTGCATTTCACATGCCCTTAACAGCCCTGGCAAGCTTTGAGTGTGAGAAAAAGAACGTATATATGCACCTAGGGTCCTGAAGCTGCTTTCTCGATCAGCTGTTCATCTGGCTCTGTTTCCTTCATGAAGCTGGACTAGGTGGCCATCAGGCCTGCACGTGATTAGAGAGCTCACTGTATCCCAGAGGGCCCAGGCACACCTTAGCCCATGGACAGGAGGATGTTTCTCTCCCTTTAGCTTCCTGCTTTGGGGACGTGCTGGTCAAGCATAGTTCTTTTTCCATGACAGGCAGTCGTGTGTTGGTGAGCCATTTGATGGTCCCCACTGATCTCCTCTGACCTGTCTCTTCCTGGGGAGTGGCCAGGGTCCTCGGTAGCCTTGCTTTTCTGATGTCCCTGTACTGACTGTTCCAGTGTCCTGTCCCTGTACTGATGGTGTCCTGTGTCCTGTCCCTGCTGACGGTGTTCCAGCATCCTGTATATTTCTTGATGGTGCAATGACCCAAAGCTGGGAAGGAACAGGGTTCTCATTTGAAATTAGGCATGGTACAATTTCTTGTCCCAGTAGTTTCTGTGGTACAGTTCATTATGCCAGTAGTTTCTAGTCCTGGTCATGTAATGAAGAGTGAATGCACTTTGGATGTGAAGGTTTATACATCCATGTAAAGGAAGGAATCTTTGAAAAATGACCAGGTTTTAGGATTTGGCTGCTTTACTTGAAAGTATTTTTTAAGTCTGAAGAGGTTTTCTCTCATCACCTCAATTTGTCATGTTTAGGACAGGAATTCTTCAGTCCAAAGCAGCCTGAAATAAAAAGGGCTCCCTATACTTTGGCTCAGAGACCAAGAAAGGAAAGTGAAGTGTTTCCAGGAGTCACCTTGAAGATTAGAATCTTCTGTTCGATTGATTGCACAGTTATCAAGGGGCTCATGTAGTCAAGACTCCCCACATTCAAGTTTATGTTATGTTTTTTTTGCCTCTGCAAATTCTCACTTTAAATCTTTACTCAGCACAGAGCAACTGTAGGGGAGTAGGGGTGAGGAGGAAAGGGCCCTGTTTGAAAATGAGTCACTTCAGTGCAGTGCTCTCAGCTTCATTGTCTTTATCCTTGCTTTCCCCAGCCTCTGCACACCTTCCCAGCTGCCCTCTCCCTCAGTAAATAGCACGCGAGCTACTCTGTGTTCCCGCATACAGCAAGCCCTGGACACAGCTAAGGCTGCTAACTCTGCTCCTACCTCTCAGTTGTTGTTCGGTGGGGGACTGTGTTGCCCCTGCCACAAGGGCATACTTTCACGCTCCTGTCCACCCTGGTCTGTCACCCACCTAAGGTACAACCTGACCTCTTGATGATGACAGTGAGCGTTTCCAAGCTTCCTGGATAATAACAGTTAGCTGGAAGCACAACCTGGCATCCTTAACAGAGGGGCCCGGGAATCCATATAATGGGCAACTGTCCCAGTCATTTCCTTTTCTCTTTGTGGGGCTTGAACGCAGAGCCTGGATGCTGTCCCTGAAATTTTTTCAAGGCTAGCATTGTATCACTAGAGTTTTTTTTTTAAACTTAGTGGGGATAAGAGTTTTGCAGACTTTTTTTTGCCCAGACTGGCTTTGAACCATGGTCCTCAGATCTCAGCCTCCTGAGTAGCTAGGATGACAGGCGTGAGCCACTGCGCCTGGCCTGCCATTTTTTTTTAAAGTTTGGCAGCGTAGTTTCTCTTGCTCTGTGCCCCCATTTTTCTGACTAGGAGTTGTGGAATGAGATATGCACCAAGCAAAGCTGTGCTTTCAGCATCCTGAGCTGGAACTTCTAAATGCATTTTAATAAAGAAGTCAGGTGCCATCATGTTACTTCACTGGCCAGCTAGCTGTTGTCTCTTGATTCGGTGAGTGTTCTGAGGGACACGTGGTGTCCTGAAAATGTGTTACCATTACTGCCCCAGGGCCTCATCCACCTGGGAGGGCAGGGAGACTAAAGGTGTCCCGGAAAAACCACTTCAGTGCTGCCCAGGTAGTTGGATAGAAGCTCGGGAGAGTGAGACCGGGTAAGAAGCTGGAAGTGGGAGAAAGGTCACTGGGAATGGTGATTCACCGGGCAGGAGCGTGGGGTGCACGGGCCTGTGGGTATGTCGGGAAGTAATGTTTGAAAAGCTACCAGGGCAGGGCTAGGAAGGACGTTGGACTTGCAGCCACAGAGGCTGAGGTGTGGCTCTGGTGCCTTGCACGCCCTGTTGCCTTTCTGAAGTGCAGTGTGTAATGACCCCGTGGCGTGTTATATAAGTGAGCACTTTCGAAGCTCTGAGAAACTAAAAATGTGGCTGAAGTTATTAGACTGTACCAGGGTTGTAGAGCCTTGATGAGAAGCTGTGAGCTTAACTCTCTCCTATGACTGGTGGACATGTTTATATAGCGGTTATGGGCAGGCATACCTTTACAGGTCAACGTGAAGCCAGAATCTTGCTTTGTCATGTATGTGGTGATGTGTTCTGAGTTTCCAGCCTTGCGTAATGAGTATTTGGAAAGTTAGGGACTCTTTAGTTCCAAGCTAGGAAAAAGTCCTACCTGCTGTCTCTCTTCATGTTTAGAATTGGGAGCTCTTTATTGGTGCTAGACTAGAGCTCAGATCTGGCTAAGTATTGTCTTCTCAAGTGCCCCAGGCTTGGCTGCTCTTTCTGGCTGAGGAGTCTTTACTGGTCTCCCTCTCCTAACACACAGGCCTTGATTGAAGGAAGGAAGGGGGAGGGAGAGAGGACAGAGGAAGGAAGGAAGGAAGGAAGGAAGGCAGGCAGGCAGGCAGGCAGGCAGTAGGTAGGTAGGTGAAGAAGGGGGAGGGATGGAAGAAAGGAAGGAAGGAAGGCCCCTCCTGCCTGCCCTCCTTTTGTGCCTACTTGAAGGCTGTACCCCATGCAGTCTGGCCTAGCTTTCCCTGGGCTTCCTTGATTGACATCTTTCTAGCCTTTTATTATAGCCCTTACTTAAAAAAACCCCTTCAACCCCCCCCAAAAAAACTGATTTAATTACCATGAAGTATGTTTCTGAGTGAGTTGCTGTGTTTGGACAGGAACTGGAGTGCCAGGGAGCCTGTGGGTGACGGGACTTGGCCAGCATTGAAACTCTTCTCGAGACCATGCATGCATTTGGTCCCAGCAGACTGTTGATTTCTAGGCATAACGTCTGTCTGTTCTGGAAAGGAAGATCTCAGCACTCTGTCCCAGCTTGACACGGTGAATTCCAAGGGCAGCAAGATGTTATCTCCTGTTGCATCAGCGTTTCTGGCACTGGGGAAGTGTTAGTGGTTTGGACACAGGGATGGGTGTGCTGTGTGGTGTTACAGCACCTGTACTAGGGACCACAGCCTTACCCCCAACCCACTCCTAGACTGACCTCTGCAGCAGGGACAGCTGCTTTTCTGAGGCCCTGGGGAGGTGAAACAAGTTATATGGGGTTACACCCACAGCCAGAGATAATCAGGAAGCACTGCAGGTCTGAGTCCACATGCACCTCTTCTTGTCACAGGAGAGTCTGCGTCCTGAGAGGACCCATGTGGGCCCTACATATAAGCTTAGTCTCTGCCTGGCACAGGCCGTGTGAAGGACTAAAGTATGCTGCTTTTGGAGCACCTAGCCCGTGCAGCAGGGACGATCCTCATTCTTTCAATGGACTGCTTTTGTGATAATTAGTGTCATCAGTGTTTTAAATTGGTTTTCCATTCAGGTTTTTTTTTTTTTTTTGTTGGTTGCGGGGCTTCAACTCTGGCATGGGTGCTGGCCCTGGGCTCTTCAGCTCAAGGCTACCCCCCTACCCTTGAGCCACAGTGCCACTTCAGGTTTTCTAGTGGTTAATTGGAGATAAGAGTCTCATGGTCTTTAGTGGTCTTTAGTTCCTGGGCTGGGTTTGAATTGGGATCCTTGGATCTCAGACTCCTGAGTAGCTAGGATTACAGGTGTGAGCCACTGTACCCAGCCGAAACATTTCAGTTTTAAAATACTTTGAACTTTCATATGAGGTATTCTTAAGAGAAGCCTGTGGCATCTGTGCCCTTTTTCCCTTTTCCAGAGATAAAAGGAGGGGGGATGAGTGTGAGAGCAGGTAAGGCCCCATTGGTGCTGGTGATAGAGCTAGAGAGCTTAGATGCAGGGCTTCTGTGCAAATCTGAGGAAAGTTTGGCTCCCAGTTGGGGGTTGGAGGCTGGGAAGCCAAGGGGAGACCTGGGAGAACTCACACTTCCTAATTCTGTCTGGTCCCCGGGAGTGGAGGCTGGCATCCTGGAGGCCAGGAAGCTGGCTCATGCCTGATTGTGGAATGTGGGAGTATCACAGCAGTCTTCCAGTCTCCCTCTCAAATGTTCTGGGGAAGATGTGCTGACAGGTGCTTATTAAACAGTGCAGTGGAGCCAGAGCTGCCAGAGGAGATTGAGATCAGGCCAGGAAGGACAGATTGACTGAGAGGCGGGGCACCATTCCAGCACCAGTGCAATTTGTATGGAAGGAACACTTAGATTGTTTGCCTTTTACCTAGGTTGCCGGTAGGCAGCGGAAATAAAATTGATGTGGGTGAAGCAAACAGCTTTCACATGAGCAGCCACGGGCGCGCAGAGCAGGCAGACATAACACTTCCGCATTTGCCCCAGACAACTGCAGGACAGGGCCGCTGAGCAGATTGGCTGGACGGGAGGGGGGGGGCTCCGCTCCTTCCTCACACAGCACACTGGGAGGTTCAGAAGGTTTGCAGGGAGGCCTGTGTCTTCTGTCCTCTGGCTTCATCCTGAGTTGAATATTTTGGTGAGTCTGGGTGATGCGTAGGAGCGCTATTTTGTGTTTTCGTCACTGTTTGGGAGTTGCTAGGGAGTATCTTGTCGGTTCTTTCCATTTTGCAGTTTTACTTAACCATGTTAGTTGAATAGTAGGAAACTGTGAGAGACTGAAGTGAAGGTTTATTCTGAAGATACTGAATTCTTGGGAACAGAGAAATCCGCGTGCTAAAACCACACAATTTCCATTCTGAATTGGCATTGTGGGAATGTAGTGATATCTATTGAGGCCTCTGTGTGTTTATAATATGTTAGAAAGTGTTCTGGAACAAGTCTGGCCCGTCTCCACTTTTAATTGTGCAGTGATTACAGTCAGCTCATTATGTTTCTGAGTGCGCAAACACTGGTGAGGGCTTGGTGTGCACGCTGCCTCCCTGCATGGGCCAGTGCACAGGGCTGGTTAGCTTGTGCAGAAACCACACTGGATGCCTCTGCAGCTGCCGCTACAGCGCTTGCTGTGTTCTGTTCCCCCTGCGTCTGGAAAAGTACTTTGGCAATTCCTTGAAGTAAGCTTTCCAAAACAAATATGGCAGCCTCATGGCTACCAGCGTGGGGCTTCATGGGTTTTGCCACTTCTTAGGAGACACATCCTTGGCTGCAAAGACACAGAGATTGACTGGTTAGTCAGTCTTGCCCTCACTCTTCAAGGTCTCCTGCCAATGGTGTAAAACAGTTACTGAGAACACGAGATAGAGTGCTTCCATGGAATTCAACTGACTAAAAGTACCATTAACGTTACCCTGATTGATGCTGGCTGTTCTGGAGTGATTGTGCTGTTACATTAAAGCACCGTGGGGCAGTCCCTGTCAGGCACGCTCTCAGGTGGCAGGCAGGTATCTGCGTATTGCTTCCCACAGTGGAAAACGCGCGGAGCCATAGCTGTCTGTGCACTGGGTAGTTAGGACTCACCTCCGCTGCCCAGCACGCTCGCGGTCTGGTGTGCTTCCTGAGAAAGTAATCTCAACACAGCCTCTCGTTGGATACCTCCTTGTAACCTTTGGCTCTGTTGCTGTGGTACCACGGACTATAAACCCGTTGTCCTATGTCCCCAAGGGGAGGGTACAGAATGACAACCTGAGATGTGGTGTTCTCTGACTCAGCGCCTCCCTGCTATGCTTCTTCACTCCTCTGCTTGCCGGTCTCCTGCCTTCTCCCGAATGTCCTTAGCAGCCAGGACTGCCCGCTTGACCATCCTCTCTGTCTCCAAACCTAGTAGTAGCATCAGCACACATATGGGTGGTGCTTATTGTTGTTTTACCTTGGATACATTGCACTGAACACATGATGGAATCTTCACCCCAGAACCCTATTTCTTGTCTGTTCCTGGATACAAGATGCAAAACACTAACCAGGTCAGAAAATCTTGTGTACAAGTATAAGAAAACTTTAATAAACTTCACTGAATACTTGTTTGGCTTCTTGGAGGAAAAAAATCTCCTCCCCCCCTCCCCTCCCCTCCCCTCTCCTCCCCTCCCCTATTTCATTGTGTATTCCGGCTGGCCTGGAACTCATGTACCTCTTGCCTTCTTCCCTCATATTGAGATTATAGGTGTGTGTTCCCACACCAAGATAGGATGAAGAACTCTTTCCTTTTCTTCCTTTTTTTTGGGATGGTACTGGGAGGTTGAATTTAGGGCCTCATGTTTGCTAGACAGGTGTTTTACCACTTAAACCGTGCCTCCACTTTTTTGTGTTATTTTCAGGTAAGGTCTTGCATTTTTGCCAGGGACTGTTGTCCTTCCCAGCTTTTTGCCTTGAATTGCTATCCCTATCTCTGCCTCCTGAATTGCTTGGATTACAGATGTAATCCAACCTGGAGCGCTTTTCTTTATATCTAAATAGGTTATACCTTTTATCTTTTAAAGTTTTCTTTGATGATGCAATTGATTAAATAGGTGTTGTACAGACAAACGTTTTGGTTTCCTACAATATAACACATGAATACCCTATGATCTTTATTCATTTGGTTTCTGTTCTTTTTAAAATCCAGCACATTAACCCTCTGATAACTGTTCTTTCCTTCTAAAATTCTTATTACATTTTTAGCAAAACAATGATTAGATATAAATGTATCTATGCATATATATATTTGTATTATTTTCCCTTTATCCTAAAACACCTGTGTTTATTTTGTGTCATGAAGTACTCTCCGGGAACATGATTATAATGGCAATATAGTAGGTCATGGTTGCCTGTGGCTGCCCAGGTTTGTTCATTTCCCGGTTGTTAGTGTTTCTGGCTGATTCTGTTTCCTCCTCCTCATCTGGATCTTTCCCTCTCAGGCCTGCCCTGCTGGGGCCTTGTATCCCACACCAGCATCCAGTTGCCCTTGCATTCAGGATTCCTACAACAGAGGGATTGCCCTCATTCATGTCTGTTCCTTTTACTAAGATGTTCTTCTCTCCAAGTGATCACAGCATTAGCCCAGCTTCTTGACTTGTCTGATCATAACACAGTGAACAAAGTATTCCTGGTTTCCCGATTGGTAGTAATTTTCCCCTGAGCTATGTTAATTATGGAGGAGGGTGTGTGTGCTTATAACTGTTATGGATCACTAGTGGTGACGGCTTGACAATTCATGGAACAACACCAAACTATTTTAATGCACCAACAAATAAGAGGATAACGTTGTTCGTGGAGGGCAGAATAGAAAAATTAGGAAAAGGACTGATTGGAGCCAAATAAATGTAGGCATCTTTGTTGTAAATTCTCAAGTGCACACATGGTAGCACTCAGTGGGAAATGAATTTGCTTCTCAGGAGTTGGTTTCTCTGAGACTTTTTAGGGCCATATAAGGAAACTGGTCAACAATCATTTCTTTGTTACACAAAGAAAAGGGCTCCTGTGCCACTGTAACATGAACCTATTAAAATTATATTTTAGAATAGGAAAGGCTATTTTTTGTGATCTATTTAATGTGTCCTTTATTAGGAAGGGAAAATATTTGTCCCCAATTTCAGAATCTAGAGGAAATAGTTTTATTGAAAGACTAAGCCTTGTTCTCATTTCTTATTTATTAACTGTTACCTGTTTCAGTAGCATATGGGTATAAATTTTCTATTTTTGTGACTAGAAATGCTTTCAGCAGTTCATAATTGAACAGACTTATGTGATACAAAATGGTGTTATGATTTATGAAGACGATGTAAAATTATTTAGTTTTCATATCCATCATCTCAAATATTCACAAATTTTAAAAAATGATAGTTGTGATATTTGTCTTTAATTTTTTTTTGAGGCATATGCCTCCTGTACCTAGTTTGCTGAAAGTTTTTCTTTTTCTTTCTCCTTTTTTTTTTTGCCAGTCCTTGAACTCAGGGCCTTGGCACTGTCCTTGGGCTTTCTCAAGGCTAGAGCTCTACCACTTGGGCCACAGCACTGGGTCTTCGTGCATGCAACACTCTATCACTAGGCTAAACTCCCGGCCCAAAGTTTTTCACATTTGATTCTTGTCAAATGCTTCTGGGTGTGATGAGATAATTCTAGGTTTTGTTACTCATTCAGTTAATGTTCACTCATCAGCCTTTTCTCCCAGGGTAAGTCTGGCTTGATCATGTTAATTTACATTTAGCATATTGCTTACTTTGGGTTGCTGGTATTTTACTAAGAATTTTAGCATCTGTATTCAGTCTATATCTGGTTTTGGCTTCAGGGTTTCACTCTGAAAGGGTGAAAATGTTCTTCTCTTTTCATTTTGTTTCAAAAGGTTTGAGAAGGATTACCATTAATTCTTTAAAACTATTGGGAAAATTCTGCTATGAAGCTGTCAGGTACTTCCCCTGTTTTGTTGTTGTTACTGATCCTGTCTCTTTACTCATCATTGATCTGTGCAAATATTATATGTCTTCAGGTGTTAGGCGTCTGCGAAGTGGTCCATTTCTTCTAGTTTAATCTAACTTGTTGGCATATATGTGTTCAAGGCATTTTCTTATGGTTCTCCACATTTTTTGGTATATTAGTTGTGATACCTGTTTTATTCCTGATTGTGAGAGAGTCCCCCCCTCTACCCTTCCCCAACTTAGACTAACTGAAGGACTGTTAATTTTGTTTCAGGAAACCAACTCTTAGTTCCATTGACCTTTCTATTGTTTTTCTAGTCTGTACTTTATTTTAGCTCTTATCTTTAGTCCTTCTTCTTGCTAACTTGTGCTTTAGTTTAATTTTTTACATTTTCTTGAGGTTTCACATTAACTTACCTAAGCCTGTTTTGGGTTTCTTTCTGTCTTTTCTCTTTCACTTAAATATATAGATATTTGTGGGTATAAGTTTCTCTCTTGAACTGTTTTTACTGTGTTCTGTGACTTTTGGTTTGTTATGCTTTGATGATAGTGTTTTTCAGGTTTTGCTTAGTGTTCCTTGTAATTTGCTTGTTGACCTAAATGTTGTTCTGATTCTCATGTACTTGTGAGTTTTTAAAATTCCCTAAATTTTCTAACTTTGACTTCTGGTTGGAAGAGCTTGGTGTTATTTCATCCTCTCTAAGTGTCTGTGGCTCAGCCTCTGCCTTCTCAAGAGCTTTGCTCTGGAGAGCCATTCCCGGCATGCCTCCTGAAGGGTGTTCTGCTGCCATTGGACTGTGAGTGCCTGTCGCTGCCCAGTCCATTTGTTCTGAAGTTGTGATCAAATCCAGCACTTCTTAGGAACTTTCTGTCTGGATGAGAGTCCCCCGTTATTACTGTTTTGCACTCTGCCTCTCTCTTCAGCTCTTTCTTTTAATGCTTGCTTTATGCCTTTAGATCTCCATACTGTGTGTATCCACAGTTGTTACATGCTCTTGATTAACTTCCCATTTTATCATCACGTAAAGTCCTTCTTGTCTCCTTTGACATCTTTTTAATGTAAGCTCGATTTTGTCTGACCTCTGCTCTCTTTTGGTCTCTACCAAATTCCTCAGTATTTGTGATTCTCTTTTTTTTTTTTGCCAGTCAGGGCCTGAGCACTGTCCTTGGGCTTTCTCAAGGCTAGTGTTCTACCACTGGAGCCACAGCACCATTTCCAGCTTTTTTTCTATATATGTAGTACTAAGGAATCGAACCCAGGTCTTCGTGCATGCTAGGCAAGCACTCTACCACTAGGCCAAACTCCAGGCCCCTGTGATTCTCTTTTGAGTTCTGTTCTGCACCTTGGGAGACTGTCCAATCTTATGAAAACATTCTCAGTCCACATTGACTAGGTGATGTCACCAAGACTACCTTGGCCAGCAACACCTCTTTGCTCCAAAAGGTAGACCATGATTTTTTTTCTTCTTCAAATGCTCTTTTGCTACATCACACAATAACCTGCACCAGATTCTGTTTTATGCTTTCCTCATCCTGTTCGGTCTTCTTCCTCTTGCCGGGGCTTTGAGCTGCATATCCATCAGGCCTCCACACCCAGTCTCTTTTAGCATCTGGCCCTTCAGATGTCCCCTCTGTCTGCTGGGGCTGGGCCAGCACCACCACCACACCTGAGCTCCTCCCACGTGCAGGCCTCACGGGCCTGCTCCTCCCCCTGGGGGTGTGCCTGGTAGTAAGGTTTGGGCCAGGTTTGGGCATTTTTCTCTGTGGAGCGTACTTAACTGATGTACCTTGTCATGGAAGTCACCACATGTTGGTAGACCTCTGGGTTCTTCTCTTACTGAATATTGAAAATCCTTACCTCAGTGGTGACCGTATGGATTCTGTTAAGTATATCCATATGTATCCCCGGCTTAATGTTCTGCTACAGAAGTATTCCTTTTTCAGAGATGTCTAGTAACTCGTCCAGTTTTTGTCTTTATAGAGATATAATTTACATACCCTATAATTCATTCACTTAAAACCACACAATTCAGTGGCGTTAAATACAGTCACAGTTGTACAACCATTACCACAACCAGTTTTAGAACATTTTATTACTCTAAAAGAAATTGCATACACATTAGCAATCATTTCACATTCCGTAGGCAACTGTTAATCTACTTTCTGTGATTTTTAGCCATTTTAAACTCTGGGAGTAACACAATATCATGTGTTAATGAAATGTTTATTTTTCTTGGGGTACATGAAAGATATTTTGAAATGCTCTCTTAAAATTTTTAGAGCTAAAATCACCTTAGACTAGTTCATGTTAATTAAAAAATTATATATATTACACATTTAAAAATCAATTAGCTTTTATTTAAAAAATATATATGTTTTATAGAAAGTCACAGAAAAGCTTTGTGTTTCACCTGAGGCCATTCCTGTTCTGCAATCTTTATTTAAACCAGGAGTTTACTATCACTTGTTTAGCTAATAATTCTTGAGTGTTTGCAATAACCCTTTCCAACCCAAACCAAACTGGCTCTCTCACTGTCTGTTTACAACTCTTGGGTCTCTCCCTTTTCTGTAACTTCTGTAAGTACTGGAGGAAAGTGGGGCGGTGAGGGAGGAGAAATCAACAGTACCATTTTTGGGTCAGATGTGATGGTTCATGTCTATAATCACAGCTGTACAGAAAGTATAGGTAAGAGACCAGAAAAACTGAGACCATGTGTATCCCCAAGCAAAATGGGTTGAAGGACTGATTCAAGCAGTAGAGTACCTAGTGCCTGCAAGTGGAAGGCCCTGGGCTCTAACCTTAGTACCAACCCCCAAACAGAGACAAATATGCAGTTTACCCTGAATAAATTTTATTCAGGATATTTTCTCTTAATTTTTTATGGAAAAGTAATCACTCTGTTATCAGCCATAGATTTTGCCCTATAGTCTACTCTGTTTTTTTTTTTTTTTTTTTGGCCCCCTTCTCTTTCTGGCCCCACTCGCTCCAGCCCCGCTCGCTCCAGCCCCGCTCGCTTCCGCCCGGCTCGCTCCAGCTTGCTCTTGGCCCCCGCTCGCTCCAGCCCGGCCAGCTCTCGCTTGCTCCTGGCTCTGCTCGCTCCGGCCCCTTCTCGCTCTGGCCCCGCTCGCTCCGGCCTCGCTGGCTCTGGCTTGGCTCGCTCCCGCACGCTCCGGCCCTGCTCGCTCCGGCCCCGCTCGCTCCGGTCAGGCTCACTCCCTCACGCTCCTGGCCCCGCTCGCTCCGGCCCCGCTCGCTCCGGCCACCACTCGGTTGGGCTCCGCTTGCTTGCTTTCGCTCTCTGTCGCTTGTTGCAGTCTCGTCTCTGGCACTTCCGGCTTGGTTGTGTATGTGGGATACCGAGGAATCGAACCCGGGTCCTTGTGCATGCTAGGCAAGCACTTTAACTGCTAGGCCAAACTCCCGGGCCCATCTACTCTGTTTTTATATATGTTCTTACATGGCAAATCTTATTTTCTGATAGACTATTAAGGATAGCAGATTTTTCCTACTCCAAGCCCCAGATTTTAATCTGTTCTATCCCTCCATGAATGGGGGCTATTTTTCTGTTTTCCTATTCTTGGGTGACTTTGTGACTTAATAACGGAATGTGGTAGGATTCATCTTGCAGATTTCAAGGTCTGGGCCTGAGAGGCTTTGAAGCCTTTTCCTGTGCCCTTTTGAATGCTGGTCCAGAGTCTGATATAATGGAGCTACTTGAGTCAAGGGAGGACAGAGGCCTTGTGGAGAGTGGAGGAATTCTAGGAAAGTATGACACTGGTTGCCAGAAATAATATGGCCAGCCATGTAAGGCTGGCCACATATCTAGTGAGTATGGTTTCATGAGCAAGAAAAAATTTAAAAATTGTGTTACTTTGAGCTTCAAAATTTGGAGGTATTTTGTTATCAGCACACGCTAACTGGTTTATAAAGTATATCTTAGCGCTGTTATAACCTTTGAGGTGATTGAGGAGTATGGTCCTAGGCTCTTCAGCTTAGCTCTAAGCATAGAGGGCCCCTCACTAACCATTATATATATTCCTTTTTTTGGTACTGCGGATTGAACCCAGGATGTTACACTTGCTAGGTAAGTGCTTTGCCACTAAGCTACATCCTAGCCCACCATTAACGATTATATCTTTATTGTTGTATCCCTGTTTCTATTGTTGTTTACGTGTAATGGGCATTTTACTCCTTCACCACTCCTTGAGATATAATGCCATTTCTTTTTTTTTTTTTTTTTTTTTTTCTGGCTGGTTCTGGGGCTTGAACTCGAGGCCTGGGCTCTGTCCCTGAACCTCAAGGCTAGCGATCTATCCCTTAAACACAGCTCCACTTCCAGCTTTTTCTGAGTATTTTATTAGAGACAACAGTCTCATGGACTTTCCTGCTTGGTCTGGCTTTGAACCTCAATTCTCAGATCTCAGCCTCCTGAATAGCTGGGATCACAGGCGTGAGCCATGGGCTCCTGACACCATTGTTTTTCATTATCAGTAACACTGATCAGTAATTTTGTGTTCTTGGAACTGCTTAGTATTTATTGTCCTAATAGTAGTTAAAAACATTTAAAATTGAGGCCGTGAATTTGGCCTAGTGGTAGAATGCTTGCCTAGCATGCACAATGGCCCAGGTTCGATTCCTCAGTACCACATACATAGAAAAAAGCCAGAAGTGGTGCTGAGGCTCAGGTGGTAGAGCTTTAGCCTTGAGAGAGTCCAAGGACAGGGCTCAGGCCCTGAGCTCAAGCCAGGACTGACAAAAAAAAATAAATAAATAAAATAAAAACAAAATCTTCTTCTCTTACTGATTAGAGTCCAATCCCTTAGAGGTCCAGGTAGCTGTTAGTATGATTTTAAAGTTTATCTTTTTTTTCTAGTTTTTTTTTTTTTTTTTAGACTCTATGAATCTGTAAATAAAATGCCTTAGGTAAGTTTTCAGCAAGCAGCTGTCAGCCTTCATTGTCATTTCTGTACAGAATTTCAGTGAAAGCATCAGATTAGATCAGACTAGTAATTGATGTTGAGGTTGTTTACAATTTGGGGGTACTATGAACAATTCTGCCAAGCACATTCTTATACATGAGCTTGGAGAGGATGTAAATGAGAGAGATTTTTTAGAAGTGTATACTTAGGTTTTTTGTCTCTGCATAATAAGTAAGGCCACTATGACTCTTTATGAAATCTTACAGCCTGGTGATGACAAATGTGTACCATATTCAGAGTTAGCTGGCTGTTGAAGTTAGTTGGCTTGCACGTCTTCTTGGGGAGCTGACTACAAAATGTCTTCAGTTGATTGGGTCAGGAGAAGGGATGCAGTTCAAGTTATTCTGGCCAAGAGAGGGTCAAGGTATAGGTGCAGGTTAGGATGGGCACTGAGGAAAATGGCTCAGTGCAGCCACAGGCTCCAGGCATTTATGCCATTCTTTGCACTGCTGTCCCCATGTGAACCCCTAGCACTGTGGAGGGTCTGGACACCTTGGAGACGTGATCCTTGGCCGTGTGGCTGTGCCAAAGGACACAGCTTTCTTAAGGCTGAGACTTCTTTGCTTCTTTCTGAAAACCTGCCCAAAGAGGAGAAAGAATCTTGTCAGAAGCGGAGGTGATTCTGTTGAGCTGAATTAAAGATTTGGGTTTCTCAGCACATTTAGTTGTACTGTGTGCTGTGTAGGTCAGGTATAGTGAGACACAGTAGGCTCCAAGCCTGATGGCTGTGTTCTGTCACGTGACTGCTCTGCTCTGGGCACCCTGCCAAGACAACAGTGTGAGCTGTTCATGGTGTGCCCCGCTGATGTCCAGAGCAGTGTGTGTGTGTGTGTGTATGTTGGGGGGGCGGTTACAGCTTGTGTAGTTCTTACTCTTGACTGGCTGTGGCTGTTGAAAACTTGAGCACTGGATGTAGCTTTAGTGGCGCCGCATTGATTCTGTAAGGTAATTTAACAAAGCAGCCAGACACTGTGTTAAGATCCACTAGGCTGAGTAATTACTGGCATAATTTTATTTTGGGGTCATGTCAGGTAGGAGTGCTTTTCAACCCAGCATGCACTTTCCTAACTGGACTGGAGCAGTATTTGTGCCAAGCCCTAGTTGAGGATGCTTTTTAACATGCAACATGAAACCTTGAATTTGCTTGCTGTTTGGACTCTATTACAGGTAGGAATTTGTGCTTTATAGTTTCCACAGATGTACAGCAAACGTATTCACTGCAAGTCTAAGCCCTTTCTTGGCTTGATTTCTTGTGTTACGTCTGAATGGCCCCTGGTTATGTGGAATTGGTGCTGGTTTTTGTACTTTTGCTATTATACCTTTCCTGGAAAACAAAGTGAGTCTTTCATGCTTTAGTAAACACATGGAGATGTATTATGAAACTGTCAAGACACTGAACAATTGCACAGGCTCACTTATTCACTTAGGCGACTCCTGTGAATGCTTCAGTACAGCTAGTAGGAAGAAATGCCAGTACTTTCCCTTAAGAAATGAAATCTCAACTGTGTGATTAAAGAAACCCAAAGGCTGGGTCTGGTTTCACACTCAGTCCTTATATTGAGCACTTTTTTTTTTTTTAATGGTCATAGGCAGCTAAGTATAGCAATCACTTGTCAAGGTTCATAGTTCATTTTATTTTACACTATGTTTTTAAAATTATTATGTTTAAATTGTTATCTGAAAATGTGAATCTATTGTCTGCGCAGTATTCTTGCATTTGAGTGCCCCTACACACTGTGTTTTTCAAAACTTCCTGTCAATCAAATGCACACGTGGGTATTTTTACATAGTACTTGAAACCTATTTTCTTTTAAAAGTATATTTGCATTATAAATCCTTTTCAGGTTCTGTGATCTTTATACTAGTTTTGTTTGCATAGCGTTGAATTGTTTAACAAATAGCTGACCATTTTCCTTATTTGAAAGGATTTTTGTTTGTGTAGCCATGCCTGGTGCTTTCTCGCTAAGGACTCTACCACTCAAGCCATGCTCCCAGTCCTTGCTTTTACTTTTCAGTTTCTGGATGGCATCTTTGCCTGGGCTGTGCTGGGACCCTGGTCCTCTCACCGCTGCCTTCTGAGTAATAACATCACGCCTGACACGTTGAAATATGTATAGATATATATTGATTTATTTTAAATTTTACCAGAAATGAATGTAAAGTATATTTGTGCATTGTAGTTTTCCTTCTTTTGAGTAGCAGAAGGAAGAGAGATGCCACAGACATGTGTCAGTAGACTGGAAAGCATTTTATTTTTTATGAACTACCTAGTTGCTTTTTCAAAATCCAGAGCTTTCTTACAAGGCTGCATCTATTCATTTTACTAATAAAAAAGAGAAGTTTATTGAATGCTAGCATTTAAAGTTTAACAAACATTTGGAGTGCCAGGTAATCTTAGTAGAGACTTTTATGTATTTGATAATTCAGTTTCTGTTGTTAGCAAAGTAATCTATGCACATAGTTTGACATTAGAGAACCCAAGCTGCTTCTGCACATATGTATTGCGAATGGCTTCCCTGACACATGCTATACCAGCTGTCTATCAATTTCCTGCTGTGGAAGATGAGCCTTTCACTCCTACAGTTTCTAAGAAGTTATCCTTTTAAACTGATGCCAGGTAGATTTCAAATCAAGATGTTATAATATGACTATTAGCTATTCATAATCAAACTTTATAATATAGAGATAACATATATCTATATATTATATCAACTCCTGGGGCTTGAACATGTGTTTCCAAGTGTCCAGAGAAGCTTGGTTCTGTTGAGGTGAGGGATGCAGGCACTGTGACGTGGGAGAGCTGGGCTACTTGCAGGCGCATGTGTGGCTGGCTGCCCAAGCTGCTCTCCCATCTGTGGTGGGTCCTGGGCATTTGTGAGTACGTGGCAGCAGGGAGACAGCTGGAAGGAAAACCACGCCGTGTAGGCTGTGCAGAGCTCTGTACTGTGGATGCTGAGTCCACTTTCCCCTAATGCCGCCCAACTTCTGCCAAAGACATGCTGCTTGTCAGCGGGTCTGCAGTTTTCATTGCTCTTCTTGCTTGTGGGGCACTTGGTAAGGGCAGGGGTGGGGTCTGCACAGACAAGAGCAGGAGAAACCCAAGGATCGCACAGGGTACCGGCATTGCTGATGACGGCGCCAGGGCTCTGTAATGCATGTGCAGGAATTTCAGTTTTGTTCTTGTTTTTGGAGGGGTCTGGCTGGGAGCAGGGGAGTATGTGGCCCCCCTGCCACCTGACCAGATGTCCTGGTCTTCCTGATGGTATCTTCTGTCACTGGCCTTTGGCTGTGTTTGTAGCTGTTTCTCAAGGGAGAGTCTTACAGGTTCTTGCCTGGCTGTGAATGAAGAGAAGAGACTGTAAGGATGTAACTTTTTACTGTGGATTTCCATCCAGCTCTCCTGCCTGTGGAGGTGCCTGTCTATTCTCCGTGGGATGCTGCCTCGTAGAGCAAGCTCCAGCTTGCTTTACTCCTCAGACTGGTTTCCATTTCATCACCAGTTTGCTAGCTTCAGCAGTTTCATTGCACATCTACTTAGTTTCTTCTCCCTACTCATTTTTAATGTCCTGGTGGGCTTGTTCTCTATATGTTTAGGTTTACATTCATCTTTACCTAAGTTGCCGCATTGCCATTGTCATATAGTTTTATTTATTTATTTCAGCACCACTTTTTTTTTTTTTTTTTTTTTAATGTATGTGGTACTGAGCAATTGAACCTGGGTCTTCGTGCATGCTAGGCAAGCACTCTACCACTAGGCCAAACTCCCAGCCCTGTCATATAGGTTAAAATGGTTTAGGAGGAAACAGCACAGCTCAGTCTGCCATGCTTGGTGGAATCATCGGGTGAAGACTCTGGAGATTCTGACTTAAAGAAAACCACCCTTTTATTTGTCTTGGATTGACTATTACTGACACTGCTACATATTGATTTTTTTTTTTTGCAAGTACTAGGGCTTGAATACTGTGGTTGGCCTTTCTCAAGGCTAGAGCTCTACCACTTGAGCCACAGCACCACTTCTGACCTTTTTCTATGTACGTGGTACCGAGGAATCGAACCCGGTCGTTGTGCATGCTAGGCAAGCACTCTACCAGTAGGCTAAACTCCTGGCCCTTTATTTCAGATAATTATAGATTGATAGGAAGTTGCAAAAATAGTTCCAAGAAGGCCTTTGTGCCCAGTATATGTCCACGAGAACATGGACATGTGATTGCATACCCTAGCAGGGTCTGGAAGTTTGCGTTGGTACCATCTTCATTGATTTCAGGCACTCTGTTTCAACTTTACTATTAACCGCAAAGTTTACACCAGTGAAATATTTGAAACTCACAGTAACACACTTTTGTCTTTCAGCAATTTTTCCAGCTTGTCAAATTAAGAAAGCTTGGACTCAGTGACAACGAAATTCAGCGGCTCCCTCCGGAAATCGCTAACTTCATGCAACTGGTGGAACTTGATGTCTCCCGAAATGGTAGGAAGATGCTGCATTTATGTAGTCACTGGAGCGGGAGGGAAGATGGAACTTGGGGATCCCAGCCAGTGGCATGTAGCAAGGTCGTAACCATGGCCAGCCACATTTGACAGGACCTTCTTTGATGGCTTCAGTTCTTTGGGTTAATGCTTGCTGAACCTAAAAATGCAGTGGATTACAAAGAGTTGGCTCACATGCAGATTCCAGCCAAGTAGGTGTGGAGATCCTGCCTTGCGTAGAAGCCCCAGGCCCGCTGTATCTTGAAGTCATGCTGGCGAGTGTGTAGCTGACCGTGCTGGCTCAGCCTTCTGTGGCTCTGAGTTTGAGTTTGTTCTGTACTGTCCAGTACAGAATGAAAGCGAAGTCATCAGGTTTTCTCCGGCTTAAAAGTAAGATGCTAGAGCTGGCCTCGGCTCGTTTACTTTGACTTCAGGAGCAGTATCAGATCTTTCCTGATGTGTCCTTGCTCAGATAAGGGACAAAGGTGTGTTTTGTGCCCCCCTCCCTCCCCCAAAATGAAGAGAGATTTCTCACAGGATTATTTCCTGGGCAGTGGAATGCTGCCCACACCTCCAGAGCTGACCTCTGTGGCTTTGTGCTCTGATATTTCAGGTAGGAAGTCATCAGGATCACGTGTTGTGTGGAGAAGAGGGGAAGGGAAAGAAAGGAGAAGGAGAAGGAAGAAGAGGAAGAGGAAGGAGAGTGGTAGATGGGTTCGCTGGGCTGTGAGGGGTTTTTCTGAGGTAGGAAGAGAGGAGATCCACGCAGTAGTTGAAGTTGGCAGCAAGGAGTCCTGCTGGAAATGTGGGCTGTCAGGGCCAGCTTAGCCTTGGTTTGGCTCTTCATCCTCTGGCTGTGTTTTGTGAAGGAGACCTCTGCTTTTTGCCCGATATGAGTACTGAGGTAAATGATACAATTTTCATGTCCTAACTTGGCGAATTACTATCCATGTGTATTTATATTTCAGACAGACAGATGGCCAAAGAAAATGTGTCTAGATGTTTTCTTCCTAATGCCTAGTTGTTCACAGAATGTGGCTTCTGGTTGTGTAAGAGAAAGCATCACTGCACAGCAGGATCTTGCTCTCCAAGAATCCAGGGCAGGCTTTCTTCATGCATCATGAACTGAATCCTGCCCAAGGGGTAGTAATTTGGATTTTATAGTCTATGCTGCAATTTGACTTACATCATAGTACTGTATCATTATCCATTTAGTTTAGTTTTCTCAAAGTATAAGGCGTACTTCACTGGCACTGTCAGAGATACTTTTCATGGTACTGCAAAACTGTAATTGTTAATACTGAATCACAGTTAGAAAGTTATCCTGTTCCCATTTTGTTCCTTGTTTGTGGGTTGCCTTCCATAAAACATTATAACACCATGTCACACTTATGCTACATTTATATTCTGGTTCTGCTGGTGGTATAGCTTTGTGTTCCCGCTAGTAATTGAAGACAATTGAAAAGAATGAGCCAAATAAGGAATTCAGGAATCTTGTCCAGTGTGGAAAGTTCTTGATGGTGGACCAGGGATGGCTGGAGTTAAGGCAGGTGTTAAGACAGTTCAGTAGGCATGATTTGCAGTGTTGCTGGGCCCCATAAGGAAGTTATATTCATTTTTGTTGTGGGAAAAATAGTACTGAAGATGAATAAACCATGGCAGAGTCTGCATACACCGATTAGTTACTTTGAGTGTACGAGAAGTTCAAAGAAAGAAAGTTTTGACGCGAATATGAATACCAGTTGGGTCACATGCACAGGAAGCAGACCATCACGCATGGGCATCTTCTGCTTTTTCCTTGAGCTTAGGTCTTGATGAAGTAAATGCCTAGGGTAGCCTTCTTCTGTCCAAGAAGGGGACGGAGGTCAGCATCTGTGGTCTCTAGATCTTGGCTTGCTTAGTGGAATCTGAGACGAGGCTGATGCTGCTGAAATGACCCTGTGCTTGCTTCTGCCTATGCCCACAGACAGGGCCTTTCTGGCCAATGTAAATCCAGAGTGAATGGGTGTCTTCCTTAATTCTGCCTGGTCTGCCCTCCCCTCACCCACACAAGTGAAGCCAAGGCTAGCTTTTACCAGTTCTCAGTGAAGCAGTCCTTTCCCTGCTGCCTTGAGGCCAGGCCTCTGCACTGGGGCCTGGATTTTCCACTATTTAGCAAGTTGCTCTCAGGGGCTGGACATTGTCAGATCCAGGAGAGTTGAAGCGCGGAAGGAAGCAGCCAGCACAGGCATGCAGGCATGGGTCACTTACCAGACCGTGGGACGTCTTGATGGTCCAGAGTTTGTTCTCTGACTGAGCACCATGCATATGCTCCGACGGCTCAGTGCTCCCTTAACTTCAGCACTCCTGCTCTGCCTCGAGCGCTGTAGTTCCACACTGCAGGGATTACTTGTAAGTGGGGTTAGAAAGGTAGTGGGCTTCTTGATATTTTCTTGTTGACCCTCCATTTTACAAATGCTATTTTTTGGGGAGCATGCTTTAAATTAATGTATAGAAACCATTTCTAGCACTACATAAGGGATAAACTTCATTATTAGATTCCTTTCAGTAAGCATATTTTATGCTTTTTCCTTGTCTTTCTTATCGTCTTTTGTCCTTTTTCACCCCGGTCCAGAAGGGTCTCCTGTACTGCCTGCCTTCCCTGTGTTATGCCAGAACATAGGGTGTGGGAGTATAAGCAAACTGTTGTTAGTCTATATTCTGTCGAAATGGAGACTATTCCATTACCAGGAAAGTTGTGACTGTACTTAATGAATTAGAGGTTTACATAACTTTCCTGTGCTTTTTCCTTTTTTTTTTTTAAATCAGCAGATATGTAGTAAAGAGAGCTGAGTTTGAAAACAACACCTCTAGATGTATTTTTTTAGGTCAACAAGTTCTCCATTTAGTCACAGGATCTCAAAATGTTTTGTCTATTTTAAGTAGGGCCTTATCTTCCTTCCGCCCCCTTCTCTGACTCATTCATTCACCCAATCTTTACATGGTTGGTTCTTTTTTAGATCTTGGTTTTTCCAAAACAATGGTCGACTTACATTCAACAGAAGCAAAGTCACAGAAGTAAAAGTAATTGCAGTGGTTTCTCTTGTAATAAAATTAAACTTGGGTGTCTGGGTGACCATTTCTGCTTCTGTTTTAATTTAGCAGTTTCTATATCAGAGTGACTCCAGTGACCACCTGTTCTAGAAGGGCTTCAGAGACTGGGGCTGCATGGCCCATGGCTAAAATTGGTGCTTGATCCCAGGTTTCTTGTACTTTCAAATCACAATTGTTTCCCCAGAATAGAAAAATTTTAAATCCTCATTTCTGCTTGGTCTAGAATTAGTCATCATTAGTGTTTTTGTTATTTATTTAAAAATTTTTCCTTTTAGTTACCTGCTTCACAAAATTGGGTTTTCTCTTCATATAGCTCTTGGGTTTGTTTGTTTGTTTGTTTTCCACATAGCTGTGCTTTCCTGCTTTCATTTGCTGTCCCCTTCTTTGTACTTAGTGTGTTTGAAAGAAGCAGATTTGGGGGGTCACCCCTGCCTTCTCATCTTTCTGGGGAAAGATGAGCAGATGGCATACTTGCCATCAACAGGAAGATGAAACCTTTATTGGTCAGGTTAGTGCAGAACAGACAGCCCACACAACGTGGCATTTCCAGAAGCATGAGGTACAAGCCAGCCAGCCAGGGTGAGAAGGTGAGTAAGTGATGGAGAATGTGCTACCTGGTGTAGGATTCTTGTGTGGAAATAAGTCAGGGAGGTGCAGTTAGCCTTAAGGCCATGTACTTGCGCAGTACATGGGGAAGGAATGTGGGCAGAAATAGCCAGGCTTAAACAGGTAACTTATTTTAAGGTTCTGTGAAGCAATCAGGGCTCTGTTTGCCTAACATCATTTTATTTGTGCAAGTGCTTAGTGAAAGGATCAGGCAACCAAAAGATGTCTTGAAGTATTTAACCCTGTTTAGCTTTCTCTGGAGAGTGTTGGAAAACCCCTCCCTCCAGTGGAAGGCTAGCCCTTCCATTAAGCACTCCTTAGTGCTGGTTTAGATGATCCAATGCATCTGAGAAAGTTGTGCAACTCTGGAAGGACTGAGTGTCAGTATCCTGGTTCCTCCAACACTAAAGCTGCTCCAAGTCCAGACCCGGTGTGGGATGCCGAGGAGGCCTGCAGTGAGGGGTGGACTGCGGTGGACAGCGGCAGCTGTGCCAGCTGCCTATTGGGTTGCTAGGCTGGCCCTGTGCTCACAGTCCCCTGGCCTGTGCCTCTGGTCTGTGCCTTCTGCGTGCTGACATCACATCCAGGCCGGCACACAGCACACAACAGAGCACTGGGACCAGTCTGCAGCAGCCCTAGCTTGAGCCAAATGCTGTGGAAATGTGCTGGGGACATTTGCAAGTCTGGGGGACCTCTGTCTTCCCCACCCCATCTCTGTCTCCCTCCACCTACTGTTTGTTTCTTTCTGCACAGGGGTCCTTGGAGAGAGGAGCACACTTCTGCTCCTTTCTACCAGGCTCCTACCTTTGAGTGACACATGCCATGCATGCAGGTGAGTGATGGATGCGTGTTGGTAAATGATGCATGTATGTGGGTGACTGGTGCATGCGTGCTGGTGATGCATGAGTGCAGATGAGGGAACACATGTATGCAAGTGAGAGAACATGTATGTGCAGGTGAGATGGCTGCATGCACGCAGGTGAGTGAACGTGGGTGTCAGCTTCGCATTGCATTTGACATCTGTGATACCAGAAATAATGACCGAAGCGGATGGCAGCGTCCACGGCTGTGTGTTTAACCCCTTCTCCCTCGACTCCCCGGGACTTCCGAGGAAGGCTTGGAACACGGGTGCATTCACCATTTCCTGGAGGAAACGGCCCTGCCGCTTCCTGTGGCTTCCCACGGCTTCCCGTGGGTCTGCCAGGTCTAAGAACAGGAGTGGTAGGTGGTGCCTGTGCCCAGACAGCTCATGAGGACACGAGTGACGAAGGCGTTCCTGACACCCTGCTCATCACCTGCCCAGGTTTGGTGTGGCTGGGCAGGCAGACCCAGGTGACAGGAGGAGGGGCGCATGGACCTCGGCATTGGCTCCCAGTGCTGGTGCCGGCCATGGTGGCAGTGGAGCTGTGGTCACGTTAGGCTGTTATTTGATGTGAAGACCTTTATGTAATTATGTTTATCACACCGTGCTCCCTCTGCGGTCCTTTACCGTTGGATACTTTTGGAATTATAGAAGCAGTGTCTGGGCATTCTAAAAAGCCACCTGATATATCGGATATAATTGTATTTGGTTATCTGAAATTGGATAGGGAACGGGGGAAAACAAGATGAGGGGTGGGGGAGGGGGGAAGGGAAATGGGGACCACGACATGTGAAAGGATATCAATGTGTGGGAATTAAGGCACCATTTATCTGGCAAATATCATGTAACCCTTCTATTAATTACAATAAAAATATATGAAAAAAAAAAAGCCAGCTCAGGGTGCTACCACAGCCGCCTTCCCCCCGGCTGGAGCCTCCCCACTTGGCTAACATTGCCAGTTCTGGCTCCTGCACTCTGTGAGGCCTATGTTTTTCCTGTGTTGCCTAGGCTGGCCTTGAACTCGTGGGCTCCAGTGATCCTTCTGCCTCAGTGACACAAGTAGCATAGCTACATGCCAAGCTCTGTTGTCTTATTTTTATCACCTTTCCCTGACGGTTAGGACGTGGCAGTGGGAAAGACCACCTTCTCTTAGCCTTATCTCCTCACCTGACACTCAGGGCCTGATATAATGTGAGTTGCTTAAGGAACTTAAGCCACAGTGAGTAGGGTGCTAGCTTTCTTGTGCCCTCCCCTTCTCTTCCCCGCCTCCTCCTTCTTCCTCCTCCTTCCTCCATCCTCCTTCCTCCCCTCCCCATGGTTTGCATCCTTTCAGTGGTAATTTGAAAGAGAAATTGGGTATGAGGAATGAGACCTTTCTTGTTAGTGTGGACTTGTGTGAGGCTGCTGGGGGATAAGCTGCAGAGATTATAGCCCCTTCTCCTTCCCTTTCCCCTAAATTCAAACGGGGATGCCTGTGAGGACTGATTAGGGTGTGGACCCGTGTGCCACATGTACTATGCTTGATGGGAAACACAGCATGTTCAGCCCTGATTCTGGCTTAAACATTCTATAAAGAGAAAGCATAGGTTCTATTAAATTTTCTCCTAATGCTAAGTTGGTGAGAAATTCTCCTTGTAACTCAGAAAGGGCTGTGAAACACAGGCCCGTGGCATTGCTGCAAGGACATTTGTGTCCCTCAGGATGAGTACTGTAAAGAGGGGATGCCCATTCCAGCTCAGACATCCTGAGATGGTAAGGGCGTTATGGGCATCTTACCTTTCTGTCTGTCAGTTGACAACTTCTAGTTTTTAAGCTCTTAAGCTTTTTATCTACAGCATTCCCTTGGATAATATAGACGTGTTTCTGAGTTCTTATTAGAATGCTTTTAGCTTCTTTTTCTAAGGGCCATTTTTGAAAATGTGTACTTGTATAACACAGTGCTTTATAAACATCAATTTTATTTAAAAAGGAGGAAGAAGCATTTAAATGGGACATGAAAGTATCTCCTGTTGTCCTCTTCCGTCCCCGATTAAGCATCAGGACAGCGCTCTGGTTGCATTGCTGTCTTGCCTCCTATTCAAGTCTTCATTCAGCATTGCCTTCAAAGTTGGCGCTGCTTCAGCCTGAGCGTGGAAGTAGCTTTATTCATTATGATGGTTTAAAAAAAAAATCCCAGACAGTACCCAAATCCCACCTAAACTGCCTTTTTGAAGTGCCAGGTGACATGCGCCTGGGAATTCTGTGTGCCAGGTCTCAGAGACTCTAAATGTAAAGCCCAGCACTTACTTGCCCGTTGTCCTCTGTCCTGGAGTGGACTCGGCAGTGCGCAGGCCTGGATTAGTCCACAGGCCAGCTCTTACTTTGGGCTGTGCTCTGTAGGTTTAGAATCCCCACCCTCTGCTACATCCAGACTGGGGATAGGCATTGGAGAAAACAGGTGAACTAGCAGAAGGACTCACTTGTGGTTATGCCCACTAACTTGTGGGGAAGAGAAGCTGGAATGTGAAGGTTAGTTTGGTAGTCATGGCTAGAAGTAGGTGAAACATCTCTTGATTTGGGACATTTTTTTTTTCCCCTAACACAAGTACCAGCCCTTGAAGAAGACTTGAACAAAACAGTTTCACAAGGGCCCCTCTGTGTGCTGCCTCTGTCTGTCATAGTGCAGAGCCTGGGAAAGGCAGCTTGGAATTAGAGCTTTGTCTTCAATGCTGGCCAACTCATGGGTGAGTCTGGGGTAATACGATAAATGGATGCACTTGAAAAAAATTCTTTTTTACCATTTTTTTCCTCTGTGCACCCAGAAGGACAGCTGTGTGTGGCAGCAAACGCACCCTTGGAACATGTTTTGTATTTAGTCTTGTTTGACAGTCTGGGATATTTTTAAGCAGGATTGAGTCAGGCAGCCCACAGCAAACATTCAAACTGTCTTAATCAGCCAGCCTGTTTGGCACACAAGGACCTTGTTTTATCCTAGTAGTAAATAATTCTAAATGAAGCAATATGCTGTGTGGAATGTGCCCACAGTTGCTATCGTACTACAGCCTGTCAGCCTCTCTCCTTATGCTTGTTCGGGTCCCTGTTTCTTGTTTAACTCCCTGTAGCTTTGGATTCTGTCTTTGCCCAGGTCTTGATTCATGGTTTTTGCGATGTAATCGCATCTTCGGTTGTGGCCGGTGGGGCCCTCCTCTCCCACACAGGTCCTCAGATATGGCAGCCGTTCCTCCTTGGCATCCAGTAGTCTGGTGGGCTTGGAGCAAAGGGTGTTTTTATTTTTGTTTTTTGTCTTTTTTTCTCTCAGACTTTCACTTACCTGACGCATGTCTGTCCCTGCGCGTCTTCCCGCCTCCACCTTACCACGTGAATGTGAGGGGACACGTGTGGGGTGACTGACGGACGTCCGGGGAAAAACCTTCTCTGGGCAAAATAGGTAGTTGGCAGCAATTTCTCAGTTTCATCTAAAGTACGATGCTAAGAATTACAGAATGTCACTGTAGTTGAAAGGCCGTGGTTGTGACACCTCTATCCTGTGTGTGCCCACGTGGATGTGAGTGCCGGCAGCTCTGGCGGGGTTGGCTCAAGCGCATACCTCACAATCCGAAGTGGCTCAGTGTGAAAGCCAAAACTCCATCTGCTGTCTTCAGTCCTCACAGATGCCAGCTGGAGAAGCCAGGACAGCGTCTATACCCTGGAAACACAAATGAAACCAAACTCCAGTAATGTCTAAGTTTTAGGTCTCACACGAGGTCATCTGTGTTAAACTTTGTAAAAGGTGAGAGATAGAGATGAAGTTTGGATTGCCTGTCTGTGGTTATCTAGATGTGAGTGTGGCAGTGCCGTGTTTTGTGTGGAGAGCCAACACAGGCCCGGGGGTGGATGGTGAAACTCGGGGTGATCTTCAGCAGTGAAAGCTCTCATGATGTATTTTTGAATGGAATAAATAAGGTGATGTTTATGAAAGAAGCTAGAGCTGTGATTGAACCTCATGGCCCACAAGTGTTGGTAGGTTTTCAAAACCCACTCTACTCTGGACTCAACCATAGAAAAGATGTTACCTGTCCATCTATCTGTCTGCCCAGCCATCTTGACATCATATTGTAAAGTACATGACTATGCAAAGAAGAAAATCGTGTGAGAAAAATGTTGCCATCTATTCATGTATTTTAGGTTTTGAAATTTTGGGTTTTTAAACTCAAAAGTTTTCACAGAGCATCTCTGCTTTGCGGGTGCCGGAATAAGACCTCTGTTTTTCCTTCTCCCTCCTCCCTGAAGCCCTTCCTTTAGGAGCAGTAGTGGAATAAAAGAGATGAGGAGAACCATCTTTATTTTAGAATTCTCCATGCTCATGTATCCAGAATATTGTGTGCTTGAAATTAAATGCTGTGAAGTAGCCTTTTAAGACCCTCATAGCTATAATCTTAGAGTTTGTACTGTGAGGAAGGGGAATTCAAACTAACAGTTTTGACTTTCAAAATCACTAGTATTTAGTGGCAAGTAAACATACAGAGAACATATTTTTCAGTATCAATAATAATCTGAATATAAAACAAATGATAGCTGAGCATTTTAGCAATAGATTGACACTTAAAAAATATGAAAAAAGTGAAAAGGAGAGATGCTGATTTTGGCCCTTTGTGTAGCCCAACAGAGGTATAAGTATGTATAACCTGTTTTTCTCTAACGCAATTTTACCTTATTTATCAAAATGCTCCAGAAATGCTAAAGCTTTCCATATAGTAATTCCACTTCTAGGAACTTAGTCCAAAGAAACAGTCAGAAATGAGTATAAATACAAGATCAAGAACTTGGAGTCAACCTAAATGTTCAACAACAGGGGAGTAAATAAATCAGGTCTGAAAATACGTATAATGTACTTTTGCCATTAAGAACGACAAACTACTTAGGAAAAAAGATAGAGTGAAATGTGTGTGGAATAAATATAAGATTGAAAAAATGTCACGAACCTAGTATTTTGAAACATATATTCTATATGTACATACCAAGTATGTGTATTTCAGAATAATCCATTATCTCTAGATAATCCTGGTGGTTTCTGTTTTCTTTAGGCTTTTTATACTTTCCAAATTCTTACGTATATAATCAGAAGAAGAGTCATAGTTTAACAGTATTCTTCTTTAGAATGCTTGTACCAATCCAGTCATAAGAAAGCATGAGGAAGAAAAAAAACTGAGGGAGGGAGGGAGGGAGAGAGGCAGGGAGGGAAAGAGAGAGAGAGAGATCTCAATGGAAATGGGATCTGAGTATTCCTGTGACATTTCAGGCAGTGGTAGATGGGCCTTGGGTTTATCTCAAGTGTTCCTCCCTGAAGACATGTCTTCCTCTAGGAAATGACATATAAATGTTCTTGTAATTGGCAGCACAGGGTTGGAAGTAGTATGTGTGATATTCTCTTGTGCTGTGGTCTGTCATAAGTAATGAAGATGTTAACAACAATATGTATATCCTCTGCTCTTTCAGATATTCCCGAAATTCCTGAAAGCATCTCATTCTGTAAAGCTCTGCAGATAGCCGACTTCAGCGGAAACCCACTGACGAGGTGATGTTGCTGCTTCATTCCAGATCCTAGTTTTAAGGGTTTCTTTCCCAGGGGCAAGCCAAGGTTGCAGCCACATTTCTCGTATTAGAGACACTACGGTCTTTATCAAGAAGGGCTGACTTTCCCAGATACGTATTTATAAATAATGGAACCTGGAGACATTTTTCAGAGGAAAATGAAGAGGAAGTCAGGGATGGACGAGCTGTGTGAGTAGTTGTGGTAATTTATAGATTAACCAGTTCTTCCTTCGTGTCTTATGGGATGGAACTGAGTTCTAAACTCACAGACAGCTTACATCATAATTATTCAAATAGGCGTCTTATTAGACTTATTTTTTTTCCACTCCAGTAATGAAATGTTTTTGTAATCTCCACTTCTTCCCTCTAACTCTCCTTAGGAAAACAGAGACTTGCCAGCCTACTGCCTGGCCTGGCTCTGAGGAGCCCCTGTGTGGCTCCTGACTTAGTCTGGAGTCTTGTGAAGTGCTCTGTTGTCAAGATGAGTGAGTGGTGCTCATTTGTCCCTGCGAACGCAGAGACAGCCTCGCAGGGCTAGTGGGTGTGTTTCTAGGGGTCCAGAACTCCCAAAGTACCACCAGCACAGCCACAAGTCTCCCCCTGTTGACTGTACTAGATTTGTATGCATAAACTACATCTCACTGTAGATGCAATGGCATCTGTTCACCTTCAGCCAAATACTAGTAACCATCACAAACTAAAATCTCTTTATAAAATTTAAAATAATTATTTTGAAGCTTCCATGTTCTTTATGGCTTCTGGCACATAATAAAAGTACTTTGTGTGACATGCAGTGAAACCTACCATTATCTCCAGTGAGTGACCTCTTGAATTAAGGAAACAAAGTAGCAGTTGGCTGTGGGCTGGTCAGTTCTAAGTAATTCTTTGCTCTGGGAATTAGAAGCAACAGAGAAGAAAGAAATGCTTGAGCAGCTGCCTGGTGTTTTATAATCTCATGGGCTGGTCAAGTTTTCTGTTTATTCTCATGCCACAGTCAAGCATTTTTGCGTTTGACACCTGGCTACAAAGCAGTTGGGGTTTTCCTTCCTAGGGCTTTGTGACACTTCTTGATTCTGGGAGCTCCCATATTTATTCTTGTTAAGATTAATTCTTCATCCTCCTCTCCATGAATGTGGCTCATGCTCTGCTTTTCTGTTAACTAGATGAGATCTTTGGATCTTTCCTTGCAAGTGCTGGTAATGTAGAAAGGCAAGGCAAGCATGTCATCACAGGATGTAATTTTAGGATGTTATTTCAGCGAGCATATCAGAGTTGTTTTTATGCTCTGTACACACTGCTACTTCAGTTAACAAGCTCTTTTGTTCTAGGTTGCCAGAAAGCTTTCCCGAGTTACAGAATCTAACATGTCTTTCTGTAAATGACATCTCCCTGCAATCTTTGCCTGAAAATATTGGCAAGTAAGTTGTTGTTTCTTTTTAAAGTCTAGTATATGCATGCCATCAGTTCCACGTAGAACTTCCATTTTCTTATCGTCTACATAAGAGACCATCTGCTCATCCTTCAGCGTTCCCTCCAGTTATCCTCAAATTTTAATGGTTATAAAGTATGCTGCTACATGGCATCATTGGTTTGCGAGCGTTCTTTACACTGATGGATACCACAGAAGTAGCAAAACAGCCAGTTTACTTACTAGTAGTAAGTACCATTGGAAATCACCACTCAGCCCTTTCAATCTATGAACAGAATAGCCAGTAGGACCCCACTGGGAATTCACAGGAAGTTCCCTAAACATCTGCTGTGTCTGGCAGTAGCCCCTGAGAACAGGAGTGGCGACAGTGCTTGGAGAGCACAGATGAGCTGGGAGAGGGGTAGATGGGATGGGGTAGAACAGGTTGGTGAATTTCTGTGTTGCTGGCCTGCAGGGCGAGGGGGCTTTAGCCATGGTGAGAAAGATATAGTGAGAGGCTAACACATGCCAGTGACTAAGCACTGCTGAGCATTCCCACTGTCAGGGAGACGGAGTCATCCGAGCAGACCGCTCTCCATTTTCAGGGATGTGCAGAGTGGGTGGTTAAGCAAGGCTGTGCATAAGCATTTAAATCAGCATCGGCCTTACCTGGCAGAGTGCTCCAGTATCTTAGTGATTTCTCTGCTGTTGTATGTGTCTTGCAGAAGTCTTAAGACAAACCAGAAATCTGCTCTTTGAGAATCACCTTGAATGGTTAAACCCAGCCACTGACATGTCTGTTCTGAAAGGTCCAAAGGAGTTTTAATCCAAAGCCTTTCCCCTCTTTTCCTTCTGTGACCCCTGTTTGAGCTGGCAATCCCATGTTTTTATCTGAGGCACACTGATGTTTTAACTTTATGCCAGTAGACTTACTAAGACTTAGGATTGTAGCTCTTGGGAGGGGAAGAAATAGAAATGGGGCTTGGAGATGGGGAAGTCACAGTCTGAGGCCATCCATAGAAGTTCTCAAGAGGAGCCAGGAGTTTGGCTTACTGGTAGAGTAAGCATGCATGAAGACCTGGGTCCAGTTCCTCAGTACCACATACACAGAAAAAGCTGGAAGTGGTGCTGTGGCTCAAATGATAGAGTGCTAGCCCTGAGAAAGCCCAAGGAAAGTGCCCAGGCCCTGAGTTCAAGCCCCAGGACTGGCAAAAAATCCCCCAAAACCCAACAACAATAACAACAACAACAAAAACCTCAAGATTCCATCTCAGTTTCAACCCCAGTAGCTAACGATTACAGGCCTGAACCACCCGCACCAGCTCTCCTGGCTTTCTTGATGGTATTCTCTCATAATGAGCACAAAGGTTTTTATTTTAATGAAATCTGACTTACCCATATTTTTTCTTTCATAAGAAGACACTGTGTTGTGTGACCTTGTGAGTACTGTTAAGGTCACAGGAACACTTTCAAGGGTGGACGGGCAGGTCAACATAGAGCTGGAACATTCCCAGTATTTCCGGTGCCCTGGGCGTGAAAGTGGGGGTGGTGAATCTCCCGGGAGCTGAGGAGCACCACGTGGGTCAGTGGTCCTTCTGGGAACTTGATCCTTGTCTGTGTAACTCTCTCCATGGAAGTTCTTACTATCTGTTGTTAAATGGATACCATACACTAGAAGTTAGTCTAATTATCTCTGTTTCCTGCTTGATTAAAATTTCTCCTCAAAGCATAACATGATTGGAGGAAAAAGGATGCAGAGAATGAACTAGCACAGTGCCCAGAGCAGCTGCTGGGCGCTGAGCTGTTCTCAGTACATCTGTAATGCTGGTGCTCTGCTGACAGAAGTAGGACACAGGCGCACTCTGAGGTCTCTGGTGAGCGGAGGTGTGTGGGTATGGCTCTGTGTCCGTGCCCTTGGGAAGGTGGCCTCAATTTCCATGAACTTGAGCTAATGAGCTCGGTGGTCCTTCTCACGAGGTCCAGGCCGTGGCTGCCTGCGTCCTGTCCTGTCTTGTTCTGTACTGTGGCCTAAGGGGGCACCTCCTTTCACACACACCTGTCCTGTGAGGTGCTTAGTTCTTGAGGTCTGCGCCCTATTTATTCTTTTGTTTTGTTTGTTTTTTAGTTTTGGGAATGGTATCATAACTCAGTAGTGGAGAGCAGCTCAGTTTGTATGAAGCTCTGAGTTTAAGACTCCAGAGACACAGACACAGACACACCCTACTCCCCTCCCCCCTCACACACAGCCATGCGCACGTGCTCACATGCTTTTCCAGAGCACGGCTGTCGTGAAGACATTTGTAAGCAGAGACTTCTGAACACTAACGTGGTGCTGATGAGCGGTTGTGTTTCCTCCATCAGTGTTGTTACCCCACATCTTGTTTATAGTTTCACAGTGTACTGGTTTTTGTTTACTTGATTTATCTGAATTTTTTTTATTCTTTGTTTTCTTAATGATTTTCGTCAGTATATGGAAAAACAATACAAACGGATCTAAAAGGTTCAAAAACCACAGTGAAGAACAGATGTAAATTTCTCTAAGTCCCCAATCACTATCCCTGAGATAGAAGCCTAGTAACACGCTGGCCTACGTTCTGTCTGCAGGGACAGACCTCTTGTCCTCCTGTGGCAGTTCCAAGAATGAGGGACAGCACGCTGGGGGTAAAGCTTTTGCTTTGGTCTTCAGGGCTCTGTCCACAGGAGACAGGGAGAACAGGAACCCTCAAATTTTGCTAGAGGAGAGAGAGGCCCTTCCATTGCATGCATAGTAATTGACTGTCTCAGAAATTGAATGAAGAGTGGAATGTCTGTTCATCAGGGAGTGGTTAAAAACATGAAGGGATACAGAGTCAATGAAGTACTGTGTAACTGGGCGAAATACTGGGGTGTGCCACTTAAGAGATGAGACACCGTCTGTTAATTGAGGAGCGCAGAGAAGCTGATGTGTGTGTATGTATTTATGTCGGACCATCTACAAATCCTGACTTCCCTTGTCTAGGGTGAGAGGAATCAGGCCGCAGTGGTTGAACACGCAGGCTTCTTGGTGATTCCTGAGACCTTGTTCCAGCTTTCTGTCGGCTTCTTACTTTCCTTATCCACAGAGTCAATTCTTGCAAAGCAGTTATAAAACTTGTGTTATGTAGAAAGCCAACAGTATCCTTTTTAGTAACAAGACTATTAAAGACTAGTAACTGAAATACCACAGTTTGTGAAGGTACTAGATGCACTCTTTGCCTCTGTAGAACTGGACATTAACTGAAGTCCAAAGGGTGCATGCACGTTCAGTCCAGGCCTCCGCATCCCTCTTGGCCTGGTGATGGAGTTTGGGGCTTGGCAGTCCCCAGAATGAGGCTAAGATCCCCCCTCCTCCCTCCAGCATCACTTCCCAGTGTCACCTTCTTAGATCCTGTAAGAGATGTAGACAAGTGTGGGTTGATGGGGACAGGTACCACCCTAGTGCCGTAGTCTGGAAGACTGGAAAGGAGGTAAGTTATTTCTGAACCAATGTCTGGTCCCAGGTGGCATTCATGTCCTTCCAGCTGTCTGGAAAACCATGGCACGAGGGAGGGCCTGCCCTGTGGTTTAGGATTCACCCGGGCAAGCTGTTGCTCAGAACCAATCCTACAGTTTTATTCTCTAGTCAGTGGTGTTAGAAAATCAGCCTTTTAGTTCCCATGTTTCTGGCTGTTTGTTAAAAAGCTGGAGAGGGAGGATTAAGGAGGATTAGAGGATTGGGGTAACGTCTGTCTCCTGCCGGCTCAGAAATAAACCCCTGCCAACCTGAATATTTCTGCGTGATATTAGCAAGCAGAGCTGAGGTTGGTGTGAGCCAAGGTGCCTAGAGGTAACAGACATGTCACTTGTTTTTGGAACCTGTGTGCCGTGCTGTGCTGAAGCACTGGGCTTCGGAGGCTGCCACATAGCCTCTGCGTGGCAAAGCCGACCCACATACTCGGGTCTGGAGAGAACATCTGTCTCTCGCACTCTGCCCCAATACTGGGCTACCCATGAGGGGAAGAATCTGCTGCCAGGGCAGCCGCTCGGCTGAGTGAAGATAGGAGCAGTAGATGATGGCTACTGTGTGCAAAGCAGTGTACACCGCCCGTTCCCCTCCTGTCATCTCCCATGAACTGTGTGCAGCCTGACGTCTCCGAGAGACACTACCATTCTGTGAAACAGGCCTGGCAGAAGGCGGTGCTGTCTGGGGCAGCCTGAGGCTGGGAAGCTGGCCTCTGGCCTTGGTCTGGGGAGAGGGTGTCTTTTCACGGCATCAGACAGGTGTGGTGGTCGAGTGGGGCGCTTTGTGGACATGACGTGCCCGTTAATTCACCTTCTTCATGTCTTCTTTTAGACTTGTGGATGTATGGGGTAGGGTGGCACGATGGGATGTGACCTGGAGACTGACTGTTGATGCCACATGGTGCTGGAGGTGGAGGAAGGATGAATATGGGAATCTCCCTGATGCGCTGCTCTTTCTGTTTCTAGTCTTTACAACCTGGCTTCCCTGGAACTGAGAGAGAACCTTCTTACCTATCTTCCTGAGTGAGTCATAGTAAATGAATTTGTTTGTTTGTTTGTTTATTTATTTATTTTTGTGGGTCATGGGACTTGAACTCAGTGTGGGCCCTTCAGCTCAAGGCTACCATCCTACCCCTGGGCCTGGGCATTGCCCCTGAGCTCTTCAGCTCAAGGCTACCGCCCTACCCCTGAGCCCAGGCCCACTTCTCATTTTCTAGAGGTTAATTGGAGATAAGAGTCTCAGGTCCTTTTGTGCCCAGGCTGGATTTGAACCTTGATCCTTAGATCTCAGCCTCCTGAGTAGCTAGGATTATAGGCTTGAGTCACAGCGACTGCCTGCTGTCTATTTTTTTTTGCCAGTCCTGGAGCATGAACTTGGCCAGAACACTGTCCTTGGGCTTTCTCAAGGCTAGGGCTCTACCAGTTGAGCAACAGTACCACTTCTGGCTTTTTCTATGTATGTGGTAGAGTAATCTAACCCGGGTCTTCGTGCAAACTAGGCAAGCACTCTACCACTAGGCCAAACTCTTGGTCCTGAATTTGCTTTTTTTTTTGTGGGCCATGGGGCTTCAGCTCAGCCTGGGCGCTGTCCCTGAGCTCTTCAACTCAAGGCTACTGCCCTACCCATGAGCCAAGCCCCACTTCCTGTTTTCTGGAGGTTAATTGGAGATAAGAGTCTCAGGTCTTTTTGTGCTCGGGTTGGCTTTGAACCTTGATCCTCAGATCTCAGCCTTCTGAGTAGCTAGGGTTATAGGCATGAGCCACTGCCTGGCCTGAATTTACTTTTTAAAGGACTGTAGCATTATGCTAAAGAAAAAAAACCAAAATAAAACAAAACCCTGCCTTTTGCCACCCACCCTGTGAGGTGCTGGTCTTATAATAGTTCATTGTCATGAAATCCAGATGAATCCTATTTTTGAGTAATAGATAAGGAGTTCTATATATTGCTCTGCATGTCTAAGTCTTCATTAAGCATTGTTTGTTTTAAATAGCTCTCTTACCCAACTGCGAAGACTAGAAGAACTTGATCTAGGAAATAATGAAATCTATAACTTGGTAAGTCTGTACAGTTGGAGGGGTTGAATTTCCCTCTGTCCTTGGTCATCACTGGTATATTAAAGAGGTGTGTGTGGAATTGTGAATATTCAGAGGGTGTTCAGTTCACAGTGGTACAAACTACAACTTGGGTGTTGGTTTGGTCAGGGCTAGAGATTTGAGGATGAATGGAAATGATTGGCATTCTTTTTTTGCTCTGTCCCTGGCACTGTTTCTAAGTTTCTTTTGCTCAAGACTAGCACTCTACCACATGAGCCACAGTGCCACTTCTGGCTTTTTCTGTTTAATTTGGTACTGAGGAATTGAACCCAGGGCTTTATGCATGCAAGGCAAGCCTGATACCAAGGCAAGCCACATTCCCAGCCTATGATTGACATTCCTAAGTTATATTTTGGGGGGGCACTTTTTTTTATTAAAGAATTTATTAACATTGATTTTTACATCATATTTCAAATGACGTGTTTAACAAACAAGTATTCAAGAAGGGAATCTCTAAGTATATTTTGATATATAAAAAAAGAAACAATAAATACCCACCACAGTTCCCAGCTCTTGTTATTAATATTAGCATTCCGAACTTGCACATGGGGCCTCATGCTTGTGAGGCAGGCCCTCTACCACTCAGCCTTCTTTTTTTTTGTTTGTTTTGTGTTTAGTTGAGGTTGACTTCAGGCTTCACTCCTCCTACCCACGCCTCTTTCGTAGCTGGGACTGAGCTGAATATGCCATCATACCCAGTTTCTTATTGCAGTTGGGTCTCAGTTTTTATTTCCATGCTGGCCTTGAGCCATAATCTTCCTGATGTCTATCTCATGAGTAACTAGGATTATCCGAACTATTATTTGAGTTTATAATTCTTTCTTTCTTGGTGGAAGCCTCAGACTTGGATCTTCGTTTCTGTGACATTACTGCTTTTTGTTTTAGCCAGAATCAATCGGCTCTCTCTTCCATCTGAAGGACCTCTGGCTGGATGGGAACCAACTGTCAGATTTACCTCAGGTAACCAAGAGTTCCATGGTGTCACCCACAGAACATACACCAACAGCAGCAAGCCTGGGCAGTGCTGTCCAACTCTGCATGGGAGTTTTTAGAGAAGGATCTTAGTAGCTTCAACCATTGATTGAAAAGGAACATTGACATTTTATAATTCTACCTTTCCATGGAAAAATTGAAAAGCACAACACACTATGCTAAAGCTAGTCCATGTATATAATGCATGCAACGCTGAGTGGAAAGAGGGTAAGGAGAGTGGTAAAGGCTAAGGAGAGTAGGGGCGTTAAGGAAGTAGGGATGGTGAAGCAAAGGCAGCAGTAATAGAGGAGAAGGTGTGTTTGGGGAATGGAGGAAAGGTGAGTTAAACAGTGATCTTGCCAGTCCTGGATGGGCTGTCTCATTAAGAGTGGTGTGCTTCTCTTTCTTGTGATGCCGTGTGATGTTGTGTGTGCGTGTGTTTCACGGAGGAGCAGGTGGTTTGATGCTTGTATATTAACAGTCACTACTTGTGATGGAAGGAGGGAGAAAGTAGATGATTTCTAGTAGAAAAAATCTCAGAGTCCCCCTGCTGTGTAAGCTGGTTGCCTCCCAGTGCAGACTACTTATGAGGGATAAATTCCAAACATGGAAAATTGGACTCAATCTCCCCCACTCTCTCAATGCCTTCTCTGCACCTGTTAAGTGAGAACGATTGCACACCCGAGGGAGGCACAGCTCCATGCCTGCCATTTGTACCACTTCTCATTTTCATTAAGGGAGGGTCCAGAAATCTATGCTGCTTTCCTCCTTGATGGTACACTAAGGAAACTTCCTTACAACGTCAGGACCTCCCTGTTTAAAACCACTGTAACAAATTCTGGTGTGTGACAAGTTTGAGCGAGTTTCTCTATACCTTTGACGCAGGAAATAGGAAACCTAAAGAACCTGCTGTGCTTAGATGTCTCTGAGAACAGGTTGGAAAGACTTCCTGAAGAAATCAGCGGGCTGACTTCGTTAACGGATTTAGTAATTTCTCAGAATTTATTGGAGACAATTCCAGATGGCATCGGTGAGTGTTGAAAGCACTGGCTGCTGAGGTACCACATAAGGGCCTCTTGATGACGTCACCTTGTGACCAGGCCCTCTTGATGACATCATCTTACCATGAGCCCTCTTGATGAGGTCATCTTGATGACATCACCTTGTGATGAGGCGCTCTTGATGAGGTCACCTCTTGACAAGACCATCTTGGTGAGGTCACCTCATGATGAGGCCCTCTTGATGAGGTCACCTCGTGATGAAGTCCTCTTGATGAAGGTCACCTTGATGAGGTCATCTTGATGTCACCTCGTGACGAGGCCAGCTTGATGAGGTCACTTCTTGACAAGGCCATCTTGATGAGGTCATCTTGGCCAGCTGGATGCTGTACCACCCTGCTGCTGTGTCTACTCCTGTCAGGTGCTGGGAATGTGGTTCCTTTGTTTGTTTTTAAGAAAGGAAAGCCATGAATATAATAGACTTAAGTTTTTCCAATTGTATTACTCTAATCTTGACTTAGTAACACTGATGTTGACTGACTGACTTTGTCAGCGTCTTAGTGATTACAGTAGAATCCTGCCAGATCATAGAATGAGTTTAAGGCATGTGAACAATCACTAGGACATTTCTCATAGAGCATCTTCAACAGTGAATGAGAAAGTAACTTGGAGCTCACTGCATGGCAGAGGAAAGATCCTCTCAAAGGGAGAGGTGATTGAATTGAGACTTTTCTGGTAAATTGAGAATTTTTCTTTTTTCTTTTTCTTTTTTGCCAGTCCTGGGCCTTGAACTCAGAACCTGGGCACTGTCCTTGGGCTTTCTCAAGGCTAGAGCTCTACCACTTGAGCCACAGCATCATTTCTGGCTTGTTTTCTGTGTATGTGGTACTGAGGAATCGACTCCAGGTCTTTGTGCGTGGTAGGCAAGCACTCTACCACTTAGGCCAAACTCCCGGCCCTAAATTGGGAATTTTTAAACTACTGTAGGTGTTTTACTTAAAAATAAGCCCAACATTTTCTTTGCTATAAAGGAGCAGCCCAGTGTGAGAAATGCAACGCAGAGGAGCTCTACCAGGAATGAGCTGTTAGCTCCTCCAGAATAAAGCCACTTGGAAGTTATATCAAATTCTGTTTAGCCATAGAGTAGTTGTCAAGGGGCTGCTCTCTAACTTTTACTGCAAGCATCAGAGGAAGAAGATGTAAGATCTCTAGTAAGTAGAGAATTGTGTGACAGACCACTTTGTTCTGCTGTTTGGTCAAAGTGGAAATGCTGGCATTAATAGCAACTTCATAGGCATGTGGACATTATGATTTGGTCAATAGAAAACTAATGGAGGTTTTGTCTGTGTAGAGATTTTAAGGGGAGTTGTGCATGGCATCTGGTGATGGTATTAAACCCAGGCAGATCTTGTTGCTCAGAAAAGGAAGAGGTAGCTGGCCTGAGCTTGCTGTCTTGCCTGTCTGGCCCGGCACTTGAAGGGCTGTCTATGTATGGAAGGATGTTTCTTGGATCTTCTAGCTCAAATGGGTGAAAGACTCTGAATCTCATTTCACTTAAGTATTTCAAAAAGCAATGGTATTTGTTATAGAAGAAACCAGTACATGATTGCTGGGAGTCGGGAGAGGCCACAGACTTCTTGTGGGGATGGGATTCAGGTTCTCTGCTGGGCACCACTGCATCTGAAGGACCTGTCTCCTGGTACTGAGGGTAGGTGTAGGCCCTCCAGGGGAGGCATTAGCAGGATATTGATTATGCTAAATAAGGAGCTTAAGAATAGATTTATTTTCTAGTCTTGCCCTTTTAATCTGCTCCTCTGGTGGCCTTCTGCTCTGCTTGTATAGCAGCTGTGTTGTGGTTTGATGAGAAAGGTGAGGATTGTGGTGAGGGACATTTACCTTGACAAGCATCTGGGTGATATCAGTGGGACTCTGAGGAGCCTGCAGTTAGACTCAGTCGACTGTTCCACGCCATGGCTTGTGAGCATCTCCCTTCGCAGAATGAGGCAGGCTCAGTCCCTCACATGGCTCCTCAAGAGTGTGCTTGGTTCTGTTCATGAAGAAATGCTTTCCTGAGCCACTGGCACTCATAGGTGATTTAATAACCTATACCTTATTATTTTTAGTGAGGATGACTCCTAGGATAAAATGAAGTTCCATTCAGTACACAAAGAAATTCATGTTAAAGGTGCATCAAAAGCCTGCTATTTGGACTTTCAGTTTTCTGGCTCTCATAGGATATTTTTAGGTAGCGCCTTTTAACATAGCTTGTTTCTAATTACTGTTTTTGATGTTCTGAACAAATTAGTTTTAACGCCCCACCTCTAGTGATTCAAAGAATGATGTAGTTTCACAATGTGAAAAGCTGGCCGAGAGAGAAAAAAAAGTCCGTAACTGTTAAAGACATAAAAGGACAGCCAGGAAAAGTCACAACTAACGAGTTTAAATAATGCTTTTGCAGGAAAACTAAAGAAGTTGTCCATTCTGAAGGTGGATCAGAACAGACTTCTCCAGCTGCCCGAAGCAGTTGGAGATTGCGAAAACCTCACTGAGTTAGTTCTTACAGAAAATCGGCTCCTGGTGAGTGTGGTTTGACATTATGAGGGTACATCCTACTTACTTGCTGCCACCATTCAAGTGGATGCAGTGGGAATGCCCTCACGTGGCATCCTGAGGAGCCTGGAATGCCAGCGTAGCCTGCGCAAGCAAACAAAGCAGCATTTCAGCTCCCCGGTTCTGGGACGGTTCCTCATGTGGGGCTTGGAGTCCAGATGCTGGACTGGCACCCCTGAGTTGGCGTGAGAGGATGAGTCATTTACTGACCTCTTGATGGCTCTGTCACAGAGCTCCCCAGGGGACAGGTTTCAGGGACTCCTGGAACATGTAGATGACAATCCACACAGTGGATTGTCAGGACAAGCCCTGGGAGCTTGGGGCTTAAGTGTGCTCTTTACGGGGAAAACCAAAGAATGGTGTTTGATAAATGCTCACCCAGACTACTGCCAGTCCCATCCAGAGCCGGGGCAGAGGCAGCACAGGGCTGCACACTTGGCCCAGGCTTCCTCTCCCACCAAGGGAACATTCTTCAGATGAAAAGAGCAGAGACAGACAGCAAGAGAAGAGTGGGGACTTTGAGTGGGGGGAGCGCCCAGCAACATCCTTCCCAAGCGATGTCAGCAGCCGTGCCTCTTCTGCAGGTGTGGTGGCAGTTACTACCTCTTCCTGCTCTCCTTACTCTCCTTGCCTAATACCTTACAAATAATGATTATAGCAATTACAGCAATAACATTCACCCCCTGGCAATGTTGGTTGTGTTGAAGAACATTCATTTCCTCTCTGCTAGATATTGCTCTGTCTTTGATTTTATTTCTTTGAAATATCATAGCAACAAAAACTCAGCATATTCTATTTGATTCTTTCCAAGTAATAATTATGAGCATCTTATGTTCAGGAAAAGTCTTTTGTTTCTTTTGCTGGATAGCTCATACAAACAGGACTTTTTCAGCTATGTTAGAAACGTGATAAATCAATAATAAAAGTACCTTTTTTTTTAGACCTTACCTAAAAGCATTGGAAAACTTAAGAAGTTGAGCAACTTGAATGCAGACAGAAACAAATTAATGTCTTTACCAAAAGAGGTATGTGCTAGAGAATTACTGTGGTAGTGATTATGAAGAAGTAATAACACTGAAAGGATCAAAAATGCAAGAGATATTTTTAATGTTTAAAAGACCAATGTGGCACTTTGTAAAGGAATGCATATAAAGCAGGTTGGAGAAACTTTTATCAAAGAGTGATTATCAGTAGTATGAAGAAGACTTTGAAAAGGTGAATTGCCAAAATTTTAAATGAAGAAATAGGTTGACATTTGGGGCTTGACATATAGAGAGAATGATGATACATTGACATACATGGATAATTGAGGAGTTTAAGCAGAGATAGTGGGTGACTTTGGGCGTGATGGTTGAATTTGGTATGAAATGAGATTCTGTCCCATAGTTGTGATTATAAAAATAAATCTCCATGAAGCCATGTTTCTGGGCAGAGCTTTCCATGCCTCCTTGTCTGAGATGAGGGTGGACCTTTTACCAAGACGTAGTAGAGAGGATGGCCAGTTGGAGCTACAGCAAGTTAAAGCTCCTAGGATGTTTAGACTTCTTGTCAGTGCTCCCAGCAGGAGAAAAGAAACAATTTGTTTCCACAGTGAAGAGTGGCTCTGTGGACTGATGAGATGAGCACTTTAATTCTGTTACAGGCTGATAGAGTTTGATTAGAAAAGGGTCAGACAAAGCTTGGTTTCCCTCCCTCCTTCCCTCCCTCCCTTTGTATTTGTACAAGGGAGTTGTCATTCAACAAAGCGGTTGGTGAATACAATGCATCTTGATGAGTGTTGCCCCTTTCAACATTCTCATCCCTCCCTCCTACCCCTTCCTCCCACTTTTCTAAATTCTATGGGATATACACTGAATTCTTGGCTGCATTCTTCTCCCCTTCTCTTCATTTATCTATCCCTCTCCCCTTGACCTTACTGTACCTCCTTTCAAGTAGCAGAGCCTAAAACTAAGTTTAAGCTTCCCTCTTCCCCTGTCAGCTGAGCTTTGGTGAGACTACCTCTTTGTGGTCCTTACCTAAAGAGGCTATTTCCTTTGTGATCTGGTCTCTGGTCTGGAACTGTTTTCTTCATAGTTCTCTATTTTGACCCATGTCAACACTGATTTCAGGATGTCATCTGACAAGTCAGAACTGAGCACCATGATTTCCCTAGGGCCACTTCTCAATATGAATGAGCTTGGCCCATCATGTTTCCTCTCTCCTCTTTGGTGGGCTTTTTGCCCACCAAACCCAGTCTTTTCTGGGTAAGATGGCCAGCTTTTCTCTAGGGGAAGCGAGAGTATATAAGTTGGCTTTGTAACCTGATATATCCTTAAATAAGAGCCCTGGCTCAGCAGCATGACTTTTCTCTGTCTTAGACAAACTAGAACTAAAAAGATTCTGCTCATCAAAACATTTTGGTTCCAGTCTCTAAACAATAGAGCAACAACACTCAGCTGATATTCTGAGCACTAATGTTCCTCTTGCCAAAAAGCACTCGTAGATGGCGTAGACACTTGTGGAATGGCTTAGACACACAAACAGTGCAGAAATGAAAGCTTCACTTCCTCTTGCTCAGTGCCATGCCCTGTACTAGAAGCTTTCAGTGTGCTGGTCCACTGGCCCCGGGTTGATGCTGAGGCCTCTGCCCAGGCCCACGAAGCAAGGAGTAGATGACACCAGACTCCTGAAGTGAGCTTCCATCTCTAGTCCAGTGGGCCATTCAAAACAGAGCATTCAGTGGTCACACTGTTGACTTGTGTAAGTGGAGGAAGGGCAGGAATTTACATCAAAAAGGAAAGATCAAACCACCTTTCGTTAATATAGCTTGGATCTGTTTTCAACACAAATGCTTCACATTAATCCCTGTAAGTTTAATCCCACTCCAGCTTTTCTGGGCCTCTTTTGAATTCTCTTTCATAGGTACACGTTCTAGACAGGAACTTGAGAAGCTCTTCATCACCATTCCATCCCCATTCCTCTTTTCATTGTTAAGAAGTCATGTGTTCTCGGATGGGAAGGTGGACATAGTGCCTGCTGAGTTTGCTTAAGTTTACTGGGACAGCACCTGATGATGTGAAAAGTAAAAGCCCTGTGACATTTTCCTAGCTTTAATGCATTTTAGCCATCATATTTTTGTCCACTTTCTGCTTTAGAAATGACAGGGAATGAAGTTTGCACCTTTTCTTCCAGCTTCCTGATAAAGTAGTGAGTGGTTGAGTTTGCAGCAGTGGAATCTTTTCTAACGTAGCATGGGCCCTGTACACACACACACACACACACACACACACACACACACGCATGCACGCACACATACATGGTGTAGGAATGCTGCTGGGTGCCTGTCTCCAGTTCTGCTATGGGTCACAGCCTACTGGCTTGAGTGCTTGTTCCTCCATGTGCTCCTGACCTCCCATTGTGTTACGGTGGCCTAGCAGCGCTGTTGTGTTGCATGTCTCTGTTTTGCAGTGTGACAGGTCTGTATGTGTACATGTGTATTTACGCGTGTTTGCACACATGGATGTATACTAACTTGCCTCCACATCTGAGTCCTTTTGGTCAAACCCTGCATTTTTCTGATTATATTTTTTCAAAAGCTTATTATTTCCTCTTGGGACAATTAAGTTGTAAAATGAGATATCGAAATCAAATTGCAGAGCAACTCAATTTATACCCAGAACCCAAATTGTATCAGTTGCCATTGGTTTGCTATGCTAAATAGTTCTTTGTATATTTTGCTTTTTTTTTTTTACCTTGAAGTCCTTGCATATTGTCAGTTTTATGGCTTCTTAGTCTGTAACAGCATTAATGTGTGTTTATTTTTCTCAGATGATTGAGGGGAAAATGTTTGCACTATGTTGGGTCACAGTAATATATTCAGTGTGTGTTTTGTGGTGTTATTTGTAGTAAACATTTGCAAATCAATGAATGTTTCTTGTTTTCTTAATTGTTAGCTGCTTGGAAGTTTAGAAAAGTCAGGTAAATTTGCTATCTTGTAAGTATTGTTCAGACGACACTTGCATTTCCAACTACTACTTTGCTTTTTAATTGCATGAAGGTTCAAATTGGCTGGCTGCTTTATGTCTCCTTCATTGTAAAATATTGGCATTAATTCTAATTTTTGTTTAATGACTGCATGGCCTGGAACTTTATGTTGTTATGTGTCTTCCAGATGTTTTTTTTTTAAAGGTTGTTCTCTCATTTTTCTGTAAATTCCATTGTTAAGTGATTCTGAGTTCTGAAAGGCATTACTGAGCACTTTTCCATCTTCACGACTCTAGCTCCCATGGAAAAGCTAGATTCGCTTCATTTGCCGCACAGGGCATGCTTCTGAGGTTTCGAGACACTTATTTGTGTCTTTTGTTTCTCATTCTCTTGCTTACGTATTTATACTTCTGAGAAAGAGCGTCCCTTCAACACGCATAGTTTTCGAGGTGGGAAGCGATCAGGCAGTGTTTGACTCACCATGACCAGGAAGTGAAGAGAGACGATCAGCCCCATGGGGCCCAGGGGGAAGGGATGAGTGGGAGCAGTGGCTGGCCACCCTACCTCAGCTCAGTCTGGATAAAAAGACACGATTAGACATGATACAAAATATGATATGTAATAAGATATAGATAGACATCTCCAAATTAAGAGTGCAGTTTTCTTGCATTGAGTCAAAGTGAAAGTAATCCTGTTCACATTTACTTAGTCAGAAGAGACGAGATAGAATTTGTAAGTGAAGGCATTTTTAAAAGAAAATTCAAGGCAACTATAGATATTAATTTCCCATAAAGCTTGTTCAGATACTCAAATATATCGATGGTGATAACCTATCTGGTGATGATCTTTCTGCCTTTTTATTACACTTTTAAATTGTTGTGATTTGTTTCTAGTATATTCTGAAATGAATTGTTAATAAGATAATGCAAAGCCTAAGAACATTAAAGTATATATACTATTTCCTTATATTTTAAGATAGTGAAAGCATTTCTAAACTTGAAAGAGGAAATAAGCCATAAGAGTAACAACTGATGAATTTGTCTACCTGAAAATTAGATTTGTGATCTACTAGAAAATAAAAGCAAACTTGGAGCAAGAAGACATTTACATTCCCAAATGAAAATTTCTCCTTATTTCTGTTAGAAATTCTTTTAAATCACAGAGAAGAATGTACCCACTATATAAAGGTAGAGAGAATCAGAAAGAAATAAGTGACACACAGAGAAAAAAAATAGAAATAGCTCCTAATGTGAAAGTATTTCTATCTCATTGGCATTTGCAAAAAAAAAGAAAAAAAACCACTGAAGCATTTTAACCCATCAAATTTTCCAGATTTTAAGTAGAATAAAAGATAATTGGCAGATCTACAGGGTTGTATATATTATGCATCCTACAAGTAAGTGGGGCCTCTATGGATGTTGGAGGGGTGTTATATTATTAAAAGTGTGTAACACACACACCCTTTTTGTAGGACAGTGTCCAGGGCTGTACACTTAAGAACACTGCTCAGGAACCCTCATCACATTTGTGCAGGAGCAACTCCATATAGAGCATGTATAGACACAGAGAACACAGCCTAGGCACTGGGCCAGGCGCTTTCCTGCCTTTTCTTGTCTAATTTGCACCAGTGTTTGTGAGGTATGGGGAAAATCACTGCCAATGTCTATCAGATTGTGAAATGGAGACTGAGAGAGGTCAAATCACACAGTAAAAAAGTGACAGAACCAACTAGCAACCTCAAGTCTGGAGGTCTGTGAGATAACCCATTATCATGTGTGGAAGGAAGCATGGATGTGACAGGAGAATAAGTGCTTGGTTGCGTCTGTGTGGAAGGTCATGGTTCTCATTTCATTCGTGTATACATGTGTAATCCAGATGCATGGACCTGAAAATATTAATACCCGTTCTGTCTTTTAGGAGTTCAATAATTGCTTTTTACCTGCTATCCTGTACTTTTATTTCATTTTTAAAAAATTCAGCCAGCATAAGCTACTTGATAATACTCAAAACAAAAGAAGAAAAATGCCACAGCTATTACTGAATGTTAGTAATTCAGTAAACCCAAAGCCACACGATGTCCTAAGTGTTTGTGATGTTGGGAACATTTGAATGATCTTGTGTGGACAGTGCTGGGACAGTGGAGTCATACAGGACAGTACAAATTCAGCTTGTACTTGGTCCAGGATTTGCATTTTGTGCTACGAGTATAGGAAGGAGGGTGCTGAGAGTGGTGGGCATTCTTTCCCATGGAGGACAGCTGTTTCGCACAGTGGGGTGTGAGGCTGACTACCTCTTACCTTGACAGGCTTGGACCTGAGCACCCCTCCAGGGGCAGTGCTGCCTGCAAACACCAAGTTGCATTGCTTCCCAGAGCTGCCCCGTGTACAGACTTGGTGCTGGTCTGCAGGTCTGCCCCTGCAGTGAGTGGAGTGAATGAGTGTCAGCAGTTGAGGAGAGTTTCGTGATTTAGCACAGACTCCAAACAGCCAAGTGAGGATTCTCGGTACATTCTGTCATTCTCAGAGAATCCTGGTCCAGCCCCTTGCATTCTGGGAAGGTGCTATTATGTGGTTTAAGGGAAGTTTAAAAATATCAGTGTCCAACATAACTGGTAATAAGTTATTTCAGCAGTGACTCTGCTTCCCAGAACTTCCAAGTATGGGAGACATTTTATCCTCATGATCACCAACGAGCCCTCACACTCTTCCCGTGACCCCTAAAGAGAAAATAAAAGCACAAGGAGACACAGGTGTGGGAGACATTTTATCCTCATGACCATCAAGGAGCCCTCACACTCTTCCTGTCACCCCTAAAGAGAAAATAAAAGCACACAAGACACACAGGTGTGTCCTACTCAGATGGTAGGAGTCCCTCATTAGTCTTGATGCAGAATGACATGCAGTGGGATATGCTGGCAGGAGGACGGTTCTGAAGGTGTGCTGAGGAAAGTGGTGGCTAGCACCAGCCGGGTTCTGGGGACACTGGGGTGCCTAGGCATCGATGGGGCTTCGCCGCCTGGACACCGGTCACTGCCACATTTGTTGGGCAGCAGCACCAGTGAGCTTTTACACTCGGCATGCAGCTGTGTGAGTGGTTTTATTGAACATCGTCTTCTCATTGTGTTTGGTTAAAGTAGCAAATCCAGACCCACAGAACAGATGGTGGAGCCTGCAGCCAGCATGTGTGGTGGTGCCACCATGTGTCTGGTCCCTCAGAGGCTGACAGGGAGCTCTGTCTTTTCAGCTAGGATTCTGATGACGTACTAACTCTTTCTGAAAGCCAGAATGTTGTGCCATCCCTCGTCTGGTGGCACTGGAAGGAGACTGTGTCGGCTGAGTGTTCACCTGGGACAGCGCATGCCCTGGGAGCGATGAAGGCATCCCAGGCCCCTCCCCAGCCACACATGCTCGACACCAAGAACAGCACAGGTTGGGAGTGTGACCACTGGCTTCCGCAGCCGCAGGCTCGTGAGGCTCTAGGCTTGCTTGGCTTCCCAGAGGAGCGGAGACGGAACTATAAACAGAGTTGATAGCTCTCACACCCAGTGAAAGCTCATACTGTCTCCCCCAGATAGTGAAGGCACAGTCACTTGATTTGAACTTTTAGAACCCCTCTGACTCACTTTAATTAGTGAGTGTTTGTTTACTATTCAAGAATAGAAATGGAAAGCGGATAGACGTAGAGTGCTCGTAGTGCAGTGCAGGGCTGGGCCTGTGAGGCTGGAGGCGCCGTGGGCTCTCAGCCCTGTGCCTCCTGGCTGGTCCTTGGGCCTCCTGTGTGTACCATCGAGCTAGGTGAGGAGGTGCCAGCTTTTGCTGAGTGCTAGGGCCTGCAGGTCCACACAGGGCGTCCTTCATCCTCACTCACACGCCCCTCTGCTGGGTGGGGTAAGGAGGGGCCCGTGGGAGGCTCAGGCACCCTTCTTAACCAGAGAGCTTTGTGACGACTGTCCAGGTGACCAGAGATTCTGGCCAGCAGTTCTTAGGAGGATTGGGGGCTTGTTTCTTCTTCTAATCTGGGTGAGGCCGTGATTTCCTTCTTCAGTGGAGAGAAAGGTGCATGGAAGGTGCAGCTGTCTGTCTGTCTGGCCTAGACCAGAATTGGGGCTCCACCTTAGTGAAACATAAGGATCCTACTTCTGTGGTTATGGCTGCAGAGGAGACCTACCTTGTTGCCATTGCTGTGTCTGTAGACAGGACTTTGGAGCAAGAAGTAAACAAAGTGTATACATTTAGCTAAATGAGAGCTATGCATGGTCTGTGGATGGTTGTGGGCAGTGGACAGTTGTCAGGGCCCTGGCTAGACTGTACAGAGACACACAGATAAACTCAGTCAAGAATCCTAAGTTGTTTTTTTTTTTCTTTGCCCTGAGCTCAGGGCCTGGGCACTGTCCTTGGACTTTCTCAAGGCTAGAGCTCTACCACTTGAGCCTCAGCACCACTTGCAGCTTTTTTCTAAGAATGTGGTACCAAGAAATCGAACCCAGGTCTTTGTTCTTGCAAGGCAAGCACTTTAACCACTAGGCAAAACTCCCGGCCTCAGGATTCCTAAGATTTTTGAAGAGACCTTTTGCCCTTCAGAGTGTTGGACCATAATTATTAAGGAAATACAGAATACAATTTATCATATAGGCCTATCACGTAGGCCAATTAATATTATATGGGCAGTTTATCATGTAGAATAACATCACACAGGCCAGATGGTTGTAGGAAGGCTTTACAGAGGGATCAGAAGACAGTCAGTTAATTTGGGTAACAGGCAAGATTTTTTTCTTTCAGTTTTTTATTATCTTTAAGAAATTTTACAAAGGAATCATCATTTAACAAAGAAGTTTATGAATATAATGCATCTTTTTCAATGTCAATGCCACACCTTTCATCGCTCTTATCATCCTTCCCTCATTATTCTTAATTTTGTAGATTATACATTATCTTTCCTTCTCCTCTTCATTCTACCCCTCTCCCTTTGACCCCACCTTACCCCTTGCAGGTATCACTTTCCTGATATTTATTTTGTTGTTTACTCACCCATTAGAAAGAATGTATCATTTGTAAATAAATGGAAGAAAATGGGCTGGGAGTTTGGCCTAGTGGTAGAGTGCTTGCCTCGCATGCATGAAGACCTCAGTTCCATTCCTCGGGTCCACAGACATAGAAAAATCTGGAAATGGTGCTGTAGCTCAAGTGGTAGAGCTGTAACCTTGACAAAGCCCAAGGACATTGCTCAGGCCCTGAGTTCAAGGCCCAGGATGGGCAAAAAAAAAGGGAGGGGTGCGGGGAAATGGAAAAAAATAGAAATGAAAAGACTTGGAGAAATTATGTTAAGTGAAGTAAATCAAGCCCAGAGAGAGAAGAACACATGTCTTCCTTTTTTTTTGCCAGTCCTGGGGCTTGAAATCAGGTCCTGAACAATGTCCTTGGGCTTTCTTAAGGCTAGTGCTCTACTACTTTAACCACAGCACCACTTTTGGCTTTTATCTATGTATGTGGTACCAACAGGCAAGATTTTAAAAGGCAGAAACAAGAGAGGTAAGGTTAAGAAAAAAAAAAAGGTATTTTTTCACAGTAGAGTGAATAAACCAGTTTGACTAGGGTGTGAATACTAAGAAGAAAGGAGGACAGGCAGCCTTAGGCCTCTGCCTAGAGCTGTAGACAGGTAACTATGGACAAGTGCTGGTCTGTGTTTTTTTTTTTTTCCCCGTCAGTTGTGGGACTTGAATCTTGGGCCCGTGCATTGTAATTATCTGTGGGTTTTAATGTGTATTTTCATTTGTATCCATTATGGTTAAAGATAGTAGCTATATCATTTCTGAAGTCTGAAAAGATTGTGCATGGAGCAGTTTCATGAATATGCAGGCTGGTGTCTAGAAAAGGGCAGAGACCATGGAGGACTGGGGTCTGTGGCTCCTCCTCCACACGTGAGGCCTGGAGCTCTACTTTCTCAGGTATTGGGTCATCCAAGGTACCGCTGGGCCTTCCTGATCAGGAGGAAGGCTCAGAAGCACGCTGTGCATTATGGAGTCATGCACAGTGTGCTGTCCAGGGTGGGAGTTGTTCTGCTGGCTCTCGTCAGCTTTCCTGACTGAAACCCCAGCAGATCTCAGGGGAAGTTTTGAGCTCTTTGGTACTCTGCTTTGAAGCCCACGCGTACAAAGTTCGGTTGCCTTTAGAAGCATGTAATAGAAGTTGAGACGGATGTTGATGTGGGTTGATATGCTATCACAAGTTGTGACTGAGGAGACTAATGTGTATTTGTCAATTTCACTTTTGCTTTCTTTTTTTCTTTTTGCCAGTCCTGGGCTTGAGCTCAGGGCCTGAGCACTGTCCTTGGATTTTCTCAAGGCTAGAGCTCTACCACTTGAGCCTCAGCACCACTTCCGGCTTTTTTCTATGTATGTGGTACCAAGGAATCGAACCCGGGTCTTCATGCATGCTAGGCAAGCACTTTAACCACTAGGCCAAACTCCCGGCCCCTCACTTTTGCTTTCTAATCATCAAAAGCGAAAGGGAATTTACTGAGTTGCTCTGTGACTGGCCAAATCCCTTTGCAGCATACCTGCTACCTGCCAATACCCTGTATGATCTTCTGGTGCCCCCCTCCCTGTTTATAGCTGGAGCATGAGAAGGAAGAGCAGAAATTGAACCGGGTGTGGTGCCAGTGCCGTCTCTGGCCTGACTTGTGCAAGTGGAGTGGCTAGGCTCCCACGCCAGCAAGTTGGGTCTGTCTGGGCTTGTGTGGCTTGGGGACATAGCAGTCAGATGTGTTGTGTCAGAAGCCAGCAGGGGAACCCAGCTTCTCTTCCAAAACGGCACTTTTGAGCTGCATTGCACATCTTCTCAGTTTAATGTCTGTTTAGCATTTTGAATGACTCAATCACATTGGGGCACTGTGAGACTTGAAATCATGTGATATATTTTGTCTTTTTGATGATGTTTGATCAACAGAGTGCCTGTCTAGCTCCTCCCTGTCCCTGCAGCATGGAACAAAGCTGTGTTTTCTCTCCCACTGTAGATTGGTGGGTGTTGCAGCCTCACTGTGTTCTGCGTGCGTGACAACAGGCTGACTCGCATACCTGCAGAGGTGTCACAGGCCACAGAGCTTCATGTTTTAGATGTGGCAGGAAACAGGTAAGTGAATCCCAGTAGGCTTTGCTTGAGAGACACAAATGTGTGCCCCCAGCCTGGCCTCTGCCTTGCTCCACATGACAGAACAGCTGGTTACATTAAAGGCCCAAGCTCTAGAAGGTTCTTGAGTAATTAAGCCATGAGGGGGACAGGTGAGGGATAATTTGAGCATGGGACACTTGTCCAAGTGGAAATGCTTTTGAGATGTGAGGGGAAGAACACTGGCCAGAAAAGGATGCGGGACTTACCTTAGATTCCCTCATCCCGAGTGAGTGTGGATCTGATTCAACTCTGTGGTATTCAGTTCTGTTCTGCTTTGAGGTGGAGTCTCATATATATTGCTCAAGATTCCTAGGTCAAGCCACCCCCCCCCCACCTGAGCCAAGTAGCTAAGACTACAGGTTATATACTACTATATCTGACCGAAGGGATTTCTTTCTTTCTTTCTTTCTTTCTTTCTTTCTTTCTTTCTTTCTTTCTTTCTTTCTTTCTTTACTTTTTGTCTGTCGTGGGGCTTTAACTCAGGGCCTGGGCACTATCCCTGAGCTCTTGCCTCAAGTCCAGCATTCTACCACTTTGAGCCGTCCATTTCCAGTTTTCTGGGACAATGTGGTCCTTAATAGCTGGTTAATTGGAGAGTTTAGACTTGCCTGCCCTGGTTGGCTTTGAACTTCAGTCCTCAGATCTTAGCCTCCTGAGTAGCTAGGATTACAGTGTGAGCCACCAGCACCTGATGGCTGAAGGAATTTTTAACCAGGGCTCTTGATGGCTGTGTTGGTGACTCTGAACAGAGGAGACAGGTGACCAGACATTGTCCAGCCCTTGCCACCCTGCTGAGCATAGGCATCATCATAGTTCTTAGTGGAAAGATGGTTCTGATGTTTGCAAAACTGTTCTTGTGTTCATAGAAGAAAGAAGAAATGAATGTTTGTTATGCTTGGAGTGCAAAAATCGAATTAGAAGTTGGGTTACCTAGCTGTCACCTGAGTGCGTCCATGTATAAACAGCCGAAACCAGGCAACAGCCTGTTGAAGTGTTTAATCACCACCTTTTAAAAGTATTGCTACTGAAACCAATAATAAGCACGGGTCACACAGCTCGCAGAAGTGTCACACCATGGGAAATCTCAGGAAATGGAGCAGACGTTTCTGTGTCTCCTCTCAAGCCTATAAAAATAGTACTTGCCAAGTGAGAAACTGCATGTTAGTGTGCAGAAGCTTTCTGGTAGAGAAGAGAGGGTGAGTTACAGCAAAACCTGGCTCTGGAGCGCCATGGAAGCGCAGGATAGAGGCCTTGTCCAGCAGTGGGAAGGAGGGAGCTAAGGCCCATCCTTAGCTCCCTAGGGCACGGAACCCACAAATATTTGCCAGCTGCATATAGTTGGGTGTTGGACTCTTCTTGCAAGAATTGTAGTACCAAATGGCAGAAGCATGGATAGACTGTTGTGATAATATTAACTAAATTTGTTTTTTTTTGGTTGGTCGTGAGTCTTGAACTCGGCCTGAGCATTGTCCCTGAGCTATTCAGCTCAAATCTATGGCCCTATTCCTTGAACCACAGCACCACTTCTGGTTTTCTAGTAGTTCACGGACTTTAGTGCCCAGGCTGGCTTTGAACTGCGATCCTCACATCTCAGCCTCCTATGTAGCTAGGATGACAGGTGTGAGCCACAGCGCCTGGCTTAACTAAAATTTTCATTAAAATTAAAACAAAAAGTTTAAAAGACAACCAAACAGTATGTTCTATAACTGGAATACTGAGCAGTCAGAAATGAGATTCTTTTCTCTGTGAGGTGACATGAGAGGACCCGCAGAGCTGAATGAAGAACAATGGTGTGAATGCTAGGAAACATCACTTCTGCCTTCTTGTTTGCTGAAACAATACCATGTCCTACAGTCTACCAGAATGTGAACACAAGTCTCTGAGAGGTGGCAGAGATGTGAGAGCACAAGGACTTTCATTTTAGAGATTTTTGGTATTATTTGCTTGATTGCAATGATTATAAGTAAATACTTTTTAAAACTTTGCTTAAAACTAAAATATTCCAATAAATGGGCAACAACAGATACAACTTTTAAGTTGTAAGCTGTATTCAGCCACAGGGTTATCATTGCATGAATAAGCTGGCCACACTTAGTTATTAATTAAGAAAGGAATTCCTATTGTAGTTCTGAAGCAAGGAAGGTCACAGGCCCGGACCGGGCGGTTGGCCGCTTCTTAGCTCTCGTCCTTGTACTGTGGGCATAGACAGTAGCCTCAGGCTTTTGTTTTCTGGGCAGTGTGGTCCTAAATAGCACGTGTGCGGTGGCTGTGATGGCTGATGCCCCGTCTACTCTTGGTAATGGCATAAACAGAGACATAGTCTGAAACCCTCTGGAAAGCAGGCTGTTCTTCCTACCCATCTTTCAGCTTGTAGCTGGGCAGGGTCACCTAGAGAAGGAAGCCGTGGTGAGACTCTGGGAGTCCATCCCGGGGGACTGCTAAGGCAGATGGGGGCAGGTCCTCTTTCCTTGTTGACCTTGGACTGCCCGAGGAAGGTTGAGAAGGACTAGTATGTGCTGTGACCTTGCCTAGGAGGGGCCATACTGACGCTGGCACTTCATTGGAAGGAAAGCCTGTGTTTGAGACAGCGTATTTGTCTGAGCTGAACTATGATGATAAGAACTGCTATTGCAGTCTGGTCATTTATTCCAGCTTTTCCTGTCCTGATTGTCGTATGTGGGAGCTGTGACTCGTTTATTACTGACGCTCGCTCCCTACTCAGCGTGCAGCCCCGAAGCCAGTCATTATTGTGAATCCACATTGTGATTACCTTGTTCTGCTTCTCAGGCCTGCCTTTTCCTTATGTTGTCAGGATGAAGGAAGGTGCTGGATCTCACCTGCGTGCCACCCAACACTTGAAACTTTAAACAGCCTCATGGGGTCAGCTTGTGAGCTTTGAGGCAAATAGGGAAGGTTTTCAGCAGATGCTGTCTCCATGTTCTATAAATGAAACTGAGGTACATGAAAGCTTTACCATGTAGAATGGATTCATGGATTTTTTGGATGGTCCTGGGCATTAGCCCTGGAGCTTCACATGTTAGATGAACACTCTGCCATGTGAGCTATGTCTCTTGTACTCTAACCCTTTTAAAATGTTGTTTTTGAGATAATCTTGATCCCTTTCTCTGGACTGGCAAATTCAAAATCTTCCTGCCACGCCTGCAGAGTAGCTGAGACTAAAGGCATATGTATGTCTTTAACTCCTGGCAAATACTCTTTTTTTTTTTTTTTTTTTTAACTTCCTTGCACCTGAAAACATGTCAGACAGGTTTTGGCCAGGAGAGAAATCACTTGTGCGTGAGCACAGGGGCTGAACGGTGTGTGAGGACAGAGCCTGAGTGGGAGTTGGGCTGAGGCCTTGTCCCTGTACTGCTTGTGGAGGCTGGCAGTGTGCCATGTGGATTCTGGGTCCAGCCCTTGTGCTCTTGCATGTCCACAGCCCATGTCCATGTCACAGGCCCTCCCCAGGGCATGGGAGTGTGTGTGGGGCTCGTGGAGGCCGATTCACAACAGCCCTGAACCTCTCAGCCCAGGCTTGGCACACCTCTGTACACAGGCCTACCACGCTACACGAGCTGCTACAGGAAAGGAATATTTTCCCATCTCCATACCTAATACGTTGAGAACCTTTCACAAATTTGGTTATTGTGAAAACGTTGCTGATACAGTGTCACGAATACTTTATGTGAATGTTGATGATTATTTCATTCTTTAAAGTAACTTACCCAGTTTTTGTCTGGGCCTTACATGAGTTTTTTAATGTTGGAATGCAGCTTTCCTTGCATGTATGTACAAGTCTAGTGTATGTCTGTGAACCTGTTGAGTATCTGGTAGTTTGGTATTAATATGAATATGGGGATTTAGTATTCACCTACTGATGATGTGGTTGAGTCCCACGTGTGCTGACTAGAGGTAGGGAGGTCCTGTCTGATGATGTCACTTCTCAGATTGGTCTACAACCTGGTAGCCCAGAGCTGTGCTCACATGGAAATACTGGGTGAAGTGATTACAGCCTGAAGTTCCATCCATCTTAGAGGGCTTTCAGAGTTGCAGGCTAGCATGGTCATTGGTTTCCATTCTTGGCATCCTTGCATTTTGGACTGCCTCATTCCTGCATGGGGCTGTCTGTGCATTGTAGGAAGATGGGCACTGTTCCCACTCCCATTTCCTGGCCCTGTGGTGACAGCCAAAAATGTCCCCAGTTTGCAAAATATGAGGACCGATGCTCTGAAGTAATATTTGCCAGTATCCATGCAGATGATTTGGGAAGGCTTTCTCTACTAGACAGAATTGCAGTTAATCCGTGAATCTTTGTGTAAGAGTAAGTGTAAAAGTAATCTTGGGTGTCCCATTGCAGCTTACAAAGTACTCTCAAGTGGTCTTTCTATGTGAATATCACTTACTGCCTCAGAGCCTGAGCAGGGGGGATGTCTAGAGCCCAGGAGATAGTGATGGAAGGTGGGATGTCTCAAGAAGCTCCCTAGCGAACATTTTTGCTCTGAGGCCTGGAGCTCCCGAAGAGAGAAGCCAATGCAATGCCCTACAGAAGGGTCTAGTGCACAAATCTCCTATCTCACTATCAGTCACATCTTCTGATAATTTCATCTTACTGTAAACCTCCTTTCATCATAACTCACATCTTCCAGTAATAATATCTTTTTATAGATCTTAGATCTTGCCATCAATCCCATCTTCTCATAATCTCTTATCTTATTATAATTGCATCTTTTTACCCTTGGAGCCCAGTCTGGAAGCTGGTTTTCTCCCTGTCCCTAATGGTTCTTACTGGCAGAAGCTGATTTCCTGATGGCCTCTCAGGCTGTAGCGTCCTCTGTTTCCTGTCAGGTTGCTGCACCTGCCTTTATCACTGACTGCCTTGAAGCTGAAGGCTCTGTGGTTGTCTGACAACCAGTCCCAGCCCCTGCTCACATTCCAGACAGACACCGACCACAGCACGGGGGAGAAGATTCTGACCTGTGTCCTGCTTCCACAGCTGCCCTCGGAGCCTCCGTGTCAAGGTGAGTGGAGGGACAGTGTTCTTGTGGCCACAAGAGCAGGCTGGGGCACAGGGGCTCCTCTGTTCACAGGGACTCGCGTCCCTGGAGCCAATCCAGAGCAAACATGGTTGGGTGCCCCCGGGAAGAGGGCCCACAATGTTTGCCGAACAAGGACCTATTTGTTGTGTCTGAGATTCTGTAAGCAGCTGTTTAGCTATGAATTATAGTTAAGGCAGAGCATGTGGTAGGTACCCTGGGAAGGGAGAGTGCCCTTGAAGTCCAGACTAAGAGTTGGTAGATCTGTGCTCAGGTCCACGCACACACTGTCTGTGAGCTGGGGGGTTGGTGTGAGTCATTGTATCAGTGTTTTAGATTTTAGAAAGTTATTTGTACTAACATCAAAATGTTGTTATAAATTTGTTGCTGAGAGCTAGATGTGATAAAACTGCAGTGCTCTGGGGATGAGGGTCCCCAAGGGGGGGTCCCCAGTCACCTGACACCCAGCTGTGTGAGGTGAGCCCTCAAGATTCTGAAATTGAAGAAAGCACCAGCATCTACCACCTGTAGCCACAACACAGCCAGAAACATTCTGAAGGGATTGTGTGAAAAAGAACTATGAAGGCATGTGGACCCCTAGTTACTTGGGGGCAGAGGCTGGAGGGTCAAGGTCAAGGTCAGCTTGGGCATGATAGTCTTTAGTCTTCCATCTTGGCTGTGGATGAGCACATAGTTGCAGAGCCAGCCCTGGGGAAAGCATGATGGCTGCACACAGTGGTGTGGCTGTCATCCAGTGACATCAGGAAGAACAAGCAAGACCTTGCTTCAAAACTACCCACAGCAGAAAGAGGTAGAGCCCTCCCTGTAACACACGACTTGAGTTCGGTCCCCACTACTGCCACTAGGAGTTTATGTATGTGAAAGGATCATGTTCAGTGGCTGACTTCTGTTATGAAACATTAAACATCTTAACTTAGAAGCTGATTGGTTCCCTCTCAAGTACATATTGCTAAGAAGAAGGGAGTGGACCTGCATAGGCCCTTTGCTCTTCGATTTTGATGTATATATTTGTCACAAAAAACAAAGTGGGAGGTAGAGCCAGTGGATTGCACTCTGTAGCTGAGGTGCTACACTCCAGGCTCCATCCATCACAGGGGAGGGGCTGCCTCCCCTGCTCATGGCCCCTGTCCCCACAGAGAGCCTGCCTCGCTGCGGGGCACTGGAGAACCTGGTGAGCACGGTCTCCGATGACGCCTGGGACGAGTGCGCAGTCCATAGAGTCAGCGCCATCCGGTTTTTGGAAGAGGAAAAGGATGAGGACGACACTGAGACGGTAGGGAAGTGGGACTCCCCTGCCTTCCTGGTCTGTACTTGAGCGATCAGCCCTCGGGCCAGGAACCGAGTTTCCTGTGCTCATCCCCTGCGGTGCCTTCCTGCCTTGTGCTTCCATGCGTAGAGTGTGTGTGTGTGTGTATTCTCTCTATATATGCATTTTAGAAAACAAATCTCTTGGAAGTTATGAGTACTGAGTCGCAAAAGATAAATAAGGCAAATGAAATTCTTTGGTCCTCCCCTCCCTTTTATTTGGGTCATGTGTCTCTATTTCTCTGTGATAGTTTTCTCACCTGCCCTTTTCTGTGTCCTTAAAACTGACAAATTTATTTTTGTTTCCAAATGAAATCTCTTCTCCTTTCTTCCCTCTGCTTCAGGTAGGTCTAGTGCAGTCTTAGCAGCACTACCTTGAGTTTTATTTAGAAATCAGGAATAGCTAGGTGCTGGTAGCTGGAACCTATAACTCTGGAGACTGAGAGCTGAGGATCGCAGTTCAAAACCATCCTGGACAGGAATGTCTGCCTGGGTAGGAAAGTCTGTGAGATTCTTTTGTTTTGCCAGTCCTGGGCTTGAACTCAGAGACTGGGCACTGTCCTTGGGCTTTTTCCTCTTGAGCCATAGCACCATTTCCAGCCTTTTCTGTGTTTGTGGTACTGAGGAACTAAGCCGAGTTCTTTATGGTCGCTAGGCTAGAACTCACTAGGCCACACTCCCAGCCCCTTTGAGCCCCTGTGAGCCTCTTATCTCCAGTAAACTATTCAGAAACTAAGTCAGAAGTGACACTGTGGCTCAAGTGGTACAGCACTAGCCTTGGGCACAAACAGGCTCACGTGTGACTGTGCCCAGGTCCTGTGTGTTCAAGCTCACGACTGGAAGGAGGGAGGGAGGGGGTGGAGGGAAGAAGGGAGGGAAGGAAGGAGGGGAGAAGGGAGGAAGGAGAAAGAAGCAAAGAGGAATCGATTTCAGAAAGCTACTCATTCTTTCTTTCATGAGCCTTGGAAATGTTCCAGAACCCAGCACCCCAGATTTGACATCCTTGTACCATTGGAACCTGATTAGCAGAGCTCTGAGGCCTTAGGGAAGGGCTGACTAAGCTGTTGCCCTATCTTTGATTCCAGTCATCAGAAGATGGGACGGGGAGGAGTACGAGTGGAGTTGGGGAGGCAGCCTGACCTCTGGGATTTGCGCTCACCACTGCGTGTGTGATTTTCTCAAGGCCTTATTGCTTCGTCAGCCATTCTTTTCTGTGTTTTGTTGACCTAGTGTGGCTCCCCAGAAACTCCAGGGCAGGGCGTCTGGAAGATGTAAATGCTGTTTTATGAGCTAATGAGCATGTAGCCCATTAAACAGTAGAAGATCTTACAAATTGCCCACGCCCTGTTACTTCTCTTCCAGCACTGTGGTCTGTCTTGGGAGAGTGTGAAGTCCTACCAGTGGCTGTGTAACTAGCACACAGAGCAGAAGGAAAAAATGAAGCCCTCTCTTGACCTCAGGGTTGAAGGAAGCCAGATCCTTTTGGATAGATTTAATTTGGGATTTTAATCTATTTCTTTGTTTTTCCTTTCTATACCTTATCATTATAGCTTAAAAGTGTAATTTTCTTTGTTTATAGAAGTTTATTTCACTTGGTATTAATTTTTTCTTTTTGGTTGGTGATGGGGCTTGAACTCTGTCAAGGCTACCACCCTGCCTCTTGAGCCTCAGCACCACTTCGGGTTTTCTGATGGTTCACTGGAGTCTCATGGACTCTAGTGCCCGGGCTGGCTTTGAACCACGATCCTCAGATCTCAGCCTCCTGAGTAGCTAGGATTTCAGGCGTGAGCTGCCAGTGCCCAGCCTAATCTCCTATTTTAAAAGGTATTCATGTACCCTAGGGAAGACAAGCTAAATGAAACCTGGTCGTGTTCCCCACCCTGCCAGAGAGCCCTGTGCAGTGCTGTAGGGAGCCTTCCTCCTGCCCCCACTCATAGTTTGCACGGGTGGAAGGCTTGCCTGGGAATGCCAATCTCGTGGAAAATGAGCGGGACAGAGCCAGAGCATCCCTCTCTCCACTGTGCTTTCAGAGAACACTCCAGCGGCGGGCCACGCCCCACCCCGGGGAGCTGAGGAGCATGAAGAGGACCGTGGAGAACCTGCGGAACGATGTGAATGCCGCAAAAGGACTGGACTCAAACAAAAACGAGGTCAATCACGCCGCCGCCGACCGGATGACCACCACGTCCGTGTAGCTCCCACCACCGCCCCTTCCCGATGGCTGCCTGGTCCGGGTCTGGTGAGCACTGCACCCGAGCAGCTACTCCTCAGCCTCACCTCCCATGTCCCCCACTGGGGAGCTGCCCCATCGGCTTCTCCCTCCCCGGGTCCAGTCCAGTCGGATGCTGCTCTCTTGGGAAGTGCCTTACTCACCCCTCTACCAGCCAGCACCCTGGCAAATGCACTCCTGGCCTGAGGCTTTTGTTGGTTTGATTTCAGCTCCTCTTTGTCCTGGGGGTGAGGGAGAGTGGGAAGGGGACCCATACACAGAGCCAGGACAATTTGAACCCAAGTTCTCTTGGATCTACTGTTGTTGAGTAGTTTTATGTTGGGGGAGAAATTGACACTTTTTTAAAACTTTTTGGCAGCTCAGATGGTGTAAATTTAAAAATTTTGTATAGGTATTTTGTAACAAAAATATGTATTTCCTTTTGTTATTTTATCTTGAAGACGGTACATATTTTAGTATTTGTGCAGAAAAACAGACCCGTCTTGCAGTGTTTGTTTTATTTGTACCATCCACTCGTGCCTTACTGTACCCCGTGTCATGTCAAATCAGCTGCAACGGCAGCCCCGAGAGCTGAGATGGGAGTAGGGTGTGCTCCAAACTCAGGCAGCTGCCTTCTACTCATCTACCTGGAAGAACTGTTTCTAACCAAAAAAAAAAAAGATGAATTTATCAACGATTCTAAGTCAGGTTGGTGGATGTATATTTCGGAAGATGAACCAAAGGATTAGACTGCTTTTATTTCATTCCTTACATTTGGACTCTTCGTGGATACACCTGTCCTCATGATGCAGTATCCTGTGCCTGCTCCAGTGGTGTGTGTGTGTGTGTGTGTGTGTGTGTGTGTGTGTGTGTGTGTGTCACTCGCTTGCTCACATAATAAGGTAAGAGCAGAAAAGCACAAAGGAGCAGCTGGCTCAGAAACTCAGTGGATTATGTGCTGAAGAGAGCAAACCTTCTTCAAGAAAGCTTTAAGAATAATATGTCCAGATATCAGATCACAGTAAAGGAAAATGCCCTACTACCCTAACAGAAATGTTGCTATCTTTACAAGTGCAATTTAATTTGTAAATAGAATTTGAATCAGAGTATAACAAAATACTGCTTCAAGATTTAATTTTAAATCTGCTAACTTAAGGGGTATTGGGTATGTTTTGGTATGTTTGTTGATTTATTTTGTATGCTGTGACAAAAGAGAATTGTGGTGTCTGGGAGATCGTGTGGGGCTTGGAGGTGGGGGGAGGTTTCCATTAATAAACTCACTCTGGACATTGGCTGTGCAGCGTTGGGAAATGATTCTTGTGTGTTGTGCCGCAGCAGCAGGTAGGCTGCGTTCTGCTGTGTTCTCTGCCGTGAGGCTGTCAGTGAGCAGCTCATTTGAGCAGGCCTCGATGGGAGCTGGTTAGCCACAAGAAAGGCAGATTCGATTCCAGGAGCTCATGCATTTCTTCTGCCTGCCATGGCTGTGGCTTGTGCCATGCCCCAGAAGATGCAGTGAATGGATGGGTGGAGACTGGGAAAAATCCTTTCTGCATCACTTACTCTGGAAAGCCTGCCCTGCTGTGTGGCATGCACAAACACCATCTAGGGCTATGCAGTGCAGCTACTTAGTAATAGACGTGATTTGGGATACTGCAGCTGTATCGTGCCCAGAGACTTGAAATCTCACCTCACCAGTTAATACTGATTTGCTTCATGCAACGTTCCAAAGCGTCAAGTAGAATGACTAGGAAAAAACCCACCTCTTTATTTGAGAAAGGTCAACCACCTTAAAGAGTTCTAATACACTTTTGTATACTTAGCACTCACCTTCAGCAAGTCCCATTCTTTGCTTTAAAACATGCAGCTATGAAGCTGGGCTCAGGTGGCTCACACCTGTAGTCCCAGCTACTCAGGAAACCAAGAGTGGGAAGATCTGAATTTTGAAGCTGTTGGAAAGAAAAGTATATAAGACTCCATCTCCAGTTAGCTAGCAAAAAGCTGGGCTGGAAGTGTGGCTCAAGTGGTAGAACACTAGGTAGGCAAGCAAGCTTAGCAAGAGCATGAGGTCCTGAATTCAAGCCCCTGTGTCCCCAAGCAACAGAAAACTCACGAGAAGATGGCAGCCCCATGGAATGCTTTTGAGGAAAAAAAAATGAAGTGTGCTTAGCTTACAAGTACACTTTATACGTTAAACTCAGCGAGCATGCCAGTGGAGTCACTCGTATAGACAGGCTTACTGCATGGATCTGGAAAGCCTTCGGAGCCTCTGCTCCTCCATCTGTAGGCTTTAAGGAGGACTCGAAGAACATAAGCCTCCACAAAGTGGGTGGCTGCCGTGTGAGACCAAGAGACAGGGTTCTCCGGAATGAGGACATACTTCAAAGTTTTACCTTGACGTGTTCACCTGTGGTTTATATTTTAACACTCAGGACCTCCTGCTGCCCTCAGTGAGGGGATGACAGGCATGTACCACTGTACTTGGTTCTGAAGAGGGCATTTTCTGTTTCCAGTTTGAGCTCAGCTCTGTGTGTGCTCAGCACTAATGACGAGTCAACACCTTTTCTGCACTGCCTATTCTTAGGTATATTTTTAGATGCATAGTCTTGCTTCCTGTCCAAGGGTACCTGGACTACATTCCGCCTATTTATGCTTTCCACTAAGTGAGGATGACAGGCGTGTGCCACTGTGATCTTAGCTCGTGAGATGGGTCTCGTGAACTTCTTTTCCTGGGGCTGGCCTTGAACCTGTTATCGTCCCTGTCTTAGCCTCTTAAATAGCTAAAGCCACAGGTGTGAGCTACCAGCTTTTAGTTGGATGAGGGGCATTTTAATGTATTCAAGGGTCTGGCTGAATAGTTAGATTAGCAATGGTGTCTCGTTTCTGAAATGCCCTAATTTTGGTAAGCAGCCTGCCATCCCAAGCTAAAGGGAATCCCTCCCTCAATCTCATCAGACACCTAACTGAGAAAAAGAGTCTCCTTTTCCACAAAACATCCCCTATGCAATGACCTCAGTATCCTTGGTTTGCACATTTATTACCTCATTTCTATGTTTGTTCTCCCCAGGTTTTCTTTACCTACTTTCCTGCATCCTGGTTGGTCTCTTCTCCCCCCTGCAGAGGCCCTAGTCAGTGAGAAAGGACAATAGTTTTAAAATGTCAACCATCTCTGGAGAAAACCTTCCTCAAAAACTAAATGCAGGCTGATTTGGGGAGTGGAATGTGCTTCCACTTTATTAGAGTGTTTTCTCCTTCAAAAAGCCAGCCAGCTGGCAAGACAGGGAAGCTAGCCAGCGGGACCTGATTGGCGGTGCCTGTACAATTTGCAGATAGATGGGTTTTGTACCTATAAGCTGGCCAGGACAGTGGAATTTGAAGCCACGGGAGCAGGGTAGTCGCTGCGGCAGGCATAGAAGTTAGCCCAGGGCTCCTGAGCTTTGACTGGTTGTCACTGAATTGGGTTGACTCTCCAGGTTTCTTTGAGGTAGCAATGTTTGACTTTAAACAGATGTACTGCCCCTGGGTATAGTCAGAAAGTGGTGATAGTGCTGGGAGTTTACAATTGGAGTTGGCTTTATCACAGTGCTGAGGTGCTAGGTGAACCAATGAAGCTGATTTAGGCATAGCTCATGGACGATGACTAGGGTGGAACAGAGTAAAATTCAGGCTGCCTTGAGCCTTGTTTGTGCCTTGAGCTGAGAATGCCATGATTCTTCTCCCCACATGGTCTACCATGGTACCCCACAATGCTATGGAAATGCTCAAAGATTCTTTGCTCTACTGTCTCACTGCAAAACATACAGAATCACATGGAATTCCACTTGTGGGTGACAAGAAAAGAACTGATAGGATCTCAGCATTAAGCTAAATGGCAGCCTAGTAACTGGCTCTCTGAGAGAGCTGTAATTAGAAATTAGCTTTAGAATGAGCTAATTGGTTAGGAATGATTTTTTTTCTTTTATTCCTGGCTACTTATAATAGCTTACCCTTAGAGGATAAAGAGATAGTGAAAAAGAAACATGCGAGGATGCACCCTTACCTTCATTAGTTTGAGATTAGTGGGATGGAGAGAAGAAGGATGACTCATGATATTTTTTTTAAATGTAAAATTATCCTTTAGAAAGTATTGTCGGGAAAGATTTGGTAAAAAAAAAAAAAAGATTGCTCTCATTTGAAAACCGTCTCTTAAAGAAGCAGAAAAGAGGAAGAACAGAAAACATAGGTAAAATATGTATTTGAAACTGGCTCTATCACCCTGGTGATGGAAAGAGAAAACTGTCTTCCTGTGGCAAGAAATGAATTGCAATGGGTACCCATAGGGTGGCACCCTATATTGACACAGCATAAACAGAGGCTACAAATTCTGATTCCTAGATGCACTCCTCAGGTGGGTCACAAACAGTGTTTTATTGCTTAAAAAAAAATAAAGTTGACAAAAGTTTTCCAAAGAATGAATGGTCCAGCCTTCCATGGAGCACTTGAAGAAAGTTTTGGGGAGCGCTGGTACTGGAGCTCTCTGTCTTCAGGTTCACACACCTGGCTGTGGCTCCCTGCCCCCCTCCACTTGTAGGTGTCAATGCTTGTTTGTTTAAACCTCGCTTAACATAGCCAGAAAAAAACAACACAACACGCTGGCTTGTCTGGGCATTGAAAGTTCTTCCTGAATTTTTCTGTCCTGCCTACTACCCCCGAGGCATATGGGTGGAATGGGTGGGGTGAGTTTCGGCGTTGGTTGGAGAAGTTTCGAGAACAGGCTGTGGGCTGGGTCTGTTGGTTTTAGTCATTTTGGAACATCTGCAGGGTCAGGAGCATGGCCATCTGGCTACTGGAGGTTGTCATGTTCTTGTTCTACAGTGTGCTCGCAGATGCACCTCTGGGGTCCATTATGGCAGGGAGTGTGCAGTCCTCTTCCATGCTGTGTTCTTACCTGGACACCTGAAAGGCGTGCAGTGTAGAAAAGCCACAGGTAGACCAGTAGCCTCCATCCCAGCCATGTACTTGGCAGCCGATAAAAGTGGGGTACGTGGGCCTCATCCCCAGAAGTCCTTTGCCACTTGTGGTGACTTAACATTTGGCTGCCATCACAAGTTCAGCAAGCTTATATGGTGGTGAGCCTGTCACAGGGAAGTGTCCACAGCCCAACATGAAGCTCTCTGTGGTTCATTCTCCGTGCCCAGCCCCCGTGCCTCTATTTGGGATTCTTAAGTTCAAGTGACACTGTTCAGTGTGGCCAGGCCTGCCTCACTTACCAACACATGACGTGTGGCTCCCATGGGCTTGCAGAGTCCACTGGTGACTTGGATAAAGCCATTCCTGGAGCCTCTCATTCAGATAACTGGGTGGCTGTTTCCAACAAGTTCTTGTGTTTCTACTGAGTTTTCTTTAGCAATTCCCAAGGCTGCTGTGCTGCTGGTCCAGGGAACACAATTGGAGAACCATTGCTTTAGTGTAAGGAAGCTTGCCTTCCTTTAAGGTGAGGGTCTTGAAAAACCGTCCTTCATTTTGCCTAGCCTCAGTTGACTCATTAGCAAAATGGGAACAATACTTACTCCAAGACTTGCTGATGGGTTTGGGGGTGCGAGCAGCCCAGGGGAGGCTTCTAGTAGCTTGTCACTGAGGCTGTGTACAGAGGTGTGCTAGGGGTAGGCACAGGGCATCCTGTCTCTTCAGCCATGCGCCCATCTGAGCTCTCGATGACATAGCAAGCTGATGGGAGCAGGGGATGAGCTCATAGGAGTAGCCATGCCACCTCCCAGGTTGCTGGTGGAATTCTGCCATCTTTCATGTCCTGGCCTCAGAATCCCCACTTCACCCTCTCTGTGTTCTTTATGCAGGGCCTGGAGTCCATTCTCCTTATTCAATGGCTTTAAGTTCTTTTTATCCATTTTTATCCCCTTACCCGCAAACATGCCTGACTGACATGGAAACAAATACCACACACACACACAAGTACGTAGTAAGCTTTTCATTGTTTACAGCGTATGTTTGTATGTGTGCATAAAGATATATCATGAGTTTGCTGAGCATGTTGGCAGCAGTGTTAGTGTGGCTAGCATAATGTTTGCTGTCCACAGGTCACCCTTCCCTCTTTCAGAGACATTGGATATTTGCTGTGGGGCTGTCTAATTTATTCAGTAACAATCCTATTAAGATGAAGTCCAGGAGTCCGTTGAATTTCATGGTTAAATATTTGTTCACATAGGTCACAGAGATGAGATGGCTCTCAAAACCTTAAACTAGTTTTACCACTGTCCCTGCGAATGCCGCTTGTTACCACTAGAGGGCAGTGGCTGCACTGCTGGCTTATCACAGGTGCACGGACGCCCGGGCTTTGCCTGTCCTAGTGGGCTGACCTCAGAGAGCCTGAAGCTTGGTCCTCCCGGCCTGGCCCATCTCTTGCTCCACGAGCACCCAGGCGCTCTGCCACATGTCTGGGGCCATCCTGTGGTCAGAGCTCAGGCGCTGCAGCAGCTCATGGGATCCTGTCACTATGGACTAAGCAACACCAGTGCGTGACTTGTCAGGCTACCATAGAAGCCATTCAGTATTCTGTAAGCTGAGGCTGTTTAAGAACAGTTTGGGCACATCTGTAGATCCGCCTGGGTTGTGGGAGAAATCAGACATTCACACGTAGATCCTCAGCCTGTTCTCTGGGTCTCATGAGCCCCACTGCCCTTCCCTGACCTTGCTGCTCCTCTCTCATTCCTCAGCCACCTGCTCGCACTCCTATCTTCCCTGGCTGTGCCAGGGCTTTTGAGAGAGAAGGGTTCTATCTTTTTCACTTCTGGATTTCCACTCACCCCCACCTACATCCCACTGGGAAAATTCTTTGTGTGGATCACCGGGCATCCTTGTGGCCACAACGAGTGGACTCAATTTCGGCTCTCACCTTCTGTGCCTGTCTGCACCCTGGGCTCTGTGACAGGGCTCTCCTCCGTGGAATGCCAGCCTTGGTGCTTTTCCAACTTTTGGAGCACAACTCAGGAAGGAACCTTTTGCATAGCAACCCAGTAAACTTGTATATGTCCCCACAAGAGTTCCCTAACATTGCATTTATCCATAGAGTATGCAGGAAGAACTCTGGCATCCCCAATTGAATTCTTCTTTAGGTGTTGATCACAACTGAATAAACTTATGGTGCAGCTAGTTAGTGGGCCAGGACATTTTATGTCTTAGCCTTTTGTGACTCTCCTTTCTCTGCTTCTCCCCAGTGTTTTACCATGTTCTCAGACTCTCCCTCAGCCTTCTGTTCTCCATGGATGAATCTTCCTACCATGTCCAGCCCTACACCCCCAAATCAACTTCTGTGTAGAAGTGAGTATTGGCCGTTCAGTTCCCAGAGTCCTGCACTGGGTGATGCTGAGAGGAAATTGGTTACTGGGTGGATCCTGAGTCTCACCCAGGACAAAGCTGAAGGGACAATCCAAATTAGTCTCTGCAAGGGCCCAGCACAGAACAGGTGTCTCTAATGGTGCTGGTTTTTATTTTCATATTGTTACTTTTGAATGTGGGTCTCTAAGTCATCTTGCAACCGGCATTATATAGTCTGCTGTCGGTCTGTCAAGAAGAGATAATGCCTTCCTTTGCTGTGTGGCTGTTATTCTGTGTCAGGTTCTCTAGACTGCAGTGTATCCATTAGCTCAGTTCTGCTTGAGGCATTATCCCCATTGGAAAGGCTGAAAGGCCAGGCCATTGAGGCGTAAACGCTGTGATGGACTTGCCTGTAGTGTCTGCTCTTGTGCAGAAGTCAAGACAATTTGACACCGCCGTGCCTTTTCAAGGCACAACTCCAGCTCTAGAGTTTACAGAAGTCTTCTGATTAAATGGAATTGTGGTGGGGACTGGCACCACGACAGAGATGTAAACAATGACAGCAGTCCCGGTCCAGCTCTGTGGTTTCCCCAGGCTAGCAGCCCCTTCCCCTGGCTATAAAAGTGAGTGGGGAATAAAGCCTCCAAGGGGCATGGCCTGTGGAGGGGGCTTCTCGCCTGCCAGCCTGGATGGCCTGGCTTGACTGGAGAGGCTTGTGCTGGAAGGGAAGCTTGCTTGCTTGAAGGGCGGCATGAGGCAGAGAGAACAGGGAGACACAGTGGTGGGCGGTGCTTGTGTTGGTGGAGTGCAAGGTATGATAACTGGAGAGAAATTGGGTTTGTAACTACAACAGTGTTGATAGCAAAAGGGTACAGAATAAGAATTGCCTGTTGGACAGGCTTCTAGTGAAAACTAACCTCCTGAGGGAGTAGAGCTCTCGAGTGGTTCCTGGCACTTTGGGAGGAAAGCGAATGCAGCCAGGAGGAGTCTGGCAGCATCTGGGCATAGATTCCCGTGGTCGCTTCTCCATTGTGTGCAGGAGAGCTCTGCATTCCTCTGGGCCTTTCAGGAAGAGCTGGTGAGCCTGAGGACAGGAACTCTGCAGGGCTGTGACCCAAGTGATTGCATCTGTGAATACCTCTGGTCCTCAGCACAGCCCGGCTTTGGAGATTTGAAGGAATGTACTGTTTCTAAATCCTGGCTGCTCAACTTTCACTGACATGTTTTCTTACCAACTTTGAATGGCGTGAAAAGGGGATTGCTTCCTGGTTTTATTCTAAAATCCCATGTTTTTTTGATTTGTGTTTTACTGTTGTAAACTGAGTCCCCGATGAGTGGGCTTCCAGGTGGAGATTTGCTCTGGGGAAGGAGCTCAGAGCCACAGTCTTGAGCGAGAAAGTGGGCTGGGCAGGGGGACAAGGTGACGGCTGGTGCAGCTCCACACAGCTCTGGCCGGGCCAGCAGGGAGGTCAGGAGTGGTAGCAGGCCGGAGTGTGTCCTGGTACCAGGATTAGCTTTGGGCTGGCGACGAGGCTCAGGCCTTGGTGGAGGGCAGTGCAGGGAAGGGGACTGAGGGGAGACAGCCAGTGTGTGCGTTCTAGAGGAATTTAGAGCCGCCGTCACCACATCCACCACACACGAGGTCTGACACTCATCGCAGTACTTAAGTGTAAATAATTTCAAAGATTCTGCTGTTTTCAACTCATTTTTATTACTATTGGTTTCATCTAATGAGAAAAATTACGATTCATTGATTTACTGAATTCTTAGCTCATTCCACATGTCCAAAAATGGTCTTCTGAGTCAGAAAAATGCAGTTGACCTTTGTCTTTTGGTTTGCCACACAATCTCAAGTTCCAGTTCAGAAACGCCCTTGACTTTGTGCATCCCAGCCATTCACGATACCTGTATGCCACCAGCCAATCCTTTAGTAATACTTACTGTTAGTTCAAAGGCTGAATAGGTAGTATTATTTTCCTTGTCTTTTCAGAGTCTATATAAAAGAAAGTTTACAAGTATACATTCCGTATGTCTTTATTCATTCCCGTTTCATTCATTCCTCTTGCAAATCGAGTTTTATCCATTTTATTGAACTTCTAAGAATGTTTTAATAGCTGAACTGGACTACAAGCCTGCCCGCCAGTTCCTGTACATCCTCTTTCCTTCTACTGTATTTTGTAGCCTCTAAGACACCATTATGATAAGATGCACCACTGTTTATCTTACCCCTGGGAAAGAAAACACACCAAGAATGAGGTGTAAATGCCCCCAAAGCGAAGTGAAACCCCAGAGTTCTGTTCCTCAGGGAAGGTGAACTGGGGATCACGGCTCCCACTCAACCCTCATCTCCCCCAGAGCAATGAGAGCAGGAAGTAAACACATCACCACAAGGGAAGGGAAAAGAGACGTTTCCCTGGAGAACTATTTCTCGTATTGGTCTGTGGCCCAAATTCATACCAACTGTGGTTTAAATCAAAGCAAAACAAAACAAAACGCACGCATGGCATTTAATTAAAGCTGTTTCATGCAGGGCATGCTCCTGGATTATTGCATGAAGAGACACCAGTCCACTCTGGAAGAAGCAACTTCAGGTCACCAGGGATGACACAAGGGGTCCTGAGAAATGTGAACACATTGCTCTCTTGGGGGAGACAAGATACAGTGGTGGTGATTTCATGGAGACCCAGCCAGGTGGCCAGAAGTAGCCTTTCTCAGGCTGCTCTGCAGCAAAGCGGTATCTGTTTTGAGGCTGACCAGCAGCTTCTGCCCCCCTCCTCCTTCTTTTCCCCAACTGAAAAGAAGGCTATCATTGCAGGACCCTTCAGAGCCCAGGGTCTTCAGACTGGGCCTGGATGACCTGATTGGAGACGGATTATTGATGTGGCAGCCCAGGCGGACTGGATAGCAAAACGAACAGTTTAGGCCCCTCCTGGCCATAGGTGTCTGTTAGAGATCCTCAGCCTTGTTCTTATGGAGGGGAACTGGGGAGAGGACACAGAGCAATGGCTGGGCCTGCCTGGGGGTATAGACAAGTTTATTTACTACACAGATGGCAGCCTGGGTTTGGCCCCTGCTGTGCATTTGGCTGGCCCCTGACTTGGGTACTCACATTTGCATACTAAATGACAGAGAAGAAATGTTGGTAGTGGTTAAGTCATTGTATTTTTTTTTTTTGCTTTTGTACTTATGTATGCATTGTAAGTAATACAGAAGCTCCTGAAAAATCTCTCTAAGTAGTTCTACTGGCCCAGCTCCTGAGTTAGGGTAAGGGTTGGGCCAGAGGAAGAATGGGTTGGGGAGATAGTACTTAATGTGTTGCTTCTGCTTCCACTTTCCAAAACCCATGTCCATATCTCCTCCTCTAACCTGGAATCCTCCCCAAACGTGTCTCCCGATTTCCTTCTTGAAGTGTCTTGTGTGTGCGCCAATTAAAGCCCTTTCCTGTATCTTCTCACCATGGCATTTGAAGCCCAGTGCTCAGGGGATTCTCTTTTATCATGTGTCCACTTTCCTGTGCAAGCAGAGACGCACTGGCCTGGCTTGTTCATTGGTAAAGCGAGCTGGTCATGAAATGGTGTCTGAAATCCTTACCAGAGTGAAGCTCAGTCCTTGTTTGTGAGCAGTCAGTGGGCAGAGCAGGCTCACAGTTACTGAGTGTCTTTCCCTCAGGAAAGTAGGGGGGGGGCTGCCCCTCCCCACAGCTCCCAGCAGGGCAGCCTGGGCCCAGGCAGGCCTGCAGTGAGTGGGGACCCGAGGCCAGTACTCCTGAGGACTCTGAAGGCGGGAGAGCGGCTTGCCTGGATGGGAGGTGGGCAGACCTCTCAGAACTGTCACGCCTCTCCTGGTGACACTGGTGCACATGAGAGAACTCCTGTCCGAGTCTCTCAATTCATATGTTGTTAGTTTTGAATTTTATTTAATAGTTTTAAAGATTATCTTCAGGTAGTTGTTCAAAATAATTACCATTTAACAAAGCAGTATGTGCATACAATGCAACTTGATCCATGTCACCCTCTCAACAGTTCTTACTCACTCTCCCAACCCACCCCTCTGCTTACTGTGCTTAGTCCTGAAGGCTATCCATTGGATTCTTGACTGCATTCTTCTCCTCTTTTCATCTTTATTTTTCTACTCATCCATTGTCCTGCCCCCTCCTTTCTAGTTCCTGCTTCCTAGTATTCTGTCGAATTTTGCCTTTGCCTTTTTTTTTTTTGCCAGTCCTGGGTCTTGAACTCAGGGACTGGGCACTGTCCTTGGACTTTCTCAAGGCTAGAGCTCTACCACTAGAGCCACAGCACCATTTTCAGCTTTTTTCTATGTATGTGGTACTGAGGAATCTAACCCCGGTCTTCGTGCATGTTAGGCAAGCACTCTACCACTAGGCTAAGCTCCCGGCCCCTGCCTTTGCCTTTCTAAGGAATTACACTATTTGAGTTCTCCCTTGAAGCTCCCATATTTCAGTGAATACATTTGTATATACTTGTATATCACCCAATGTATTTGCATATAAGTTTATAATCTAAATCTAGCTTCCACACAGAAGGGAAAACATGCATTCTTTGTCTCCCTGGGCCTGACTTCCTTCATGTGACATGATGTTTTCCCAGGTCTTCCCATGTCTTTTCAAATGGCATGATATTCTTTCCAATGAATGAGCAGAGTTCCATTACACACACACACACACACACACACACACACACACACACACACACACACAGACACACACCACCTTTTTTCTTTTGCCAGTCGTGAGCTTGGGCTCAGGGTTTGAGCACTGTCCTTGGACTTTCTCAAGGCTAGCACTCTACCACTTGAGTCTCAGCACCACTTCTGGTTGTTTTCTATGTATGTGGTACCGAGGAATCGAACCCGGGTCTTCGTGCATGCTAGGCAAGCATTCTACCACTAGGCCAAACTCCCAGCCCACACCACCTTTTCTTGATCCATTTGTCCATTGAGGGACATCCAGGCTTCTAGGAGGATTCTATACCTTAGCTATGGCGAATATTGCTGCAATGCTACCACCCCACCCTTGAGCCAAGCCCTCTTCCTATTTTCTAGAGGTTAATTGGAGATAAGAGTCTCAGGTCATTTTGTGCCTGGGCTGGCTTTGAGCCTTGATCCTCAGGTCTCAGCTTTCTGAGTAGCTAGGATTACAGATGAGAGCTATCCAGCTCAGCTTGAATCTCAATTTTTTTTAAAGAAGTTTTTATGCTGGTTCTGGGGCTTGAACCTAGGGTCTTGGCCCTGTCCATGGACTTTTGTGCTCAAGGCTAGCACTCTACTACTCTGAGCCATAATGTGATTTCTGGCTTTTTGGAAGTTAATTGGTGATGTGTCTCATGGACTTACTTGTCTTGAACTGTAATCCTCAGATCTCAGCCTTCTGAGTAGTGAGGATTACAGATGGTGGTGGTGGTAGAGGTGGAGATGGTGGAGGGGGCTGGGAGGATACAGCTCGGCAGAGAAGCTGAAGCTGGGTCGGATTGCTGGGAGCCAGGATAGACATAGGCCTGGGGCAAGAGAGTCTTGGGGAAATATGGCACCTTTTAAGCCTAGCAAAATGCCAGCAAGGAAAACAGTCTGCTGTATGCCATTGCCAGGGACAGGGACAGGAAGTGAGCTTTGGGCAGTGCCTACCTGGGCTAGCTTTCCTTCCCTTGGCAACAGGTGAGCAAGCTGGCGAGGTAGAGGAGAGCTGCCGCAGCCCCACTGGGCGTGGACAGAAGGCAGCTGCGTTCTCCTGTGCCCACAGCCTCAGGTCTCTGCATTGAGGAGGTTGTGTCAACTACGAGTGCCCGGAAAAGCCGTAGGGACAGGTGGCTTGGTAACTGGGAGCCTGATGGAAGCAGAGCACACAAACAGCATTGTTCTGTGATCCACTTTCTCCACTTCAGACCTGCTCAACAAATCAATGAAAATGTTCTCACCTGTATTTTGAAGTTGTGAAAATAGCATTATGTTTATAATTCACAGTTATTTATTTGCCAAAATGCAAGAAGTTTGGAAGGAGGAATAGCATAGCTTTTGAACCCCAGTCTATACACAGAAGAAGGTGTTATTTGTTAAAAGTGAAAAAATAAAAGAGGCTAGAAATAACGAGCACAAAGAGCAGGAGAGCTGCGTTCTCCGAAGTCTTGTGAGCATATCAGAGAGCATTTTTCATATGTCACATGTCTCTGCGTGAGGACTGTGTGCTATTTTCCATGCCTCTTCTACAGGTTTTTGAAGGGCAAGGCAAACTATTCAAGCTCCTGAGTAGCCGGGATTATAGGTGTGAACCACCAGGACCCACTCATTTTTAATTGGTGAAAGAGGTTTCACCCTGAATACTAAAAAAGAACAAAACAACAACTTTGTTTTGAAAGGACTGGCAGATAGCTCTCAATTTCAGCTCTGGCTAAAATATCCTTATACATCACTGAGATGAATTCTGTGTTATATTCTCATAAAAGACCATGTTTGCTTAAAATTCTGGCCCCCTGGGCTCATCCAATCATTTTAATATACTCTTTTATTGCCCTGTCCTGTTTACCTCAGTTATTTGCTAAAATTATTCTTGTAAAATCTCGAGTGGCTTCTTGTTCTAGGGAGCTGAGAAGTACCTCCATAACAGTGTGTACAAAGAAGAGCGTGCCTCTCACGGCTTTGTCTTCTGCTCAGTTGTGCTCTGCTACTTTGGCCATGTCATTGAAAAACAAAAGCAAAAGAAAAGAAAACCTTTCAAGTTGGGCATTTCAGTTTTCTTGCCCGTTTTTAGCGTTTGCTGAGCGAGTTGGTTTTGGTCTGTATGCAGCAGGCCTCACTGCCCTCGGGGCTGCCTCTGCTCCCTCAGCCATGCCCACAGGCTTCACCAAGGCACAGCTGTAGTTTCCTGCTTGGGGCTGAGCTGGGCTTATCTGAGCTGGAGCCAAGAGACTCAGGGATCTTTCTGATCCACTCACTGTGTGAGATTCTCACCCAGGGTGAACCATGTCTGCTTTCTTCTCAGGTGCCCGGGCTGTAGAGGCAGCCACTGGAAGCTGGGCGGATGGAGGCTGTTCTGTAGTCACAGCAGGACGATTGTGAAGCGGTAATTGGTTTGATGTTGGCCATATCAGGGACAGAACTCCCTGCAGAATTCCTAGTTCATTCATCACATTCACCTGTGGCAGGAAAAACACATTGCCCAAAAACTGAGACTGGATTATCTTTACTAAACAAAAGGCAATGTTGGCGGAATAAGCAATGGCTAGACAAAGTAAACAAAACAAAACAAACAAAGAAACAACAACCCAAAACTCCAATAGCCCATAGAACATTAAAAAGCAATCTCATTTGCTCATAGTGAGGAAACATTATAGCTCGACGTTCCTGTCAGCCATCTCCCACGAGAGCTTGTCTTCAGGGACGTGGACAGGTACTTCCAGGTACTCCCACTGCACCAGCACAGCCACGTTCCTCCAGCTCTGGGCCCCACTTCAAATGCTTTTTTCAGAGTGCTGAAGTCATTCACAAAGCTATTTAAATTAGGAACAACTGTCTTTCTTCAAAGCTATCCATGTCTTTAAAGGTAAACGTAATTCTCATACTTTATACTGTTGACATGTTTAAGAGTACTTTCTGGAATTTTCCACGTACTCTAGAAGTGAAAAGAGCAACTTGTACTGAGGGCAATTATGTATCATTAACTTGACTAAAAGTGGATTCTAGCAAAGCCGTTGGGTACACACCGCACGTATATGAAATGCATTTTAAAACAAATAAATCATCAGCCATGTGGTGGGTCATGAGCTAGGATTATTGGGCCTGGTGGGTGTAGGGTTTGGGGTATGAAGAATGCAGGCTAGCACTGCTGGAGAGACACGGGTCTTCTCACCGCAGAGCCACCCGGGAGCTGGGTTCCCCTCCTGCAGCCCACTCTCCTGAAGGCATCTTAACTGCCTCAAGAAAGTGCACTGTTTTTATAAACGGTAGAACCTAAGTCATCCACCTTCCTGGCACTTTGCCATAAACCCCCACTTTCTCCTGGGGAGGGAGACTTGTGGCTAGATTCTCCGGGTGTTCATTTAGAGAGAATTCATGCTCGCTGCACAAAGGACAGGTTTCCTGGGAGAGCTTCTGCTGCCGAGTTAGGGGAGACAGTAAACACTTGCTGAATACTCACTAAAGGCAGACCCTGCCTGTAGGAATGCACCCTGCAAAGATGGGTGCTGGCCGCTCAGCTGGGCATCTTAGTGACATGGGGGATCCAGCTCAAAGCCAGCCAGGGCTGGCTCTTAGCTCCAATTAACCAGTGAAAGCTAGGGCTGGAGACATGACTCGAATAGGAGAGTGTGAGCTCAGCAAGCAAGAGAGTGAACAGAGGCCCTGAGTTCCAATCCCAGTACCTTTCCCACTAAAAAATTCTCTGCCTAATGTGGCAGCTGTGGGACACTTTGCTTCTGAGCAATGTGAATACAGCAAGATCCAGTGGAGATGAGCCAGAGACAGCACAGACTCTGGATTTTGAAGGCTTGATATAAGAAAGAAAAATTTCTGGGTAGGGGGAGGGAAATGGGGACGAAGACATGAGAAAGGGATCCAAGTATGTGAAGTGATGTGCCTTCTAGCTGGTGAATATCATGTAACCCTTCTAGTAATTACAATAAAAATACATGAAAAAAAGAAAAACTTCCACCAGGAGTATCGACTATTAGTTGAGGTAATATTTCAGATTAAATATAGTATGTAATTAAGAGACTAATCAATTTCTTTGTAGGTTTTCTTGTGGGGGTGGGTAGGGAGGTTGGTCATGGGGCTTGAACTCAGGGCCCGTGCTATCCCTGAGTGTTTTTGCTCAAGGCTAGTACTCTACCACTTGAGCCATCGTGTCATGTCTGGCCTTTTCTGAGTAGTTTATTGGAGATAAAAGAGTCTCACAGGCTTTCCCACCTCACATTCCAGCCTCCTGAGTAGCTGGAAGTATAGGCGTGAGCCACTGGTACTTGGCTCTTTTTAGTTTTCAGTGAGAAGTTGTATATGTGACTCACATTTGTGGTTCCCCTTAGCAGCAGACAGTACTGCTTTAGAGTTTGCATTAGCCTAGTAATATACACAAGCTGTCCTCAATCCCAGGAAGACTGTCTTCAAGGAGGCATCCATGAAGTGAGAAAGAGCTGCAAGCGGTGAGCTCTGAGAAACAGCCAGAGGGCTGGCCTGTGAAACAAGCCTTAAAAGAAAGAGCACAGTTTTCCCGTGCAGGTTACAAAGTCAAGTCAAGGAGAGAAAGACAAGTCTGCCTAAAGCAAGGGAAAAGATCACTTGAGGTTTACAGACGTATCTTCCTTTAGAGAGAGAATGGCTCTGAGGAGGTAGAGGCAGGAGGATTGTGAGTTTGAGGCTGGCCTTGGCTCCGCAGCAAGACCTGTCAAGTTCCAGGAAACTTCAGAAGCAGCTTTCATAATTTCCTTTGGGTCGACTCAAATTCTGTGTCACTTCTTTAGAGCATTTTTATTTGTCCTGCTGTCTAAATGTCAAGAATATTTGACCAGAACCACTGCTTAAGATGACGCATGCAGTACCACAGGGGTCCGCCAGATGGCACTGTGCTCTCCAATCGATAAAAGGCTGGTATTTTTTTTTGTTGTTCTTGTTCTTTTTTTTTTTTTTGCCAGTCCGGGGCTTGAGCTCAGGGCCTGAGCACTGTCCTTGGACTTTCTCAAGGCTAGAGCTCTAACACTTGAGCCTCAGCACCACTTCTGGCTTTTTTTCTATATGTGGTACCAAGGAATCGAACCCGGGTCTTCATGCATGCTAGGCAAGCACTTTAACCACTAGGCCAAACTCCCGGCCCTTGTTTTTGTTTTAAATTAAAACAACACCCTCCCCCCACCACCCCCGAGAAATTTCTTGGCTTAGTGGTGTCTCAGCTTTTCAAAGAAGGATTTCTGTCATTTTTGAGCATAAGAAACAATGTTTCCTTTGTTTTTAAATTATTCAACCAAAACTGTACAAATAGGCTCTGTCACATCTAGAAAGCCATAGAGAGAAGGTGAAATGTAGCAAGTCCTGTTAACTGATGTTCTAATGCTTCCTTCCAGCCCCCAGTGGATATTCTGGGTATACATTCTTGAGCTGTGTGCACCGTACTTTTGGTAAAATGGTGTGCTTCAGGAATTTACTTTTTTAAAGTTCAGATAAACATGCACAAATCTAAAACCCCTTTTAATATGTTCACATATTAAAATATGGATCGTAATTCCATGTCAACCAGTTTAAGTCAAGACAAAAGTAAAACAGAAGTCAAACTTCTTTGTGATATTTATGTATTTTAATTTTACACTAGAGTTTGTCCAGTAAATCAATTATAAATAAGTTAAAGAGGCAGCCTAGATCTTGATAGATTTTTCTCCTCTGATTCAGCATTTGTCATTTAAAAAATCAAAGAGATTCAATATTTAAAGCAATAAAACTAGGAAACAACCCAAGGCTGGATGTCAATAGCTTAGTTAGTGATTGTACCCATAAGAAATAAATGGGTAGAAGTGAGGTAAAATAAAACCCCAAAGGAAAATATCTCTTAGCAGAATATAATCTTATTCCCCCTATTCCATACAACTGACACTATATGATTTTTTCCTTTCAATAATACTGTTCCAAATTCTGGATTTCAGAGCATGCTTTGTTCTTACTGTTTGAGGCTCCTCGCTGGACACAGGGTCCCACTTCACGGGAGATCATCTCATGACTGGGCACTTGTCCCCACGTAGCCAGCTGTGTGGGCCTCTTCCACCCTGGCCTCTGGGCTCCAGCTTCCACTCTCACGGCAGCCTCGCTTCAACTCTTTGACGCGAGACTATGATCCATACTTTATTTACTTAGTTTTTTGGTCAGTCCTGGGGCTTGAGCTCTGGGCCTGGGCGCTGTCCCTGAGCTCTTGATCTCAGGGCTAGCGCTCTGTCCCTTGAGCTCTGGGCCTGGGCGCTGTCCCTGAGCTCTTGATCTCAAGGCTAGCGCTCTGCCCCTTGAGCCAGGGCCCCACTTCCATAGGATCCATATTTTAATATCCGCCCCTATTAGAAGTGGATTTAGAGGTGTGTGTGTGTTTATCCAAATGTTAAAAAGGTAAATTCCTGATCAGATAGGTTAAGTCATGAAGCAAAGCCAGTTGATGAGCTAACTCGTTTTTGCCCCTCAGGAAAGCGCCGTCCCAGAGGCTGGCTCACCTGACCTGGGCAGTGACTCGCCTGAGGGTGTCCACTCAGGAAAGTGAACCATGGAACCCGTGTAAGTTGCCCTGTGTCAGGGTGCTGGCTGTAGGTGCTCTGTTCAGGCCAGTACTTCACCCCCTGTCTGTCTAATGCCTCGCGTCTGCCACATTAAGTCAATATGAAGAGCTGCTTTCTTTTTCTTTTTCAAAAGCTTACAACGAAGCTAATAATGTTGCCCAGACTGGCCTTGAACTTGAGATCCTCCTCCTGAGTCTTCTGAATGCTAGGACTGCTGGTGTCTGCCCGCACACTTGGTAGGAGTTACATCGTTTTGTGGTTGTTACGGGTGCTGAACTCAGGGCCTGGGTTCTGTCCCTCAGTGCTTTTTGCTCAAGGCTAGTGCTTACCACTCCACTTCCGGTTTCCTGGTGGTGAATGAGTGTCTCCTGGCTTTGCTGCCTTTGAACCACGATCGTCTCGTCTCAGCCTCCTGAGTAGCCACCAGTGCCTGGCAAAAGCTGCATTTTTATGATACAGAATTAGTTCCAGATGTCTCTGGACTTTCACTCTGCCATGTTGAAGATCAAGTCCTTGGATTTCCCAGAACGTCAAGTGTAAGACAAACTCATGAGTGTCCTTAGATTGAAGAAAACTTTTGTTCCCTTGCAGAATTAACTGAAGTAGCAACAGGCTGTGATAATATGAAACTCAGTGAGGTCATTGGCGTTTCCGTTGACTTTTCCTGCCGCACACTTCTGCTTTTAGCTCTATTCGTATTAGTGATTTTCACAGTTTTATGACTGTCACGTGGGTCAAAGTCCAAGAACTTTATTATTGGTTTAAAATGCTTGTAACCTGGGGACTGCACTGCAAGGCAGTGTGTCATTTTTCTCATGATAGACTATTCTTTATTGTATTTCCATACCTTGGGAACTTTGTTAGGGAGAAGAGACACCATGTACATGTGTAGTATTTAAATTCACCATGCTATTATTCTCCTTTGCACATTAGAAAAATGTATGGAATTATAGGATCCCATCATAGATCCTGATTTCTCCATAGGAAATGCGGAGGCCCGGCCGGCTGCGAGCTTGGCTGGGCCGCTGTCTCCAGAGGCTCCCGAGACCAACTGCAGCTTGAGAGCAGCCCTGAATGTGTCACCTTGCAAACTGTCCTTGGACCTCCCCTCCCTTCCCTTCCCTCCCCCTCCCTTTCGTTCCCCTCCCCTCCCGTCCTGCTTCACGGCCCCAGGACTTCTCTATTGTCTTTCTGCTGGTGCACATTTGCCTCTCTTTCTGAATCCTGCCCCAGTCTCTAGATTCCTCTCCACATATTTTCTTCTTTCTAGTTTAGGTCTGCTTCTCCTCATTGGTTGGGCTGTCTTCGGCCTTGACTCTCGGTGAAGATGCAGTTATTGGTCACTAACACTCCTACCAGGGATGGAGAACAGGAAGCAGTTTCTGTAAGCTGTGTGGGCTCATTCCTTCTCTCAGTGTGAAGTGTGTTTATCATTAGTCCCCCGGTGCCTTCTGCAGGACCCCCTCTCCATCTGGGAATAGCTTTGGGGTTCTAGGCAGGCCTGGCATCTAGAAGGCTTGGCTCCAGTGGCTGGCCAGCAGGGGGCAGTCTCTCCCAACAGAAAACAGCATGCCTGGTGAGTTTCCTTGGTTGGCAATTGGCCTCTTTTTGTTTTTCAATGAACTTTTGAAGCAGTAAAGTTCTATTTTTATATATTTCAAGCAAACACTAAGTCGGCTTAAAAAGACAGACCAGGTGTGCATCCACCCAGCTTAATCCCCCCAGACTCTGAGGAGTATGCACGCTCTTGCTTACACTGCGGGACGGAGGTGTAGCTCATCATTGTGTTCAGATGGTTCCCATTTTCATTCCACCTGGAGCCGCTCTCCCTCTGTTCCAGCCAGGCCCGCTGTCCTCTGCCTGCGCCATCTGAACTTAAGGAAACAGGCCCAGAAAAGAGTTGCTCACAGACTCCCAGCTGGGAGGAAGAAGGTCAGAATTAGGATTCAGAGCGTGAGCCTGCGTGGCATGTCCGGGCGTGCAGTGGGCCTGAGCTGGGCCACTGTGGTTGCCTAGCGTGGCTGCCATCCTCTGGGATGTCTGTGTGTTCTCGGAGCCTGCAGGGTGGGGAGCTTCAGGCTGTGGTCGCTGCAGCTAGAGTCCCCATGGCAACGCAGCCAAGTGCCTGCTCTTACTGGTGAGAAAGATGATTGCGGGAGGAAAGGAAGGCTTGACAGGAGGTGTTGGGGGCTTGCCTCCTCCCGGGGCCGCCATGGGGAGTGCTGTGAGCAGGCACCCGCCTCTCCCCTCAGAAGAAGAGGGTGGGCAGGAATGGTGTTTGTGGGTGTGTCAGAGCTCTTAGGGGAAGCACTTGGCAAGCCAGGGTGGACTTGTTTCCTTTGCCCACTCCTCCCTTCTCCCCCACCCCACATCCATGTCTTCTTGAGCTGGGAGAGAAGTGCGAGCAGGACGAGTTTGGGGCACAGAGCCCATGCCTCTAAACACTCTTGGGATCATGCAAGGGCTCAACTCTGTTTACACCAGTGAGGAAAGGCTCACCTTGTCAACATCTCAGGAAAAATCTGGCGAGCATTTAACACTGTGAAACTAGTTGGGTCTATCAGTTCTCAACATCATCAACATTTGACGATGGGGAGGAAAAGTTCCTGAGTTGTTGATTTGCCAGAATCATACCTGGAAGCTTTCCCCACTCAGCAACTTCTTAAAGATTGTCTTCCCCTTTTCTCCTGGCTTCTCCGGGTGCTCTGTAGTTCCGTCTACATTCCCAGCTGGGTGCGTCAGTTTCCTTCTAGAACTTGCAGGTCTGCTCTTGGCTTTTTAATGATCTAATTGGCGGGTTGGGGACAGTTTGGAATTTAATGGCTTGGATCAGAGAAGGAGAGAGTCCAAAGGGATAAATGGTCTTGTCTGGATGCCAGTGGGGTTGATATGTGAGCCCTGCTCAATTCTCTGTGCGTAATGGAGTTGATCGTGAGCTGGATGTGAGCTGCAATGTGATATTAGTGTGTGTGTGAAATCTGCAGAATGTGTAATTAAAAGTGACATGGTTACGAGGCCTAGGTCAGATGGTGCACTGGTTTTAATATGATTCTGAGGGCTGCACCAGGGCTGATGATGTCTCCCTCTTATCTGTGTTTCAGGAAGCTTTCTTATTAGAACCATCTCCTGGAAAAAGGAAAAGTTATATTAGAAAGATTGAAACATGAGTTAGTTTCTAGAAGGATGGGACCCAAGATGTGAATCTCCTGGAAAATGGAGTAGCATGGATGGATACCTTAAACAAGGCGCTCCCTAGGGGACTGGTCTTTATTTCTGGGGTTGATCACTTTTGATCAAGCCCAGGACTAGCAAAAAAGAAAGGAGGGGAGGCCTAGCTCAAGGGGTAGAGCACCTGCTTATCAAGCCCTGAGTTCAAACCCTAGCACTACAAAACCAGAATGTGCTGGCACACTTCATAGGGGTCTTTGAATGTCAGCATCATATCTAAGATACACAAAGCCAGAACAGGGAGGAAAAACGCAACTCCCCACCCCTCTCCTGCCTACTCTTTCTTTCTTTCTTTCTTTCTTTCTTTCTTTCTTTCTTTCTTTCTTTCTTTCTTTCTCTCTCTCTCTCTCTCTCTCTCTCTCTCTCTCTTTCTTTCTTTCTTTCTTTCTTTCTTTCTTTCTTTCTTTCTTTCTCTCTCTTTCTCTCTTTCTTGCAGAACTATCCTGGAGATATCAAGACAGTTTGAAGTTCCCCTTCTCACTGTTTCTCATTTCTTTTTTTTTTTTTTTTGCCACTCCTGGGCTTGTGCTCAGGGCCTGAGCACTGTCCTTGGACTTTCTCAAGGCTGGAGCTCTACCAGTTGAGCTTTTTTCTTTTTCTATATCTGTGGTACTGAGGAATCAAACCTGGGTCTTCATGCATCCTAGGCAAGTACTCTACCATTAGGCCAAACTCCCAGCCCCTGTTCTCATTTCTTTATGCTGTGTCAGTGCTTCATTTTTCTTTCCCACTGAGGGTGCTCTCGTTCTGTCATAAAGCAAAAGAAGTCTCTTGGAGGAAGTCTCTGACTTTTCCTTCCTCACTCTGTCGCTCACTCTGGTCTCTGAGGCATCGCTCCGAGGACTGTAAAGGGATGTTGGCTGTTCTGAGAGCGTGTACTCGAGCAAACGTCCAGGGGAGGTTTGTGACTCTGCATGACGTGAAGAGGGGCCAGAGGCCTCCCCTGATTCTGGGCCTGCTTGTCAGCCACTGAGCGGCAAGGACCAAGCCGGGCAGGGGCCCTTCAGAAGATGACCTTTCTGGAGGACAGGGGCCCTGGAGTTGGCTGGACAGCTGGGCACGGGCTGCAGACCAGCGGGGAAGCTCGCTCAGATCATTAGCTCCGATTTCACCACCTCTGAGAATCCACTGTTCTCATCTAAATGAACATTCACCTGTCTTCTGTCTCTTCACGCTGTCGAGTCATGACTGAAAATCTGGCATGGTATGCTATCTTGATAAGGGGAGGAAAACCGTGAATCTTCCCAGAACAAGTTTTCCTTTCTAATCGATTTTGATGGCATTTTGAAGTTGACCAGTCTGTCTGTAAATCACTGCAGTGCCAGCACAATCTAGTGTGAACCCTAACAAGGAATTCATTTTGTGAATTTCCATTCCTCCCATCGTTGCGTCTGCTTGCCTGTCCTGCCTGGTGGCACTTCTGTGCTGCTGTGGTTTCCACTGTGCTTTCCTCCATTCCCTTGGCTGGGCACGCCTGCTCACACTCAGAAATGCATCCACATCTGGGATCTCCTGTTCTGTTTCCCTGCACAGCTGGTGAAGAGCAAACTTGAGTGTGAATGCAGTGGTAAGAACAGAGACATGGACGTGGCTTTCCCAGCGAGGGTCTTCTCCCTGATGTCTGGGACTGTTGTGCAGGGTAGGCGCCCCCCACCCCAACCCGGCCACACACTGCACGTCAGAGGGGCAGAGCAGATCTCCCACAGTCTCCCAAGCTCCGTTCACAGCCCTGCGCTGCCCGGACCTGACGCGCCATTCTACTGACCTTCCAGAAGGAGGAAGAGGAAGATGGTGCCTCATTATTATTATTATTATTTTTTTGAGGCCAGCTCTTCCTGTGTAATCCAGGCTGGCCTTGAACTTTCAGTCCTCCTGCTTCCTGAGCGTGCAGCACCGGCTGGCGTTGAGTCTGCTCTTAATTACAGGTGGCTCTTCTTGCTCATGACAGTGAAGTCAACATTATAAAAGAAGCCACTGCCACTGATATTAATTATAGACATGAAGAAAAGGCAAAATGAGAAGAGAAATAGAAGATAACTGGATACTAATTATAGACATTTAGGCCCACGGCTTATTATTTATTCCTAATTAGCATGCAGTGCAATAACAGTGACAGAAACTGAATGCACCACGCCCGTGACTCGCTGTGTTCAGGTGTGTGGTAAGTTCTCCCTGCGAACGCTGGGCCAGGCAAGGCAAGCTTGTTGTTCAGGTAGCAAACAGTTTGCTTGTCAACAATTTAGCATGATTAGGGGAAGGCAGTTCCCCGCAGACAACACAGACATGCGGGGCCACTGCTGGCATTTCTCCTGTTAATAAGAAGAAAGTTTCCATTCCCACTCTCCCGATAAGAAACAGCTTCAGGGAATGCCCACAACTGCCCTTGCTCAAAGGCTCACACCACTCAAATGCTTAGCTTTTTTCCAGGTTTTTCTTTGGCCCTCCATGGCTTAGCTGATTGGCTGGAAGATGGCAATATGCCTAAATATCTTTAGTCATGGAAATGTGAAGAGAATTAGATTTGCAAAAATCAAGACTTGCAGGTAGAGGGATACATTCTAGATTCAGGGTGTGACTGTTCATTTTCTCCTGTTATTTGGTAGTTGTGCCTGCCTGCACTTTATAGTCAGACTGTAAAAGCTCCAACATCTTAAACAATTCTTTAGTCTCTGTGACGGACCTGACGGGTAAGGAATTCTGCTTCTAGCAGACATTCCCTGCACCCTCCCTCCACCTTCACTGACTCTGCAGTACTCTGCATGCCTGACATGCTCTTGAGAAAAGAAGCCAAGCATTCTTGGCCACATCTGTACAGATCTGTAATCCCAGCACTCTAGAGGCTGGGGCAGGAAAAGAATGAGTTAAAGCCACCTTGGGCTACATAGCTTTTTTTTTTTAAGATGAATTTATGGCTTTCCATGGCTCTTTGATTAGACTAATTCATATTCCTTCTTGCTCTAAAGGGATGGTCTGCGGTCTGTCTGCAGGTATGTGGAGGAGAATTAATTTGGAAGGAAGAGACAATGGCGCGAATGAGACATGTAAAATGCTCTTGGTCTTGAGGCGTTCCTGTGCCCTGTCTGGCCAAAGGCTCTTTGGGTTGCACTTTTTCTAGTTTGCTTGGGAAGCTATTTCGTGGCCCCTGGGAATGATGGATTTACCCAGTGCTTAGTACTCCAATTATGGCGTGGACGTGAAGATGAAAGGCGATCTCTTAATGCGGTGTGAGTTTGATTTTCATAAGGAGGTAGACAAACTCTGGGCTTTATCAACCTCAAGTGTTGAAATTGAAACAAAATTAGTAACACTTGTTTTTATACTTCCTATAAAGGGAGTGATTATTTTCCTCTGAATAATGATAATGAACAAGTTTCCTCTTGTGTTCCTGATCACCTCTGCCTTGAAGCTGGCCCTCCCATCATCACTTGGATGGCTTCATACTTGGGAGTGCATTAACTTGCCCGAGCCTACTAATTCTGAGTTATCCTTCAATAAAAATGTCACATTGTGAGGGATACAGTAAGAGAGAGAGACAGAGACAGAGAAAGGAGGAGGAGGAATGAGAGGGAGAAGAAGGAGGGAGAAGAGGTGGGAAGGAGACAGAGACAGGAGAGGAAGGAGAGGTGGGGGGGGAAGGGAGAGACAGACAGAGGCAGAGAGGAGAGAAGAAGACGACCAGGGAGAGGGGGAAAAGGGGGGAGGAAGGATGAGGGAGGAAGAAGGAGGGAGAAGTGAGATGTCTCCTATTCCTGAAGTTCTGGTTACCGCAGGGCTTGGGTGACGCCTTTTTCAGCGCCCTTCTCCAGCTCAGCAGGCCGGCCTGTGGCCAGCGGCCTGGGTCGAGGATGAAGTGTTCGGGCTGTGACTCACTTCAGAACAGTTTGAACAGCTCGGGCTGTTCTGAAGTCAAGGCTGGGAGCAGAGCTGGGGGTGTGGTGAGGGAGGAGGTGCAGGCAGGTGCAGAGGCCTGCCCGGGTGGCCTCTCCCTCTCTCCTGGACCGCTGTCTCTGTCACAGCCTTGTGTCACTGTTCCTGCACCATGAGGATGATGCATGAATTAGATTTCTAAATTCCCAACAGTGATGGCTGCTGATACTGCTCAGTCTGTGTTTCTGGGTTGGCGAAGGCTGGCTAGCATGTGGGGACTGAGCCTCCGACTTATGCTCCTCATCGTAGGAATAGCAGCAAATGTTCTATCTGCCTCTTGTTTTTGCTAAGGAAACCATTCAGTACAATAGTATTGGAGTCTAATGAGGACAGGTGAAAGCTACTAAAAACTGGGAGAATGAAAACAAGTATCAAACTATAGGACTATAAATATAGTTCAGCATCCCCTTTGGAAAAGAAATTTAGCAGTGCCTATCAAAAAGTTGGATAGAAATTATTTTCTACAATCTGGTGAAATTCAACTTTGGAAGACCACTTTAATTAAATACTTCTATTAGAAAGAATACTTTGTAATAGAAAAACACAGGAAGTCTATACCATTAAATGTAAGTACAGGAAAAGGATAGGAGAAAAATCTTTCCAAATAGCAATATATTTTGGTTATGATTTTGATTTTTTATTCTCCCAGTTTTTAGTAGATCCATATAACAATGCTTTCAGAGCCCCTTGGTGTAGGGAGAGCTCTCCTATGTCTCCCCCACACCCCATCTTGGTGTAAGGAGAACTCTCTTACGTCCCCCTTCTCTTCCCCTGCCATCTTGGTGTAGGGAGGGCTCTCCACTGTCCCTTCCTGTCCTCGGCCCCACTTCCCATAGCAGCTGGCATCATGATGGAAACCTCATTCAGATTGAGCAAATTGGATTTTTTTTTCTCCCGGGAATTTAGATTTGAGACTCCAGAGAGCACAAACTCATCTGCATTCATGCCTCCGATGGAAGGACATGCAAATTTTAGACAAGAGGTGAAGAAATCTTCTCTCCCTTGCACAAAGAAAGCAAATTTTGAGAATAAGAAAGTAGATACATACACAAAAAATAAGAGCTTTATCCAGAGTAAAGAAGTTTTCCAGTGACTTCCAGTGTTTGGTTTTTCTTCCCTTGGGATCTAATGACTCCCTTGAGATATTCTTGAGCAATTCAGTATTACTTTTTTTTCCTCCAGTCAGTGCCTGTTATTAGCAATCAAATCTAAGTAAATCATGCACCATTACCTTTGGCTGTTTGGAAAAACGTCTCTAATGAACGTGCCTTGCTATAATGTTGTTATAGTAACTTCAATGATGGATGTATATTTTAACCAACAACAGATGTTTTGTAGAGTTGTTTTGGCATACCATTCATAGCCTGTTAGACACAGAGGTCACTTAGATCATAGAATCACAGTGTCACCAGGTCTCACTTTTCTTGCTTTTTGGGAAGTCTGATCATTTCATTTGCTTCTCCCATGCAGTTATTTACTAAGCTAAGCAAGCTTACGGTGGCTGGTTTCATTTGTTTTTTTTTGTTGTTGTAGTTTTGATTCTTGGTTGGTCATAGGGCTTGAGCTCAGGGCCTCACCACTGTCCCTGAGCTGTTTTGTTCAAGGCTTACAGCTCTAACAACTTGAGCCACAGCACCACTTCTGTTTTTTGAACAGTTAATTGGAGATCAGAGTCTCATATGGACTTTTCTGCCTGGGTTGGCTTCAAATTGTGATGCTCAGATCTCAGCCTCCTGAGTAGCTAGGTTTACAGGTGTGAGCCACCAGTACCTGGCCTATTTCACTTTAAAATGGTGGCAGGAAGAGCTAGCCTCTAAGGCATGTTATGACATACCCGCCTGCCACTTACCTCTGTGTCTAACCTTTGTCTGTGGCTATTGGCCATGAGCAAAGGTTCAATTTCTCACCATCCAGCCATTTGAAATACCGTTAGATAGAAATACTATTGTGAAGGGAATGGCTCATGTTTCTCAATAAAACACAGGTTATAGAACAACATGCCCCCCCATACTCCAAACACATTAGGAACAGAGATAATATAAAAACTGTGATAGAAATATACACTTTAAGCCGGTGTGGTGGCTCGTGCCTATAATCTAAGCTACTCAGGAGGCTGAGATCTGAGGATTGAGGTTCAAAGCCACTAAAGACCTTGAGACTCTTATCTCTAGTTTTAAACCAGAAGTAGCACCGTGGCTCAAGGGGTAGGATGGTAGCCTTGAGCTGAAGAGCTCAGGGACTGTGCCCAGGCCCAGAGTTCAAACCCCATGACCACCAACAACAGTATAAAGAAATATATGCCTTAACCCTTACTCTGGTATATTTTAGTTGTGGCTTTTTAGCTAACTAAAACTTCCTTTTTTTCGTACGTTCTACGTTTATTTTTGTTTCAAATTTTCTATATTGTCTCTATAGTCATTTGGCACTGAAATAAAGGTGAGTTATACTTTTCATGAAAGAAATAGTAGCCATCTTCACAAAACAGAATAATAGCATCAGTCTTCCTTCCTGATTCCAGGGCTCAGGTCCCCGTGTTCTCATTTGTGAGGTGGTGGAGAGGTGGGGAGCACGCAGTGAGTGGAGCTGCTTTACGGTGGTGGAGTCTTCTTTCTAGCAGAGAACTATGGACTCCATCAGTTCTCCATCCCCGCTTGACAGTCAAGGCCAGGATTCTTGTTCTGAGTTTCCCTGTGCATGTGACTGCCTGGCCATCCTTCTAAGAGCAGTTAACCGGGCTCCTCCTCCCATGTAGTGCCCCAGGGAGAGTCACAGGAGGATCTTGGTTTTTAGTCTTTCTCATTTTTTATTGTAATTAATAGAGGGGTTACGAGACAGAAGGAGCATTACTTCACACACGTTGATACCTCTTCTCATGTTTTTGTCCCCACTTTCCTCCCCCACCCCCTCCCCTCATCTTGTTTTCCCCCTTCCCTATTTCAAATAACAGATAAGCGTATGTACAATATACCCGATAATAAGGTAAGATACTGTAACAACATGAGACTAACCAAGGGACAACTAAGAGATGAGAAATAACATAGTAAAGACATTACGGATAACAATCACTCATTATATGTCTCTTGTTTCTATATCCTGGAGGTCCTTTCATTTAGCCTCATCCTATATGACCTTATGTATCTAGGTTTAGTCTATTGTAAATCTCTTCTAGGAGAGCCCAAGGTTTGTACTGATTATGACGAATGAGGGAAACTATTGAGCCTAAGTTCCTTTGAGTCTGGCTTACTTCACTTAATATGATTGTTTCTAAGTCTTTCCATTTCCTTACAAATGGGGCAATGTCATTCTTTCTGACAGCAGCATAGAATTCCATTGTGTATAAATACCACATCTTATTGATCCACTCATCAACTGAGGGGCATCTGGGTTGGTTCCATATCTTCACTATGGTAAATAGTGCATCTTTTTCAAGGGCAGATCTCAGCTCTCCAGGTCTGGGTGGCACCCGGGACTTGAGGTTTTAGCAGGCCCCACAGCAGGGGTCACCTGCCTCTCTTTTGAGTAGTGAGGACTAGAATGGCCCAGCGAGCCAGATCTGTGAAGGGTCACAGGCTGTGTCCCCACCATTCATCCAAGCGTGTTGTTTCTCCGTGCCATCCAGCAGTGCTTTGGTGTACCTCTGTGATTCTTGATGGAGTGCTCTGCTTCCAGACGTGAACAGAGCCAGTGCAGGGATGCAGAGCTGTGTGGACTCCCCATTTCTAACTTGCTGAGCTGGATAAAACAGAATAAAAATGCTGCCTCAAAATGGCATTGATGGGCCAGATGCCCGGATCTGGGCCCCTCTTGAGTCTGCATTGCTGGCTTCCTTTCACTTCCCAATGCTTAAGAAATATAGTGTGGACATTTTTGCGATCTGAACATTAAGTTAGAAATTTCCAACCCAAAACTGGGCTAGAAGAAATCACGTAAGTCAGTAGAGAGTTGTAGTGAAACGCTGATATATAGTTGTGCGTCCTCCACCCCCCCTTCTTTTTGAAGTGTCCTTTTCTACATCATGGGATGTGGGGAGGGCTGGCATGGTAGGTGGATGGCAAAGCCAGTGTGGGAGAACCACACTCCACACACAATCAGGTACGTGGAGAATCATTTGTTTTCCAGATTCCAAGTCCCTTATGCCATGGTTGGTTTAAATGGTACCTCCGAGAGTACCAGAGCCCAGAGCCGGCGCCTGATTGTGGGCTGGGTGTCCAGTCCCCCAAGCCTGGGGCCACCAGCCCCAGCCCAGAACTGTCTAATTGCTTGTTAAGTTTTTATCAGCATAAATTAATTATACAAAGGAGTGTCATGGTGGCATTTACGTGCACGCATCAATCAAACTGCTGAACTGGGTGAAGTTGAATCCAATGTGCTCTTCTACTTTTGCATGTACATTAATTGCATGGAGGCTGCCTATGGGATTCGTGCCTTCAGGCTGGTCTGGACTGGCTTCTGCGAAAGGTAGCTCTGGAGGAGATTGGGTGGGTGGAGGAGGGGCGGCGGCAGTCCTCTCTGGACACATCTTGCCGGTTGGCTAGCTAGAAATGGCCCTGCTTGATTGTGGAATTTGTTCAGCCTTGTCATGGGCCATCTGGCATATAATTCTGGCTTTTCTTCTCTGGAGAAACTGGCATTTTATTTCAGGAGAACTTTCTATTTAACTTAAAAAAAAAGCCATTCAATTGGAATGGGAAAAGCTCCATTTCAGTGACCTTTCCCTGCCACTTACGTCTTCAGGGAAGCCTGAAGGAGTTTCATCAGCACGCCAAAGAGTGGATGGCTGGAGAGGCTGCACAACCTTTCAACCCTTGACTCTTGAGTCCCACACTGGTGAAGGCTTCTTGTAGGAAAGTCATTTGGGGGACTTACCAGCTGCTGCGTGCATAAAGTGACCGCAGGAGGATGAGGCTCGCTCTCTCTCTCTCTCTCTGTCTCTCTCTCTCTCTCTCTCTCTCTCTCTCTCTCTCTCTCTCTCTCTCTCTCTCTCTCTCTCTCTCTCTCTCTCTGTCCCTCCCCCCTTTTAATTTAGCTTCTGATCTTGTGCCCAACAATCCATTATTAGTTACAGAGTAAACAGTATTTTCTGGAGACAGACAGGGTCAGCTGCCCTGGGAATGTGGTGATGGCTTCTCTGACGGGCTAGTGTCCTGCAGCCGCTTCCACGCCAGCGGGAAGGTAAATATTCTTTCTGCATCGGTGTGCAGGCCGCCTTGGCTCCCCTCTCGCTCTCTCTGGCTAGAGTGGACAGTGCATTCCAGGCGTTGTCCCGAGGGCATGGAGCTGCTCCCGTGGGGGTACAGTGATTGTCATGTCCATGCCGCCATGACCTCTGAGCTGCCGTGGGTAGAGGGCTGGGCCATAGCGGGAGGGGGGCTGCTTTCATGAGGAAGCCCCGCAAATGCGGGAAGCCTTCCACCCCTTCTCCTTAGGAGTCAAGAATGTGCTCTTGTTCATGGTGTGGTCAGTTTAAGTTGGCTGCACTCTGTGAGAGTGGGGTGGGGGAGGGAGAGGAGGAGAGGGAGGGGTGGGGAGAGGCAGGCCTGACTGCTAGGACCCACGTCCATGGGTCAGGAAATGTAACAAACACGAGGGTGAAGCCCTGCCCCGTGGAGCAGCTGTGAGGCAGTGCAGGAACATGAGAAAATGGACCAGAAGCACCAGACAGTCACACCTGCCAGGGGTGGGAGAACTGAAAACAGCGCACGCTGGGCCCTTGTGTTCCTATCTGCTTTTAGTGATGTGTTAAAAAGGCTGTGTGGATGGGTTCCACTGAAACCATTAACATCTCCAGCAGTGCTTTGTAGAAATTGCCAGTTTTGAAAATATTTAGTGTTTTTCCTTTTTTCCGACGTACTGGGGTTTCAGATCTGGGTCTCAGGCTTGCTAGGCAGGCGCTCTACTACTTAGGCCCTGCTTCTAGCCATTTTTTTCCCTAAGAGCTTGGCATTTCTGCCTGACTTAGCCTTAGACCCTGATTCTCCTCCTCAGCTTATTCGCTGAGATGAGCTCCCCTCCCGATTTGCCCAAATGGCCCCGAGCCACGGTCTACCCGATCTTACTTCCTATGCAGCTGCTAGGAGCCCGTAATATTCTTACACCCTCAGATTTTACTTTTCAATAAATTCTGATAAGAAGTGCATTACATACTTAGAGAAAAGAATACTTTTCAAAACTCTGACAGCCCTCATTTAATTAATGTATTTTTTTTGTTGTTGTTTCTTCTGCTCCCAATAATTGCTGAACCTCAGAGCCAAGAAAACAAGTTTCTTTGCATGGATGGAAAATTTTTCTCATCATTTGAACATAGGGCCCAGAGCTTAGATAAGGAAGGAAGTGCTAGAGGGAAAGAGCGATCGTATTTCAGTAGGAAAGGTTGCTTTTTCACTGAAGATTGGTCATTGTAAAGGCACAGTTTTTTTCTGGTTGCTATCGCCATTACCATTCAGTGTGACTTTGAGCTTTTGGCAGTGTCAGCTGACACTCAGCTTTCAGATGGCCGCCCGTGGCCTTTGGCTTTTCACAAGCTGTAGACTTTCCACAGATTTTCTCCCATTGGTGATGGTGGGAGGGGAGAAGTTTGTTGTTTACTCATCTGAGATGTACAGAGAGGAAGAAGCTAGTTGTTGGAGGAAACTTCCAGAGGGTTGACAGGAGCTGTGTCAGTTTGAAGCTGCTTGAGAGGCGGGTTGGAATACTAGACCAGCAGGGGCCTCTTGTTGGCAGTATTCTGCTCTTTCCTTGCCTGGTTGTATGCCATCTCAGGGAACAGGTTCCTGCCCGGGCTCCCGGCAGTGACGGATGGGGACCCCTTTGCGGTTTGCTGCGTTGTTGGAGTGGGACATGTTCTCTGTGCGGCATCTTGGCATGGTTAGGGGCGCTGGATGGTCCCGGAGGCCATGCTGAGCACAGCATCCATGCCCTGGGCAGGAGCGCGGCATCACGGCCTCCGGGGAGCTCTCGGGACCATGCCTCCTCTGGCTGGGGTGGAATCTATGAAAGTATCCTGAGGAGGCCCTGGGTCTTTGTGGAAATGACGAGTGTTGGTGTCTCCTCAGCACACAGGTGGAGAGTTTCCTCCTCTGTGATGTGCGAACGGTGGTTCTTTCCAACAACACTGCACTTGTTCATCCTTCCTTGTGAGTGGCCCGCCATGTGGAGGTGTCAGCGCAAGCGCAGGGGTGTCCTCTGAACGGCAGGTGGGGCCATCACCACCAGGAAAGGCCTCGTGGGTGAATTAACGCGTGTGATTGCCTAGAGCCCACACCACCACCTGCGTGATTTATTGTTTGTTTGCAGAACGCAGGGGGAGGTGGAAAGGAGTGCGCGCTGTGTCTGGACGTGAACCCACTCCTGTGGGGCCATTTCACTGTTGAGTGGAGTTCTTGCTCGCCGGTTGTGGCAGGCGTTTTAATTTCCTGTGTGGAGCCACCCATTGTGTGAATTTATGTTCCTGGGAAAGAACTTTCCAGCCCAGAAGGGAGCTGTGGCCGTGTCCTGCAGCAGCAGTGTCGAGGTACAGCCCGCCATCCCGGAATGCATGCAACCCATGCATGTGGGCATGGCCACAGGTGTGTGTTGTCACACTTATGCCCACAAGGGACCCTGTACCCCTGAGCCGTCTCTCTGAAGCTCGCGCCCCAGCCCCTGGAAGGCATAGCTTTTCTTTGCTTCCACGATTTACCCATTGGGAACATTGTTTCAAGAGAGTCCTACAGTGTGGGACTTCTGGTATTTCTCAAGGTTTATCGATGTTATTGCATGTCCCGATATTTCACCTCTTTCTGGAAATACTGAACAGTATTCCATGAATAATTTGCTCTGCTTACTCTACCATTCCCTCATTTACACACACACACACACACACACACACACGCACACACACACACACACACACACACACACACACACACACACACACACGCATGTCCACTTCTTATGATGAACAGTGTGTTCTGAACGCTGTGTCAACGTGTTCGTGTGGACGTATCCTCCCTTTGTCCACGCACGGGCTGCTGGTCAGGTGGAAGTCTGGGGCCTGACACTTTGAGATCTTCTGTGTTGTCGTCTACAGTGGCCAGACCTGGCTGGACTCTCAGCTTTTCCTTCTTCCACATCCTGTCCATGTTCTGCAGACGTGTGAAGCACTGACTTTGTGATGCATGCTGGCGTCACCTCACGGCTGTATTCATGTCCCCTGGTCGCCATGATGATAAACACGTGCTCAAACAATTCTCCCACAAATGAGCAATAAACCCATAAAACATTATTTATTTTGCACATACCACCACTTTCTCTTCCCTCCATGGTACGACTGATGCATCTTGGAGTGCGGTATCTGCTAAGCTCATGCGTGGTAGAAACCCAGACAGCTGGATGGTGGTTCTCCTGTTTGTGCTTCCTACCATAACTGGGTATGACAGACATGAACCACCACAACCAGTTTTCTTTTTTCTTTTTGTTTCTGTGAGGTGAGATCTCTGGAACTTTTGCTCCCGTTGGCCTTGAGCTCCATCTTGTGATTTCAGCCTTTCCAGTAGCTAAAAAGATAGGGCAGCCACTGTGCTGTGAGGCTCAAGACCATGAAGAAAATCTTGTTTCATGTGCATAAATGTCATGTCACCCAGGGAAGTAACGACATACAGTTTTACTGACAGTGTATTTAATGCATTCAGACAGACAGCTTGTGTTAACTTCTTTGTGCACGATTCATTTCTGTAATAACTCTGGAGCCTGGCATCCTTCCACTGACAGGAAAGGAAATGTAAACTTACAATTCAGTAATTTGCTCAGTGACCCAAGTAGAAAGTGGCAGAATTTCCAAATGAATAAATATTCTTCCCAAGTCAGTTCATTTATTCTTTAATACTTGTTGGAGTAAGTTCAGTGTTTTGGGCAGTATGTATGATCTAGGATAGCATCTTTAACTTTATTCATTTGTTGTTCTTTAAAAGTCAACCTGATTCTTGATACTCACACACAGTGAAACCTAAAGAGGATACTCTTGGGGGAGAATTACAAAGATGCAATTCCTCCATGCCTCTTTGTATTTATATAAAATTATATATATAATATCTCTTTCTATGTAGGCCCCCCCCCCTCTCCTGTTGTGGAGTTTGTACTCTAGGTCTGGGCACTGTCTCTGATCTCTTCTTTGCTCAATGCTCTACTGATTTGAGCCACAGCTCCACTTATGGTTTTCTGATGGTTAAGTGAAGATAAGAGTCTCACAGACTTAACTTTCTGGGCTGGCTTTGAACTGGGATTCTCAGAGCTCAGCCTCCTTCCTGAGGATCTGGGATTACAGGTGTGAGCCATTAATGCCTGATTATTTATTTATTTTTCATTTACTCATTTATTTATTTTTTTTGCCAGTCCTGGGCTTGAGCTCAGGGCCTGAGCACTGTCCTTGGACTTTCTCAAGGCTAAAGCTCTACCACTTGAGCCTCAGCACCACTTCCGGCTTTTTTTTCTATGTATGTGGTACCGAGGAATCGAACCTGGGTCTTCATGCATGCTAGGCAAGCACTCTGCCATTAGGCCAAACTCCCGGCCCCTCATTGATTTATTTTTGATGATTCTTCTTCTTTATGTATGGTGTAGTCACATGTATATCTTTGGGGAGAGGGCATGGAACTCGAAGGAGAAAGGGTGAAAAAGTGCTCGCAGTGGAGCTCACTGGACTCAGAGGAGAGTGAACTCTACGCCTGGTGGGTGGAGGTGGGAGGCGGGGACTGGGAGGGAGGGAAGGAACAGAAAACACTGCACATACGAAAGGAGATGCACTCGTTTCCTGTCTTGTGCCATTGTGATCCCTCTGTACCCCACTTTGTAAAAACGCCTTTTCCCATTGGCAGGGTAACCCCTTCTGTGCTGGAACTCAGCCCCCAGCACTTCTACCTCCTCCCTGTGATCCTGTCTGCTCTCCTACACAGCGTGGCACCGTGGGCTCCTCTTATCCCCCACGCCAGGCCGGGCTGTCACTTCAGGCACTCAGCTGGCATGTGTAGCCGTGTGACTGGATGGCCCATTCCATGCCTTTTCACCAGTGGACTCAGCCCCGATCCTCCATGGGGAGGACTGGGGACGGCAGCTTTCCTCTGTGGTGTCCTCTGCAGCTCAGGGTTGAGCCCAAGGAGGAAGGTAATAGTGGGTTTGAATTCAGCACCCCGAAGCAGGAGGCATTCCTTTCCTATCAATGACTTCACTTCCAAACCCAGCCCTCCTGCCATGTGAACCCGAGAGCCCCGAGCTTGCCGCGGAGAATCTGCTGCTGTCTGTCAAGGCCAGAGCCTTGCAGTCCATTGTCTAGAAAGTCTTCTTAGGAGGCGGAGGGAAAATGGAGGAGACACTTGAGGGGACAGTCGGCACCTCTGCTGCTCCACAGCCATCTGCCTTCCCTCCCATCATGCACCTGGCTGTTTTGCACAACGTACAGGAAGAATGTGTCACCACCAAGCTGTGCAATTGGTTTTCTTGAAGGGCTGTAACATTTCCCAAAGAAATCCAGATCTCATAGCTTATGTCCTCTAACTTTGTCCCCGGAGGGGAAGCGAGGGTATCAAGGAACAAAATAGGTTTCTGGTATTTCTAAACACCATTTGCCAGGTTTTTTTTTCAGAATGAAATAGACGGCAACCTTTTAATATTTCATTGGGCCCCTTTATAGTTCAAATTAATTATCCCTTTGTTTCTTCTGTTTCAGTGCCTTTTTCCAAAAAAAAAAAAAAAAAAAAGACGTGTGTCTCCACTGCCCAGGTGCTGGCATCCTTGGAATTTAAGAGAACTAACCTGGTTTGTCCGTGTTTACCCCTCACTGTTGCAGTCATCCTTTCAACTGGACTGTTACCTCTCTATTCTAAAATATGTTTAACTCTGCTTTTACATCAAGTACTGAATTCTCTGGTTGGGGACTTTTGTTGTGAGCATCTTTCCAGGTTCCGGGAAAACGACGTGTTGGATATTTCTCCTATTGGAGAGTTTGCGTTTGTGTTGAGTGACATTTATCATTCTCTCCGGCCAGCTGCTTGACTCCCTCCGTGCTGTGCTTGTGGGGTTTGGGCATCTATAATTGGAAACACTAGCTAACCAGAAATTATCGCCAGGGTTGTGATAGCAGCCGAGCTCTCACAACCTGGAATGGGCAGCAACATCTCACATGTAAGCACGTCGAGTCATTTTCTAGACTGAATCTGGACCTCTGTTTCTCTCCCTGGCGCTCTCTCTCTTTCCCTCTCTCTTTCGCTGACTTTCTCTCTCTCCCTCAACATGGAATTTAAAAAGAATGTAAAGGAAAGCTTATTGGACGAGGATGTAGAGGAGAAACAGCCGGTAAGATGGAGCGTGCACAGATTTGAAATGTGGTGGTCAGGGCGGAAGAGCGGGTGGTGAGACCGGGAAGCAGGTATGCCTCGCTCGTCAATGACCTGAAAAAGCATGACTTCCATGCTTATCCCGAAAACAACGCCACAGCGCTCTGTGTAGAATTCCATTTACCAGAAAGTGGGCCAGCGTGATTCTAGTTAGAGTGTGCCTGACCTTCATTTTGAAAACTGAAATCCTTCAACTTTGTACTCTTCTGTGATTCAGCATTGGAAGATTGTTTTATTTATTGATCAAAAGCTCTTAGCAAGCATTCCAAGCCCGATTTCTTGTGAGGATTAACAGGAGTATCTGATATGGGAAATATCTAAGCATTAGAGGATTTCGAATGATTTAGAGTACCAGTGAGCTTGTGTTGTAAGCATATAGCTTGCTCTTCAGAAATTTCTGAAGTCCCTTGGCTTGTTTTTGCTGTGTAGGTTGTATAAATGATTTTACCTTGATGCGAAGCAATTAACTGGTAATACATGAAGCAGCTGCTTGCATTTACTGCAACATGATTCAGGCTACCCTCGAGTAGAATGTGTCACCCATGGCTTTTTACTCTAATGGGTATAAGTGTTTGATTATATTGATAAATATACTTAGGGTTATAGAGTTCACATTAGGAAATGGCATGACAAATTGTAATCGCCATTTTAGAAAGTAACAGATAAAGGAGTGTTGACTAGAATGTTTCCACTCCTTCAGAGCAGCATTCATATTCCTGCCCGAAATTGATCTTCACAGCCAAGTGATGATCTTAAAACTTGGGAAATGGAAGAGAACCAGACTGGACTGAAATATAGAAATATCATGGTCTTATATTTTCTCTCTTGGCTATCGAGATCATCATTTTAAATAGAGGTAGGCTTTTGCCTGGGCAAATGTGCAGTGGTTACAGGCAGTTCTGCTTTTTGACTGGATTGGAAGGTCAAGGTAGATAGAATTAAGCAGTGATTGTGACTTAGAGAGGACTAAGGGGAAACTTTTGCTCCTTAACTTCTGAACAGAACGCCCTGGAATTGCGTTGAATCTCACTCAACTTGTTTGTAAGACAAGAACAATAATTCTTAATTTGAAGACTTTTGTGAAGCTTAAAAGTTACATAATCAATGTGGATTTTCTAATTTGAGCCTGTTTTCAGATTATTTTGGCCTGACTTAAAAAGAGCAAGATTGAAGAGTGTGTGTGTGTGTGTGTGTGTGTGTGTGTGTGTGTGTGTGTGTGTGTGTGTGTGTGAAAGAGAGAGGCAGGGAGTGTGCATGCTCAAATTGCACATATAAATATATAAAGAAGGCCAGGAGTTTGGCGGAGTGATAGAATGCTTGCCTAGCATGCATGAAGATCCAAGTTTGATTCCTCAGTACCACATACATAGAAAAAAACAGAAGTGGTGCTGAGGCTCAAGTGGTAGAGCTCTAGCCTTGAGAAATCCAAGGATAGTGGTCAGGCCCTGAGCTCAAGCCCAGGACTGGCAGAAACAAATATATAAAGAAGATACTGGAAAGCATTTCAAAGTAAAAGAAAAACTTGGATGTCGTGTATGTAAAGGTTTGGTGATTATAAATTTGTGGAATCAGACGTGGAGTAAATAGATTTGCACATCAACAGACGCCCTGAACGAATGTGGACATGACCTGAGTTTCCTAACCCTCTGCTGTAGGAAGCTTGGCAAATCAACCCAGGGGATGCAGGGCAAGCATACACAGTGAAAACGACCTCTTAGGATTGGACGTGATTTGATGCATTAGCGGTTCACTTTCTGGAAGGTCAGACATTCTGCCTGCACAGCTCTCCCTTGAAAATAGCTATAAATCCAGAAGTGAGTTAAAAAATGTCTCCTTAGGGGAAGCAGCTGTCATAAAACTCATGAACATTACTCTAGCTGTGCCTAAGGCTAGTCTCTGATTAACTTCCAGAAGATTGAAGAAAGAGTATGGCACAGGTCAGGAGCCATGAGAGCCGCCAACCTGTCGGCAGGGAGGGAGGGCGCTTGAGAGCCGGTCTCTGAAACAAGCGAGGGCACAGGCCCATCCTCTCCTCACACCTGCCACTCTCACTTCAAACATCAGCTTCTCTAAGCCCCTGGATGATGGCTTTTTCTTTGCTTTATTTCTTATTTTATTGATTGATTTGCTTTTGGTGCCACCATGCGAAATGCTGGGCATTCAGCATCCTGGATAATGTGGCAGGTCTCTTTCCTTTTTGCTCGCTCTCTCTCTCTCTCTCTCTCTCTCTCTCTCTCTCTCTCTCTCTCTCTCTCTCTCTCTCTCTCTCTCTCTCTCTCACCCTCTCTGTTTCCCTCTCTCTCTCCCTCCCTCTCTCTTGCTCTCATGCTTTGTTGCCTGCTGTACTCTCAGCCTTCCTTCTTGTACATTCCCTATATGGCCCATTTATCATCAGTATACTTTAAATTTGTTATCCACCTTTCTCTGGAGAATGGCAGAGCTCAGTAATAAATTGGTATTCCAAAATCCTCTTTGGAAGTAATTATTTCCAAGAAACAGATGGGCATCAGTCCACAGAACTGCATGGAAAGTTTCTCAATAAGTCCCCTCAACTGGAAAGCCAGTGGAAAGATTTCAGAACCAGATTCTTGACATTTCTTAACTCAGTGTCACTTGTGGATGGTTAGCCATGATACTGATAATTTTTATTTATTTTTACTCATTAGTTTATCCTCCTCCTTAGTTTATTATTTATGTCTGGGAGTCCACGCTAGGGACTGTGAGGGCGTTGCTGATTTAGGGGGTGTGCCTGAAGGGGAAGAAAGAAACAGTGGTTCCGAGTCAGATGAGCCCGTGTGATGTGGAAGACCAAGTGAATAGTTCCTGTGACTTGTTTTTGTCGTGAGAAGTGATGCCGTCTTCTTCCTCTTTTGAGTCTTCTCTGTAGGGCCCCTGGCAAACTTTCGAGTTCTTGAAGCACTAAATAAGAAAACAGAGTGGAGAGTGTCCCGTGGGGATGGTGGTGGGTCCTGGGGACCAGCGGGGACTTCCTCCCCTGGAGCCCGCGGCTGGCCGGCTGGCGTGATGGCTGGGGGTGGAGGAGCACCGACCAGTGTTCTGGGTGTGCGTCTGACCATCGACTGGGGTCCAGATGGAGACGCTGCCTGTGTCCTTGGGCGGAGGACGTGTGGGGATGGTGAGGAACTTCCAGAAAGCTAGGAGCACACTGAGATTTTTGTTGGCCCAGGCTGGGAGGGACCTGTGTTAGAACAGATTGTGTTTGCGTAGCCTTTAGCAAACCACTTAACCTTGGCTTGCTTTCCTTATCTACAAAGCTCGAGGCGGGGCTGGGGCTGCAGGAATGCTGTGCTCCTGGCATTTTCTTTTTTAAAAAAAATTTTTTATTGTAGTTAATAAAAGGGTTACATGATATTTGCCAGATCTTCCGCCTGCGGGCTCTGAAGTCCTTCCTGGGCCAAACCAGGAATCTTGAAATAGTTTAGATTTGATGTCATCACCAGCTAAAGGGAGAAGAGAAGCTCTTGTGAGACCAAAGCTTCCTCTAGTACACAAAGTTCCCAGCTCAGTACCCAGGGATCAAACTGATTCCCCCCCCCCCTGTTTTTACTAAGAAACTACAAAAATTCAGGATTTGCACCATGGGAGAAGATTGTGAAGTAGCTGGATAAAGTAGCACGTAAGTGCCTTGATCTTAGAAATATAAAAAAGATTTAATTTTCTCATAACATTACATAACATAAAATGGGTGCTGTGATTTCATCAGGAATAAAATATTAGGAAAAAGTAGTTTGTTTCATATGATATTTCTAAAATGGCTCCTTTAGCTTTTATTCGTTCCCTGCTCCACTGCTTACCTTGTGTCTGCAAAGTGCATGGCACAGATAGCTTTATCCCTTTGCTGCTTTAATTTTAGCCCCATTTTCATTTTCTGTCTTCCTTAAAAAGAAAAAAAATGAGGGCTGTGACTATTAGAACCTCAGGAGGGGAGCTGAGAGTTGAGAACTGAAATGGAAAAGGGCCCGGAGTTCTATTTTGCTGCTCAAGTCTTGAAGCCATCCAGCCTTTTGAAAACTGCTGCTAATTAAAAGTCTGCTGATAACGTGAGTCTGAGGCTCAGCGCTTTTGAAGGGATCTTTTTGATGTAGATGGGTGAGGAGGAAGGCAGAAGGACCAGGGGTGGCGGAGGCTGTCAGGGCAGTGGAGTCTCACAGAAACGCTTACAGCTCTGTGCACAGGAGGATTTCTGGGTCCTTGTGGGAATTAAAATTACATATCTAGTCATTCTGTGGGGGAGCGAATGACAAATAGACTTGTCACATTACAGCAGAGACTCATTGACTTGATTTTGCTACATGACCTTCATGAAAACAAGATGATTTTGAAAGAAAAAGAAAGATTAGAGGATGTTTGTGTTTTAGTCCTTGGTCTTTTTGCCATTGTTTACAACTCAAATGTTTCTCGGGGATGCTTGTATGGAATTTCTTCTGGGTGAGTGGACGAGTCCTTTCCTGTATCCCCCGGAGGAGATGTCACCTGGATCTCAGCTTGTTTGCAGAACTAGGCCTTGATGACTAGCAATCCAGAGCTGATCTCGTGGTTTTCAATAAGAACTTGGTACCTTTTATGTGAGAAGAAGGTAGACGAGCCTTAGGAGGGCTTCCTCAAGCCTCTTACCATTTCTCCGGGGCCTCTTGCCGCCGTGGCAGGCCAGTGGAGGGGAGGTCAGCACGAATGAGTGGGCTGTGCTAGCTCGGAGTGGGAGGGGATCTGGGAAGCACTGTCTCTTTCTAGCTCTACGTTGCTCTTCCAGTTGTGCTCGGCTCTCTGCCTGGGAACTCCCCACTGCTCTCTTGACTGGGGTTCTTCTCTCCCGACAGAGCTCCATGCCAGCTCTGACTCTTAGACCCGGAGAACACGTGTGCTGCTGTCACCAAAACCTTACTACATTTCAATTTTGTCTCTGTCCAAGAAAGTTTCAAAAATAAGAATGCTGAAAATAGCTGCTGCTCGTTGTAGAAGGTGCTATGGCCTAGTTCCCGTGGAGAGTGATTATAGTGTAAACAGCTACACGAATGCAAGTGTCATGTAAGAATAAATGGATAAATGATGGGAGTGCAAATTATGAAGACTGGATTAATAATAATAAAACCAAAAGGTTGCTAGGCCTGTCAAGGTGGGATGCTTGTGAGAGGAGAAGGATGTGAGAAGGAGGAGAGCCTGGAGAGGGATGTGGTCTCTGTGTGTGAACGTGTGTGAATGTGGTAGTGTGTGTGCAGGCACGTGGATATGCATGTGTAGCTGTGTGTGTGTGTGTGTGAGTGTGTGTGTGTGAACATGTGTGTAGAATGTTCTAAAGAAGAGAGGTACCCAGCTAATAGAACCAGGTGATTCAAAGAAGTGTCATTAAAACAATTCTTTCTCTGATGCCGAGGATGGGTCAGAGTGCCTCAGACACGACAGGAAATGGGCAGTGCCCTCCGCAGCACCCACAGCCTCTTAACTTCAGCTGGCAGTTTTCTTCCTTGTGCGTAAAATATTTTCTAGGAAACCAACACTTCCAATGGTTTCCTTTCTTTTTCCTTAGTTTTTCTTTCTTCATCTAGTAAAGCTTCCGGGTGGGGTTTAAAGCGTGCAGCCTTTGGTGTGTCGGGTCCCGAGGCCCACTCTCCGGACTGAAGGCCTGTGGGCCTTGTAATCTGGTGTTTTCCCCATTAGCTATTTTCAAGTCCCTGGAAATTCTCCATCAGGACTGCGCCAACTGGTAGCTGAGGACACGAGGAGGAAGGGTGGGGCCGCTGGTGGCAGGGAGCACGAGGCATGCTCCAGGACTGGAGGGCCCGGCCTGGTTCTCCCTGGGCTCTGGGAGGTGCTCCCCCTCGTCTCCACCTCGGGGACTCCCGTCCTGGGTCAGGGATATCATTCCTCTAAGATTCCAGATGATAATACTTTAACCATCTCCTAACTTCACTTCCTATCTGTTAATTTCTTCTGTAAATAAAGAAATGCCACTAGCTAATCTGTTGAAACTTCACCGGGACCCATTTAAATCGAGAGGCATCTCGTGAGGCCTCTTGTTGAAACATGACAGCTTTGGGAGACTCCGTCTACCGGCCAACTACTAGCTAATCTGAGTGGCAAATCTAGGAATGTAGTAGATTCATAACCTATTTTCGCTTCACCTAATTTTAAATAATCTGTTTGGGTGTCTGGTCAGTCACTCAAAGGACGATTTGGAAGTTTCTTTTTCTGACCGTGGCAGTATTGGAGTTCGAAACCAGGCCCTCGCGCTTGCTAATGCCCTGTGACTAATCTCTTCTCTCCCTACACACATCGACACGGTCATCCAAAAGCGTAACCATGTATTATCACCAATGGGAAGCAGAATTAACAGTTCAGACGCTTTTGAGATTGGCTCTTTGCCAGTAAGCACACTTTCTTCGAGGCAGCACAGTTGTGTGGGTGTCTCCTGGTCCCTGTTTACTGCCGAGTAATATTCCAGAGGATGGATACGTGACAGTCTGCTTCAGGGTTCACCTGTTGACGACATGCATGCTCTTTCCAGTCTTTCCCTGGTGTAAAGCAAGCTTCTGCGAACATTTGTGTGTGTGTTTCTGTGTGAAATGCCAACCTAGGAAGGAAAGTCGGAGACTCTTATCTTCAATTAACCACCAGAAAGCCAGAAGTAGTTCAAGTGGGAGAGATCTAGCCTGGTGCACAAAAGCTTAGCAGTCAGGCCCCGAGTTCCAGCCCTACCCAGGATGGGCACAGATCTCGCTTGGCGCCTCGACTCAGCGCACCCCGGAAGGGACCAGGGGGCCTCAGGGGACACTGCCAGTTCCTGGGCTCTAAATGTTGAAAGGACGTCCTGACGGATGAATGGCGCTCAGCGCTGCCCAGCCAAGAGGACGAGGAGCCGCGACAGGACGGCAGGGCCGCTTGCTGGCCTTCGCTTTAAGAGCCAAAGCTTGGCTTAGCTTTGTGTTCATTATGTCTTGCTTCGTTTGGGCAGCTGTGTGTCTGTAAGTGATGGAAACCCACTTCCCACAGCAGGGAGGCTGGCGGCAGGATCTGGATTTCAGCAGGACGGGGCTCTGTTGAGGGCCCTCTTCCGAGTTACACAGCCCACTATTGCACTTGCAGGGGCAGAAGGAGGGTGGGGGGAGAGCTGGGCGCAGCCCATTTCTATGAGGTGCCAGCCCGTGTATGTGGACGCTGCACACGGGCTGCTGGGGCTCAGGACTCGGGTACTTGAGGATGATTGTGAAATGGCACCATGCAGGGTCCCTCCCTAGGTCAGTGGAGTAGCCAGCCTTGAGAGGTAAGGAGAGCAGAGAAACTCAGTGCCTTCCTGCATGGTGCCTCATTTTGCTTGTCAAATGAGAATCCAGGGAGAGGAAGACAATGGCTGTGGTGAATGGCTGTGGCGCCACCGACTTCTCCATGGACAGAACATCGTATTATTTGGTCCGGAGGTGGGGAAATGTTTTATTGAAAGGTATAAATCACGCTCCTTTCCCAGGGCTTGCAGGGGCCGTTGTTCTCATCCTGGCCTTCCTGTGCAGTCAGTGAGTGGGGCCGTATGATATCAGAACAAAACAGGCCAGGGCCCCGATTTAAGGCTAAGTCAAATGGTTTAACCTCAGCCTCCTTGCATTTCAACTTCCTCACACACACACAAAAGGAAAATACTGAAGCAGATCAAATGAAGTTTCTCCTGGTTTCACTTTATGTAATTCTAGAAATTCTTAGGAGAATAGAACTTGTGTTCCTGGAAGCTCTGACTTGGATAACCTCATGCCTAGATTATATAATTTATTGGCAGAAAGAGTCAAATCTGAAAGATCTTTGGATTTGTTATTTTAAACACACACACACACACACACACAGGAGTAACAACTCTTTGTACCAGCATACTTATTAACTAATATCTTTAAAAGCACATATCTGCATATAACAGGAGAGCCATTTTCTGGTGACTCTTTAAATTTGGACAATATAGAAAAAGTATGGAGTAAAGATTTTTTTAAAAAAGAAATAGCTTGTTAATGTAAAATAGTCCCAGCTGGCTTGGCCCTCTGTGCTTGAAGACGAGGGAATTACCTTGGGAAGACTCAGGCGTCCTGGAGGGTCAGGCCATGTGATCTCCTGGCCTCTGCCACTTTCGAGAGATGGAATTAAGGGCAAGTCCTTTGCCTTCTGTGAACACCAGAGCCCTGTCTGTCATAATATGACGACTACAGGCCTATGGCTGCCCAGGGGCTTGTGGGAAGCGCTCGGGAGCTTATTCTAGTCAGCCGCCAAGGCTTTAGTGGGAAGCTATCAAGCTTTATCGGCGCGTATTGCAGAGTGGTCTGTCTAAACTGCTACTGTACGTGGACAGCATACATCACTCAAGCTAGTGGAATCCCACTTTCTGTCTCACACCGTAGCTCTGGAAGTCCAGAACTGGACTCTGCCATGTGTGTTCTCAGCGACTCCACAGCGACTCCAAGGTGGATGTTAGAGTTTAGTTGCTGGTGCTTTGGGGACTGGGGCAAAATGCACCTTACAGACCAGGCCAAGGCCAGGGCCCTTCAGCCCCTCCCTCTGAGTGGGAGGGGGGCGAGGGAGGCGCGTTTGTCATGCTTGTTGCTCTTGTCCTTGGTGCACTCTGGAAGCTGGGCTTTGTCAGGGATTGCAAAATCATTCTCCATGTCCTCGGCTTGATCACGCCGTGTTTGCTCTGTGGAGGGCTGGAGGGCTGCTGAGAACACACGCTGCGTCTCTCGGGTCCTCGGAAGCCAGGTCCATGTCATACACCTGTGGCCAATGGCTGTCTAGGGTGTATCTGGACTCTTCTGCAGTCTTCCTGGATTGACACCATGACTTAGTATGACCGTGTGGCCTTTAAAGAGTATTTGTAGGGTATTAAATCCTTCCAAGATGGAAACGGATGTAAACATGAGAAAAGAGGCCTTGCTGTATGGCTCTCAACAACAACATAATCCTATCTCATGGTTTGAATATCAGGGTTTTATTCTTTGTGGGGTGGAAATGTCTATTAAAGGGAGAAAGGAGAAGCCAGAATGGAGACACAGTCCTGGTCCTGGATGCTCAAGCTGATGTGGAAGCTCTTTTATATTTATGAGGTCAGCAAAAGTTCCACTCATTAAAGTGCAGCTAGAGCTGCAGAAAATCTTTGGATATTGGTATTTCCAGTGACTTTTTAGATTGCATTATGTAAAGTGTTTAAATTTGATTTTCCTCTTGGTTTCCTGGATAATTTGCTAGAGAGAGTGGAACTGGGTGGTGACATTTTATGAACTTTAAATCGTTTTCTTCTGAAAATCATGCTGGGAGCTGCCATTTAAAAACAAACAAACACAAGTAAAATAACTCAAGGGGAATAAATGTGTTGGATTTAAAATGGGTGGATGTTATTGAAGTGTTTTAATGGCCAACCCTGGTCTCCAAGCTTGCCTGTCTTTCCGAATGAAAGACACCGGGCTCCCTTGAGATGGTGAGATGTGCACAATTGTACAGCTGAGATGTCAGGACTGAAAGAGAAACCTTCCATTCAGCATGGCGCTAACTATGAATTGGGCTTCAAATGAGCAAATGGGTAGTAGCTGCTTGGATGGAATGACAGGGTGCTGGTCTACTGACTGACCTAAACAGCCAGAGCGGGGAATAAACAATGGTGCAGATAACTCTGCCCTAAAATGACCCAATCTGTTGACTTTTTAAATTAATGATGGGGGGTATGTGATTTCACAGTTCCATGCATTTCCAATGTGTTCCAATCAACCTCACCTTCTCTGTTACACTCTCTTCGGTTCGCATTCTCAGAACAATTTCACTCGAGTTTATTGTTGTTTTCATAATGCGAATAACCTATTTTAATTGTGTCTGCCTCGTTCTCCTCCCTGTTAGCCCAGTTCTCTCCTATAAGCCCTCATGTCACATCCTTACTGTCTGTTTCTCCTTCCCGGAGCTCCCCACTTCCCTCCTCAATAGCGTTCAGATTCGTAATATTTTCATTTATGTGCGAATGTATTACAAAGTTATTTAGTCTTTCTTTTTCCCCTTCTCCTCAGCAGTTTCCTATTTGATTCCTCTCCAATCTTTATTCATATGAACAATGATATACATGGATATCTATTGAGTTTTTTTAAAAAAATACTTAAAAGTGAAGTTGAAGAGAGTATGGGCAGCCAGACTGAGTGGTGTATGCCTGCAGTCCTAGCTGTTGAGGAGGCTAAAGTGAGAGGGTCGATCGAGTTCAAGGCCACTCTGTGAGATGGCGTAGGGAGGAAGGAAGGAAGAAAGGAAGGAAGGGAGGGAGGAAGGCAAGGAGGGAAGGCGCGAGTTGAGAAATCTTACTGTCTGCTTCCACATAAGTGATTTCTCTTCTTGAATTTTGGGTTTGTTCTAAATATTTTCATTCATGCCCACCCTCAACTTTCTCTAGTGGAAGTTGCTCTACCCACAGCACCGTGACTTGTGCCAAATGTGTTCTCTCCACCCACGTCTGTGTTTAATTTACCAGGAGCCTGGGGCACCCACGGGCCCGCCGGGCGATGGCCCCGGGAGCCCTCCGCTTCTGAGGCAGGCAGAGCCTGCCTGAGCATTACAGAGGAGGGAGGATGTGAAGCACTCGTGCAAGTCACAGCCGAAAGTACCTTCAGAAGAGTCACATTTGTCCAGGCAACAGCGTGAGGAGTGGATAAGCGTGAAGAGAACGGGAAGCACAGGGCATTCTGATGCATTAGTTCTAGTCCCATGGAATTCTTAGAACAAAATATTCAAGGCTGAGAGCTGTATGAAGAAAAGAAATGCATGTGGCTTACAATATGCTCAACAAAAAGCAGGGTGGGCCCACAGGGCCAGGGCCCTCTCCTCCTCCTCTCTCCCTCCTCTGCTCCCTCCTCTCCTCCTCCTCTCTCCCTCCTCTCCTCCTCCTCTCTCTCTCCTCTGCTCCCTCCTTTCCTCCTCTCTCTCTTCTCTGCTCCCTCCTCTCCTCCTTCTCTCTCCCTCCTCTGCTCCCTCCTTTCCTCCTCTCTCTCTTCTCTGTTCCCTCCTCTCCTCCTTCTCTCTCCCTCCTCTGCTCCCGCTCTCCCCCTCTTCCTTCTCTCCTCCTCTGCTCCCTCCTTCTCCTCCCATTCCCTTTGGCACTGGGGATGACACCTGTCTCCTCCAGGCATGGAGTGTGCTTCCTTGCTGTCCTGCCTTGTGAAGGCTCTGCTGCGTCTGAACACCAGCACAGTGAGTGTGCTTCCTTGGCCCTGCCTTGTGAAGGCTCTGCTGCGTCTGAACACCAGCACAGTGAGTGTGAGCTGAGCTTCATGCACACCACAGCGCCCTGTCCATGGAACCCAGGGGTCCAGGGCGATGGGAGCTTGTGTGTTTTGTTATTTTTGTTTTTAATCTTTGAGTCACCAAGGGGGAGGTGCCTCCCCCTCCCCCTGGAAAAGTGGAGTTGGGTGAGATTTCCAGGCCCACTCGGGAACTGGCGTGGCGTGGGCAGTGCCTGGACACAGAAGAGGCCAGCCCAGCGGGCAGTGCTCCAGAGTTGATTTAAAATGATGACTGTCTCACTCACAGGCCTTACCAGGAAACGCTGGAGTGTAAACTTGAAACAAGTATATTTTATATCATGAAAAATAACATCAAAAAAGCCATGATTTTTAAAGGCCAAATCCTCAGATTAAAAAAAAAAAAACAACCCGCCCCATTCTGTTGGGAGAATCAGTGCTGTGCGGCAGCCCAGCCATTTGGTATGTAGTTGTTGAATTTGACAAATGTGCCAACAACCTTGGTCTCTGGCTCTGGGTTCAAGAATTAAAAGCCACCTGTCATGTGAGAAGAAGCCACAGGGTCTCCAGTGAGGGGGACAGACTCCCCCCCCCCCAGGAGCTGCAGGCTTTCTGTGGGAAGCACACCCCAATTTTTCTGCAGAACTCTCCTGGCTCTGTCCCTGTCTGTGTGTCAGGATTGCCTGGCACTGTTAAAAATGTGCCTGCTGCTTCCCCCTCCCAAGCAGTGTGGTGTGAGGATGATTTCAGACCAGCAGGGCTTTGCTCCTGCCTGTCCGTCAGCCACACGCATGGCTGCTTTTGCCTAGAGCTTTGAAAGGAAATCTATTGCACTAACCACATTATTTCTAAAGAAGACCTTGAGGTTCATTTTTAGACCATTACTTTGTGCTCTGAAGCCCTTAGTGGGCTTGAAGCCAGTGAAGCCAATGCTACAGGAATTGAAAAGAGCTCGGGTATTGAAGAATTCCTAGTTCTACGCCATCTACTCCATCTCCTGTGGCGTCTGGGTTGGCGTCGGGGTTTGTGCCTGCTCTGTCGCTGGAAGACAGAGTAAAACTTCCTACAAGAAATCGTTGCTGGGCTTACGCTTAATGCTTGACATGTAGGGATAGAAAATTTTATGTGTTTATCTTTTGTCAGTCATAGAGCTTGAACTCAGGACCTGGCGCTGTCTCTGAACTCTTTGGCTCAAGGATAGTGCTCTACCGCTTGGAGCCACAGTGCCACTTCTGCTCTGTGAGTGGTTAATTGGAGATGACTTTCCTTCCTGGCCTGGCTTTGAACCCTGCTCCTCCGATCTGAGCCTCCGGAGTAGCTGGGATTACAGGTGTGAGCCACTGGCACCCAGCCTAGACATTTTTATCTGAAAACCTTCTATTTAAACATAGTTCTTGTCAACTCCAGTTCAAATTGCCAAGTAATAGCCTCCTTCGTTAGACATTCATGAGGTGCGGTGGCTCAGCACACAGGCCACGTGCTGAGAGCTTTCAGCGGCTCAAGGGCTCTGCGGGCGGGGGCCTCTGATGGGGTTCTCTGTGAATCCTGCCGCCTGTCTTACAGTGCTGGAGCCGCTGGCAGAGGCCGCCCGCCCGCGGCTGCGTTCCTCTCAGGCCAGGGTTTGGCCCAGCTCTCTCTGGCAGGAGGTAATGCGAAGCAAGGATTTTTATCTGCCTCACCTCCAACTTGAGCTCAGTCATGGTGGCTGGGTTTCCTCTCTCCCTGCTTGTGCCTGTCCTTTCTCCAGTCTCTCACCATACGCTTTCCACACGTGTAAAATCTCCTCATTCACATGAACTTACACGCAGCCTCTCATCTCTCAAGGCGTAGGCCTTTCTTAGGTTTTTCTTTATTTTGGGGGGAGGAATGCCATTCTAAATGCTAAGAACACTCTTTTATCCTCCTAATAATGCTTTTTAAATTGAGGTTAATTAAAAGAGTATCTTTAAGTAGATGCACGAAGGGATTTCAAGTCACCGATTCCATCTATGATGGAAATGCGTCTTCAGCAGTGTTTCCCCATGCGCCATGTGTCGCCTTTTTATTGTAAGAAAATATGGGAAGCGGATATCCAATCCAAATGCTTTTAACCAAAGGAATTTATTAGTCAACATCATGAATCCCTGGGAAGCTCTGGGGGCCACAGATTGTAGGTGCAGCGGAAGCAGGAGCTGCAGTGACTGAGTTGGAGCTCGGGCTTTGTCTCCCAGCCTTTTCTCCTTTTTTCGCTAAGGCAAAAAAGATGGAAAGCTAATAGACTGTAATAAGAAGGGCAGTGATAGCTGCACGCAATACAGAAGTATGATGAGGACATGTCTAGCTTTGATCACAGGCATGATTCAGGAAGATTCTCTCTCTCTCTCTCTCTCTCTCTCTCTCTCTCTCTCTCTCTCTCTCTCTCTTTCTCTCTAATTATCCATCTGTCAGTCTGACGGTCTGTCCCTAATCCTGGAGGAAGCTGGATGAACACTAGCTGGGTGGTTCTGGTGAATGTGACCAGCGGACCAGGACCAAGTAGAAGAGGAGGCAGAGGCGAGAGGGCATCAGGGACCGCCAGGAAGCGCGTTCCGCTCCCAGACGCGGCAGAGCTCTCCTACGCAGAAAGAAATTGAACATTCATCCAGGTGGTGTTCAACCATCCAAGAAAGCTGGTCCATTTCCTGAAAAGTCTGGCACAAAAAAACACACTGATTTTTTTTATTAGAAAATTAAGTAGAGCCCAGTGCAACGGCCTAGCTGCTCAGGAGGATGAAGTCTGAGGATCTCGGTTCAAAGCCAGCTGGGCACTGAAGTCCATCAGACTCCCATCTCCAATTAACCACTAGAAAACCAGAAGTGCGGCTGTGACTCAAGGGGTAGGGTGGTTGCCTTGAGCTGAAGAGCTCAGGGACAGCGCCCAGGCCCAGAGTTCAAGTCCCATGACCCACAACAAACAAAAGAAAAGAAAAGAAACAAAAAAGAAAATTAAGTAGACATTTGGGTTTTAGTCAGAATTTTAAAAGACACAGACACTTATTTTTCTTTTATAAAAGCAACTAAAAAAAACTTAAGGATTATTTACCAAAAAATGAACAAACACTGCTAAGTGTTTAAATAAAATGCTCTCAGTGTCATAGAATATAATCGATGTTTTACAACTTAGTCACGTATAGGAGAAGGGAGTAGATGATTGCAGGATGCTTTATTGGCTCCTCAGGAGAGTTGGACACGTGTTTCACAGAAAAGGGGTCTGAGTTGGGGCTAGGGGTCCATCCTGTGTTCTGATCTTCTCCCCACAGAGGCAGTGTGTGAGGAAGGTGCACGCACACACACACACACACGCACACGTGCATGCACACGCGCACCCACATGTGCACGTGGTTTGGAGGGGTCAGGACATTCAGAGGCAAGCGTGCATTCGCTTACAGAAGCCCAGGTAGGGGCGCCAGTGCCACCCTCAGCTTGGTGCCACAGTGGCTCCAGCCTGGCTGCCCCTCCCTGGGTAGCTGTGGATGGAGCCACGTGGAACGTCCACTTCTGTGGCTGTGGACCTCGCCAGCCTGTAGGTGCCTGTGAACAGACGAGTGCAGTTCTCCAGGAGCTCGGGAAGCCTGGAGCGCGACCCTTCTTTCATTGCAGAGAGGAATCACCTTTCATATCCCTGAATTCTTTTTTTCATATATTTTTTATTGTAATTACTGGAAGGGTTACATGATATTCACCAGATGGAAGGTGCATGACTTCACACACATTGACACCCTTTCTCATGTCTTGGTCCCCATTTCCCTCCCCCCAATCATTTCCCTGAATTCTTAATTTAGGCAAATTCAGTCTAAAGTCTGACGCAGCCTCAAGTAGACATGGGGGGTTTGTGCTAAAATCTCAGGGTTCTGTTCAGATGACATTTTCATGTTTTGGGTTTTCCACGGTGTGTCGTTGTGAAACGCACACAGATGCCTGCCTGGTGACACTGGCGTACAGCTTGCACACTTCCACATTAATGACATCTGAACCTCATCCAGTCATTAAGATCTAGGATTGACGCTGCTTCGTAACATCCTGGGGAAATTAAATTAGAACACCATGGAAAAGACTCAGCACAGTGCTCTGATGAACAAATTTTCCCCATTGCAATTTTTTTGTTTTAATTGCGCTTCTGGATTTCAAGTGTGTATTTGAGAACTGTGACTGTGGGGCGATGTGAGAAGTTTGGCTGACACAGTTGTACTAATGACGTAATCAACAATGCAGGCATGACTGCAAATGAGGACGTGTGGAACCCTCCAGCACCCCCGCAAGATGACTTCAGAGTTTAAATTGTCTGCCGTGGAAGCCGACAGCTGCCCCGAGCTCTCCCAGCAATACAGTGTGTGTAAAAGCTGGCTCTTGTGTTGGGGGTCAGGGAGGAGGGGATAGGGCCTTGGCTCCCTTGGGGGTCAGCGCCTCCCCTGGGCCATCTCCAGGCCGGTCCAGAGCTTCTCGGCAGGCGGCTTAGAGTCAAGCCCTGCAGCTATTCTTAGCTGTTCCACACCCTGTGGTGGGTGATATCAGGGGACTGGTGAGTGACACAGCCCAGGGGTGACACGGCCCGGGGGTGCCCGGCCCAGGCTCTCAACCTCTGCTTTCTTCCATGTGCTGAGGAGTGGGGGGGAGGAGGACAAGGCAGAAAAGATGGCCCTCTTGGGCTTGGAGTTTGGTAGAGTGCTTGCCTAGCATGCACAAAGACCCGGGTTCGGTTCCTTGGTATCACATACTTAGAAAAAGCCAGAAGTGGTGCTGAAGCTCAAGTGGTAGAGCTCTAGCCTTGAGAAAGTCCACGGACAGTGCTCAGGCCCTGAGCTCAAGCCCAGGACTGGCAAAAAAAAAAATTAAAAAAAAGATGGCCCTCTGAGATTCAGGGCTCAGATGAAGCAGCTCCTGGTCCATGTCTCTGAATGCACACACATGCACATAGCACACATGCACCCACACCCCACGAATACACACATGCATACATGCACTCATGCATACATGCGCTGCGAGCATACATGCACACATGTATACACATGCATACACACACGCGCACGCACACACCTTCCTACCAGTGAGATGTACAAGGGGTCTCATTCACATTCAGGGTCAGGTTAAAATGTAGCAAGGCAATACGATCTTCTGCTTCACTCACGTGGCTGTGCATGGCCGTGCTCCTCAGATCTCAGCCTCCTGAGTGGCTAGGACTGCAGGAGTGAGCCTGGCTTACCTTTGCATTTTTGCTTAGCCATTTTTACTTTAGTGAGTAAGATTGCCTGTTTTTGTTGGGACTAGCCATAGACTGTAATCTCTTACTCGTGCTTCCTGTATAACCGGGACACCAAGCTTATAGATGTGGCTTACCATGCTTGCCTTGTTTGTGGAGAGGCGGACTTGCTGACCTCTTACCTGGGTTGGTCTAGAACTGCCGTTCTCTGGATATGTCCCCTGCATAATGGAAATGTGATATCTGTCTGTCTGTCTTTTATCTGTGAATCATCTATCATCTCTCTCTATAGCAATATCAGCACATGTGGATATATGTATATATCACATCACACATGTCTGTCTATCTGTTTCATAATTTCAAAATTCTTACAGCTGTTTGCCACTGCGTAATGGAAAAATGACATGTTTTGGTGTGTGTGTGTGTGTGTGTGTGTGTGTGTGTGTGTGTGTGTGTGTGTGTGTGTTGCTTAGGACAAACCTTGTGAGTGCAAGGCAGGGAGAAAGGCTACCTCTGAGCCCAGCCACTGGGCATCCTAATTTTAAAAATATTTGCTGCACGGATTTTGTGAGTGGCCAGCCCGGCCCTCTGGACACAGCCAGGCCACGTGTGCCAACAGCTGCTTCCCCTGCAACCCTTCCTTTACCTGGCCTGCTGCTTGTGCTGGGCTTCTGAGCTGGGCCTAAGGCAGCCCTGTCCTTGACCTAACAGCAGGGCCGTGTGTTTCGTGTGTTTGAGTTAAACAAGTGTGAGAACTGGAAGATTTCCATGGGAAACTGAAGTGGGGTACACTGTGCAGAGGTTGGAACGTGAAAGGTCAGGCAGACCTTCGGGAACAATCCCCAGTCTCGGTCCTCCCACTGTCTTCCCTCTACCAGGCTTCGGAAGACATGGCCGGCTTCTACCCTGCCCTGAGGTCACGCTGTCCCCTGCTCTGAGCTCTGAGGCACTGGGGATACTCACAGAAGCCACCAGTGCCAGGGCCACTCTGCTTCTGGACAATGCCTCCAGAAGCAGAGTGCAGCGTGGTTTTAGTTCACACTGTGATTCTGAAAAGGCCCCATTCTTCTATATGTAGAAAAATGCTAAATCCGTCTCTGAAAGCTGACCATGAAGAAGACCTTTATTCCTATAGCTTTTCCACAGTGATTCTGAACTCTTAGCTCATTTTTCAGTGAAAACAGTTCTCTTACATGAAGAAGAAAGTTTCAAACAGTGCTTTCAACTGCAGGAAGAAAGGAAATAATTTCCTTAGCTGTTTATAGTATTAGCTATATTCATCCTGGCATTTGCATAAATGGTGAAGTATTCCGAAGCATTTTTATATCTGTCTTGTGACTTCCACAGAGCTCTTAGGTAGTAAAGTTATTTTTGTTCATGTTTTATAAATGAGGGAGCAAAGATACAGAAAGGCTTTTACAGGCTCTAGAGTAGTATTTATTGGGTGTGCTCCTGTGCCTGGGACAGTTAGAAGAACTTTATATGCATTCATCAGTTCACCTCTCTAACCAGCCCAGGTGATTGCAATAGTATTTCTACCCTGGCTTTTCATATTACAAGATGACATTAAGAAGCAGAGACTAGTTCAAGGGCATTCCGTGTTAGCACCAGAGACACACCCAGAGCCCTTCCCTTAACCTTCCCCTAACTGAGTTCTATACAGGTCACTCCATGGAGCTGATGGAGTGGGGGCGGAAGACTCGTGGGTCAGCTACATAAAGCTTTTAAGGTCAGGGGTTGTAACCGCTGATAAAATGGGAATTTCTCAGGCTCTGCCTTGCTGGTGCAGTGAACTCCCACCAGCACACATGCCTAATGCTTTTATTATTTTATTTAGCCGAGGTGGCCAGGTAATACATTTGCAGGCGCATTTGTTGCTTTCTTTGCTCGTGTGTAGTTTTTTGGGAAGGTGGGGGCAGACACAGAACCGGAGGGAGGAGGGGGAGAGCTCAGCAGTGAAGATGGCTGGACACGGTGAGAGTGAACTCTACAACTCATGGGTGGAGGCGAGAGGGAGGGGCTGGGAGAGAGGGAGAGCTCGGAGAGGCTGTCCACTATCTGACCCGTGTCCTGGTGGTCTCTCTGTACATCCCCTTTCTAAAAAGGTGGCTGACGTACAGCGTTGTGTAAAGTATGTTTGAATGTAAGGGATGTTCTGACCAAGACACTTTGGTAGTGAATTTATGTTGCAGCAAAGATTTCTCTGATGACAAACTGGAGAATAATATCAACATTTGCTTTTAGGAGAGTAGTAGTTTATCATTTGGTAGAAAGATGTATGTTCTCAGGCAACAACAAGAATGCAGACTTCTCGAGACCTTTTTCCTTCTGTAGAAGCCTCTGCAGAGACTCCATGACAGATGCTAATCTGCCTCTATGTCATGGAACCTGCTGGCGGCAAGTCTACCAAGGCTTTCAGAAAGTTTGTGCTGCTTGGTAATAACTTTATTTTTTTTTAAGTAGTGGGTTGAGGGCTGGGAGTTTGGCCTAGTGGTTGAGTGCTTGCCTAGCATGCATGAAGACCCAGGTACCACATCCATAGAAAAAAGCCAGAAGTGGTGCTGAGGCTCAAGTGGTAGAGCTCTAGCCTTGAGAAAGTCCAAGGACAGTGCTCAGGCCCTGAGTTCAAGCCCAGGACTGGCAAAAAAAAAAAACAGTAGTGGATTGAATCTATCTCAGAAATGCAGTAAAATGTTTTGATTTAAAAATCTCCAAGATACATAAGGAATTCCTTTGATGAGGTTGAGCACCTGTTTTACCCGGGGAATGCAAGAAGCCTTGACAGACTGTTCGGGACAGGGAGGTAAAAATAGAGACTAAACATTCAACAAGTTTATTAATAGCATTTGACAGGAGCGGGAAGCTTGGCCGCGGTGACGCTCTCTCCGCTCACACAGTGGCTGCCATTTCTCCCCTGGGTAAGTTATGCAGAAGGTGATTTGGTCCCCGGGGCCTTGTGCTGCCTTGTGCATGCGTGTACAGGATGGAGAAAGGAGGCAAGCGGGGCTGGCATACCCCCAAACCCATTTCCTCGATGCACCAGCCTGTTCCATAGTGATGGCGTTTGTCCATTCAAGAGGCCTAAGCCCACTTCAAGGTCTGGCCTCTGGGTACTGTTGCCATGGTAACTCCAATCAGCATCATTTGGGAGGGGGCCTGGAACTGCGATTAAAATTGTGTGTATTCAGTAGTGGATGAATTGTCTAAGCGGCTTGCTTGTCTCTTCCCTTCCTGCATTTCTTTCAGTCCAAGTGTGTTGACTCTACTTTTTTTTTTTTTTTGAAAAAAGCAAAAGTCTATGCTTTAGTTCTCAAATAACATTCAGTCTTTTAACTGGAAAGGCTGCTTGGACAGGTGTGAGAATGGGGCTTTGACTTTCTTCCTGCGTCTGACTCTTATAAAAACTCATTGGGTTTGAACTGGCTTATGGAACTCAGGCATCCCGTGTTGTCTTGCGATTCTGTTAATGTGGGACTGTGAATTCTGTCAATACCTCTTTCCTGTAGACACTGAGAAGCAACAAGTAATAGATGAGAAGAAATATCGTCTGAATAAAGAGGGTCTGAAAACAGTGAGTGAGAGAGAGAAAGGGTGGGGGGAGAGAACAATGGAACTTTGTAATCTACTTCTTTGTTTTGTAAATAGAACAATCTTTCCATCAACCTGGCCATGAATTTGATGCCATTCTCCCCTCCTCCCACCCCATGGTTATTTTCCTAACACAAAATATTTTGAAGTCTGATTTCACTCATAATGGGAGTTTGTTGACTCTCTCTCTGCCCCATCTCATCCATACAAGTAGACTAGTTTACAGATTTGTGGTAAGTGTGATGCTCCTGTACATTTCTGAGGCATTCATGTTACACCTGTAGAATGATGTATGAAATTTCAGTGTGTGACCACAGGCACACCTGAGGTGTGCAGAGGCTTTCGAGCCTCTGCAAACCAGGTGCCTCTGCTCTGCTTTTCCAAGACAGCACAGTATCGTGTCTTAACTATTTGGCATTCTTCACAAAATTCTAGCTTCACACTTACGTGACATGTCTTTCCTGAATCTCAGTTATTTTGGTAACTCTCTCTTCCTTCCAAGTTCAAGTGAAATGTACGTAATGTGGCTAGTCAGTGTTAACACGATAGGGAGAGCAGGAGGGCACCCTGGCTGGGCGAGGTGGCTGCTGGGCAGTGTCCTGTGGAGACGCAGGCTGCAGGGTGTACCCCTGACCTTTCGTCTGCTCTGACCTGGCCACCTCCGGGGACGGCCACCTGCCACTTGGACAAGGTAACATTTGATGTCTTCAGATGAACACAAACATCCATGCAAGAATGGATTCCACTCTGAAGTGCAGTTTATTCAGTGTGGATTATAGAAGAGAGGATAGCTCTAACGTCTCATTTTTGAAGATAATGGAAACACAGAACAAAGAGGAGAAAGCATTTAAATGAGGACAGCTAGCTAGAAGGGAGTTAGAAAATTCAGAAAGGAGGGGAATTAGAAAACATGCACGTAGAGAAGAAATACGTATGTGGATTCAGAGAGAGCAGAGTCCAGTGCTCAGTGAGGATGCCGACGGGGTGTGGATGGGCGGGGCAGCCGTTTCTGCTCAGGAGCCTCGAGATGCCAGAGTCCGCTGATGGCTGGAGGATGAGTTTCAAGAGTTTCACATCTGTGTGTTGTGAGTCTAGCCTTGTGGTGCCGACAGTGGTGGAAAGTTCACGGAGGCCCTGAGCAGGCTCAATGCCAGGCGTCCCCAGACTGATACACGCATTTCCGTTTCTGCCAACACCATGTGTGTACAGCATCTTGGGCTCACAAAACGCCCATTATCCTGATTCCTGCAGCTTTCGGAAGGACTAAGGTGTCTGATGTAGGTGTCGTGGATGTGATGGATGGTGATGGCCCGTGGCAGAAATGGCTTCTCAACTCTGTGTCTGTGGACGTGTATCTGCAGCCACAGGGTTGAGAGGGAACTAAATTCTCCTCGAAGGCCGGGTGCCGCAGATGTGGCGGTCAGCCTCTGATGCCATGGGGAGGTGTTGGGGCCTGGAGGCGAGGCAGGTCTCATGTCTCTGGGTGCCTCTGATGGAGGGCATCTGGTTACCCTCTGCCCCCCGAGTTTGCTGACTGAGGGCAGCTAGGCGAGCAGAGCTCAGGGAGATACTACAGGCAGGTAGGGACGGGCACTCGCTGTCGTGATAGTTGGGTGCAGAGTGGGTAGTGTTTGCATATGAAGTGTGACTTCAGCAAGGCCAGAGGGATGAGTAGCTCCTCGGAGGGCAAGGTGGGGCCTGCGCAGATGAGCAAGGCCTGCACTCAGCGTGGACACGCATCCTAAAGGCCCCGTGGGAGGTAGGGGGCAGATTTCAAACCCAGACACGCACCGGGTGACATCCAGATGGGGAAAAGTCCACTTCTGTTTCTAGTTTAAGGTCCAGGACAATGTTTTCAACTCTTGTGCTTGCTTCTGTGGCACTGACGTGGGGAAACGTGTGAGAAATGTTCTGAAATTCCAGCACTCTTGTGGAAAGCCAACATATTGTAATTTGCTTCAGGCATTTATTTACCGAGGCATGATCTCTTTGGGGGGAGATGGAGGTTAAGATTAATGAGAAGACCAGTGTGAATTTTAAAATTCATGAGTTGGCATTTGATCTTTAGTGTGGCACTAAGATTAATTCAGTATATTGCATGCATTTGTAGCTGCATTAATCAGATGTACTGAAATTGATAAAAAGAAGAAGGAAATTGATTTTGACAGACTGTTTGATCGTTGCCATTAATTAAATGCCCACCAAGTTCAATAACATACACAGTTAGTATAGAATAAAACTTTAATTCTTTATTTGAGAATTGCCCCTAATTAACTTTCAGTAGGTTTGACAGCATGCTAAAAGCAATTGCTTCTTTAGCAACAGTCACACAACACTAACGTCTTTACAATTATCAGCTCATTCCAATTGCTTTCCAGAGTTAGATTCCATCTCTTTTCCAAGTCAGGGATAAATAAATTGCACTGCTCCCTTCTGAACTGGTAACCAGCCCTCTGAGATTCTCTTATGTTGAGCTGCACATCTTGTGAAGAAAAGTCTGTATTTTAATATTCAAGGCACAGAGGCAGGAAAGTTAAAAGCTCTCCTGTGCATATCTTATCCCTTGTAAGTCAAGACCCGGGGTACCACGTCTCTCAGTGACCGGGATGAAAACTTCATGCAGCGCAGGTCAAATATGTATTGACTGACCCCTACCTCCAGCTAAGACTGGAAACCCGGGTCTCAGTGGAGACAAAAAATGCACAGGCCTGCAGGGACGCTTGAAGCCAGGGTTTGAAAGGTTCTGGTTGTTTCCGGGGCGCTGTGTCTAGGTTAGTGTCAGCTGCCTGCTTTCTCACCCATGCTGGGTCACCCATTCGGCCGGAAGGCCCAGTACCTCCTGACATTCACATTCTTGTGCTCTGCTGTCTAAGCCGGGGGATTTCAAAAGCTACTTGGCTCTGGCCATGGTGGAAGTGCTAAGGACAATACTGGACGTTCTGAGCACTGGCGGGAGAACCCTTAGACACTTGAGGTGGGAGTTACATTTTTATTTGCCACATGACCTAATGGAGACTGAAAAAGTTGGATAACTTGGGCCAGGAGTTTGGCCTAGTGGTTAAAGTGCTTGCCTAGCATGCATAAAGACCTGGGTTCGATTCCTCGGTACCACATATATAGAAAAAAGCCAGAAGTGGTGCTGAGGCTTAAGTGGTAGAGCTCTAGCCTTGAGAAAGTCCAAGGACAGTGCTCAGGCCCTGAGCTCAAGCCCAGGACTGGCAAAAAAAAAAAAAGTTGGATAACTTGTTAGCAAATCACCAGTTAGTCAACCTCAGGGTCGGAGCCAGGGACTCAGGCTTGGATTCCGTCTTTTTCTAGAACTCTTGTTATCTTCCCTGTCTGTCCTTTGGCTGGCTAGCTTTTTCTGGGTGAGTCCGGATGATGTGAAGGCAGTGGGGAAGACCCCAGAAGATGGGATGGGAGGCGACTGTACCCATCCCTTCGTTCCCGCCCTCAGGTGTGAGATTTCATGGGTCTGCCTCAGCTGGTGTGCTGGCTGCTTTCCAGGGACACAGCTGGTGATTGGTCCCTTCCCGTCAGTCAGTCTGCCTACCATGGACTCCCATTGTCCCCAGTCCACAGGGCTCTCCAGGCCTCCAGGTCAGGGTTGCAAGTTGACTATTTTCATTTACCCCCTTGTATTTGTTTCTTCTAGAGATGATGTTGGGCTTATTCAAAGGATGCCATCCTTGCTTTCTTAAATAAGTAAGTTTGTATTTCTCTTTAGGACGTTTCACACATATGTGTTCAGATAGACACTGGTATAATTGCAAAGCAGTAGAGTAACAAATCAAAACTACTCAACATTTACTAAATATGTCTTTAAAGAGGTAGCACTCAGTTTTGTTTTTATTTCAAACACAGGAGACTGAACCATAAAATAAGCTTAAACTGAATCCCGTTTGTCTGGTTGACAAAATGCTTTGAAGGTTATCAGAAAAAAAAAAAAAACTTCACAAAATGGAGAGTGGTTAGGTTAGATTTAAAAGTGAAGCATTTTGGCTGTCCACAACTTGCTTTATGTAACCTTTTCAAGGTGTGTCCATTAAAGCCATTCCTCATTTTATTTCATTTTTTTTTTTTGGCCAGTCCTAGGCCTTGAATCAGAGCCTGAGCACTGTCCTTGGACTTTCTGAAGGCTAGAGCTCTACCACTTGAGCCTCAGCACCACCTTCAGCTTTTTTCTATGTATGTGGTACTAAGAAATTGAACTCTGGTCTTCCTGCATGCTAGGCAAGCACTCTACCACTAGGCCAAACTCCCGGCCCATTTTATTCCATTTTTAACTCTCTTACTTTTAGGATAAACTGTGCCAAACAATTGTTTTCTCTCCTCATTGCTTTAAAGGGTGGGCACGCAATGCCTGCACATGATGCTTCCTTATTTACTAGCGCCTCCCCCCCCTGTGGCCCCCACCACTCATTTCTGTCACTCCTCACCTCCCCCAGGCAGTGAGTGCCACGCTGCTTTGGTACAGCTTGGCATCCTGTCAGAATTCTCACTCTTTCTCCATGCCTGATATCCTGGTCATGGTCCAGTTCCAAACTGGAATGATCAGGCATTGACCCTCTGCCAGCCAGGTGTACCTGCTAGGTGGTTTCAAAGCCGGTGGCCAGTGTGATATGTCTCTAGAACCACACTATTACTTTTAGTCCTCTACAAAGATGGCCCATGCCAGTTCTTATAGGAAACTCCTGCCCATCTTTACCCATGTCTTGTGAGCCTTCGAGGTACGGGTCCAAGAGAAACAAAATACCTAACAAATGAATTCATTGCACCAGGCAAGGATTCCTATGCTCTGTAGAGCTGTAGCTTTGAGAAAGCCCAAGGACAGTGTCCAGGACCTGAGTTCGACCCCAGGCCTGGCAAAAACAAAACAAAAGAAAGCAAACCAAATTTCCCGCAGTCCTTAGGGCCACTCTGAACACCGCGAGGCAGTGTCTCCCAGCGTGCGTCACCTCTCTCGGCTAGAACCACTACTCCCGGGTTTGTCTAACTTCCAAAACTTCCTGGAAACCATTGTTTCCTGTCTCCTTCACAGTCAGAGAACCTCGCCGGTGACAGTCAGGGGTCCTGGTTGTTCAAAGCTGCTTTTACTTTCTGAAAGAGCCAAAAACTTGTTCAGGATGTTAAAAGAAAAAAAAAAAAAGCCAAAAAATGGTGTGAAGGCAGTGAGACTGATTTTCTTAAATGATGAATTCAGCTTTTAAGATCATTCCAGGGGAGAAATGGAGGGCTATTCTGAAGAATGCCAGAAACAGGAAAATAAAGACACGTCTTTCCTGGGGTGATTTTATAATTCTGTTTCTATCACTGTGAGGCATGGGACGAGACGGGGCCTCCCGCCTGCCTGGAGCCGTCTTCATCCTGCATCTTCCAAGACAGCACTGCACCTAACTGCATTCGTACCCATATGAAGTTGGTTTTTTAAAGTCTATTTTAAATCATACTTTCCGAGACGTGGCTGCGTATATAATGTGCAGGGGGGATGTTGCCTTTGAACTCCCAGCCCACGATTTCGGAGTCTCCCTAGGGTCTGGCTGGGCTGGTCTCCTCCACATTGTACCGCCGGCTGACTGGAGGGGAGGACTGCCCCCTGCAGGCAGCTCCCCGCAGTGCCAGCAATGCCATGGCACCCAGCATGGAGGCCACCTTGACCCCCACTGAGGCCCTGACAAGTCACCCTGCAGAAGCACTAAGCCGGGTAAAACAGAGAGGCTTGTCCAAACTTGTCCGCAGAAGTCATGGCTTCCTTCCGCCATCGTGTCGTGTAAGCGTCGAGTGACCCATGGCCCAGACTCATCATCCTACTTCCCTGCCCCCTTGCTTGTGCTTACGTCACCAGGCTCTGTAGAGGGAGCTGGGTGCTTTCTCTGGCATTTTGCCTCTGCTCAGAAGCCTCTCTGGGCTTCTGTTGAGAACCAGTACTCTTGTCTTTTTTTTTTTTTTTTTTTTTTTTTTTTTTTTTTGCCAGTCCTGGGCTTGAGCTCAGGGCCTGAGCACTGTCCTTGGACTTTCTCAAGGCTAGAGCTCTACCACTTGAGCCTCAGCACCACTTCCGGCTTTTTTCTATGTATGTGGTACTGAGGAATCGAACCCAGGTCTTTGTGCATGCTAGGCAAGCACTCTACCACTAGGCCAAACTCCCGTCCCCTGTTCTTGTCTTTTTTAAAAAAATAATTGTATTGCTCTTTTTAAAGTGTTGTACAGAGGTGCTTCCATTTTGATAACCAGTACTCTTGATTCCTGGAAATTTCTGCCATTATCCTTCCAGCCTCGTCTGAATTCCTAAGACCCATGGTGGAAATCATGCCTCACTCTCTCTTCCTGCTGGAAGGGACAGCTGCCACCCTTCCCCCAGACCCTCACCCAGCTTCCAGACCCTATTGTGTATCAGGTGTAATGGATGGCCCGGAAGTGTGTGTGTGTGTGTGTGTGTGTGTGTGTGTGTGTGTGTGTGTGTGTGTGTGTATGTATAGTTGTATTGCCTTGTGTGGCAGCAAGCCATCACTTCCTGTACCCTGACCCCTCCTGCATATAGTTTTCAGGTTTCCATGGTGACCTGTCTGGCAGCATATTCCTTTAGGATACCCATTAAATGGCAGGTCCAGGACACATCCTCTCATCCTCTCAGTTAAATTGGTTTTGTGGATATTTACTGTATTTACCTAGTAGATTCTTATAGGAAAGATCATGTTCGTGAACTTTGGTTGCACGTAGGTCGAGAATTGCTGTCATCCGCCAGCCCTTGTTGCATCTACTTAAATCAGTGCTCCTAAAGTAGGTCACGGCATTTATGCAGCCTCCAACAGATTCTAGAGCAAAGTCCTCAAACACAGCTCCTGTCCTTTCTCCAGCCCTGAGAATTCCGCTTAGGAACACTCGACTGCGAGTTGGCCTTTCTAATAGTCCAGAAATTGCAATTAATTTGTATAGTTTAATACAATTTGAATATTTATTTATTTATGCCAGTCCTGGGGCTTGAACTCAGGACGAAATCTTATTTTTATTTTATTTTATTTTTTATTTTTTGGCCAGTCCTGGGTTTGAGCTCAGGGCCTGAGCACTGTCCTTGGGCTTTCTTAGGGCTAGAACTCTACCACTTGAGCCACAGCACCACTTCCGGCTTTTTTCTATGTATGTGGTACTGAGGAATGGAACCCAGGGTCTTTGTGCATGCTAGTGAAGCACTCTACCACTAGGCCAAACTCCCGGCCCCGAATCTTATTTTTTATAGGAATGTATTTTAAAATCTTTTACTAAAGATACAACTAAGTGGAAATAAATCCAAGCTCATTTCCTTGTTTACTAACCTCCGCACTTGTGATCAGATGTGAACTCCAGTTCCTCTCTTTTTGGCATGCTGGATTTTGAACTTGTAATCAGATGTGAACTCCCATTCCTCTCTTTTTGGCTGGGATAGCAGGCAGGAGGCCCTGTGCCCACATACTGGGTGAGTGAGAATACTGTGAATTTTTTCGCTTGGGCTGACTTTGAACCTCTGTCCTCCCAGTTTTAAGCTTCAGAGTAGCTAGGATTACAAGAATGAGCCACAGGCCTGGCCTAACTCTAGAATTTATAATAAAAGATTCTTACAAAATGGCATAGTATTCATGAGCTCACATTTTAACTCTGTGCCCAAACAAACTAAATGTATTTATTTGCCATCATTTTTCCTGTCCTTTTTTTTTTTTTTTGCATTTTACCTACATTTTCTTCAGAAATGTCTTTTCATAGTTTTAAAGAATAAGTTGGTTATCTTTTTAGTTTGAAGTTGGTTTTACTTCTGAGACAATACAGATAAATGGCTCCCAGATTGTTCCTGCTGCAATAGGTGGAAAATGTGACAGATTTTATTGTGGCCTCAGTGCTGAGTTCTGGAACCTGCCTGCACTTTGCAGATGTATGAAATGAGTTGCGCCCTCCCCACCCCGAGCTGATTAGGAGACTCATGGCAGAAGATTGCTTTTCTATTCTTGAGCAAAAATGAAATAAAGACTACAGCATCTTCCCCTTTTCTCTCTTGGTGCTTAAGTTCTCCCTGTGAAAGACATTTTCGCTCACTCATCTTCCTTTCTGAAATGTTCGTAATTTGGGTAGCTGGGGCTGGGAAGATTTGCAGATTGGTGAAGCTAGCTGGTTTGGGGGAATAATTTATGCACAAAGATGGAGTGTCTTCTCATCCCAGTATGCTGGCTGAGGACCCCGTGGGCTCTGAGGCACCCACACAACTGAGGAAGAAAGTGGTGTCACAGAGTGAGACCAAACACAGACATTGTTCTGGAGTCTAAAGCTGAGCTACGACTCTTTGTCACCTCAGGCAAACCATGTTCGTCCTTTACTGTCACAGATCTTCAGTTTTCTTGTCTAAGGAATGGGAACAAATGATTCAGAGCCTGCAGGGCTGGAGGAGTTAGAAATACTCAGCTAGTCCCGAGCCGCTGCGGGGGAAGGAGAGCGGGCATGTGCTGTAACCAGCGCAGCTCGTGATGCCTGTATGTCCAGCCACCCGTGCCCACTCCCCCCTTGTTGGTCTTCTCTGTCCCTTCCGGAGGCTCTGGACCCTGCTTCTGAAGAGAAGCCCACCTACCACACAGCGGGGTGAGTTAACAGAGGTGTGTGGCGGCCCAGGTGCTTTCTGAACTGCGATGTGCCTGGAACTGAGGCTTGCAGAGTTAGTGGAGAAGAGGGGAGTGGCTCAGTTTGTGGGGCTCAGCCACTGTCTCCAGGACTCCGAGAGTAAGTTTTACGTCGTGTCCTGAAGATGCCATGAAGCTATCATCCAGACTGAAGCCCAAAGACAACTTGGTCTGAACGGCCTGGCCCAACAATATCCCTCTTCTGTGTTCGCTAAGCTAGTATCGCAGGCCAGCCAGGTGGTGTCATCTCCAGACTTGATTCGGGTGGGATTCCCTCATGGTGAGTGGGATTTTCCAGGGCTGGAACTCGAAGGAGCGTTAGATTTTTTAAAAAAGGTCTGTGTGGGGGGAGGTTTGGGGGGGGGAAGACCGTTGGCCTGATTCTTGTAGCAACTGCATCACTCTTCCTTAGCTCTTCTTCCAGAAACAAAGCGCTGAGGTGAAAGGTGGAAGGAGGCCACTTTCATATTAGAACAACAGTTGTTGTTTTACTGACATTTTTACATCGATGCGTTTCACTGTCTTCGTCTCTGTCGCTCTGTCGTCTCTCTGGTATGCAGTGTAAATTATCGGAGTGGCCATCCTTGGTCCTCTCAAATGTGTCTAACCCAGCCCCAGAGAAATGTTCAGTGCACTCAGCATTGAAAATGTTTAGACCAGAGAAAGGCAAATCATTTCATGTGTCGGACCAGATAGTATTCCAGGCTCCCCTGCTTTCATGTAGAAGTGACCGGGGCTCTCTATGTTTGTGGAAAATGTCACTTTCCACATAGATCTAGAGGCAGAGTTGAGGAGTGAGCCTCTGTGCAGATCCTTGAAAAGCAGATTAAATTATATGTGTCAGCATTCAAAGGAACCATTGAGTATGATTTGCTTCGCTAATGTGCCACATTCCCTCTTTTCCTTAAGAAATATGAAAAAGAAGTCACTCATCTGTAGCAGTGGGAACCAGACCTCTCCAATGTTAGGAAAAGGCCAGGGCTGCATACTTACACACTGGTGCTGACATACTGCTTATAGTGTTTGCAAGCATGCGCATGTCTTCAGAAGTAGAAGATGAAATCCAATCAAGTACATTTATTTTCAAGCACATGGCTCAAAACATATGTTTTCTCACCCAGCATACAGTTGAATTATTTAAACCATCTCTTGAGAATGATGTGAGAAAATAGCCTTGCCTGTGGCACAAATGAGCAGTGAGTCCTCTCCATCTAGAATTCACTCCGCTACAATCCACACCACTCTCATCTCCACCCAGCAATTTCACACAGCCATGGAATGGTGACCTGAATAGGCTGAATGCCCACAGACCCGTCACTTTGGCAGACGTGTTTCCACCAGCTTCGTTTACTTCTCTTTGTGGGATCAAAGCGGCTGTCTTGGAGATACCTAGTGCTTCTTATTGCGACTGATTAGGCTAAGAGTGCTTGAAAGTGGCTTTGTCATCAATTCATTTTCTCTTTAAGAATGGGGGTGTCTGAAACCCCACACAGGTGAGTCTAAGTTGCCCCTCATGCTTGTTACGGTATTAGCTCAGGATATAGGAATAGTGTTGCCAGATTTAGCGGGTGGAACTATAGGACACTCAGTGAAACTTGAATTTCAGATATATACATTTTAGTGTATTTAGTTATAGACTGTTTGGGATAGGCTTTTACTGAACTATTTATTCCAAGGATTTGATTTGAAAATTGATCTAGTATTTATCTCCAAGGATTTGATTTGAAAATTGATCTAGTATTTATCTGAAAGTCAAATTAGGTGGCACAACACAAGCCAACTTGCTTCAGTAAGTGCAGCTTTCAACAGTGTAAAAATATACTTTTACACCTGATACTACTGAAGTTTAAAAGTGTAAATGAGACGGCAAGAGTGGCTCACGGCTGCCAGCCTCATGTCTCAGGAGGCTGAGATATGAGGACTGCAGCTGAAAGCCCAAAGGACCGTCCGTGAGCCTCTGTCTCCACTGATCACATGAAACCACAAGTGGAGCTGTGGCTCCAGTGGTAGAGCAAGTAGCTGTGAGCAAAACCAAAACCTCAGGGATGACATCCAGGCCTTGAGTTCAAACCCCAGGACAGTATACACACATGTGTACCCGCCGTCTTGCTGTGAATCCCTGGGTGCAGTGCCTGTCTTGCTGCTCTCCAGTGCATTTGCAGCAGCGTCATCTGTAAAGGCGCTGGCTGTCTTGCGCTATGGGATGTGTGTTTCTTCACCTCATAACTCATAAATTCCCTCACAATAGCCTCAAAATCACCTAGCAGGAATCCTGAAGAAAGCTACAAAGGAAAGAATGAAACACCGAAGAAAGAAATAGAAGCCAAGGCGCACGGGCGCCGGTGTGCGGGCAGACGTCGTTGTGGGAGCGGTCTTGACGCCCAGTGCGTGTGGAGAGTCAGTGTCTTCTCCCTCAACACCAGTGCCATGCTTCTCGGAACCGGCATCAACACAAATTCACCAGACCCCACATTGCCAAGTCGCCCGTGGAGACAGCGGTGGAGACTGCCGTGCCCTCTTCCTCCAGATCATAGAGCCCTGCAGCGCCCCAGGCAGCGGGTGGCAGCCGCAGACCACAGGAAGCACCTGTATGTCAGCGCGGGCACCGAGTTCACGGCTGGTCCTCCCCACAGCCAGGAAACAGAAGCACCACGAAGCGAGAAGAAAGCCCGTGGAGCTGACCACTGCCCGCATTCCTCCGGCAGATGGTGAAGATGCGGGTCAGGAAGAGAGGGACGACGGCAGGAGCAAAACCCTTACTCAGAAGAGCCCGATCCCCATCAGCTGCCATGGGGCCTCCGGGCCTGGCGTTGGGTTTCAGCCCGGGGGGCGTTCGGGGCGTCAGTTCATGTAGCCTGACATCTTCCGTTTCTTGTCATCTCAGGGTCAGTTAGCTTCAAGCAGGATGGCTGCCCTCTGGGTTTCTGGTTTTGAGCTGATTTCTTAGCATTGAACACTACGTGGGGCCCCTGGCCAGGAGATGTAACAAACTTTTACTCTGAACGGGTGCTTCTGTGACTTCTCCCAGTTTCCAGTGCCGGACTTAGTGTCCCCAGTCCTTACGAGGGTTTATATGAACACTGGTGGGTAAGAAGCTCAGACATGACACATGATTGCGCTGTGCTTTTGCAGATATTATACATACCACCGTTCTTCCTCTCTTCCAACACTGCATTCCTGAGATGTAGGTGTGTGGAGCCATACGATCTTGTAAAACTCTTAGCCCTGCCCTGGGTCCCTCAATGGACACACTGCCTGTGTCTCTCTTCTTCCCCGAGGACGCGTTACCATGTCTGGCCCAGAGCTGCTGGGGAAGCCAGCAGGAAGGAGAGAGACTGCGCAGGTCTCTGCTGTCTCTGCCACTCTTCAGCACCAGCAGCTGACCCAGCAGGGAGGTGATGGCGAGCTCTGTGGTGACACGACCTCTCGTCACGACGTTCTCCACGTCTTATGTGTGACACACGCCAGGGGCCCTGCGTGAATTCGTCCGTGGGCTTAGCGGCACACCTGCGGGCCCCTGTCACGTCTCTGACATCAGCCACCACGGGGCACCACCTTTTGTGTGTGTTGTGCCACAGCTCGGTCTTTGCATGTAGGGGGAGAGTGGCTGTGTCTGACGCTGGCGGATGGAGATGTGAGATCAGCTCTGCACGAAGCCCCCTCAGTTTTGGAGCTGCTCCGGGAAAAGTGGATTTTACAACTGAATATCATGGTTAGGGCTGTGCATCGTGAATTGGAGAAGATGTTTTGCATTGAATATATAACTGTTTTTAAGAGAACACTAAGATTTTGTATATCTAATTAAACATTTCTAACTAGGAAGAACTTGGGAACATAGAAATGTATCACAGTTTTAATGACTCTATTGTGAACTTGGTTTCAAAATATATAATTCAGTTAACATAGCCTTAGTTATGGCTAAGAAATTACATGGCTATGAAAATGTGGAAGCCACACTTTCTACTCTTTCTATTCCCCGTTTTTAACCCTTCCTGAACCTCTGACCTCCCTTTTTCCCAGCCTGCCATCTGAGTATTTTTGTTGTTGTTGTTGTTGGTGGTGGTGGTGGTGTGTGTGTGTGTGTCCATGTGTGTGCATACGCTGGTTGGTCCTGGGTCTTGAACTTAGGGCCTGGGCTCTGTTCCCCAGGCCCTAAGTTTCCCTTCTGGCCTTTTGGTGATGAACTGGAAATTTACAGTCTCACAAATGTGAGACAACCTGCCTGGGTTGGATTTGAACTACGATCCTTAGATCTCAGCCTTTTGAGGAGCAGACAGGCAGGAGCCCCTGGTGCCTGTCAGCATTCTTGGTTCTTACAAGCTTGTGGTGAGCTGAGGACTGACCCCTGGCGACATCTCATCAGCTGCTCTTGTCCAGTGGTGTCCTTTCTCCCGAGAATTCCCTTCAGCAGTCACTGGAGAGCCCTGCTGTTCCCAGTTTCCTGTGGTGGCTGATTGGGGACCAGAGTCTCCCGACTTTCCAGCACAGGGCTGGCTCTGCAGTGTGAAACTCAGATCTCAGCCTCCTGAGGCGCCAGGAGCGAGACACCGTGCCTAGCAACGCAGCCACTGGTCAGTGTGCAAGCTCCCTTCCTCACAAGGATGCAGCAGTCTCTGATGTTGCGAGGGCTCAGTGAGAAAGTGCTCCACGCATCATTTCCCGTGGTGAACATCATGTTAGCTCCCGACTCGTTCATCATGGCGTCCTACCCCTCGCCCGCTGGCCCCAGCGGCGTCCGCACTCTGTGGGGGAATCTGAAGAGCCGGAGACAGGAAAACAAAAGGCTCCGTGAGATTAAAGCACGAAGCCCAGCTCTTAGAGTTTTGCAAGTACAGCGGCAGGATTCTGGGAGAAGCCTCCAGCTTGCCAAGTGTAGAGGAGTCCTTTGAAAAGGTCACCACGTCGCAGCCGCCCCGTTCTCCTGCCCGGTTCCTGAGCCTCGGCGTTCACTGCAGAGTCCCAGCCAGGTCCCAGCCAGGTCCCAGCCAGGTCCCAGCCACGTCCCAGCCTCGTCCCAGCCTTGTCCCAGCCACGTCCCAGCCTCGTCCCAGCCTCGTCCCAGCACCTGCATTATCTCCCAGGAAGCCTGTTTGCTGGGTGTTCGTGGTCTCACCACTTCTCTTCTTACTTTCCAATTCAGATGGGGTGATTTGCTGCTGGACTCTGGGCCCTCTTGCACTCTTTCTTAGCCTTGCTAAATTAGTGCAAACTTCTCCGGCTGTGATTCATGTGCCCTCCATTCTGGACCACCCTGAACTGCTGTATGCATTCTGTGCACACTCCTAGCTCCCCCTGGCAAGTTTGCTCAGGTGATTTCCATAGCTATTTCTTCTTTAGGGTGAGATGATGGAATGCATTTGAGCTCTAGACTCAAATCCAGTTCTAGAGCCTTCAACTGATTGTCTAAGGGACCCCTTCAGTCTACCACAGCTGAAATGAGCTCATACTTTCTCTCCATCATGATGTGTGCATGGGTTACAGCCAGTCTCACCTTGAACTTTAATTCTTGGAATCATTCATTTCTCCTTGGAGCCCTGGCTCAGTTTAGCGGGATGGCAAAGGGGAACCAAGCGTTGGGTGTGTCTGTGTGCTCGGTGCTCCAGGGAGGGAGATCACATTACTACTTTGGTGCAAATATTCTAGAAGATTCTTATGATGGCTTTCCATTAGAGTCATTGACCTGTACTGCACCAGCCCCCACAGTTGGTCTGGATGCTCTTTCATTGCTGGGTTTGAATTCTATGGCTCCTTTCTAATGGGGAATCGGCACGGCTCAGTGCTTCAGTCCCTTACAGACTTTCCTCAAAAATCACCTGTTCATAGGTCTTCTCCCCTCTGATAATAATCACTATCAGATAATGTCACCCTGATCATTTTATTTCACAGTTCCATCCCTTCTAATACATTACATCACATTTGTCTTATTTACTGTCCTTTGTCTTCTTCATGTTCAACATCACAAGATGGGCTTGGAAGTACTGAGTTCAGGGTTCTGTTCCCTGGATCTAGCTCACGGCATGTATCTGGCTAGTACTCTTAGTGGCCAATGAACCAATGCACAGAAGGGAAAAGGCAGAAGTAGGGCGTGGTCTCCCCCATCCCTCCTGATGTGTCAAAGCCCCAAGGGCTGTGCTGTCCCTGGCTAGATCTCTTCTCACCTCAGAGGGCCGGGAGGCGGCCAGGAGGTGTCACAGAGTTTGCCACCCTCCACCCCGTTGGTTCCAAAGAAGAAATGCACACATTCTTAAGCAATGTAGTCTCCAACTTCAGACATAGCGTTCAAGCAATGTGGATTTAGAACTAAGGTGAAATAGTGTGTCTCCTCTGAAAGAAAATACAAGGAAAAGAAAGAAAATTCTATAAGGCCTCTGAGGCATTGAATTCCCTAAATACAGTCAAGACCCGTGCTGGACCGCTGGGGAAGAGTTGAGATCTGTCTGCAAAGGTCCAAGGAACAGGGCAAGGTAGACGCATGGGTCTCACGCAGTTTTAGAAGTTTGTCTTACCTTCCAAGGTAAAGCACACCGACCAGCCATCATTCATTTGTGAGCAGGCAGCGTCGGGCCTGCGAGGTGAGCTATGGCATGAGCCACCTCGCCCGGCTTATAAGGCTTTTATAAGGATGTTTCACATAATACCCAATGCGGGGCCATGAGTTCTCTATTAGCGTGAGCCTTTCTATTAGATGTGCCTTTCTGCACTAGCCCTTAGCACAGTTTTCTGCCTGATTTTGGGTTTTCAACTTCCAATACTGTGGTTTTATTCCTGTTTGGAGCAACTTCCTTTGGCTGAGATGGTCTTATTTTCCCCCCTTTTCTGTTTTCCTCCTCTGTGGAGTGGACTCAAGATTCTTGGGTATCTGCAAGCTCCCTGCACATTGTATTCATGTTAAGTCACCTCAGCAGCTGGCTGGGATGGGAAACAGCCTTCACAAGGAAGCGAGCACAAGTTGTGTGCAAACAGTGCAGTGTGTGTGTGTGTGTGTGTGTGTGTGTGTGTGTGTATGTGTGTGTGTATGTGTGTGTATGTGTGTGTGTATGTGTGTGTGTGTATGTGTGTGTGTATGTGTGTGTGTGTGTGTGTGTATGTGTGCGTGCGCGTGCTCACTCGGTTGGTTGAGAGGGGTTATCTGAGTCTGAGAACCATTTCTGGAAATACCTGGGTGATGAATGAGAACAGAGCCATCACCAATCATTTCTATAGATGCGTGGCTGTTCCTTGGGCTCTGTTCCCAAGGACATCCACCATTCACAAAACTATCACGTACCTGCTTTCATTCTGAGGCATTTGTTAAATATGGAAACAGTACGAGATCACTGAGAGATTATATAACAGAGGCTTCTTAAGTTACATTTAGTAGTTTGAGCTGAATATTATTCTATTTTCCGGTTGAGTATCACTGCACTCAATATAGACATGCTTCTTAACACTAAGAGAAATTATTTGTCATGAGATGTAGGGGACAATAGTTGCTGGGAAGAACTTGACAGAAGGCTGGATTAGTCTTGCATAAAAGATAGAGGGGAGGATGAAATATTCCAGGACTCACAGAAGAAAAACTATGAAGTTTAAAATAAATGGCGACCCTCTGCCAGTGACACTGAGCCACCCCCTGTCCGTGAGTGACCCCGCGTGCAGGCACCGCTCTCCCGATCAACTCCCACCACCGAGCCTCAGTTATCAGTCCTTTAATTGTATTCTCACCTCTGGTCCCATGACTTGTACACACCACTAAATTATTACCGCTGTCTCTCTCCTTTTGTATTTAGCTGATTTTTAAAAAATCAATCCTTCCTCTACTTCTTCAGCTCCAAGCCCCTTCTCTGCTCACAATGACTGACACCATCTGACCCTGTGTCTCTGAATACTAATTCACTAGATGGTTTCCAGAGGGGAAATTGCAGCTAAGCGAAGCGCTGATAATTTGTCATCCTGGATGCTTTATACAGCATGGCGTGACTAGAACTTGGAATTAAATACCCGAGAGAGGGTTAGAAATAGGAAGGGTTTCAATGTCAGAAAACGAATTCTTGAGGTATGTTTTTCTGCCTCTTTCATTTGGTTTATCACACACACATGCACACTCATGCATAGATACACACACTGTCTGCGTCACGTCTGCAAATGAGGCAGTGTGTCCTCTAGGGCTTCCAGAGTGAAACCCAGGCGGAAGGGCTGAGTTCTTTGGCCGGCTGGTTCTACCTGCTGGTGGATTGTGATTGCAAAGCAACTCGTAATTATTGGACTCAGCGGCAGCTACCATAGCCTCTACTTGGAACCGAGAAGTGGAATGTTTTGTTATGGATCCTGATGGAAGTTTGAAACATTTCAAAATTATCCTCTACTTAACAAGCCACAAGCATCTTATTAGATCTTATTAGATGGTACTGTTTTATTTATGGATTTATTTATAGGTAGGCAAATAGCTTCACAAAAACCAGGTGAGATAAGAAGGACTTTAAAAAATATTATCTTCCCAATCAAAACATTTTCTTAAAATGTAGAAATATGGGACCAGGAGTTTGGCCTAGTGGTAGAGTGCTTGCCTAGCATGTACAGAGACCCAGGTTCCATTCCTTGGTACCACCTACATAGAAAAGACAGAACTGGTGCTGTGGCTCAAGTGGTAGCACACTAACCTTGAGGAAAGCCCAAGGACAGTGCTCAGGCCCTGAGTTCAGTCTCTGGGACTGGGAGAAAAAAAAAGGAAATAATCACATATACTTGTGATAGAGCAAAAGTGTCATTACTATTAATATACTACTGTGGAGACTGTCCTATAATAATGAAATAAATAGAAACAGACAACATGAAACATACGATAATAATAATAGTAGAATGATCTTATACAGTCTCAGCCATTATAAGACTGAGACACAGGCGGCTTTGTGATGGTGAGGAGGGCTCATTAAATCTCTGCAGCAGCGTGCAGTGCCATGCTCAGAGCGCTCAGATCTCCCAGCCACTGGCTGTCAGGTTTGTGACCACAAGTGCACTGGTCTATGTGTGAAATCTGAGTCCCTGGAATGGTGTTGCATAGAAAACCTCTAAGGTCAAACTGTTCTAATCCATTCTGGATTTCTCCCTTAAAGATGGTGAATAGGGTTCCCTGGTAGTTAAAATTCTGTTGAAAATCACCTGTTTTTACAGAAAAGCTGGGGGCCCGCCAAAGTCAAATGACTCAGAAGTTGAGATAAGTGGTCTTTGAAGAACACGTATGGACTTTTAAGGAACCTCCATACTGCTTTCCGGAGTGGTTGAACAAGTTCCACTTCCATTCCCAGTGTGGTAGCATTCCCGCTGGCCGCATCCCCGCCAGCATCTGTTATTTTAGTTTTCCTGATCATGGCCATTCAACTGGAGTGAGGAGGAATCTCAATGTTGTTTTGATTTGCATGTCTTTTATGGGCAGAGAGAAGTTCAACACTCCTTCATGTGTCTATTGGCCATTCTTTACGTTTTCCTCTCTTAAAGAGAAATCTGTCTTTAAGTCTTCAGCCAGTTTACTGATTGGGTTGTTGAGTGTTTAAGGGTTTGTTTTGGGAATGCTTAATGATGTTTTTAGCTCTAAGTATATTTTAGATATGAGGTCTTTGTCTGGTGTACAGCTAGTGAAGATTTTCTCCCACTCTGTGATCTATTTGTCTTGCTACCAAATGTCTTTTGCCCTGCAGAAGCTCTGCAGTTTGATACAATCCATTTCCCTATGACCAAGCAATCCCACTCCTGGGCATTTATCCAGTGAACCAGGCCACCAAAGCCACCAGCACAACCATGATCGTGGCAGCTTTGTTACCAGAGCCTAGGGATGGAATCAGCCTGGATGTCCCTGAGTGGATGAATGAACTGAGGAAATGTGATACACACACATGATGGAATTCTACTCATCCATCAGAAAGAATCGTCGTGTACCCTTTGTAAGGAAATGGAAAGACTTGGGAAAAACTACACAAAGTGAAGTAAGCCAGAGTCAAAGAAACATAGGCTTCATGGTTTCCTTCATTTGTGGTAACTAGACTGTGTCTATAAATCTGCAAATAAACATACAGAATAACTAATTAATATATATATATATACATATATATATATGCCTGCACATGCACTGGGATACGATGAACTATACAGATCCCTAGTCTTCACGTGCAGAAGCCAGAGGAGGCTATGCATAGGAATGGTGGACAAAGGCTCAATAGCTATGGACAGATGGTCATTTAAATAATGAACACCAAGAAAATAATAAATAAAATCATGAACTCCAGGAGACATTCTTTAGTTGCCATTGTTGCTGTTTTTGTTTTCCTTTTGTCTTGTTTGTACGTGGGAGGTGAAATAGGATGAACAGACACAGCAGTGACACTCACTTGATTGGCTGTGGAAAATGAGCTGGCTATATTATGGGTGGGGATGGGAAGGAAAGACTGGGAGAGAGTGACGGAGGGGGAGACACGGCTCAAAAAGAATTGTACTCATCCTTCATTACCTGAGTCATGTAACTGTAACACCTCTGTTTATCAGCTCTGCTGTGACAATAACTAACACCATGTTGAAGCAGATAAGAAAAAGAACACGTGTGGAACTACAAATTCCAGTCACTTAGCATTTAGGGTTTACAACACGAAGTGTGACAGGTGTCCCCCGAGGACCATCCAGACCTGGTGACAGAGTCCGGGCAGTCGAGTGCAGGGTCCTGCTTCCACGTCTATGCTCTCTGGCCCTGGACTCGCCAGGCTGGCCAAGCGCTGGGCAGTGAGCATGGCCCCTGTCTTGGACACGACATGTAACTGCCATTGCCTGTGGTGGTAGAGATGAATATTTTTAATCGAGGCAGTATGGTTTCCAGAATATTTGCTTTTGCTCCCTTTGTAAAGGCTCAAGACCAGGGGTGTGGCGCAATTCCAAGAGAACTTGCTTAGCAGGTGCAACGCTCTGAGTTTAACTCCCTCCCCCTGTACGAAAACAATCGACAACCAAATACTTTCTCATAAAAATGAGGAGCGGCTATTTTTGCTATATAATATAGTGATGCTTAAGATGACAGGAGTTGTAATGATAATGTTGGCAGCAATAATAATAATGACAACAGTAACCATGACAATACTAATCATAGCAAAATAAGAGTAAATGATTCCTTTGGCTCCTGACTCTGAATTCTTATTTGGGGGGAGGGGTTCATGGGGCTTGAACTCTGGCCTGGGTGCTGTCCCTGAGCTCCTCAGCTCAAGGCTGCCACCCTATCCCCTTTAGCCACAGCCCCACTTCCCATTTTCTAGGGGTTAATTGGAGATAAGAGTCTCACTGTCTTTAGTGCCTGGGCTGGCTTTGAACCGTGATCCTCAGATCTCAGCCTCCTGAGTAGCTAGGATGACAGGCGAGAGCCACCACACCCAGCCCAGCTCTCAATTTTTTTAGCCAGTAGTAGAAACCACAGGTTTTTGTATCTTTGCCCAGGTGTTTAGCTCTATCAGTTTTCTTTTCTCCGTGGCTGACAATTTCTTCTTAAGATCCAGAACTTGTAAAATGACATGATGGAGACTGCGGATGTTTTAGCCTCGGCTGGGTAAAGGAGGATGTGCTGAGAGTTTGTGCACATGTCAGCGTCTACCTGTTCACGGTTCTTTCTTTTCTCCGGGTGAGCCTCGAAGGTCTCCGTGCTGCTTTCCCTGAGACCTCACTGCCGCCATCTGTGGGCTTGCTGGGGAGACCCGCTGTTTTCCTGGGCCTCTGTGATATCCTAGGAGAATATCTGCCTTGTCTCTGGAATTTTCCTTGCCTGTTTACAAACATCAGAGGAAGAAGCCATTTCTGGCCTTTGGTAAGACGTTTTCCTATTAGCTGTCTAATTTTTACAGTCCGCATGGCCTGAAGCGTGCTCCTCATCCTTGTCACTCACAGACCCCCAAACGTGTCTCAGAGTCAGTTAGACTCACTCAGAAGCGCAGCATCTGTGCCCGCCCTCAGTCATAAATCCCAGATAGAATCCGTTTCTGCTTTTAAAGTGGTTCCCCTGGCAACAGAGCCACACTTCTGTGATCAGAGCCGTTTGTCACTTTTGAAGTCTGACTTTTGGATACAGCTCTCTGGCCTTGGGGGGTGGGGAGTGCGCAAGGAAAACACAGTCATTTCCACAACCCTCCAGTGCCACGTTACACCCGGAGGCCCCGTGCAGGGACTTGGTCACTGCCCTCCTCCACCCAAGAGCAAAGACAGCCATCCGGCCTAGACGCTATCTTTGTCTCAGAGAGCAGATGGGAGTGGATCTCCACGTGGTGGAATTATCATGAGGATGTATTCTGGGAAGCCGTGGGTAGAGACACAGGAGGCTGGCAGCAGGCAGGCACGGGATGGAAACTCTCCTCGGGCTGTCCAGCCTTCCTTCGCTCCCGGCTGGGCTGTTCGCGTGGGGCACAGCCAAGGTACGGGGTGGGGGGCCCGGTTTCTCAGCCCTTTCCACTCGGAGGGCCAGAGCAAAGTGAGGGCGAGGTGGGTCTTCCCTGCTCCTAAAGCTTGCTCTGCTCTTTTCTTTTTTAATTTTTCCTCTGAAACGATTACTAAACTAATGAGAATGTGTGCCGCTCCCCCACGGTTTTGTTCTGTCACACATTGCTATCCAGTCTCCCAGGGACAGGTAGCACCTCCGCTAGCGCCTGGGTTTCCTTCCTGTCCACTACCTGCCCGCCCCTGCTCTACCTAGAATGCGGTGGAGGGCGGAGGAGAGAGGGACTGGAGCAAGCATGCAAGAAGGGAAGAATCACGTAGGAGACCGGGGGAAGTGTGGGACCTGCAGAGACCCCCCCCCACCCCTGGGGAGCTAAGAGTGAGTCCCAAGCATAATAGGTAATCAATGATTATCTTTTATTTCCCTAACTAAACTGGGTCGACAAGAGTTAGTTCCATAGTATTTCCGCCCCCCTCTGTCAGGCTTTTCAAGGAAATATAGCTATACGTAAAGAAGGCCTCTGTCTTCACAGCAGAACGTTTGAACAACTCTGTACTGGAACAAGAGACTTTTGTGACTCGAATTCCTTTGTGCCCACAGCCTGCTCAGTGGAATGTCGTTAGGTCCTCTAGAACTTGTTTTCACATAGTTTGAAGGCCCCGTCTCCCACACGGGCCTGTTGATTGGAAACAATGCATGCATGCGCGTATATACATATATGTATATATATATGATATATATATATATAGAGAGAGAGAGAGATACATCAGGGCCTGCTACTCAGGAGAAGCTCACAGATGTAAGGCTGCAGTGCTCGACTCCACATCCCAATTCCGTCCCAGCCAAGATTGGTGAGTGATTCTTGAAATAGTTCTACTATGAGCATTGCTGATGGATTTTTTTTAAAGTAAAATAATACTGTTACATTGAAAAACAAAAAGTTCTTGCCAATTGCTTAGACTTTGGTGGTAATTAGAACCAGAAGACTTTTCATGCCGATTAACTGACTAAAAAGAAATCATCAGTGACATTGGCGTTTCCTTGAGATTTAAGGACACAACCAGCAAGGTGAGAATACAAGTGAAAGCTGATGAGAAAATAAAGTGAGATCCAAAGAATGGTTTTAAAGGCAAGCACTTTGGAGTGTACCCAGTAAAATCAATTTCACAAACTCTAAAACTAATGATTATGGTGTGGACATGAGTCTCTTTTCAATGTACAGATATTGTTAAGTTGGTAATGGCTTTGGGAAACTCAGTATTCCACGGCATAGCGGAGTTGGCAACATCACCTGTGATGTTTGTTATTCTCAAAAAATTTCCGAGCATTAGATAATGCGTTTTCTGTATGGAAGTGAAAATTTTAAGTATCTTTGTTTTAACTAATGGGAAGTTTGAGGGAACAGGTACGGTACTTTTTTAGGTCAGACGGCTATTCTTTATTAGGATGCTTTTATAATGTTCAAATACTTTCAAATAATCTGTCACTTTATTAACCTGAGTTTTTTCTTCTTACATGCTGTATTATTACTGTATTGCACACTTTGGAAAGAAAGAAAAAGGTTTTCTTTGTACTAAATTTAATATTACTTCTTAGCGTCTTCCTTCGAAATGATGCTTTGTTCTGGCTCCAGGGGAAACAGGCTTTACAATATTCACATGTTTAGTTGAATGCTTTCTCATGTCTAAGGAAGAACATTTTTACTTCAGAATGAAGCAGAGAGCCAGGCAGCCGTGGCCTGGCTCAGGGGAGGCAGAGGCCCCAGGACAGCCCAGGCAGAACAGCTCACAAGCCCCCGTCTGCTCGGGGGAGCTGGGCACGGCTGTGCGCCCTGTCGTTCTAGCAGTGGTAGACAGCAGAAAGCAGGAGGCTTGGAAGGGGGGCAAATATGCTCACACAGGATCAAGACCTGATCTCAACCATAGCCAGTACAAAGAGGGCTGAAGGCTCAGCAGGGCAGCACCAGGGTAGTAAGGTCAAGGCCCTGCATTCTACCCCGAGGACTCCTGAAGAAGTAACAAAGGAAGCAGAAAGACAGTGCTTTCTTTCTTTCCTTTTTAAAGAAAATTTGTTCTTTTCCATGTCACACTCACTACCCATGTGACTCATCCTGGAGAGTAGATCGGGTGGTAAAATATTGAAATAGAACTCTTTCACGGTAGATCATATTGTAAATAACTATCATCATATCATTATGGAATCATGGTGTTGCCACGTAACAAAGTTTTACAAGTTTCTTGGTGTCAGAATTTGTTTCTCTTACGATGCGTGTGGAAGGGATTCCCTGGAGTCTCCAAGCATTTCATCAAGTGAGGTGACTTCTTTTAGCCTCTTCTGTGGGACGTGTCAGGAGCTCTCTGGATGCGTCTCCAGGTCTCCCAGCCATTACCATGGCGGGTCCTGTGATCTGTCCTTGTGACGCTGATCGCGTGGTTTGTGAATCAGTGCTCAGTGCTGGCCCAGCAGGACTGGCGGTGATAGACCTGGACTACAGAGCACCTCTTCTTCCTTCCTTCTTGTCACAGAGAAGGTGTGCTGATGGCTCGTCTCCACCGAGCTCACTGCCCTCTCTTTCCACCCCAGACCAGGAGCAGCTTTTCATTTATTAACTTTGTGGAGAAGTTCTCCCTCCCTCCTTCCCTCCCTCCTTCCTTCCCTCCCTCCCCCCTCCCCCTCTCCCCCCTTCCTCCCTCCCTCCCCTCTTTCCATACATTCATCAAATGTCATGGCTGACAGAAGACTCCATGGACTGTCCAGTCCAGTAGTTTGCACTGTGATTGATAGGTCAGTTTGGATTATTAATCAATGTGTTTTGTAGCTAAATACGTGCAGGACGCAGCAGGACAAGCAGAGCTTATTGAAGGCTTCTTGCCTGCAAGACAACAGAACATACTTGTGGATTGATGCGGGGTTAATGATAAAAGCAAGGAAGAGGAATATAAGCAGTAAAGCCAATGATCTTTATCTAGGCGACGAGAAATAGTAGCTCTATTTCATAGAGAGGAAGAAGTAGACACAATGTACTGAGGTGGGGAAGCCCTGGGGACGTGAGGGAGCTCCTGCTGCCCCTCACCACCGTCCTCACCAGACATGTGCTCGGTTCAGGCTGAGCACAGGAGGCAAGGCGAGGAGCGGGGAGGCAGGAGGGGTGAAGCCTCGGTAGTCCGAGGCTGGGGTTCTGGTGACCACTGTCCACTGGGAGGTGACCACCTCACAGTGCAGCGCCATGACGCCTTCACTGCCTGGCAGGTGGTCTGCGTTCCCGGGCTGTTACTCTTCCCTTCCTTGGTGTCTGTGTGGCGGGGGGGGGGGGGGGGGGGGAGGGGGAGGCATCCCAGGCGTCCCCAGAGCTTCTTGGTGTGAAGATGTTATCAGCTAGTTCTGGAGTCCAAGGTGGTCACAGGCAAGAGAGACTCGGGCTGAAGGAGACAGACGTGACATGGACGCCGAACGCCACGTTTTAGCCTGCTTTCAGTTAGTGTGTGAGCCCAAGGGACGAGTCGGTGGCTTCGTTTTTATTTTTGTTATTATTTTTAGCAAAAAGCAGCTTCTAAGTTTTCCGCACGGTCTCCATCTTGATGCCCTGCCGGTGGCTTTCTGGCAGGTCTGTCCTTTGTGCCAGCCATATTGGCTGCAGGGCCATCAAGAAGGGCGGTGCCCGTGAGCCAGTGCTGGCTGGTGAACAGATGTGGCTTTTATCACTGCCCCGTGTCACCTACACAGCAGAAGAACGGACACATGTCCAAATGGCCTTGCAGTTGGCTTTATCCAGTCACTTACCTGATTCTTGGCAAATGTTTTGTGGATTCATCCTTTCATTTTTCAAATTTGGTACCGAAGTCAGGAAGCGAGATAATTTATCCTAGGTCATTAATGTTTAGAGCCAATCTCTTAAGAGTAAACAGTCTCTTCACAGTGCTTTGGCTCGAAGGCTTTCGTCTAAGGCTATGATCTGTCATCTCTCTTTTTCTTTCTCTCCCTCCTTCCCTCTCTCAACTAGATCCCCACACCTTCTATCCAAATTAGAATGGTTCTTGTAGGCATTACTCTAAATAGATATGCTCTTTGAAGCTATATGTAGTCTCTGAACACAAGGATAAAACATGCTCTTAGAATGTATAACCATTATGTTTTTATTTTAAGTAATAATCATGATTTCTATCATAAAAGTCAAACTAGCTATTGTTAGTGAAGCAAGGTAAATAAAATTATTAGTGAAAAATCGTCAGGAATAGCAAAATAATGGATTAGTTTAATTGTTTTTGATATCTGTTAAAGATTCAAGGAAGAATTTATGTAGGAGCTGGGTGTCTGTAATCTGAGCTACTCAGGAGGCTGAGATCTGAGGATCATGGTTCAAAGCCAGCCCAGGCACAAAAGTCTGTGAGACTCTTATGTCCATTTAATCACCAGAAAACCAGAAGTGGCACTGTGGATCAAGCGGTAGAGTATTCGCTTTGAGCTAAAGAGCTCAGGGGCGGCTCCCTGAGATCAAGCTCCATGACTGACTAAAAAAAAACAAAAACAAAAACAAACAAATAAACAGAAGAAGTCGGTGCGGTGGCTCACGTCTGTAATCCTAGCTCTTCAGGAGGCTGAGATCTGAGGATCAAGGTTCAAAGCCAGCCTGGGCACAAAAGCACCTGAGATTCTTATCTCCAATTAACCTCTAGAAAAATGGGAAATGGGGTTTGGCTCAAGGTTAGGGTGGTAGGCTTGAGCTGAAAAGCTCAGGGACTACAGCCATGCAGAGTTCAAGCCCCATGATCCACAAAAAAGAAAGAAGGAAAGAAAGAAAGACGACAGACAGACAGACAGAAAGAGAATTTATGTAGGTAAACATTAGGAATGAGAGTATTTTCTCTTCCAACTTTGTACCAATTTACCTAAACATTGCTCTATGTTTAGTAGAGAGAATGAGGAAACAAAAAGATCCGATCAAAGGATAGAGGAGAGGGGTTTTTAGCTGTTTGGTTCCACTTGAAATAAACCAAGCCATTAACAGATGGTGGACTGTCAATCTTCTCCCGGGTGTCAAGAGTGTGACTTGACGTAGACACTCTGATTTGATGATGATGACGATGATGAGGATGATGTGTGTATTTATACATGGGTCCCCTATCCCCATTCCTCATTGAGCAAAGATAAAGTAGCTCAATTCAAAACCAGTGATAATCTAGAGTGAATCCACTTTCCTGGTCTTGGTTGCCTGTTTGCATTCTGCTGGTTGTGAATTTTGTAAAGTCACATAGGGGCTTGCAGAGCACGGGGACATACTAAATGTCACCTCTGCAGGAAGTCCTACTGCTACTCTCACCTACCTAGGGAAAGGGCCGTGGCCTCCCACCGCCAGAGCAGTCTGGCTCCAGAGTTCCCTGCTTGTGACGCAGCCTGCTTGCTTCCCACTGCTTTTGCCTTCAGCCAAGCTTTCTCCTGGCGTGAAGGAAGTGCCCTTCCACCTAGCCTTCTCAGGGCGCCACTTCCCATCCTTCTAAATGCAGTCCAAATGGCCCTTTCCCAAATGACTCATGGCCCTGAGCTCATGGCCTCTGAAAGGGCTCTTGTGATGTGCCAGCTGCCCCCCGGGCCCTCACCTGGAAGCTGACAGAGCGGAATGTGAGCTGGCCCCAGGCGCTCTGTGAGACCCCGCACGTCCACAAGCTCCCCGCGGGGACGATGTACACACAGAGCTGGCTTCTGTGTACAGAATATATGTGTATATATAGTATATAATATATATTATATGTGTCGCATAGCATATCTGTTCATAGCCTCAGGTGGACCAGAAGCTCTCCGAGGACAGCATGGGGGATCGTTCCCCTTGAGGTACCCACCACCTCGGAAGAGGGTGACGTAGCCAGCGCTTTCTTTCAGAAACCAGGACCATTTCCAGATCGCCATATCCTGAGCATCGCCAGTGTACTTGTTTTTCCTACTTGTCACTAGCATTGCTGGTGGCAATTACGTCACTCACAGTATTCCCACAAATTTACTTGTGCTGGCATTGAACGAGTTAAGGGGCACCACAGAGGTTCCTGAATGGAAGCTTCTCCCGGTGTCCTAGTTTTGGGTAAATACCTTCTCACCTCGTCCCTTTCCCTGTCAGAGTGCAAATAGAAATAGTAGCGATGTGGAGAAAGATCAATACTTGGGGACTAGACGTCCTGGAAGCTGATGACGACCCTCCATTTCGCCGGGGACGGACGTGGAGGTTTGTGTGTCTGCCGTCTGCCCGCTCAGGGTCTTCCAGGAATGGGGGAATGGGGTTTTTGTGTGGTTTTGGCTCTTGGACCCCCATCTCTGCTCACCACGAATTGTGGCTTTCAGCCCCGGTGCTGCCCCACGCCCTGCTTGTCCTGCGTCCCTGGTGTGGACAGCAGGGGCTGGTTTTCCACGGTGGTCACTATGGACTGAGTCCTTCGCCAGGCACCCGGGCTGGCCTCTGCCTCTGCGCCCAGGAGCGTGCCAGGCGGGTGGGGAGCTGGTGGGGTGGCCCCCTTTACTCTGCACCTCCTGCCATGGGCTCCACTGGGGTCACGGGAGACGGAACTGGCATCGACGCCCGAGGAGAGAAGCGCAGGTGGAGGAGCAGCCGTGACTTCTGCTGACCCCGTGCAGTGGACGGGGCGGCGGCGAGCGCGTGCGAAGGCGCAAGCGTAAGACAGCGTCAGAACCGACCTGCACACCTGGCCGGTGGAATCCCTCATCCTCGGGAGCTCTTGCTTCCTCTCTTCAGAATTCTTTCTCCCCGCTTCCCCTGCGTGAGTGTGGGAGAATGTGTGTTGTTTTAGGAACAGGCTCCCTTCCCGCCTCCCTTGCTGGCTTCCTCGCTCCCTTCTGTGATGAATCAATGTTTCCAGCTTCTGGGAGTCTGCAGCCACCACGACTCCCTCCCGGGTGAATGTGTGAACGTGCGTGGCCCTGTGGGGATTCCTCGGCCGCCCGGGGCGAGGGGACGTGCGGATGTTCTCTGGGAACAGCGGTGTCCTGGGTCCGGGGCGAGGCAGTAGGAAGGTAGGGGCTGAGGTCCTGGGGTGTGGGGGAATGCGCTCCTGTGTGGAAATGAATGTTCTCTAGGTTGCAGACCAGGGCAATGGGGAAAGGCAAAGCGGGTCACCGGGCAGCCACGATGCCGGGATGCCCTGGGCACTGCTCTGTGGCACTGGTACCCATCCCCGGGACCCGTGGGCAGACAGCTGTGAGTGTGGGTGTCACATCAGGAGAGGAGACCTCGCAGGAGAGATGCTGCGAGAGGCAGCAGCCTGAGAGCCAGCAGAGGCGCTGTCAGCCATGGGCCAGGAAGCAGCTTCTCCCGTCACCAGGCGGAGGTGAGGGGCAGAGCCTTCCAAGCATCTCCAGGAGGTCTTTGACCCGTGCAGCCCTCACTAGAGGCCGTTCCCCTCTGCAGAGCTGGGACCTTCTTTCCTTGGCATGGCCCTGACCGCCGAAAGCCGAAAGTGTTAATTGGCAATTGCTAGCGCCATGCTATCAACGCGCTTCCTGTGGAACAGGGCTTGTCGTCACCATAGCGATGCATCTGGGCTCCCGTGGAACGTGGCCACATGCTACGCAGCAAATAAATAGCAGGGATTCTTCTTTCTTCCCTGAACAAGAAATCCACCGGTACCCGGGCTGCACGTGCAGCTCCCATGCTCGCCGCGCCGCTGGGTGTGCTTCCGCATCTCTCTCCTTCTGGCTTTCTTTACAATTGAAGAGCAGATTTGGGTAAGGAGAGAGGACGCCAGGTGGGGCAGGAAGAGAGAGGGGACCCCGGCGGACTCGGCACCGAGGACTTTTAAGTGACAAGCCGTGGTTCTTGGTCCTGTGCCAGGGATTAGAACACGCCTGCAGAAGGATGGTGGTTCTCCTTGGTTCTCCTCAGCTTTGTTACCCTGTGGTAGGAGCCTGGCAAGATGGGGGCCTCGGCCCTGTTAGATTTTTCTCTTTTTGTGTTTTCTGGAATGACATCATAGTGTTTTCCTCTGCCGGTGAAGGGAGTTGACGTTGCATGGAGCTTCCTCAGGACCGCATGGCGACGGAGCAGGGAAGGCAATCAGAGTTGCACTGGGCCATCGCCCTTCTCAGCCTCTGGCTGTGGTTAGAAAGCCCTTAGGGTGTTGTGACAACACCACCTTACTGATGGACACCTCGCTTTCTATGGATGCTCCCTTCCTGTGTCACTTGCTAGAATGCCAGCTATCAACCTGCAACGGGCCTTGATTTATGGCGCATCAAGTGCAGGACTTTGTATTTTGGGGTTGCAGACGCATCACACTGTACAGTTGTGTGGGTTTTCCTGAGAAATAAAATGCCACCGTTGTGTCTGCTTCAGAAAGTAGACACTTCCTGCTTCGAGTGGCTATTTGTGCTTCAAACTGTAGAGCACATATCCCCTAGCCTGGTCCCACGATTTAAATCCTGAATGGCTGAACCCGGGTCGTCACAGGGTAAGAACAGGTTCACGGCCTGACCTTTTCTCTCTTGAGTCCTAACATCTTTATTTGCTTTATTCTTTTGCCCAAATGGCATTGTAGGAAGGATGATCAGTGCTGCCTTGCTTGAACCGCTGCTTACGCCATCGAGATGGGGGTGAGATCAGACTCAGGGGAACCTGCTTGGAAAATAAGACAGTGGGGAATGGGAGGCTGATGGATGGCTGGGTTCCTGGAGCCTGGGGTGTTTGGGAAGAGCAGAAGGGGGCAGGAAGGAGGAACAGGAAGGGCCTCTCCCCTCTCCCCAGGCCCTGTGAAGAAGATGGGCAGGAAAATGCCACCATTGTGAAGTCCAGAGGTGATCAGTTTGCTAGGCTTGGAGGGGAGGAAAGGACTTGGAGGGGAGGAAAGGACTTGGAGGGGGAGGAAAGGACTTGGAGGGGAGGAAAGGACTTGGAGGGGAGGAAAGGACTTGGAGGGGAGGAAAGGACTTGGAGGGGGAGGAAAGGACTTGGAGGGGAGGAAAGGACTTGGAGGGGAGGAAAGGACTTGGAGGGGGAGGAAAGGACTTGGAGGGGAGGAAAGGACTTGGAAGGGAGGAAAGGACTTGGAGGGGGAGGAAAGGACTTGGAGGGGAGAAAAGGACTTGGAGAGGGAGGAAAGGACTTGGAGGGGAGGAAAGAACTTGGAGGGGAGAAAAGGACTTGGAGGGGGAGGAAAGGACTTGGAAGGGGAGGAAAGGACTTGGAGGGGGAGGAAAGGACTTGGAGGGGAGGAAAGGACTTGGAGGGGAGGAAAGGACTTGGAGGGGGAGGAAAGGACTTGGAAGGGGAGGAAAGGACTTGGAGGGGGAGGCGTGGGGGATTCTGCAGCCTCTCACTGCACAGACCACAGGTGCACAGCGAGTTGGGGACAAAACACGATGTGGGTATCGGGGACAAAGGGGCGACTGGGAGCTCTGATGTGAGCCAGGTTAAAGGTCACTCCTGAGGTCACAGATGTCTGGGGGCCAAGTCTTAGATAGGCGGCACAGCTTCAAGGGAGAAGCAGCCTCTTCCGCACTCGCTCGCAAACAGGCAGAATGAGCTGTAGATGAATCGCCAGGGCACAAATCCCCGTCTCCTTCCTGGCTATCTCCCCACCACGCCACCTTCCTGACCATGGCTGCCCTTTATTTACGCTGTCTGGTCTCGGAAGTCCCGTGGCGGCACTCGTCTGTCATGTCAGCCGGGAGGAGCTGGGTGGGGGTCTGCACAGTGAGACCTGCATAGTGAGAACTGGGTTGGCATGCTGGTCTCATCTGTAATCGCAGCTGCGGGGAGGCAGAGCACGCAGCACTGCCAGGTGAGACGAGCCTGGACAAAAAGTACAAGGCTCCTCTGAAAAATAGCTCAGGGAAAAAAGGGGCTGGTGGCATTTCTCAGATGATAGAGCAGTCGCCTAGCAGGCCCGGCAGCTCTGAGTTCAGACGGAGCTGCCCACGCCAACAAAGGAAACAAACGCCACCACTGTTTCCTTTCCTTATTCTCTCCACGTCGTCCAGGATCTTGCCTTTGTGTTCTGCTAGTGTGTTCCCAGGCCTCTAGTTAGGACCGTCTCTCTTTACTCGTGAAGTCTGCAGTCCCATCTCCCTGCTCTGCTGCTTCATTTCGCCCTGCCTTTGGGGTGATTTTTTTCTTATGACTTGAAAAGCTGGGGTTATCTGTCTGAAACTCCAGTAAGTCCCTGTCTCCGGCTCCTCAGCCCAGCTTCAGAGTCCATCCATGCCGAAGCAGGACTAGGCCCGAGGCTGGCCCGCCACCCACTGCCCTCTGTGTAGCTTCCACACAGCGGCTCTCCTGTGTGGGCTTCCTGGCTCCTCTGCCCCTCTTCGTGGGTCTTAAGGTTCAGGGCGCTGGACCTTAAGATGGCTGTGTTGTACCCTCTCATGGGCCTTTCCTGCCTTGACCACACCACTGAGCTCTCCTGCCCCGAGGGCTTATCACTCTGAAAAGGCTTAATAATGTGTCCTTCCTGTGAATTTACCCTCGACACCTCCTTTACGGCAGGCAGTGGTATTCGGGTCGGGAAACTTGCATTTTCAAACCTTGACTTTAGCATTCATTCTAAGCATGAATGTTGACATTTTCCTGCAGGCTTGTTGATCAGGAATCCATCAGCAGAGCCTCCGGCCCTTGCAGGGCTGTTTGGATGATGTCTCCCGGCTTGTAGAGTTTACCTCTAAGCTTCCCACGTATCCACTGCCCCCCTGCTTCATGGCTGCTGGGTGGTGGCTGGCGTTGGTAAATGCTATGCTAAGAAGGGCTCTGATGTTGACAGTGAGAGGCAGGGTCATGGGACGGTGTGCGAGACGGTGCGTCATGCATGGGAAGACGGGAGATAAATATGGCTGTGCACAGGGATCCAAGTCCAGGCCGCACTTTGCCTGGAGGGAGGTCTGATTCCCATGTGTCTCCCAGGTCTCCTCTGCGGACTGTGACGCCAGGCCTCTGTCCTTCACCTTTGTCCCCACGCTTGGAAGACTTCCGGCCCACATTGACTGTGTCGACACCTCCCAGTTCCTGGTCAGAATCCCCGAGGTGGCCAGTGACCACGACCCGGAAACTGTAAATAGGGTAGGTGGGCTTTTCTCCTTTTCATGGCAAGCCAGTAGGCGAAACTGTCCATACCAATGATGCTTGGAAATGTGTACAAATGTCTATTTTCTCTGCATAAAATGAGATGGCTGGGAAATGTAAAGTTTGATTGAAATATAGTAAATGCCGCAGTGGTACTCAGTAGACATGGTATTGAAAATGAACTATATAACTGGTGGGCAGAGACGGGGGAACCAATTGGGAGAGAATGAGGGAAGAGAGGATATTACCTGACTCATGGAATGGTAGCCCCTCTAGACATCACCTTTATAATAACAATACAAATCACACACACACGATTATGGAGGCTAGGCGTGGTGCAGTGTAGACTTTGCCTGGCAGGCACGGTGCCTATGTTCAGCCTCTAGCATCAATACATATATGTATATATTCAGTCTTATCCCAGATTCTCAATAGTGTATTATTAATGTGTTATTATTAATTCATTAGGCATTATTAATGCATTATTCTCAACTCTCCTATTGTTTGTAATTCTCAGGACAAATTCTGTTTTCTGGCACCTTCCTCCACTATAAGTGTTTAAATTCATCTTGAGAGGAAATCTCAGATAAGGAGGCCATTTGTTATTGTTTTATATGTAATAAATTAGCAACACTTAAAAATATTATGCCTATGCCAGGCACCATTGGCTCACCTCTGTCATTCCAGCCATTCTGGAGGCTGGGATCTGAGGTTTGTGGTTCAAAGCCAGCTGGGGGGAGAGTTTGTGCTACTCTCATCTCCAGTTAACCACCAAAAAGACAGAAGTGCTATGGCTTAAGTGGCAGAGCAGCAGTCTTGAGAAAGCGCTCAGGGATAACTCCAAGGCCTTGAGTTCAAGCCTCAGGACAGGCAAAATTAAAAAAAAACAAACCAACAAAAACTTCAGTCTAATGCTGGGACAGTGGGAAATGTCGGCTGCTCAGATTTTGCAGCTAGATGAATACATCTGTAATATTTGATGGAAAATGTCTACCCACCATCATAAAACTGTTCCTGACGGCTCACCGTCAGAAGAGCGCCTTGGTTACTGCTTGGGCTCCAAGCCTGGGGTGATGGCTGGGCTGCTGTGAATGTGCCAGCAGAACCAGGGGGTGGCCTGGTGGACGCCTGGTGGAGGGCCTGGTGGATGCCTGGTGGAGGGCCTGGTGGAGGGCCTGGTGGACGCCTGGTGGACGCCTGGTGGAGGGCCTGGTGGAGGGCCTGGTGGATGCCTGGTGGAGGGCCTGGTGGATGCCTGGTGGACGCCTGGTGGATGCCTGGTGGAGGGCCTGGTGGATGCCTGGTGGAGGGCCTGGTGGATGCCTGGTGGACGCCTGGTGGAGGGCCTGGTGGACGCCTGGTGGAGGGCCTGGTGGAGGGCCTGGTGGACGCCTGGTGGAGGGCCTGGTGGACGCCTGGTGGATGCCTGGTGGATGCCTGGTGGACGCCTGGTGGAGGGCCTGGTAGACGCCTGGTGGAGGGCCTGGTGGATGCCTGGTGGAGGGCCTGGTGGACGCCTGGTGGACGCCTGGTAGACGCCTGGTAGAGGGCCTGGTGGAGGGCCTGGTGGACGCCTGGTGGACGCCTGGTGGAGGGCCTGGTGGAGGGCCTGGTGGATGCCTGATGGAGGGCCTTGTGGACACCTGGTGGACGCCTGGTGGGCCTGGTGGAGGGCCTGGTGGAGGGCCTGGTGGACACCTGGTGGATGCCTGGTGGAGGGCCTCGTGGACACCTGGTGGACACCTGGTGGACACCTGATGGATGCCTGGTGGACAGCCAGGGCTCAGAAGCTGCTCTGCCCCTGGGCTACCCCCGGCAATGTGCCAAGGGTCTCCAAGCACCTGTCTCAAGGCGCCCCTCTTCCCCCTGCAGCCTCGACCTGCCGACGCCCTGCCCGGTGGCCCCCGGGGTCCGCGAGAGGGAGAGCAGGGGACGCAGCCCTGCCCGGCAGAGGTGAGTGGGCAGAGTGCACAGGGCCGGGGGCCCGCGGCCGGGGAAGCCCAGGAGATGCAGCCGAGCGACCTCTTCAAGGCCCGGTGCGTCTTCATCGTGGACTCGGAAGGGGAGGACGAGGTGGCAGGCACCCCGGGGGACCAGCGCCCGCCCGGAGCAGCGGCCAGCACCGCCAGTCGGCCCAAGTCCCTGCCCCTGGGCTCAGATGTGCTCTCGGATGCGGTCCGCCCCAAGGTTCGGGGGCCCCACGTCCAGGCCTCGGGGACCCCCGAAGCCCCCGCGACCCACGCCCAGGTAGGTGCGCCTGCGGGCGGAGGGAATTAACCAGGGTTTTAGCTCTGGGGCTCTGTGTGGAAGGACCTGGGTGCAGACAGACGAGCGGGGGCAGGCGGGCACTCCCGGGTCAGTCAGCCTGGAGACTGAGGAGAAGACGCTGGGACAGAACGCACGGGGCGGGCGCAGCGTGGACTGGACGGGGCGCAGGGCGGACGGGGCGCAGGGCGGAGTGGACGCAGCCCGCGGGTTCCAGGGAGAACCCAGAGCTCTTGGCCGCAGTGGACTTGGGGGGCCGCCGTTCCACTGGAGCGGTTTTGGAGATGAGTGGGGTCTGGCTGGGCGGGGTGTGCCAGGACAACCAAAGCTCCAATGAAAGGAGGGGAAGCCGGCTTGACAGGGACCCCACCAACACTCTGCAGCGAACCCGAGTCTCCTCTAGGGTAGAAAGCCCAGGGCAGGGGCTGGGAGTTTGGCCTAGTGGTTAAAGTGCTTGCCTAGCATGCACGAAGACCCAGGCTTGATTCCTTGGTACCACATACATAGGAAAAGCCAGAAGTGGTGCTGAAGCTCAAGTGGTAGAGCTCGAGCCTTGAGAAAGTCCAAGGACAGTGCTCAAGCCCTGAGCCTAAGAAAGACAACGGGGTGGACTGGAGGGGCTCTTTTTGTCCCTGGCTGGTCTCCCACCGCGGCCCTCCTGTCTCCTGGCCGGCATTACAGAGGTTCACAGCCACAGCCTGAGTTCTGGCTGACGTGGCCGTCCACAGTCTTTTGGATTGAAGAACTCCTTTGGTGTTTGAGAGGTGACCCCAGTATGCCCCTTCCCCAAGAAATAAAAGCAAGAGATGTCTCAGACTGGCTTTGGGTCCAATTTGAATCTGAGGTGACCCTGCCAAGAGGTACTGGAGGCAGGAGCTAGGACATAAGGGCTGGCCTTGAGTGAAGGTAGTAAATGCCGAAGCCTGACTCCGACAGCCACGCCCGAGGTGTTGCTGACATATGGAGCTCCAGAATAGCTGGAGGGCTGTTCATTGGCGAACTGGATTTAGTTGTTGTTGTTGTTGGCCTGCTAAGACGAATACAACATTGCAGTCAGTCTCCAGCATGTGGCGTCCCTACAAGGTTGGCCTCAGCGTTCTCTGCCGCCGTCCCATGCCGCCGTCTCCAGTGCCCAGTGCTCCATGCTACCTTTTGGCAGTGAGTTACTGTGTGTGTGCCATCTCCCACTTGGATCTACTGGTCTAAAACATTTATTGCTTGAACTTTGTCCCCAGCTGAGTATAGTAATAAAGTCTGTGGCTGAAGGTGTGTGTAGCCAGCTCAAGACCCCAGGTTCAAACCACAGAACTGCCCAGGAGAAGCAGAGCAGAGCAGAGCACAGCACAGAATGTAACGGGAGGTCTTCTGAAGAGGCGGGCGGGGCAGTGGAAGCCGTGAGGAGGTGAGGGGATTGCCCCTGTTATGAGGCTACATTGAGCAGAACTGGAGTGGGAGGGTACCAAATATAAAGGAAAATCCCCCTCCCTCTGCCCCCAGTTTGATAGATTTCTTTCACTGGCCATTTGTTTGTTTTTTTGTGTGTGATTAAATATATAGAGGTCAAACTAAAGGCTAAACATGTAACTTGGACTTTTTTTTTTCCTAAGAGGTAGATGGGAAGTTGATGATAGTACATGGTTTTTAGGTTCCAAGAGAAAAGACGAAGCTTAGACTTAACTCCTTGGCACTAAGCTGAAATCTGTGCTGCCAGCGTGGTTTTCCGTAATGAGCACAGGACATCTTGAAGTAAACTTTAGATGGTGATTCCTGCCAATGCATACCCAAGAGAAATGACAAGGGGACCAGGAGTTTACACATAGCGAGTCATAGAGGCTTAGAATTCAGAGCCTGCAGTAACCCCGTGCTGGGGATGGGATACCAGACCGTTCTGTTCAGCTGGAAATGCAGTCTATTGAGAGTTTTCTGTCTACCTGACAAAAATGAATCCATGAGTTGAATTGCCTGTGCGTTGCGACTGCCCATTGATGAGTTAAGTGAGTTCTGAAAAATGTCTTCATCTCTTCCTCTGACCTTTGTCCTCTCCATTCCACAGGCTCTAAGTCCTGGACCCTTTAGTCAGTGCTCTGGCATTGTTAGGCAAGAGCTCTCGCCAGAGCTTTCTCCCACAGGCCCTGTGAGGACCGATGGTTCTTCCTGGGCCCGTTCTGTTTGAGCTTCCACACTCAGTTTTCACTGGCCCCTTCTTAGAGGTGCTCACTCTAGAGAGGAGCTGGAGTTCTTCCATGTCTGCGATTTGCTTGTTCTCTCCCTTCCTGCTTTTCTCCACCATCAATCCTTTTCATCTTGTTGTGATAACCACTTGTACCTTTCTTCCTCAGGGCACTGAAAGCAGCTTGAAGTCAAGGGCTGTCTCCTGTTCACTTCCATATGTCTGGCACACGGTGTGATGCTTTGTACATAGCGAGATTCCTCAAGGAGGATGAGCAGAAAATCCTCCCCAAGTTCCCATCCGCTTCTCCCTTTGAAGTCCCTGTTCAGAGAGAGATTCCACACAGCCTGCCTGAGTTTCCTCTATGGTAGCAGACATTCTGTCAGTGACGTTCAGAGAGCTCTCTTCCAAATCCTCTTTTTTTTAAAATATTTTTATTGGCAATAATTAACTGTAGAACAGGGCTTCAGTGTAATATAGGCTTTTGGATGTGGTACTGGGGCTTGAACTCACAGCTTCTCAATCTTGCTTAGCTCACCCACTCATGGCTGGCAGTCTAGAGAGCCATGTTTTAAAATCTAGTACGTTTTTAGTTCATTGAAGATGGGCTCAGACTATTTCCCCCCTTGCTGGCTTTGAACCACCATCCTCCAGGTCTCTGCCAGCGAGTAGCTAGGATTACAGATGTGAGTTCTCAGTGCCTAGCTGTGATATAATAATCATATAACTGTGTAGGTACAGGTTTTAGTTCCCCCAATAAGCTATAAAATTTTTAAAGGTAAAGCTCATGACAAAGTAATTTTATGTAATATGTTGTTCAGTGTATACTCAGTATGTCTTGAACAAAGTCATATAGGCTATTTGAAATATACCAGCTCTATTCTTTGAAGGGGCATGTTTAAGGAAAAGCATGTTCTCTTAAAATATGACTAATTAAAGTAAAATCAGAGTAAACCTGCCAAGGCTAGGAGTGCAACTTAGTGGCGACCACTTGTCTGGTATGAACAAGGTCTTGGATTTGATCACCACCACCAAAAGAACACGAAATAAAGAAATGAAAAGCAATGCTATTTAAAATAAAGAAGAAATGACATTGGCCAAGAAGTGTGCTACTCATCTAGGGAATTGTCACCCTTCTGTAAAACTACTTCAGAAAAGCAGAATAAAGCCAGCAATTAAACAAAAATCCCCTTAAATAAACAATGTTCATGCAAGTCTAGGAATTGCAGATATGATTAGCGTTCACCGTGAGGTCAGCTGGCCTTGGGGCTCTGTGCTAGAGCTGGAGCTGAGCTGGTGTCAGTGGACCAAAAAATAGCAGCGCTGATTCAATTTCCTGCACCTGGCTGTGGGCAGCAAGTGGGGAAAAATTAATGGCGAATAGAACTTTTGTCCAAGGAAATTGGCTGATTGTGAGCAGGAATCATAGAGAAAGCAATTCTCGGGTATGATTTTCTTGAGAGGAGCGAGGCAGAGATGGAGGGTGTGGTGCTGGTTTGTGGAGCTCGGTGAGGGCAGCTGGGACAGAGACTCGTCCTAGAGAGAGAAGACTGGACACACTGCAGAAGTTGAGAGGATGCATGTAGACAGACAGTCACGCAAGGAGAGGATGTGGAAAAAGATGACAGGATTCAAGCCAGCACATAGCAACATAAGAAAGACCTGGGGACAAAGACAGACACTAGTAAAAAATGGATAAGAAACAAAGAAGTTGAAATTGAAGTATAATAAAAGCTAGACACAGTGGCACTGGCCTATATACCAGCTACTTAAAGAAGCTGAGCCAGGAGGATTGGTTGAGCCTAAAAAGCTCAATGCCAGCCTGGGAGACGTAGTGAAATCCTGGTTCAAAGAAACAAATTTGACATGCAAAGGAAATTCAGCGAAATGAAGTTGATAGTGGCAATGAAAAATGAAGTTAAATGCAGCACACCCTCCAGGCTCGGGTCTGGAGGGAAGGGGCGTTGGAGGCAGTGTGGAGGAGCCAGGCACAGACAGAGTGGAGAAGTGGAGGAAAGCTAAGGGCAGGGCCTACACAGAAGAGAAAAACAGTAATGTGAACAAATCTGAGAGCCAGAGGGCCAGCCAAGGTCATGGAAGTTCAGTTCATGATGGAGCTGACCTGTCCTGAGGTGTGTGCTTCATGGCCTGGAAGCCTTCCCTCTGCCCTGAAGTGCACGAATCAGGGGCAGCCAGCCTGTCAGTGGACCGGGCCCTGCCCACTGCTCTTGTAGTAGGTTCAAATGGACTGGGTGGCATTCGGTAAGACTGATTTGAGAATGAGGATGTGACAGATGGATTGGTAAGAATGTGCTGGAACAAGTCGATGATGAGACAGAGATGGGTAGAATGTGGAGAATGCTGCAAAAAGGGTGAAGGTTGAACCACCTTCTGGTGGAATCTAAGGTGAAAAACAACAGGGAGTCAGGAAGGTGGCACTGAATAGCAAGAAATGCTCCAGTGCTTTGGGCCAAAGAAGTGCTCAGAAGCGTTGAGGACCTGGCCTGGTGGCTCACACCTTTAATCCTGGCTGCTCAGAAGGTGGAGATCTGGAGATCTCCACTGGAGTCTGGGCAGGAAAACCCATGAGACTCCTATCTCCAGCTAGCTGTCAAAAAGCTGGACGTGGAGCTATGGCTCAAGTGGTAGAATGCCAACCTTGAGCAGTGCTCAGGACAGCACTCAGGCCCTGAGTTCAAGAACCAGGACCAGTAGAGTATGCGCGCGCGCGCACACACACACACACACACACACACACACACACACACACACACACACACACACACACACACAGCCTTACACCAAAAGCCGTGGCGGACATAGTGTTGTGTGAGGGAGAATAGTTTCTCCAGCTCCGAAGGCCACTGCTACTCCAGATCCTTTTGTAACTCTAAATAGTGTTTCCATTCTTGCAGCAATAGAAGCACTGAAATTACCTCATCAGTAATATTTGGACTTCACTATCTTTTTTCCCACCCGTATGGATCAGTTATATAAATATCAGCCAAGCAGACTTGTTTGTCAGTAAAACTTGTGCCAGGGAATTAGTAAGTATTTTTTTCTCTCAATTTGATTGAATTCGGCTTGATTTTTCCATTATCCTTGATTTTCTGATATTCTGGATTATGACAATGTATTCAAATACTATTTATGGGGCAAAAAATTTGTGCTGCAAATATGCACATAAATTTACATAGAAAAGGAGTATTCTGGGTACGCTTGTTCAGAAACTAAGACGTTTGTGAAGAGATGATGTCTGAACTGGCCAGTTTTAAATGATTTTTAGAGATCGTTATTTGACACGACTACATTCTCATCTGATCTGAGAGAAATTCTCTTAATACAGAGAGGCCCAGAGTTTAGGAAACCTGACATAATGGGCATTTTCTGCTGTGTGATTGATGCAGTAAGTATGTGTAAATATATACATATGCATCTTAATACTTGTTAATTTTTAAATGACTGACATTCCCCGAAGTCATTTAGGCTTGCGTTTTTATGTTTCTCTAATAGATAGATACAACAAAGTCAATACTTTTGAAGAAACATCTTTAGAACCACTTATTATTCCAGTACTTGTCTTAAAGTACTGAGATTTAAATTTTTTACTGTTATTATAAAGATGAAGATCCACAGGTCAGGTAAAGAGTACATTACTTTTTGGATAACATCACCACTTCCCTGGCTCTCTCCATTTTTCCATGGGGAGATTTGTTTTAATGGCACAGGAACACATACGAATGACCTTTTGTTTATTAGCATCTATCAGTCATTCCAAGGAGTTTCAGTAGAGTATGTCCATATATGCATTTCATTTGCATTCATCAAATTCCCCCATCTTTCAGCTTCTTAAAATTTTGTCCCTGTGGAGTCTCGGCAGGTTCTCTTACAAAATCATCCATTGCTTGTTCTTGTCATCTTGGTTTGTGATTGGGAGGTCAGCTTGATTCAGATAGGTCTGCTTTTTAAATACGAGAGCGTTATTGTTTTTTGTGCCGCCGCAGATGGTGTGTTACATGTTGGTTGAAGGCCCATCCTGGCAGGTCCCTGGACAATGAGCGGCAGGTCTCTGTGTGATCGGAATTTGGCTCCTTCCATTGGTGGCCTATGCTCCAGGGGAGGGCTTCATCTTTTGACACTTTCATCCACTGTCCCTGCACTTCCTTGTTTTCAGGTTCCCTGTGTGTAGAGGCACCACACCTGTGCTGTGGGCATGGTGGAAGGTGGAGTGTGTCCTCCACTCCTGGACTGTGGACATGGTGCAGGTGGAGTGTGTCCTCCACTCCTGTGGACATGGTGCAGGTGGAGTGTGTCCTCCACGCCTGGGCTGTGGGCATAGTGGAGGGTGGAGTGTGTGGCTGTTGGGCTGCTGTGGTCTGCGCGCTGGCAATGGAGAGGAGCTCCTTCTTCACTTGGGAGCGGAGCTCTCCGATGAGGACCCCGTCTCTCCAATCACCATCGCAGGTGTAGACAAGGAGTTAAGCACCGCGGAGACTCATCTCCAATCAGCAAACACAGATGCACCGGCTGTCCTGGCTCCTCTGCGCTTCCTCCAGGCTCAGGGGTGCCCCTTGGGTGGAGCCCAGCCGTCCAGGCCTTCCCGCGGGTCCAGGCCCGGCCCGGTCTACACCGTCCAGGCCGTCCCGGGCCCAGGCCCAGCCTCGGTCCACGCCGTCCAGGCCGTCCCCGGGGTCCAGGCCCAGCCTCGGTCCACGCCGTCCAGGCCGTCCCGGGGCCCAGGCCCGGCCCCCGCGCGTCCTCAGCGCCGCCCTCTCTCCCCAGTTCGCCTTGGCCCCTCGTAACTCGCCTGCTTTCTCCTTTTGTCTCCGCTCACCAGACCACGGCCGTCCCCGCTCACGTCCACGCCGGGGCCTCGCACGCAGGCCGGGCCCCGCCGGAGGAGCCGGCCGAGGCCCCGCACCGCCCCCCGTCCCTTCAGGCGCCCCCGCGCGCCCCCTGCGCGGCCCGGTCCCCCACGGCCACCACGCCGGCCCCGGACGTCCTGCGCTCGGGGCCAAGCCCGGGGCCCGGGGCCTACCTCCCGGTCAGGATCGTCACGCTCGCTCTGTCCCCCGGGCCGCGGCCCTTCCCCTCCGCCCTGCACGGCCCCGCCTCGCCCGCCGGCTCCAGTCGGGCGTCGTCCACCGGCAGCCTGTCCACGGACAAGTGCCCCGTGCCCTCCCGCCTGGCCCTGCTCACTGCCATCCTCCGGGCCAGCCCCCCGCCGGCCCGGCCCTCGTCCCCCGCGCCCGGCCCGGCCTCCTCCGCCCCCAGCCCGCGGGCCTCGCCCGCCCCGGCCCTGGGTCTCCGCGCGCAGCCCGCGCCCCTCGCCCCCCACGCGGGCCGGGCTCCAGAGCCGGGCAGGCCCCGGGGGCCGTCCCCCCGCGCGCCCTCCCCCGGCGCCCCAGCCCCGTCCCGTCTGCGGGACGCGTCCCGGGACCCTGAGCCCCCCAGCTCCAGGCCTGGCTCGGCCCCGCTTCCCAGCCTGGGGTCCTCTGTCTCCCCCGCAATGGCGACGCGGCCCAGTGAGCCACCCCCTCCAGAGGCCTCGGCTCTGCGCTGCAGTCCTGGCGGCCAGGCATCGCCCTCCAGCGCCGGGACCTCCGAGGGCACCGTGGGCCACCGCGGGCGCCACCACGCGGCCCCAGGGCCCGGCTCTCCAAGGGGACCCCAGGCGCCCTCCCCGCCGACAGGCCCTGAACACGAGCCACCCAAGGTATTGGCCTGGTTTTGTGTTGTGTTTGCATGGTGCATGTGCATGCCCGTCTGGAAGTACGGGACATCAGGAATCAGGACCCCGCGGGCACCTGGAGGGGACGCGGACTCCGGGTCCCCACGCGTCCTCTGCACCTCTGCCCGGCCTCCTCAGAGGTGACCTCTGCAGTCCACGACGCCACGGCCGCTGGTTTTAATTCTGAGAATAATAGGAGGCATGGCCTCGGCTGCAGACGCAGAATGAAGCGCAGCCAGCCGAGCTTTGGAAATGCGATACGTTTCTCATGACTTCATCTCCGACCGGGCTCCCAAGCTCTCCTGTCCCGATGCTCCCGTGGAATAAAACCACAGATGGTGGCCCATGTCGTGACCAAGCCAGTCTGAAAGCTTCCACTCCCCCGGCCCACGCTCATTCATAACCATCCCTTCCTCTCCTTTCTAACAGGTTGAATTCTTTATTAGTCTGCACACTGGAAACAGAATGAATGCAGATTTAGCAGTGTGCATGGAGGGCAAAAGGGAACAGAATGTTCCTTGATATGTGAGAATTCTTTGATTTAATACAGACGGGCCAGGTCTTACTAATTATGAACCACAGAAGAATAAACAAGCTGGGCATAGAGAAATCAGAAGAGTGGTGTTGGCTTGAAAAGCTCTGAGGCCGCTGGTGGAGCAGGGATGTGGTGACAGCTGTGTTTTCCTGTGAGAGGAGCGGTACTGGAGGGGGCTGTGCCCCCCACAGCTGGGTGCTGCAGGCCAGCACAGCCAGATCCCGGTGCCTCCAGCCAGCCAGCCAGCGCACCAGAATCCCACAGCCGTTTCTGTGACTGGAACAGAGCAGTAAAGGTGTGGGGTGGAGAAGTAGCTGGGTTTTGTAGCCCCTTGTGTTGGGATAACTCAGTACTGGAGTACCAGAGGGGAGCGTTTGATTGTGCCGGGGAGCGTTTGATTGTGCCATCTTGGGTGGTGAATGTGTCATTGAAGAAATCAAGTGACACACAGGGTCTTGATGTTTTAACCAATTCAAGCTGAAGACATGTATTAAGCATCTGTCTGCACTGCACTAGCTGTCCTTGACATTGACATGATTTTTTTAAGAAGGCAAATTAGAGATAATTCTATGTCTTGAAAAATAAGTATGGTTCCACTGAACAAAGTGCATACACACCACACACATGGAGAAGCTATAAAGAGATGCTGGCCACTGGTGGTTCAAGCTTGTGATGAGGCAGAGCTGGAGGTCACAGCCTGGACCAAAATGTTTGGTTGACTCCATCTAAAAAGAAAACCCAGACAATAAACAAAACAAATCTGCAAAGAGTCAGGGCTGTAAATGTCAAGTGAGAGCCTAGTAATCACACAGTCCAACTTCAAACTCTGGTACAACCAAATAAACAAATCATCAAAATTAATAATAAAACTGAATAAACACATGGTTGCGATGGACGGGAGGCCATTCTGATAACAGGGCTGGTGGTCTGTGCTCAAGCCCCTTGCATAGCAGTGTGTATGTATAAAATGTACAGTCCTTCCATGTGCTTTAGACCACATCTGCCTTACTCAGTTTAAAAAGTAGGGGGAAGAAAAATGTCTGTTCATAGTACTGGCAGTTTTTCTCTCCAACTATTTTTAATCCGTGGCTGTTGGTGCCCATGGATTCAAGGATAAGGAGGACAACATTAACATTTCGTAATGAAATGAAGGCCTAAAGAAGGTAATGGGGGAGGAGTTCAGCGCGGCAATCATGTTCTTCTGGGATGTGGCTAGTGCAGGAGGTTATGACCGATGTAAGCTTTGTCCAAGATGTTTATGGTTTAGCCTGGTGAGGAAAGGGGTTGGCATTCCAGAAACAGAAGAAAGAAAAATGGGTGAAATATACAGAAGAGAATCCCACGGACACTTGTGGAGACATGGGAGATTTGTCTTCTCATTGGATAAGAATAATGACAGTATTAATTCTTGTTTTCCTTTTCTTTTTTTCTTTTTGTTGGTCATGGGGCTTGAACTCTGGGCCTGGGCGCTGTCTCTGAGCTCCTCAGCTCAAGGCTACTGACCTCCCCTGAGCCACAGCCCACTTCCGTTTTTCTAGAGGTAAATTGGAGATAAGATTCTCACAGCCTTTAGTGCCTGGGCTGGTTTGAACTATGATCCTCAGATCTCAGCCTCCTGAGTAGCTAGGGCTACAGGCCTGAGCCACCACTCCAGGCTTGACAGTGTTACAAATATCAAATACTTCCATGGGTCAAGGCTTCTGGTTATACAAAATGGTGAATGAAAATGAATGATATTAGGTGCTTTTTATCTGTAGTATTTTTATGTCTATTTTGTGTCTACCAAGGAAATGAAATATAGTGAAAAACTTGTCACTAGCTCAGGTATCTGCTACAAAACTGACATTTATATTAACTTTAGTCTCCTAATTCTTGAAAGTGGTGTTCTTTATTATTTGATTTATAGCAGTGAAGAAGTGACTCATTAAATATCAGCCTTATTTTTTATTGTTTATAAAGGAAATAATTATTTGGGGATAAAGACCAGATTTCTCTATTTACATAATATCAATATTAAAATACAGTTTTAGAGATGAGCCCTTGCATTTTAAACTTCCCAATCAGATAGTACCGACCAGTTTAACTTTTTGTATAATTATAAGTTTAAAATTATAAATTGAACATTACTGCCTACTTGGATAAATGACCTACTTATTAAGTTTTTAATACTTTTGTGTGATTATAAAATTTATTTGTAATAGATTAAAAATGATTGCTTCCTGAATTCACCAATAATCATTTTTGTAAAGCTTGGTAAAATTATTTATAACCTTCATGCAAAATGATTTTACTCCAGAATCTTTTTTGGGGGGGGGTGCTAAGATTAACCTCAAAGCTTTATGTTCTTGCTTAGCTGCTTTCTCCATTTTGTTTTCTTTATTCTCCAGTTACGAAAATTCATTCTTATAGATGAGATTGCTGGAGTTAATTAAAAGAAGCCTGAGTACAATTTATCTACTGGTAAAAATAGCAATCCACTCCCACTCCTTTGACCAAGAAAAATGTTTCTTCTTGTGGATAAAATTCTGTCTGCTACATTCTGCTCCTCTCCACCTTTATTTCTTTGTTTCTTGCCATATTTTCTCTCCAGATTAAAATCAGGAAGAAAATCTACTTTCTTGTAGACTATTATTCTCAGGGATTCTACCTTGAGTATAAAAGTCATTAAAATTGATGTTGAGAGAGATAAGTCACATTTTCTTTTAGCCTCTTGGCTCTTTTGCTTCAATTGGTGAGATTATTTTATACAATGTGAAGAGAAAAGGAACAATATAGCCTTACTTTATCAGAGAATTGACAGGTCTGTGAGGTGTCTCTTGCTAATCTAAGAACACCAGCACAGCACTTTGTGGGGTCAATGGGCTACAGGTTTAGACTGGCTGCACTTGCTTGCTGATTTTGAAACAGGATCCTGGCTCACAGATGGTCATTAAATTAAAATGGGGAAGCTTGCAGCAGTTAGCTCCGGGACTGGGCTCTTCCCTCCTTTGATAGAGAAGTAAAGTGGGGCAGCTAGATTTAGATGCAGACCTACTGGAGGAGTCTCTCTCACTGATGGAATGTTAAGATTCTTAATCTGATTAGCATTACATAATTGGTATATTAATTTCAGATGTAGGGTCAGGATTTGCCCTCAGAGGCTCAGTGGCTGTGCCTCTCCCTGGACCAGGGTCTCGGCCTGCACTCTGGCCTTCGTCTCTGTGGCCTGATACACTTACTTCCCCCTTAAAGAAACGCAGATTTCCTCTAGGATTGTGTGGGCTCCTGGCATATTTTGTGTTCACTTGTAAAGTGTTTTCCTCAGTGAGACAGCAGAGCACGTGGAAGCTGGAGCGGTCATTAGCTCTCACGTAGTTTTCTGCTCTCTGATCTCTTCCAACTATGAGAGCGTCTTGTGGTCCACCAAGCCTGCAAGAGACTTGGATCCGTGCTTTGTTTACCAAACCAGGGGCCTCTGTAGCTAGCACTCTCTTTGTTAAGCTCTCATTCCTTTAAGGTGTCCAGACATTTCTCCTACCTCCTGCTGGGAACTGGGTGGCACAGGAACTGGTGACGCATGCGTGACATGAGCAGTGAGCAGTGAGCAGTGAGCAGCCTGAAGCTTGTCTCCGTGAGCCAAAGCAAAGTAAGAAATATGTGTGGAACGATACACACAGATTGAACACCCACTGGGTGCCTTTCAAACCAGTGGGGGTAGCAAACAGACTCGGGGCGGCGTGGGGCCAGGGGTGAGGATGGGCGGGGGCTGTCCTGGGAGACCCCGAGGTTTCTGAAGTTGGAGTTTGGCTCTGGGGAAGGTGGAAACCTTTGGAAAGTTTTGAGTGGACAGATGACTCAATTCTGGCTTCCATGTTAGAAGCTGTTGGGGGCCTAGAGAGTCAGATGGCTGCCATAGGCACTCGAGGTCGTCTGTTAGGACAGCTGGAGAGTGGTGGTGGTGTCTCTGGTCAGGGCAGGTCAGTGAAAGTAGAGACGATGACTTTCTGTGTGGGTCACAGGCTGTGTAACAAACATTCCCAGTCCCCAGCCATTCAGTTTCTGGCCCTCTCTCTTCTCTTCCCTCTTTCCCTCTCACAGTAGTTTTGTTCCTCTTCTTCAAGAGGTCTTGTGTCTTTCCAGGGATTTCTGATGTCCACGGTCACTTCTGTCCATGCTGCTTGGCTCCGTGTGCCATCCCCTGGTCTCACACCAGGCTCTCGGGCTGGGCTGTCACTCTTACCCTGCAGGAGTCTTTGCAGGGGTCTTTGCACTCCTGCGGGGTAAATTTTCAGAAGTGACTTTGCAGGAGCACATGGATCCAGGAGCCCAGCGCGGGGGCTGCCCGTCCCTGCGCCTCTGCACACGGTTGTTGGAGGAAGGAGCTTCGATCACTCTTCATCGGGGCTGTAATAAGAGGCAGAGAACTAAAGTCGGGGACTCTAATACAAAGCATCTTCTCCAGTAGGCCCGGGAGGCAGATGGAGAGCTGGACTACAGGGCTCTGAAATATGGATTATATGCGTATGCTGCCAGAAATGCAAAGAAAAGGGGGTGAAGCTGAGGTGGAGAGGAGGTGAGGGGCCTGAGGGTGGAGATGACGGGGGAGAGGACATGTCCCCAGCAGCCACCCCTCCCAGGCTGTCACTGGCCCTGTCCCTGCGGGGCCCGAGCTCCTGCAATGGCGCGGTCAGGGGCAGGGTGCCAGGGGTCCCAGAGGCCCTGCTGGGGCAGCCTCGGGCACACGCCTGCTGTGGACCCCAGCTGGGCTGAGCTTTGAGCGCAGGATGGGTCTTCATAACTAGCAACTCACACTGCCTGACGGGAGGATTAGCATTGGCAAATGGAAGCACCCTAGAATTTTCCCTGAGCTCTGCAGTGGGGATGAGAGAGATGTGGTGCATCGTAACTGAACTCACAGACTATGTCTTGGAGTTTTTACAAAAGAATTCCCTTCAGGTGGTTGTACAAAGGAGCAGTTCACGAACACGGCCTCACCCCATCCATCCTTCCTCCACTCTCCCAACACCGCCTTCCTGACTTCATTCTTCCCCTCCTCCTTCCTCTTCCGCTTTCCCCTCCCCCAGCCCACTCCTTTCAAGTACTCCCTTCCTGGTCTTTATTTTGTTGAAGTTTGGTTTTGCCTTTCTAAGGAATTACTCTATTTGAGTTCTCCCTCCATATTTCACTTAATATATTTGTATATACGTGCATACCACCTGACGTATTTACCGATGAGTTTATAATCTAAATCTAGCTTCCACACGTAAGGAAAACAAGCATCCTTTGTCTCTCGAGTCTGGCTTCCTTCACACCTTGGGTCAAAATACCTACTAATAAACAATGATCAATGAAATGATAGAAAAACTAGACAAGACATTTTATAAATATGATAAGATGAATGAATAATGGAAGAATCTATGACTAAATAAAACACAAAATGAAAACTGAAAGATGGCAAATGAGTCCAATGGGAAGAAAAAGGAGTCATTCAAAAGAAATAAGGCAGGGATAAACCAATGGAGTAAAGATGTCAAGAAAAAGTCTTTAAAAAAGACTTCAATGGTATATCTGCTTTTACCTGTAGGTCTTTGATCCATTTGGAGTTAATCCTGCTGCAGGGTGACAAAGAAGGATCCAACTTTAATTTTCTGCAGGTGCTTAACCAGTTCTGCCAGCACAACTTGTTGAAGAGGCTGTCTTTCTTCCATTGTATTTTTTTGGCTCCCTTGTCAAAGATTAGGTGGCCATAGGTCTGTGGGTTAATATCTGGGTCCTCAGTTCTATTCCATTGGTCTTCAGGCCTGTTCTTGTGCCAGTACCAAGCTGTTTTGGTTACTATAGCTTTGTAATAGAGTCTAAAGTTTGGTATTGAAATTCCTCCTGCGCTGTTCTTTCTGCTAAGAATTGTTTTTGCTATACGGGGAAGGAATAGGAGATACATTAGGTCTCCTTGGCACAGGTTGAAACTTTCTTAATAAGGACCCAGAAACATGACAAATCAAAGAAAGTCTGGATAAGTGGGACTGCATTAAACTGCAGAGCTTCTGTATGGCAAAATACATAGCTAACAAACTAATTAGAAAACCTACAGAGTGGGAGAAGATCTTTACTAACCATACAGCAGCTCAAAAATTGAATCACTCCAAAACTAATCTCCAAAGAAACAACCATCCCATTAAAAGATAGACCAAAGACTTAAAGAGAGTCTTCTCTAAAGAAGAAACAAAAATGGCCTATAGACACATGAAGAAATGCTCCACATCTCTGGTCATAAAAGAAATGCAAATCAAAACAACTCTAAGATTCCACCTCACTCCAGTTAGAATGGCCAGGATCAAGAAAACTAATAACAACAGATGCTGGAGGGGATGTGGCCAGGAGGGATCACTACTGCACTGTTGGTGGGAGTGCAAACTCATTCAACCACTATGGAAAGCAGTGTGGCAGTTCCTCAAAAGACTAAACATAGAGCTCCCCTATGACCCAGCAATTCCACTACTTGGCATTTACCCAACCATCCAGAAACAAGGGCATACTAAATCCACTAGCACAACAATGTTCATTGCAGCACTCTTCACCATAGCAAAGATATGGAACCAACCTAGATGTCCCTCAGTTGAAGAGTGGATCAACAAGATGTGGTATTTGTACACAATGGAATTCTATGCTGCTGTCAGAATGACATTGCCCCATTTGTAAGGAAATGGAAAGACTTAGAAAAAATCATATTAAGTGAAGTAAGCCAGGCTCAAAGGATCATAGGCTCCATGTTTTCCCTCATAATCAGTAGAAACCTTGGGCTCTCCTAGCAGAGATTTACAATAGAACAAAACCTAGGTACATAAGGCCATATAGTATGATGCTAAATGAAAGAACCTCCAGGATATAGAAACAAGAGCTATATAATGAGTGGTTTTTGTCCTTAATGTACTATATTATCTCTCATCACTTTTGCTGTCCCTTGCTTATCTCATATTGTTACAGTATTTCACCTTGTTATATGATATATTGTATATAGGTTTATTTGGTTTTTTGAAATAGGATAGGGAAGGGGAGAAAACAAGATGAGTGGGGGAAGGGAAATGGGGACCAAAACATGAGAAAGGGTATCAATGTTTGTGAAGTAATGCACCTTCTATCTGGTGAATATAATGTAACCCTTCTATTAATTATAATAAAAGTATATGAAAAAAGACTTCAATAAAAAGAAACTCTGAAAAATAACCAAACAAAAGGCAGAGAAATCAGACTATTAATTACAGAGAGGGAGGGAGGAGAGAGAGAGAGAGAGAGAGAGAGAGAGAGAGAGAGAGAGAGAGAGAGAGAGAGAGAGAGAGGGAGAATGATGCCATCATACTGTTTGTCAGATTTAGATTTAGAATTTACCTTCTGTGATGAGCTCATGCTGATTTTTAGCCTATAACACACAGACTAGAATTTCCTTGATTGGAACATCTCACAATCTTAAATGAAGAAAAAATATGTTCCAGATTAGCATGAAGAACTACCTTTGTGGGCCCAGCAGTATTGTTACAAGAAGACAGAGGCGGCAGTGGATCTAAAGATATCATTTATGGCAATAAAAATAATTTTCACACTGAAGGGACATGACAACGATGTGCTATACAATAGAGATCGTTAATTTTCATCGAATGAATTTTCTGGTGGCGTTCCCTTATGAAAACAGCGTTACAGCTGGGCTAATTCATGTCTGTGCTTTTGTGAGGACTCCATATTTGTGGGTGCTTTTCATCAGGATTTGACTTTGGAGTAAAGATTAAAGCGATGCTTGCTGTGTAGGAGTCATGGAAGAGTATAAACAAAGACTCCTCATCATTTCTGATGAGGAAGAAGATGGAGTTGGATAGAGAATGTGCCCCAAATCTGAAGTTTGGGGCTTGGGGGACTGGCCCACGTGGAGGAGAGGGGGCGTAGGCCTGGCGGGGTGAGGAGACCCCAGCTGGTCACCAGGCTTCTCCTGAGGGAGAGGGGGGATTTGAGAAGAGGAAGCAGAAACAGAGCAATGTCCGCTGATTCCCTGGGGCAAGGGCGTAACTTTGGAGAGCTCGTGCATGTTTTGCTGCTGCATGTGTTTGCACATGTGTGTGCATGTGAGGTCATGTGAATTTGCACGTGCATTCAAATACATGTTATAGATGTTGGAATGGGAGTGTATTGAGTTAATGGGGTTGTCAGATAAAGCCGGCTTTGTCTAATAAGCTGGCATCTAGGCCCTCAGTTGCTAGTTTCTTTTCATTTTATTTAACATGGTAACCAGAGAGAAGATGAGAAAGGTGAAAGCAGGGAGTGTTTAGCTTCTAGCTGGGCAGGGCCTGGCACTCAGATGTCTTTCCTTCAACTTCTTCCTAGAAAACAAACGTAAGCTTCTTAGATTTGTCATACTAGTTTAATGAAGGTTCCTTTAATTACATCCACAAACCTTAGGGTTTAATTTTGATTGACTACTTGATCTTGATTTATTTTCCAAGGAATGGAGATGGCCTGGTGCTCTGGGCCATTTCCCTGCAGCACTGCACCCTGGGGCGGTCGCCTGCAGCCCAGGCCTCTGAGGTGACAGGAGGCGCTGTCCCAAGTGCCAGCTTGAGGCCAGAGTGCTGTTCATAACAATGTGGACGTTGTACCCCGCCTCTCCGGCTCATGGCCCACCTTGGCAACTACCATTCTGAGCTTTAGTGAACAGGCAGGGTATTTCCTTTCATTTACTTTATTACCACCAGAGGGAGGTTAATGAAGGGCAGGGAATTACGATGAGGTGCAGGCACAGAGGGCGGGCCCGGGACTCCTGTCCCATGATGGTTACACTACTGATATTAATTGTATTAACATTACTGATTACATTACTGCTAAGCGAAGCCCTATGCTTCATGACGGCAAGGCCAGCTTGACCAGACGTTGTTTCAACGACCTCTGTTCAAACAAACCAAGCCCGAATAAAACTACTACCACATTTTGTGTGTGATAACCTTTGGTTGATGAACATGCACTAATTTATCAAACATTCAACTTGTTGGCACTGTGAAAACAAAGCTCGGTTAAACTTCTTTGTTAGTTTGACCACCGTAAAAGGAAGATGTTCATAGTCCTGGGAGAATCAAGCACAAACTTCTCTCAGGTTCAGTGCTCGTGATAGGGAATGCCGCGCAGGAGAAATGTACATGTCACGTGGGGGGCTCGGGTGTTTCAGCTCTGGGACAGGGAGGCCCATGGTCGCCTGTGGTTTCTGTGCTGATTGTTTGCTGCGAGGTCTTTTCCTGCATGTCATTCTAACACAGCATTAACGCAGTGAGCGACTCTTTTCCCAGAGACACGCGGCTCAAACCCTGTAACCCTTTCTTTAATTACGTGATGCGCGGTTAGCTTGGCAGAACGGCAGGCTCCCTCCTCCCGCTTCTCATCGCCACTCCTGCTTTCTGGTTGTCCATTCCAGCCGTACAAGACCACGTCGGGCTACAAGGCGTTTGCGGCCATCCCCACCAACACGCTGCTTCTGGAGCAGAAGGTGAGTGTGAACGGCCGAGCACGGCGCGTGTCGTGTGGTGATGTCCACTCTGGAATGTGGGGAGATCCGTTTTAGTGTTCTGCCCGGGCTGCCAGATGAACGGGGGGACTCGGGAGACCCCACCGGGAGCACCGTGGAATCCCCCCTGCCGGCCGGGTACCCTCCGTTAAAGCAGCCTTGGCAGCTGGCCTTAGACAGCCAGGTCCCCGCACGGCGGACTTCCAGACAGAGGCTCTATCCGAGATCACCCAGCTCTGTGCTCAAGCACCACCAGTCTTGGTGGGATGAGATCACGTCGCAACTGCCCACCGTGGGGCCGCTCACTGGCCAGCACTTGAGACCTGCAGGGACTCCTCCTCCGCTCCTCTCCTCCCTATCCTCCTCTTCTCCATCCTCCTCTTCTCCATCCTCCTCCTCCTCCATCCTCCTCCTCCCCATCCTCCTCCTCCCCATCCTCCTCTTCTCCATCCCCCTCCTCCTCCGTCCTCCTCCTGCTCCATCCTCCTCCTCCTGCTCCGTCCTCCTCCTCCTGCTCCATCCTCCTCCTCCTCCTCCTCCTCCCCATCCTCCTCCTCCCCATCCTCCTCTTCTCCATCTTCCTCCTCCTCCGTCCTCCTCCTGCTCCATCCTCGTCCTCCTCCATCCTCCTCCTCCGCATCCTCCTCCTCCTTTCCAACCTCCTTCCCCTCCTCCTCCTCATCTTTCTCCTTCTCCTCCTCCTCCTCATCTTCCTCCTTCTCCTCCTCCTCCACTCCTCCTCCTCCTTCACTCTTCCTCCTCTCTATCCTCTTCTTCTCTTCCTCCTCCATCTACTTCCTCCTCCATTCTCTTCCTCCTCTCTTCCCCATCCCCCTTCCTTCTCCTCTCTCTATCCCCCTCTTCCTCCCCATCCCCTTTGCCCTCCTCCTCCTCCACCTCCTCCTCTTCCTCCTCCTCATCCTTGTAGTTACTGGTGTCAAAAGATGAAATGTCATCAGTTTAATTTCCAATTTAATCTGCTCCTACTTCCTAAGGGAATGTAGTGGAACGTCTGGACAGTCTGTACCATTTTATATGGCACAGGCTTTGTGCTTCCAGTTTTAAATAAATTGTTCTGTAGGAAAATTGCTATTTTTATTTTGATACAACTGAAGGTAAACATCATATCTAAATTAAAATAATGTTATTTTAAGGAGGATCATATATAATCAATAGTAATATAAATGGATTATATGTAAGCAGTTGATTATCTTAGTACCATAAATATTTGAATTATTAAAAGTCACAATATACAATGTAAATATTTTCTTCCTCAGTTCCTTTGTGTAATTCTATGTAGTTTTCCACTGACTTTCTCTTTTGCAATGTCTTCAACGGAAACTCTGTAAGCATTTTAAATGAGCATCCAACCTCATCTAAAGGTGTTCTGAGTTCATTTTCCACCACATCTCTTCATCACGTTGTAGATTTCTAACAAGAATCCTGTCAATTTCGGCCTTTCTACCCCTATCCCATGCCATTGAAACCAAGGGATTTATCTCTGAGCTGGGCTGAAAGAGTGGCACTCTGGTCTTCAGAAACTCCTCATCTAATTGGAGAGTAGGTCAGCAGCACAAAGGAGCTTCGCCGCGGCCTTGGATTGCACGAGAACACGGGCAGTTCATCCTGCAGTCTCACTGTCAGTCCGGGCTACTGTTCACTCACTGTTCACACAGCAGAGTGCCCTGGAGGTGGAATTCTTACAAGTAATTCAAGCCCCCAGCTCTCTCCAGATGTACTATATCCATAACAAGTCACTTACAGCAAATTTTCTTCTAGAGCATATTGTATGATTAACAAGATATTGGTATTACATTTTGAATTTTAACTCCACACGTGTGTGTGTGTGTGTCTGTGTGTCTGTGTGTCTGTGTGTCTGTCCTGGAGCTCAAACTGGGGGACTGGGTGCTGTCTCTGAATGCACTCAAGGTTAGTTTGCTCTACCATTAGAACACAGCTCCATTCCCAGCTTTTCTGGTAGTTTATTGGAGATAAGAGTCTCATGGACGCTCCTTCCCAGGCTGGCTTTGAACTGTGATCCTCAAATCTCAGCCTCTTGAGTAGCTACATTACAGACGTAAGCCACCATTGCCTGGCTATATAACTATTTCTAAAACAAGATTTTCTGCAAGTGGACATATGGACATCTCTTGCAGTGAGAGTTAATCTATCATAAAGTCACTGGATTGGTGTCATCCCTGCTCGCCCGTGGATGAAGCCCATTCTTTTTAAAAAAAAACCACCTCTTGTTGGCAGGGACATAAAGTTTCTGATACCTTGGTTCTATACTTTATTGTCCACATCAGAACTTAGGTTTCTAGGCCATTCCACAGCCTGTCATTCCCCAACCCACCCTGTGAACATTTGTGAGGGAAGAATTTTGTGCTTAGGTCTTAGCTAAGGTTTTCTAGGAAGAGACAAATGTGATAGCTGTTGGGTCTTCAGATGAAGCTGCTGTTAATAATTGCTTCTCAGACTTATGGGAGAGGAAATGCAAGGAATTATAAGCTAGCCAGTTCTCCGAGGACTGTCACCATGAGTTCAGCCATGTACTGAAGCCTGGTGATAAAATGCCTTTGATACAGAGGTCAGTTTCAGTCTCAGTATGTGATGGTTACGTGTATAACAGAAGGCTAAAGGCTTCTTTCCCTCTCTCTCACACAACTAATTTTTCTTTCATCTGTGAATGACAGTCAGAAAAATAGTCAAATCACATCTATTAATATGCCAAATAAATGATTTTTGATTGTGTAACTGAAGGAAAGGAAAGTTGAAGGAAGGAATGTGTACATGAAACCAGATTATGTGAATTTTACTATTCCATTCATGAAAAAAATTTTTTTCCTTGAAGGTAATTGAGATTTCTCTATTCACTTCTTTATGAGTATTTATAAGAGTAAAATTAGGCCTAGGGTTAAATAAAACCTTCAGAATGACTGTTTTTTACTTGTTACCATTTTTAAGCAACATTACTTATAAGCTTATATGTCAGACAAAATCCTAGAATAGTTTAGTTCTCTGTGTACCACATACAAATGATAGGATCATTCCTTAAATGGAGAGTGGGAAAAGCTACTCACTTTTCTCCAATGCTAAAGGAAAGTAGATCACAGCTGTTTGAATGACCATAGTAGAAACCATGGTAGAAAAATAGAAAAGCAAAGATTAGCTCTGGCTTGTCGGCTGTCAAATCGATCTATTCTAAATCATCTGTTCAAGTTTTTAAAGCAGGAGCTGCTAAACTATAATCAGATTAAACATGCCCTGGAGTGGAAGTGTTTTAAGAACGCCTTGTGTCTCAGAAAGCCTGGCTGCCAGTTTAGGGCATGTTGTGTACTAGCATGCCACGTATCACGGAACCTCAGTGGACATGAGGGGCGGAGGGCTCAGCTCGCCCAGGGGAAGCTGTCAGGGATTCCAGTCTGCTAACTGGCTGTCCTGGAGCAGGGCCACCTGCCGAGGACCTCTTCCTGCGGACCCACTCCCTGGCTTCTCTGTCTTCCGTGGATGGGAAACTTCTCAGGTGACATAGAGTTCGTGTGACTGATGGACTGAACAAATGTGGTCTGGGGCAGGTAGGTCTTTGACCTATCCCAGTTCATTTTGCAGCGTCTTAATTCCAGGGTGGAGCTGGAGCAGAGCAGCCAGAGGTTTGCATGGGCTAGGAAGAGCTGCGCCCGGGCCCTCCCCACCCCACCACTTACTCCACAGCCGCTAGACGTGTGCTGACTCTGAAATGATGGTGGTGATGATGGTGGTGATGATGACGAATGGTTAGCAGTCAAGAGGTCCTATCAATTATCCCCCCTGTGAATAGCCACGTGAGAGATCTTTGGCTCCAGGTTGGACGGCTGGTTTTGGATGTGGCGCTCTGGCAGGGTGGCTGTCGCAGTGCAGGCCCTGTGCAGTGGGGTGGACACTGAGTGAAGATGCTTTGGCCACCTTCACAGCTTCGTGAAGAATGTGAGGCCTGCAGAGGCCCGGGGAAGCCGCAAGCTGTCAGGGTGCAGCTCGGCACATGGCCCGGCTGGGCCTCCGTGAGAGCTGCTGGTCTCTCGGCCTGACGTGGCTCACTTGGCAAAGGTGCCGTCAGGTTGCTTAACTAAGAGGTTAAGCAAGAAACGAGGCTTGGGGTATTTTTCTCTTGGGCACCTTTTTTCCTGACTTGCTAAAATGTCTTGATAACCTCAGCAAATTAGAGTAACAAAAGTCATTTCTTTCTACGAGGAACGAGTCAGAGGAGCTGGAAGTAGAAGACGTGGATGAGCCAGGCCGGGATTCCAAAGATGCCCAGGCCTTCATGTGAGCTCCAGGTTCTGTGATGGAGGCTTCGGGGGAAAGAGAGACGTGTCCTCGACCCAACGAAGGAGAAGCCGGCGCTGCCCTGCCACTGGCCTTTGATAGAATGACCTTGAAATTGGCTGAGAGTGTAAAGCCAAACCTCACAACAGACAGAAAGATCATCTGCCACAGTGTTGGGGGCCGAAGGCCCGGCAGACGCCCTCAATTCCTACAAGACTTGAGTCCACTGATGCGGCAATTGGTCAGGTTTCTCCCCATCCCCTGGGAGCTGGATCCCGTGATGGGAGGGCCGGAGGCGAGCGAGCCAGTGTGCGAGCGCTCAGGGGACACCTCCTCCATCCTGGCCGTGGCTGAGGTCAGCCCAGAGGCCTGGCTGCGGGCCCCAGGGACTCACCCCCCCAGGCTGACGAGCTGAACAGAAAAGAGAATCGGAGCATTTCCGCCGGACATCGTTGTTTTGGGTTGGTTTATGCGATCATTTCTGAAGTGCGATAATGCAGGCATAAAAATTTAAAAATTCAATTCGGAAGAGGGAGTTGACCAGGCCAGTTTCTCAGCCCCGCCTCTGGCGGTGGGGAGAGCCACGCAGAACACTAAACACTCCTCACCAGATCTCGGCGTCCTCCGGCCCGGCCTGCTTCCTCGGGCAGTGGTTCAGAAAGTGCACTTCTGTCCTCTCCTGAGGTTGACGGCCCAGCTCTCCTCGGGGTGGAAGCAGGGCTGCGATAAGGCTCGTTATTGCAATGTGGTACTGTACCCAGAAGGTTCCATCTGCTAAGCCATGATCTCCAGGCCTCTTTTCAAAATCTGTCTTCAGTTTGGCTACTCTGGGTAAAGTATGAGCACTGCCAATGAGTATTTCTAATCATTTATATTAGGTAAGCCTCTCTTAAAGAAGAGATTTGAAGTCCCCCTATTTAGGCTTCAATTGCTATAGTTGATTTTGCTGGGAAATACGTTTTTAGTGAGGATCTACTATTGGAGGATATTTTGAAAGATTTTTGTATTTACTGAGTAATTTTGAACAAGCTTTAGCACCACTCTGCTGGTTATGAGTCCCAGAAAATCCACCTGGAGTCAGACTCCTTATCACTGTGCTCTTGAAACACTTTACTTAAGTAAATCTTTGGTAAGAGAAAAAGAACTGTGGCAAGCCTACTCCTTACATCAGTGTAGAGGGGAAAACATCTGCAACCGGGAGCTTCCTCTGAGCTGGGTTTGAAACTCTACAGCCAGAGGAGAGGCCCCATCTCTGTGCCAATGGAATTCCTGTGCTGAAAACCACAACCTGAGCTAAATTCATTTTCCTGATTCTACTTTTGGAGCTGGAGCAGTGGTTGGTGTTTGGCAGATTCCTCTGCAGCTAATAATGACAAACTCTTGACAAGATATTTGTTTCTTTCTTTTTTTTTAATCAGTCATGGGACTTGAACTCTGGACCTGGGCGCTGTCCCTGAGCTCTTTAGCTCAAGGCATAGTGCTTGAGCCACAGTGCCACTGACCAGATTTTTCTTTAAGAATAAAATGTGTGCAGGTGCTGTTTGAAAGAGGAGTAGAGGCAGCAGCCGAGTCAGTGGTTAGATGAAGGAAGCGGCAAAGTGCTGGTGTTTTTACCTTAAAATAGACGTTTACTCACTCTGAAGAAGCTACAACTTAGCAGAAATCCTACAGACTAACCAAGGAGGAATCCGAAAAGTGTGAGGTCACACAGAGACCAGAATCTGAGGGGCCCAGCCAAGACAAGTGACAGCAGGAGAGAACGCACCTCATAAACTCTGCACAAGTCTCTGGACTGAATAGTACCTGTGTCCTCGAACTCAGCACAACAGGAAGACACCATACAGAGATTTTAGCTTCTACCTACCTTTAGGGAAACAGAGTGTGGGGCCAAATTAAGCGCATACTAAAAGTATGTGTGTGTATGTATATATATATATATGTATATTTCCTGGAATCATAACACTATCTGGAATTTTTGTGATAGATCTCTATGTTTAACTAATAATTTATAGACATTTCAAGATGTCACCTGCACTCAAGAGAAAATGCAGTCTCAGAGGTCCACTCTAAGATGCCACAGATGTTGTAATTAGCTGGCCAGGATTTTTAAGCTTCCCTGAATAGACTCAAGGCCACAACAGAAACAATGCTTGCAGTGAGCTAATAGGTAGAGATTTGCAGCAGAAAAATTGAGACCATTCACTGGAACTAAAAACAATGTGATAAAATTGATTGAAACAGTGAAATATTGAAAATAAGAAAACTCACTGGATCAGTTTTAGAGAAAACTTTAGGAACAGATGAGTCAGAGAGATTGAAGATGGATGGACAAATTTTCTGATTTGAAAACTAAGAGAGAAAACATCAAATAATTGGCCAGAGCTTCAGTGTCTTGTGGGAAAATACAAAAATTTACCTGGAGTCTCAAAAAGAGCGCAGAGACAAAATAATCTCAGAAAGAGAGGAGAGACTACACAGAATGACAAATGACTCCAGAACAAAGGGCTGAAGGTTTTCTAAAGTTGGTGAAAGATATAAATGTGTGGTTTCAGAAAGCTCAGCTAATCCCCAGGAGCAGTGACAGGAAGGGAACCATGCCTGGGGACAAAATCAACTGCCAACAAAACTGAGTGGGGAGAGGAGATCCTGGAAACAGCTGCAGGAAGCCAAACACTGCACCGAGCTGCAGTGCCCACTGTAGCTGATTCCTCAGGAACCAGTGAGGCCTGAAGACGAGGGAGGGGGAGCACTGCCAGGTGCTGGGAGGGAGGGGATGGAGGAGGGACAAGAAGAGAGAATGCTGCAATGATATCTGTTCTGCTTTGGTGTGTTTCCATGCAAGTTTATTAGTTGTGCAAGGGAGTTGGACTGCTCCATGCATGCACGTGTTCTGACCAGACGCTCCTCTCCTCCCGTCTTCCTTCCTGGACTTCTACTTCATTTCCCCAATCCTGGCACTCTATTTCATACAAGTGCTAAGCACTTGGCATCTACCCACTCTCATGTACCCCCTCCACTCACCCCTACCCATTGGTTCTCATCTGTACCAGAGTAGCTTTTACTTTCTGTTCATTCTTTATTTCATGTATGTGCAATAATTGCACAAGGGGTTTTGCTATGTTGGTACTATGTTGGTACTATATCCATGCTTCACTAACTTGTACCAGAAGTTTGATATCACTTTTAATGGTACAAACTCACATCTGAATTCTTGAGGCCAACAAAGTGTTGTATAGTGGTGCCTGAGATAATGAAGAGTCTGGTCAGCCGGTCATGGCAGAAAATTAAACTAAAATGTAATTTAATTAGACCCCAAATTGGATTCAACTACAATGGAATAAAGTGACATAGAAAAAGTCAAACAAAAGTACACCGAAATAGAATCTCCTTCATGGTATCAATTGACATCAATTTGTGTCACCATATCAATTTACATTACAGATGGTAATCACAGGGGAAACGACAAATGTGGGAAATGCCTTAGGTAAGGAGCCTCGCTCACCAAATGATTCAAGAAAGTTTGTTTTTCTTTTTCATTAGATTTGCCTACTTTGTAATATTTGTTAACTCATAAATTACCTATCATCGGGTCAGGTATGCATGTAGCTAGCTTTATTTAGTCTGTACCTTCATTTCAATCATTTCTTTTTTTTCATATATTTCTTATTGTAGTTAATAGAAGGGTAGAAAGTTGCTTTTCTAGAGATATCTGAACTTTTTAATGATGAGATATAGAGGACTTCTCTCTTGTTAAGTAAAGACTTTGCTCCTCTGCTGGTGTTTGATTAGAAGTCTCATATGAGAACTATTTCATTTATCACTAGGCACTGGATGAACCAACCAAGACTGAGAATGTCTCCACGGACAGCGCCTTAGGCCTTCCTGTGGAGGTATGACCTCACTTCCTGTGGAGGGTGACCTTACATTAGTCTTCTTGTGGTGGGATGACTGCTCTTTTAGGCCAGGTTCCTGTGGAGGGATGACTTCCTGTGGAGGGAGGACTTCCTGTGGAGGGATGACTTTATGTTAGGCCTTCCTGTGGAGGGATGGCTGTCTGTGGAGGGAGGACTTCCTGTGCAGGGAGGACTGCCCATGGAGGGTGGATGACCGTAGAGAACTCTGTGTCGGGTCTGCAGCCCCAGAACTCCCCGCTAACCCCACCTGGTCTCCCTTCTTCCAGTTCTGTTCTCCTGCACAGCTCAGGCAGCGGACGGAAGCGGTCTGTGCTGCCATCGACAAGGCCTTACAGGACTCCTTGTCCATGGTAATGCCGTAGTCCAGAAGCGGCCGCACACACTTTGCTTGGCTTCTCTTCCTTTCCCTCTGTTTGGTGCACTTCCTCACGGGCTTGTCCTTTTCTCTCCTCCCTTTCTCCTCTTCCCCTCTTCCCTTCTCCCCAAATCCCCTCCTCCTCTCCTTTGTTTTCCAGCAGTCTCCTGATTCTCCTTCAAAGTCCCCAAAGATAATCAAAGTATGTATATATTTAATACAATTAGTTGAGCCATAAGATTTAGTTGGTGGAGCGTTGAGGTGCTGTGCAGTAGACTGGGGAGCGGATTATCTATTAGTAACCAGTAACCGGATGGTGGCATGTTGGTGGTTTTGAACTGAAGTGTTAGTTTCGGTGCTCGACCATGAGCATATGAGGAATGTGTATGCATCTAATTCTGTAGGTCAAGGTCAAGGCAGCTTGAAGTCATTCCAGCTCTTTGGGATGTAAAAACGGGAGGATGGCAGTTCAAGGCCAGCATGGGAAATTAGACCATGTCAGTACTCGAAGGAAATAAAAAGCCAGCATACTCCACCTCGTTGCTGTATGTTGCTGTTTCATGGCTGTGGTCGACACTGATGTCACATGATAGCTTTTCTGTTAATGCAATTATAGCTTCTTAGAGTTACAGAAGTGGAACGTGAACTGCACTAACAGAAGAGTCCCAGTCTCAGAGCCTTAATAGAGGTGTCAGCTCTGTGCAGCGTTTTTGTTTTGCTGGCTGAATTTATTTTATCCTCCTTTGACTCAGAGATAGATGTGTGGGGTTGTTAGAGTATTACTAGACTACGCGCCCCGTTTGTTGATCATATAAGCGATTCGCTCTTTCTTACTGAACAGCCCCTTGCTTATTTCACACTTGACTCTTTTGGTCCACCCAACTTGCTACAACTGGATGTGATGACAGAGAGCAGTTCATTGTTTTACTACTTTTTCTTTTTTGCATACGTTTACTATGTTATTTTTGTCAATCCGTTTGTTAAAGGATGTTTAGGCTGATTCCATATGTAGCTACTCGGAATAATGCCAGATTATTGTAAACATTTGGATTTAATCTTCTTGGAGTAGATAAACAGCAAAGGGAAACTGGATCATGTTGCAGTTCTACTTCTAGTTTTTTTTTTTCTTTTGAGGAAGCTCAGTAATACATTATTTTTTCTGCCATAAGTGGGGAGTCTTTTGGTGTGTGTGTGTGTGTGTGTGTGTGTGTGTGTGTGTGTGTGTGTGTGTGTGCTGGTGGGCCCTGTGCAGCACTGTCCCTTCAATTTTTTTCCCTTAAGATTAGTGCTCTACCACTTGAGCCATAGCTTCACTTCTGGCTTTTTTGTGGACTTTCCTGTCCAGCCTGGCTTGGAACTGTGATCCTAGCCCTCAGTCTCCTGGGTAGTAAGATCAGAGCTGTCTGTTTGTGTGACCTATGTAAGTATTTTTATTTTATTGTGTCAATTAAAGGTTTTCTGAGCATAAATGGTAGGGCTTCTCATGTCTACATTTTCTTCCTTAGAATCTCTTTTTTGTACGAGACACTTGGGCAGCATTTTGTCAACATGTTATTTGTTCTTCTGCTAGTGTGGTCATTTCCAATGTGGATTTGTAAGTTCTTATAGTTTTATCTCTATGGGTGGCATTGCCAATGTGTTCTGCAGTGGCATCTAGGTGTGCCTTTTCATCTCTTCCCTCTAGGCTTTTTTTTTTTTGCCAGTCCTGGGCTTGAGCTCGGGGCCTGAGCACTGTCCATGGACTTTCTCAAGGCTAGAGCTCTACCACGTGAGCCTCAGCTCCCCTTCTGTTTTTTTCTAAGTATGTGGTACTGAGGAATCGAACCTGGGTCTTCATGCATGCTAGGCAAGCACTCTACCACTGGGCCAAACTCCTGGCCCCCTCTAGGCTTTTGCCACGTCACCTTCCCACTAAGTCTTCAGTATTCCCTTCCCCTTATATTCTGGAAAAAATAATTGTTCTATTTTCCCCAAATATTTCCCCAAGACTTTTATGGAACTAGTTTTGTCCCTTAGATTCCAAACTCCATGTCTCTTCATCTTTGTATTTCTATTTTGCTTATCACTTTGAGATGATTATGTGAGCTGAAATTCTAGTGCAAGAATTTGTCCTCTGACTCTTCTATTTCAACCCCTGTATTATAATCCTGGTATCTTATGTAGTTTGGATCTTTAAGTCAAGTTGGCTGGGGTATAATGTAACCCCTATAAAAGTTACCCTGCTTTTCCTTTCATAGTTCTGTAAATTTTGACAAGAATGCACAACTGTGTAACCAGCACATGCAAGACACAAAGTGTTTCCTCTGGTTGAAAGCATTCCCTGGGGCTCTATGGTGATTTATCCCCTGCCACTCCCAGCCCTGAGAAGCCACTGACCTGTTTTCTTTTCCATATTTTTCTTCCTTTTTCAAGAATGACATATAGATAGCCAGGCATGGTCTCACTCACCTATAGTGTGAGACCATCCAGCAGTCTGGATGTTGAGCCAGTAGAAGCATGAGTTTCAAGCCAGCTTGATCTGCCCAGAATGACCCTGTCTCTGCTGAGAACAGCAAGAGATGGGGCTGCACACAGAATCGTCCAGTGGACAGTCTTGCAGGCCTGTACCACGTGGAAGCAACTGCACTCCTCTCCATTGTCAGACAGGTCATTATCTGTGCGCTTGTTTCATCGCTCGTTTATCTCCCTACTTGTCACTCGAGTAGGTGACCTCTCATTCAGCTCTGCTGCTAGTGCAGATGTTAAAAATATTTTTAAGCAAGGCTTTGTGTGGATATCGGATTCCATTTTTCTTGAAGGACATCACGGCAAGGTTCTGTCCTCTAACACTATTTACATGTGTTCAAGCATTTTCCCAAGGAAACCCACATATTTTTCAAGTGTGTTGTGTAGCTTTCCTGCCCGCAGGCACTGGGCCTGGTCAGCAGGTAATACAGCCTTGGTTCTTGGGTTGGGCGGTCCTTAAAGGGCAGAGGAGCATGGAGATGCTTGCCAGGACCAACCCTCTGCTGCTGCAGCTCCCTGGGCACTGGAGACCCTGGCCCCTCCGCCTCCCCCCGCGTCGGCACCCTCGGCTCTGACTGCCAGGACTCATGGGCAAGCTGTGCAGTCCTGATGTGAAGTCCTCCCCTTCGCCAGCCCTAGGCGCACTGCTGACACAATCCCATGATGTTTTCTTTTTTTGCCCCCCTCACCTACATGAAGCTGTACTCACACGTCTCCTCCGCAGCTCAGGCCATCTCAGGGGGAGTCACCACCCCCGAGCTCTCCCCACCTCCACGGCATCTTCAGCACTCTAGTCATACCAAGTATTTGTAATGAGCAAAGAAAAATGTCTCAGGAAGACTCTGCTGCCCCCGGCCTCCATTTCTTCCTGCTGCTCTGCACTGCATCGATACCACGTGCAGTACTTATTATTTTAGTGCTCTTTTTTGTTGTTGCTGTTCCTGGTGGACTGTAAGCTCCCTGAAGGCAGAATGTCTTCGTTTCTGTGTTTACTGGCAAGTCTCGAGGCGGGAGATGGAGTCTGTCACCCTGGAAGTGCACCGGGAATGTCTGTTGATTGGCTGAATGAACACGTAGTCATTTCGTGCTGGAAAAGTGGGCTTGCCTGGGGAGTGTTTGCCGGGCACTGATGAATGCCCAGTCAATGCCGATAACCACCGATTTGAAAACGAACGTGCAACACAGTGGAGACAGTTTCTCCAGTGGTGGTGGGCCGCTCAGCTAGGAGGACAGCGCATGTGGATGGTGGAGACCACTTAGGGTTTTATTATTTCCACCAATATATTGTTACAGGAGAGAAGAAGCAAGAAACCTAGAAGTATTAAATGGGAAACTATAAAACATAAGTAAGATAACAGTCCCGTAGCCAGAATCCAGTTGATATGTGGGAATAATTTAGAAGTCAAGCTAGGCTGAGGCAGAGGTGCTGGAGAAAGGAAGGGATGGAGAGAGCTTGGGGAGGGAGGAATCTGAAAGTCAAATTTCAAAGGTTTTCTCTGTCATTCGTGGGGTCAAAGAAGGCCTTTGAAGTATGTGATTGAAGTGGAGTGGATAAATATAACTTTGGACCCAAGGAGCTCAAAGCACCGGAAGAGCGGAGGTTTTTCTGTGAGTTTCATGAGGCCCTGTACTTCTGGAAGACACGTGCTGGAGAAAATGCTCTGACCCCCAAGGTCAGCGATAAATAAGAGGCAAGGATCAGAAAGTCACCAGCAACAGCACACATTATGATCTAGTTTGATAAGATCATTTTCCCAAGAAAAATGGAGCTTTTCACAGGAAGAGGAGAATCATAGAAAGTCTGGAAGGGAGTGGTGGGAAGAAAGCTGCAACAGAGGAAACACTTGAGCATGCAGCTTAGAAGCAAACACCTTTCGTATGTTCTGGGATTTTAGAAGTACAAAATATATACCTACATACATCTATATCTATCTCTCTGGTTGTTTTTTTTTTCCATACAGACTCCGACAACTGTTCCAAGACCATCGGGTCGAGAAACCAAATATGTAAGTATCCCTTTGACTGTACATGCTGCTTCATTTTCCTTTTATAGGATACTTGTGTATGTTTCAGAAGGAATTCATCCCTATCTCCTTTCAACTGAGTAAGTTGGCTTTTGCATCAATGGATGGATGGCATAGAATGATAATGGCTTGACTTAGATAACAGAAAATCAGGTCGTGTCTGGAATAAACCCTCAGGTCAGCTTCTCTGATACATTCCCTCGTAAGCTGGATTAGTATAGCTAAACGAAACAGGACTGCAACATCTGCTAAGTGTCAACACTTAGATGGCATTTTAGTTTTTGTAATTGCTTACTGTGCTTATTACAACACGGTCAACTCCCCTGCGTGAACATTTCTGGGGGAGCTGCTAGTTTAATGGACTGGCTGGTTTGTTGATGCCCTGCCGCTGGTAATCAAACAGAGCAATTATCACTTAGGTGTAGCACTGGGTAATGGTGGACAGGTACACATGGCCCGATGTGGAATTCAAGCGATGTGGCAGAACTCCGAGAGCGGCAGGCTGGCTCAGCCTCACCCCTAGTGGGGCTCTCCATCTCTCCATAGCCACGCCTCTGCACGCTTCCCGCTGCCTCGCCCAAACACAGGCCGGCAGAAACGAGACCGCTGTCTCTGAGGTGTTTTATAGTTCCTCTAAACCGCACAGTAAATGATTCCATTTTTTTCTTTTTGCTAATAGGTAGTTTTTGTCACTGTCCTGAAGAATAGTTATTAAATAGGTATTTTGTAATACCACCTCATCTTTGCATTTGACACATTCCTTCCTTCTTCCAGAAAGCAACTTATGAGCTTGGTGAAATTACTAAATTTTATCACATCTGGGGAATTATGCTTACGGGATGTGGCAGGAACATGGCTCAAAGCATTTCTTGGAAGCTCTTGTTGCCTCTTATTATTTGAAGCCTTTTTGAATAATGCTTTAAAAACATGCAAGTGTTTTGTAGGCTAGGCCTAAGTTAAAACCACAGTCTTATTTCTACTTGTTTCTGGGAAAAGCATGTGATTTATTGTGTGTGTGTGTGTGTGTGTGTGTGTGTGTGTGTGTGTGTGTGTGTGTGTGTGCTTGTTTATCCTTAGCTTTGGTTTTTATTCATAAAATGTAGATACAATCACTTTCTCCCTTGCCTGACAGAAGAGTTAGCTCCTGTCTCCTGGAGTCCTAACTCAGGAATGTTTTAGCATCCCTTCGCCTTTGCCATTGCTTTTGTTTTTGTCTGTAATTCATCCTTCCCTTCCTTCTGCCCATCTAGTTTTGGAAAATAGGTGGCCATTAGTGGCTGACACACCCTTCAGTGGACACAAGGAAAGCAAAGTCTTTAAAAGCATTTAAAGGTATTTCTGTATTTTTGTGACTGAGCTATTGTCCAGATGCAGGGAGCAGCTGCGAGTCTTTGCCTCTTGGCCTCCCTGGCTGTGCTCTCTCCTTGGAGACTTCTCGGTCTTGTTTATAGGATTGCTGGCTCCATGCTCTCCTCCCTGGCAGTCTTAATTTGATGATGGCTGAAATAACTTAGGAGGGTTATTCCAGAGTTAGAGATCACTTCAAATTATTATTGTCAATCTATTTCCAGATCCAATTAAAGCAGATTCACTTTCACAGCCCTGCCTTGTATCTATGAATCATTCGGAGTTAACATTGACTCACAGAACAAGCTCAAGGTGGATTGTAGACATTTATCTAAACTCTGACTCAGATGAAAATCTGGATCTTGATTAAAGTGAGAAGCATTGTTTATTTTTTTTAACTTACTCTTATGACTTGACATTTGAGTTGGCGTTTCAATTTGCCTGTGCCTTTGAAAGAATCATTTGAAGGGGAGTTGGCCATTTCTCCAGTGCCAGCTCATAGATTAGTCCTGCTTGTTAATACCCAATCTCAGTTGTTATGCCCACTAAATGATACCAGACATATGTATTTTGGGAACATATAGTGACATTTTAAAGCTGATACTTATTTCAGTTATAGGTCTTGACCTTATGTGAGCAATCTGCCTTAAATATGGGATGTTTGGATTTTTTAAAACAAACAACAGTGTTACAGTATTTCCGTGTTGGAATTCTAACATTTATATCACATGAATTATGAAACATTTCATCTTATGTATGATGTGGATAATTTTTTTTTACTATGTATTGTCTCCTTTCTCTCATGGGCATTCACAAGCAGCACTGACAAGTCTGCAAATTAACATTAGCATTAGCGTTTTACTATCTCCCCAAGTTTGGAGAGAGTTGGTATCTAAAGAGTCTCCTGCTGGATCTCGGGATGTCCTTCACTTTGGAGAAACTCTAAGATTAGATTCCAAATCAAGTGTCACCAGCTCTGCGCACAGAGGAAGAATTAAATCAGAGTCAAGGGAAAACATCTCACTTACTCGAGGTTCTACTCAACACATTAGAACTGACCACCCCGAGTCCCTGGTTCAAATGTCAGCGACAGATAGATCATTGCTGGCAGGAGAGCCAGTTCGTATTTTCTAGCTGTTACTCAGTTTTCCACTTTGATGAACGGATGATTTGGCTCATGTTTATGGAGCATCTACAGGTAGGTATATCCACTGAGAGGCAAATGAAATGGCGAGACCAGTGGAGGAGAGAATAAATAATCAAATCACTGAACCAGCACGATAGTACTTCCTTGTTGAAAAATCTGTGTTTCCTGATCAACCAGGGTGAGTGAAAATACTATCAGATTATTTGAACTCTGTGTGTGCATGTGTGTGTGAGTGTGTATGTGTATGTGAGTGTGTATGCGTGTGTGTTTCCCCCACTTATGGTGTATTTGGATTGCAGGCTAATTTAGAATAATTAAATTGAGACTTTGCAAGGTCTCAAAGTGTTAGCACTTCTTCAGAACTCTATAGGAACCTATTAGTTGGGCGTTGTTATTAAAAAAACTTCCGTTTTACAGAGGTCAGGTCTCAGAAGTCAGAGACTAGGCCTGATTCAAGCCAAGTGGGCTTTGCCTCAAAGCCTCTGTCATGGATAATGGTTTATTTTCATAGAAGCTGGACACAGCCTGAAGTTTTTAAAGTAGTTCATCAGCTCTGGACTGTGCTAGGGATAGCATTTAGGATCTGGAGCTTGCTGGGAAAGTATTCTACCATTGAGCTTTCTGCAAGTCCCAGTTACTTTTATTTATTCTTGAAGTCTAAATTATGTCTTAGTGCCTAATAATCTTCAGTTTGAACTTGGAATGAATAATTTGATATCTGGTCCTATTAGTGATTAATATGTTTTAATATATCAATGTGATGAATATAGCTTTACTCTTTCTAGGCTTTCAAACTGCTTGCTAATATGTAAATTTATTCACCATTTACCAGAGACATATGAGTGATTATGTCTCATGATACTCATTTTTAGTTTCTTCCTATGTAAAGAAGAAAATATTTTGTTAAAATTGCTAATTTATCATACTTTGGGTCTATCAACTTTCAAATGGAATTTTATTTTTGGTTGTGGGTTATACAACCCATATGATTTATATGAATTGCTACCTGGATGAATCCATTTCTTTCATGTGATTACAAAAAAATCTCAGTAAGAGTCACGTCAGAATATAATGTGTTTGGAATTACTACTAATTTATCAAACAGAAGTCCAACCTTTGTTGAGATTACATTTTATTGCTAACAACTTATATTCCTGCATATTTTCTATATTTCCTGAATCACTTTTAAGTGCCGGGAAAATACATGTGACAGACTTATTGAATATTAGAGAGTACACAGGTAAGAAGATCTCATTGTAATGAGTTTGAAGGACAGAAAGTTCCGTTAAATGAAAACACATATCTTCTAAAATATCACACAATATTGAAATATTGAAAGAATTGTGAAACTTTATTGACTATTTCTTGCTACCTATACAGATATTCAGATAAAGGTCACCTTTCCCATCTAGCCAGATCACATGTCTCTCTGCTGCCGTGTGCATAGCATATTTCAGAGGCGTTGCGTGTTAATGCAGCTCAGATTTTAGGGAAAAGGTACCTAAAGTTTACCTCTGGTTCCAGACCTCTCTTGAGAGGATGAGGTTGGATGAGTTATAGGGAGAGCTGTGCATAATTCAAATAAAATGTTCCACTCTTGTAAGCATTTGTTTCATTGTTCAGAAGTGTTTAGGAAGTGTGTGTGGGTATGTGTGTGTGCGTGTGTAAAAACTTGAAGGTGCAGAGCACCTTGGAGCAGAGTCATCTTGGATCTGCTAAACGAGGAGAAAGAAGACCTTATGCCTTCTGTCCTTTTCACCACCATTTTTTTTTTACTTTATCAAATCTGAGTTGCAAGAAACAGTGGCTTGACACCATGACCAGAGAGCTTGGCTATAATTTGTATGTCTCGACAGTAAGCTGTTGGGAGAAGGATTGGTTTCTCTAAAGCTGGCTTGGCACAGGTGGCACAAGACACTAATGTATATTTTTCAGTAGATTTCAAATGCTTCCCTTTTCCCTCAGTCTTTAAGTCTTTTAGTTTCTCTGTAACTTAAGTATAAGCTGTCTGTGGTGTACATTCCTGAAAACCCATACGAGGAAAGCTAATATGAGGCCAGGCTGGATGTGTAATGAGATCCTGGCTCAAACAAAATACAACTTTTTAATAGAATTATTTTGGGGGAATATGAATTTTGGCTTCCATACCTTTTAAGATGATTTGACTGCTCCATTAGTATTTAATTTAAAATACTCATTTATTTTCAGTGGACAACTGGTCTACTTAGCAAGTGTTCACAGAGTTCAGTGTGATGACAGGTGTGTGGATGACAGGTTCGATCTCACCCACGAGTGCTCTCACCTCAGCAGCGCGTTGTTCTGTGGTGGGGATGGTCAATGACAGTGCTGGCACTGCAGTCAACTGTCCCTGGCAGTGGACGCCAGGCAGAGTAAGAGGTCACGCTCCAGCCTGGCCCACGCGTTAGGGGCCGTCCTTTGCTCACCCTCATGCCGAGGTACACAATCCTGGACTCATCGGTGTGGAGAAGGCACGTGGGTCCCCACAGCTATGCAGAGTCGTGAAGAACAGGCTCACTGTTAGCCATGTGGGGGCAGGAGGTCCAGTTGCTGACAGGAAGACAGAGGGCAAAGCCTGCATATGGCGGAAAGCCCAGGGCCCTAGAATTCCACGCCCTTCGAACTCTCACTCGTGAATGAGGATAGCACAAACATGTTTTAAGAAAGAGTTCAAGGAATGCCTTGCAGGACCCCCTCACCCCAGTCTGTAGGATGGAAAAGCAGGAGGGGAGAGAGAAGTGGGGGTGATTGAAGTTCCTGAGGTGGCTGGAAGCTGCGGGGATCTAGCATGTGAATGTGGGGTCAGTAGTGGGATTATATTGTGGCATCATACACCAGAAATGGATTAGGAATAGATGTTCTTGTGAGAATAAAATTTTTTATTTTAATTAATTAATTAATTAATTATTTCCAGTCCTGGGTTTGAGCTCAGAGTCTGAGCACTGTCCTTGGACTTTCTCAAGGCTAGAGCTCTACCACTTGAGCCTCAGCACCACTTCTGGCTGTTTTTCTATATACCTAGGAATTGAACCTGGGTCTTCGTGCATGCTAGGCAAGCACTCTACCACTAGGTCAAACTCCCGGCCCCGAGAATAAAATATTTTTAAAAGAAGGAAATTATATTCATTCAAGTAGGGATCTAGTGACTAAGAGATACTACTAGCCAGTTTCTAAGGAAAACAATTTTCAAGGCCAAATTACTTCATTTTCCCAATCATGAAAATCTTATTATGCTTTTCTTTTTGTTATAAAGATGTTTTAGGGAAAATCAGGTTTGTTTCAATTCTCTATAAGTAAATATCAAGAATGTATGTTTAAGTAAAGCATGGAGTATACAAAAGAGAGCATGCTGAGTGAGCTTGAAGAGTTTTTGACTTTGTAATAGAGATGAAGGAGTATATGCATCATAATACCATCATACTGTGTGAGCAATTGAATAAAATGTGGAGGAAACATACTTCAAGGTCATTTGCCAAACTGTTAAAAATTATCTGTTGGTGACAACATTTTTCTTTTCCTTTACATTTTTAAAGTCCTTTACCGGGCTTGCATTATTCTAATAATAAAATAACTCCAAAGTAATGAAAACTATGGAGTTGTCATCGTCCTAACATATTAGTTTCATTGAATACATACCTTGCTTCTGTTTTGCAGGCAAACCTTCCTCCAGCGTCCTCTGCCGTGTCTGACAGTCAGCTGGTACGTACCATCTCCCTAAGCCTTCCAAGAGATCCCATTTCACGGGACAGCAATTTCATACGTGCTGCCTGCCAGAGTGTTTACATTCTTGTCCTTCAGAAAGGCACTGGTGCTTTAATAAAGGTCCACAGAGGTAAACCATTCCAGTGCACACCTCCCCCACCTTTTCCCTCTTCCCCTTCTCCCCACCTTCCCCCATCACACCACACAGTCCCAATAGCCTTTCTGGAAGAAACTGGTTGGGTCAGAAGAAAAGTGCTTCTGTAGCCTAGAGAGGAGAGTTCAGTTCTTGGTAAAGAGATCCCCCAGGGGTTCAAGGAGAAGAATGAGTGTGTAAGGATGCTCTGGCCTCGTGGACCGGAGAAGGAGATAGCCACCCAGGAGTGTAAGCGCATGGAGGCTTGAGCTCAGTGCCCAGAGAGAGAAAATTATGTGAAAGATAAATACATGCTACACAGAGAGTTTTGAAATTTCCAATAATCACATAAAAAGTAAACGAAACATAAACGCCTCGGGAATACATCCCCTTTAACTCCAGAGAAGCAGGAAGAGTAAATAATTGAAATATATCATAATTTCTACATGGGTTTTATCCATGGCGAATGGCATGAAAGATTTCAACACAATTTCAGGATGAAATTGATAGGCCTTTGTATGTTTTTGAGGGGCCAAGTCTTTGAAATGGGGGATGCCTCTAACACGGATAGCAGAAAACAATTGGGGTGGGGCTTGTGTGTGCATTGGGGCAGCACAGCTCTAAATTTCCAAATGCAGAATTTATAGGTAACATTTAGAGTGAAAGAGTACTTTTAAAAATGTTTCCTATTTCTTATTCTTCCTAGTTAGCAAATGTAAGGCGTAAGCTTTCTAGATACCATCCGTTAAATATTTTCCTTATGTCTTCAAAGTTTTACTGTCTAAAATATTCTAAATCCTTGAGCAATAGATCCCTCACTAAAACTTATGAAAATTACTACAAATCAATTTGATACCTAAAGGCAACTAAAAGTCACATTCTAAAACAGTCCTTTCTGTAGCAATCCTTCAGGTGTCTTGAGAAAACAATAGTTGATTTGTAGGAAAAGAAAAACAAACCATCCTGAGACTGGAGATGTGGCTGGAGTGGTAGAGCACTGGCTGAGCCCATGCAGGGCTCTGAGCTCCAGCCCGAAAACATCCCACCCCGGCTTCCCGGCCACCCACACCCTGCGTGCTCTGCGAGTCTTCAGATAGCCCTGCTCAACCAACAAGGCTAGGCCTGGGCAGCCATTCAGATGGTAGGGATAATGTGAGTGTGCCAGCTGGCTTACACCAGGACGGGTGCTGGAGCATGTCAGAAGACATGACCCTCCCTCCCTGCTGACCTCGCCCCGGGGGACCTCGGGTCAGTGAGGGGCTGTGGGAGGGTGGGGGGTCCACCTCCTAGCTGGGTGGAGAGCGCCTACAATGGTGTCATTTCCAGGCTCCTCTAGGGCTGAAGCTGTGGTTACTAAGGAGCACAGTGAACAATGGAGGGGTTGCCATGGCAACAGGCACCATCAGCACGGAATGCAGGGCGAGGAGCTCCCACTTTAGATAGGAAATATTACTGCTGTTCTGCTAATTTAAAAGATAATGATACGTATGTTTCTTGAGAGTAAGGTATAAAAATAAAAAATGTTCTGGACATATTCATATGGAATTTCACTCCATGTAGGATATAAAATAGAGAGTTTTGTTGGTGGTGGTAGTGGGGCTTGAACCAGTTCAAGGCTACTGCCCTACCCCTTGAGCCACAGTGCCACTTCCGGTTTTCTGGTGGTTAATTGGAGATAAGAATCTCATGGACTTTAGTGCCTGGGCTGGCTTTGAACCTTGATCCTCAGATCTCAGCCCGCTGAGTAGCTAGGATGACAGGTGTGAGCCACCGCCCCCAACCAAAATACAGATTTTTATGTGTCAGCTGATGAAATGTGTGTTGTACGACTGTGTGTGTGTGAGTGTGTGTATGTGTGTGTGTGTGAGTGTGTGTGTGAGTGTGTGTGTGTGTGAGTGTGTGTGTGTGTGAGTGTGTGTGTGCGCTACATTGGGCTAGTTTTTGCCTCGCTACTTCCATGAACTATTTGAAAAGAACAAATGTGTGTGTTGCTCACATCCATACGCGTATGTGATTGTATTAAGTATAGCAAGAACAAAAGCACTGCAGCCACATTTGGTCTGATGAGATAATCCTGTCTGGGCTCTCAGGAAAAGAGGAAGCATTACTTTGATTTATATGATGACTCCTCTGCACTTACTTCAGAGCTTTACTCTTTAAAGAGTGTTACTCTAAAGCGTTTAAGGCATTTCTCCACCAAGTTTTAAATTGCGTTTTAATCTCAAAACTCCCTTGAGACATAGGCTGGTTTGGGAAGGGATTACTATCAGGCAAGCTTATCACACAAAACAATGACTTTCTCTTGGTGCGATGTAATTACTCAGTCTAACCACTTTGACTTTTCTCTCATGACAACAGCCCTGGACTTACACTTCCTGGGATTGGAAATTATCCTATATCACGTTGTATGTTATTGATTAGTGACGTGACTTATTAAGTTATAAATTTGTTTATGTGATTTAATTTTTAATGCTTGTCCTCTGGAGTACTCTGGGGGATTCAGTTTGGGAAAATGTGACCAAAGAAGAATGCCTTTGAAATGATGGCAAGCATACACATTATATGTGTGCTGATAGCATACACAAAAGCTGACATGACAAGTCATTCTGATTGCACGGATCCATCTTTATGAGTGTCTAACTCTTAAGACGAAAATATTAGTACTATATGATATGGTGGAGTTAAATTATATAATAAAAACTTTAGTGTAAAATGAGAAGTTCATATTACAATGATTTATTTGCTTTTTAAGGGAGAAACATACTAACAGTAGGTTTATATGTGCACAAATAGAATAAGGAAACTCACTAGAATCTGTAAGAGAAAGGCACAGGGAACAGGAGAGGAGAGTAAGAAAGCAACAGAAATAAATGCATTTTCAAAAACTCCACAATGCAACCATAGTGGACCATAAAAAGAAAGCATTTGACAAATTGCTATAATGGCACAAGCTTAATTAAAACCTCAAATGGTGGAGCTCTGACAGTACTATCCTTTTAAAGCTATTCTAGTATATCATTGATATGGTGTTTCAAATTTAAAACGTAACCTGCCTGTTTGCTTGCTGCATTGCAATTGTATCAGATCAGCGTGAGCAGGGAGCAAGACAATTTGTCTAATTAATTAAAATACGTATGCTGTAGCTCAGAGTACCTGCTAGAGGCATGAACACTAGCAAAGTGCGTATGTGTATATGGGTGTGTGCGTGTGCTTTCTGTGTCTTCTGGAAGCTGCATGCTTTTGCACGAAGCTCCGGGAGCCCCTTCTGAAGCTGGTTTTCCTAATCCATCTTTGTAAAATCCACATGCTGGAGTAATTTAATTGTTCTGCCCACTGGAAGGGTCGCCGTGCACAGGGCAGGAACTATCGTGCCTTGCATCTCTGAAAGATGCAGAGATAACAGGAAATCGTTGCAGTGAAATAGAGGCTCACAGAGTTTAGGTGGATCCTCACAAAGCTGGTGCTTGTCGTTGTTGTGAGTGCTTTACAAGGGGAGTCACTCTTCCTGGATTTAAGTACTTGAGGAAAGATAAGCAAGACCTGGTGGCAAACTTGGGGACTCGGATGCCTTCTGCTCAGGGGCATCTGTCTGTCTCTGCTTGGAGCTGTTGCCTTGTCTCGTGGCTTAATGACAACAGGGGCCTAGGCCAGGTCAGTCCCACGTGGAGCTTTGCCCCTGGGACCAAAGCCCCTGGCAGGACAAGAAGAGGAGGAAGGGGAGAGGTGGCCTGTAGAGGAGCGGGCCCTCCGGGTCCAGCGCGAGCGCCTGGGCGGTGTGAGGGGGCCACGCCAGGTGACGGCTGGCTTTGCTTGGAGCTGCCACGTCATCCGCGTGTTTTACTGTAGTTCTGCCTGGTTCTGGCTGGGGTGCAGGCCAGGGGTTCAGGGGTGCGCCAGGCCGAGGCGCAGCAGGGAGAAACACAGTGCAGTGTCCACCACGTCGTAAAGGAGAGGTAGCAAACTGGCAGGGGCTCTCCCAGAGCCGCGCCGTGTCCTGCCGGGAGCCGGGCCTCCTCTTCCTGAGGGCTGGGACTCTCCCAGAGCCGTGCAGTGTCCTGCCGGGAGCCCGGGCCTCCTCTCCCTGAGGGCTGGGAGGCCTCTGTTGTCTGGCGCGGATGTCTTCCTCATGCTCAAGGCAGATTCTCCTTGACAGAACCCACCAGGTACGCCCCCTCGGCTCAGAGCATGCGATTGCTTATTCTCTGGCCACTGAGAGTTCAGTGTGGCCAGTTGTATTGTATCATATATCGTACGTTTCTTCAGCCGTGGGCCGTAAAGATGGCTCGGGCCCTCTGCAGTTATTTTATTTTATTTTAGCCAGTCCTGGGATTGGGCTCAGGGCCTGAGCACTGTCCTTGGACTTTCTCAAGGCTAGAGCTCTACCACTTGAGCCACAGCACCACTTCCAGCTTTTTTCTATGTATGTGTACTGAGGAATCGAACCCGGGTCTTCGTGCATGGTAGGCAAGCACTCTACCACTAGGCTGAATTCCCAGCCCCTGCATTTATTATTATTTTTTTAACAAAACTCTCATAGTTATATATGTATACAATTATAATTCTGTGGGAGAGTCTAAGTCATCTATTAGCTAACATTTCATGTTTATGAATAAATCCATATAAATTCCTTTGTTCCTTCCAATGGCTTTTCTTTTTACAATGTGTCAATAGCCCCATAAGAACAGGTGGCCTAACTGACGAGAGGGAGGGGTATACGTGGAAAAAGACAGCTTTGAGAGCAGAATCCCAGGCACAGAATGCTGCGTGGTCCCCCACTGCCGACATCAAGGCCCTGAGACTCCTTTTTAAGAACTAGGGAGCTCTGAGCGTCCAAGTGACATGATTTGTCGGGGGACTGAGTGATGTCATGCAGGAGGGGCATGGCTTACACTACTGTCACCTGTGGTGTGGTCAGCTGGGGTGTGAGCAGGTCATTCATGAGAGTCTCATCTCCGGAGTGTCTCTGTGGACCATGGAGTTTGCAATGGAGACTCCATCTCCTTCTGCAGAGTGGCTCTAGGCAGTGTCCAGTAGATGTCTGTTTTGGAGCTGCCAGGAAATTGTTCAGACTTTGGGGCACTTCAAGATGTCCTGTTAGCCAGGCATGGTGGCTCACATCTGTTATCCTAGCTACTCAGGAGGCTGAGATGTGAGGATCGAGTTTCAAAACCGCCCCAGGCACAAAGGGACCTGAGACGCTCATCTCCAATTAACCTCTAGAAAACGGGAAGTAGGTCTTGGTTCAAGGGTAGTGTGGTAGCTCTGAGCTGAAGTGCTCAGGGACAGTGTCCCGGCCCAGAGTTCAAGCCCCATGACCCACCAAAAAAATAAAAGTGCCCTGTTCCCAGCGAGAACAGGTTCCTGGGATGTTTGTCACAGTAACGCCCATCCACCATGTGGAGAGTCTTTGTAGGGTTCCTTCTCTATCTCTTGGGCTAGCTTTAAGAACAGACTCTTTTAGCATGGTTTTCCATCTGCAGTTGGTTTCCTTGACAGCATTATCATGACATTTAGGTCTAACTCCTGGGAGTCTACTCCAGTTTTAAAAGCACATAAAAATGAAAGAATGAGGCCAGGTGCTGGGGCTGTCATCTGTAACCCTAGCTACTCAGGAGGATGGGATCAGAGGATTGTGGTTCAAAGCCAGTCTGTACAAGAAAATGCATGAGATTCTCACCTTCAATTACCACCAAAAATCTAGAAGTGGAGTTGTGGTTCAAGTGGTAAGCCTTGAGTAAATTGAGTGATAAAGCTCAAGGACAGCACCGAGCCTTGAGTTCAAAGATCCAAGGTCAGTACCAAAAAAGAAAAAAGAAAAGAAAAGAAACAAGGAAGAAAGGAAGAGAGGGAGAGGGAGGAAGGGAGAAAGAAAAAAGAGGAAGCTCTCTGGGGTTAGGTGAGTTGCAAGCATATTGAGTAGTTGACATGTGATGGCTCATTTTATGGAATTCCCTAATCTGGGTGATCTTATTTCTTTCCTGTTTCTGTGTATACAGACTCAGCAAATGATATTTTCAAAGTGTAAACATGTTCCTCAAGTAATATGAGTTGACTGTGCAAAGATGTCACATTTATTAGAAATTCATGCATCAGTGTGTTTTGAAGTCTCCCCTTCCATCTGTGAAGTAGAAGTAACTAAGTAGAGATCTGTGGGATGGCATGCCAAAATATTCTCACATCATCTATCTATCTATCTATCTATCTATCTATCTATCCATCCATCCATCCATCCATCCATCTATCCATCCATCCATCCATCCATCCATCCATCTATCATCTCCCTCCCCCCTCCCTCCCTTTGTCCAGGTCAGAAGCAGGTTAATGGGATGAGCTCTAGTCTGAAGGGAAGTTGTCTAGGGGTTGGAGAACTTGCAGGTTGGAATTTGGAGGTCTTGGGTGGGGAGATCTGGCATGGAGAAGGCTGAGGGCGCTGCTCACCTCGGGGCTGTCGGATCTAGCAGATGACGACGTGTGAGCAGGCAGTTGGCCAGTCCTCCTGAGGAGAGCCACGCGTGCCAGCAGCCCTGCATGCATGCACCATGCCCGCCCTGCACGCCTGCTGCTTGGTGACTGGATGAAACACGCGTGGAGAGCTCCATTTGGAGCTGGAGTTGAGTACGTAGAGGAAGCCACATGCAACGCTCCTGTGTGGTAGGACCCCGAGGGGACGGAGGACAGTGATAGAACACGTGGATGCATGGCGTGCAGACCTGGGCACGAGGCTTGACTCCTAAGTGGCCCAGCGCCGTGGGTCAGCTGGGCTTGGGGGCTGTGGCGGGGCTGAGAGGCCAGCGGCCAGGTTCAAGGGCGGTGTGTGTCTAGTCTTCACTGTCCTCAAGCGGACTTCGTGCCTGTGAAACACTGACGGCCAGCTACAACAAACGAATGCGCAGAGGCCAAAACAACAACAACAGACAACAGCCAGCGCTTCAAGGATAAGAGGGATGATGGTGTGAAGGCCGAGTGAGAGAGGTGAAGGAAGGAGACGCCGAGCCCATGGCGTGCCAGTGGAATGCGACAACATAGGCACTGCGGGGAATCCAGAATAGAAGTGCTAGGGTCCCGCTCTTCTCCGGAAACCAGACAGCTATGACCGCCGGGAGCCTCCAGGAAACAAGCCTGGACTGCCAGCAACCCACCTTAGTCCCGGAGGCCCTTCATGCTAACCCAGCCCCAGCAGGCTCCTCTGATGCCACCCTCCGTGATGTCACCCTCCGTGATGTTGCCGGCAAGTCCTGTGGTCCCCTGAAGCCCTGCAGACGGCAGTGTGGAGACCCATGCAGGGCATTTTCCACCCATCTTGAGCTGTGGGTAGGATTTCTTTCCCTGCCTGTTGACACCTGCTCACACAGCCCCTGAAGTTTCATTGGTTTTGGTATCTGACGGCCCGAGTGCTGGGTTGCCTTGATTTCACGAAGGAGTAGAAGAGAAGGAAGCTCACCAGCAAGTCTCAAGGGAAGAGAGCAAGGCAGTCCATGCCTGTCACAAGTGGCTGCAGGGAAGGGAAACCTGGGCTTTCTTCTGCTGAGTTGAGGACAAAACGATTGCTCTCATTCTTTCTGACTCCACTGTGTGACTCTTTGTGCACCATCGGACGTCACATGCGTGTGTGTGTGTGTATGTGTGTGTGTGTGTGTGTGTGTGTGTGTGTGTGTGTGTGTGTGTGTGTGTGTTTTCCCTCTTGAGAGAAATCAGTGTCTTAAGTAGGCTATATCTGGTAGCATTTTCCCTCCACTTGTGACTTGCCATCTCATGAAACCAAGTATTTCAGGCAACATGCAGTCAAGACTGGAAATCCATCAGGTGCTTTCTAGAGCAGGGGCAGAGCACAGTGACCGTCTTCCTATGGGAAATGGGGTCGGGAAGAATAATCACGGCAAAATGCTCCCACAGAAAGAGCATCCCAACTTTTTATTGAGTTTTTATGCTTTTGGAAACTTATCAATCATCGCTGTGACATTTATCAGTGAAACAAGATTGCAGAGTTGGTGAAACATCACTTTAAATGGCCCCAAACTACAGCACTCTTTCTCTGTCAAATTAACATTGGGTACAATTATATAAATCATGAGTGATGGATAGATTTGGCTAAAACTCTCCTGATCGCAAGTGAGAGAAATAAAGTTCAGTGAGGAAAAAAAATGTATTCTGAGGGAATCTCAGGACAAGAAACTCAGCTGGCATCAGCCTGTTGGGGAGTCATTTCTGGAAAGTTCTATCATGTTTCTCAGACCTGAGCTGCTTCTCCAGGCACTTCAAACTTCTCAGTGTATTTGGTTTTTAAACTGCACTGAGGTTTCTCATAGCACCCACATTGATGTATTATATTATAGTTCCAGTCTCCCAAAGTAACGGCAGGGCAAATTAAACCAGTGTACCATAGGGTTTTTTTCCCCCTTCTTTTCGAGAAACTATATGTTTACCAGCTCTGGTTCCATCATAAGTAATATAAAGATGGCCTCTGAGGGCCCAGCTCTGTGGATTTGGGGGTTCCAGGAACAGCTTCTAGAAATAGGAACTTGTTCCAGGCACGGGGCTGTTCCAAGGCTATCTCACCAGGGCCACACTGCTTGCCTACCACACAGAGGCGCTGGGCAGCTAAGGGACAGATGTGAGGGAGGAGGGGCGCTCTGACGCACCCTGAAGAGGCGGCCTTTGAACACCCTAATAGGCCATGCTTGGAACTTGATTGTTGCCATGGTCACGCCACTAGCTCATGACGACTAGTTAATAATACTTCAGCTACCTTACATTGGCTTTCCAGGCTGCTTTTATCAATATGTAAAACGATATAAAATTTATATTTTGTGAGGACACCTAATGACTTAGTGACACTCATTTATTTGCTTTAAATGTTTTTTTTCCCTCTCTCATTAAAAAAATTTATTTGTGTTTCATAAAGACTAAACCTGGAGTCATTCGCCCAGTACCTGTAAGAACCAGAATACTGCTGAAAAACGAGGAAGAAGCTTACGAGCCCAATCCCTTCAGCAAATACTTGGAGGAGAGCAGTGGCTTCTTTTCTGAGCAGGTGAGAATGCACTGGAGGAAGCACTTGAGCATTAGATCATAGGAGATCTGTACGGTGTGTGTAAGCAAACGTGTGCTGGATTAGGATATTCTTGGTGACATCAAAGACCAATTTTGAGTCATCAGTGGGAAATCTTATGTAATTCCAGAATGAAAATTTGAAGTATGTCCATCAATCTTCTGAAGAATTTCTCGGTGTTGTATTGTTCGAGAGGCTAAGGCATTAGTCTCCAGGAAGACATGACAGCTCTGCACTGTGATTTCTGAACTCCTCACTCCGCGAGTGAGAAGATGCAGTGCTTTAGGTCTGAGGGATTAGACAAAAGTACTGACGCTGTAACAGGGCCAAGGTAATTTCCTGCAGGGGCTTGCTAAGTGCACGAGGTCCTCAGGTCACTTCAGACTGTTTTGCTTGTGTGTGAAGAGTCTGGGTGATATTTTTCCGACAGGCACTGTACAAGGAATGAGGGACGTGGTCAATGAAGGCTTTAGGAAGGGAAAGTAAGGTAAAGCATGTCATGTGTACATAGGCCCTGGCATGGAATAGGTGGGTGCCCTACCACTCGAGCCAGCCCCCCTAGCTCTGATGGCATTTTTTAAAAAGGATCTCTGAAACTCTAAAATTTACTCATTTAATTTAGAATTAAGTCTATGGTTAGCCTTGACTGTGCCTGAAACTCCTCTGTATCTAGAGAAAGTTCATGATGAAGTTTTATTGTGATTGATTCTGAATACATGATGAGCACAATGCAGATAAAGCCAGGGCTCAACATGTGGTTGCAGCTGCCTGTGGGCCTGGCAGTGTGGCCTGTGGTCGCAGTTGCCCATGGGGCTGAAGTGGGGAGAGGGGTCACTTGAGCGCGTGGTTTGAGACCAGCCAGGGCAGCATCCTGTGGGCCACAACATCCCGTGGTAGGGTCCCATGGGCCAGTCCCAAGCAGAGAAGAAAGCAGAGCTAGATGGGCTTCCATGAGCTTCTGTCCACTTTGTGACAGGTGCTGCCTGGCATGAAGTACAGAAGTTTGAAAACTTTAGAATGTATTAATATAACTAAAAGTATAACTAGAGGCAATTAATGTTAGCTTGGTAGAATAAAATAGGATCTTCAATTAAATTAAATAGACATGTGTCATCGACACAGAAGTGACCTTGCCTAATTCTACACATTGCAGACATGGGAAGCATTTCCTCACCACCAAAACCACTTAGGAAGTAAAGATCTACTGCATGCAGAATATAAATAGTTCAGAGGCTCAATGGGAAGTTTTAGATGGCATCAGACCATTACAGAAAGCTTGGACATAGTCTAGTGTTTACATGGGAAACAAACAAGGACCTGCTAAAATAATTTTCCTATGTCCATGCAACTTATATTCCATAAAATATGACCTAAGGCTATCTAGCAGTAATTTTGTTCTTTGGTACAACGGTAAACCTGTGCGTTCAGCTTCCTGAGTATCAAGCTAATCTGCCCAGAGATGCTCGTCGTTCACTGTCTTCTGGAATGAGGAATTCCTTGTAGAAGCTCAGCAAGCTCTTGGTATTAAGAATGGCCATCGATTACCATCGCTTCTCTAACTCTGTGACAAGTTCAAAGTTTTCTTTGTCTCAGAAGTATTTCCATATTAATCGTTGCTAATACCACCTATTTTGGGAATATCAAGTGGCCCCGGGCCCAATCCTCTTTCTGTTTTTTCAGCTAACTTCTTCTTGCTTGTCTCCATATTTGATGGGACATGATGGGACTCCTGTCTTCACCTCAGAGGAATTGAGTGTTTGGCATGATACTAAAAAGTGCTTTCTAGGCTGTGTGCTGGTGGCTCACACCTGCAATCCCCGCTAGTCAGGGGGCTGCGATCTGAGGATCATGGTTGGAAACCAGCCCAGGAAGACAAATCTGAGTCTTTTCACCAATTAAACAGCAAAATGCCAGACGCAGAGGTGTGGCTCAAGTGGTGGCGTGTCAGCCTGGAGTGAAAAAATGTGAGGGAGCACACCAGGCCCTCCCTGAGTTCAAGCCCAGTGTGCGCGCTCATGCACACACACACAGGCAGGCACACACACAGGCAGGCACACACATGCACACACTCCACACTCACATGCACACACACATGATTTCCAAACGTCCCTTACTTACTGAACTTGTCCAAGAGAAGGAATCATGACAGAGCCCCCGAAGCTCAGCCGGCCTGGGCGCGCTGGCCCCGCCTGAGGGCCCGCAGGCCTTGGGTGGCCTGGATGGGCCCCGCGGCCTGCATGGCCAGTTATTTATTGTCTCAGCGTGGCGACGCCATCAGAGCCTGTGCCCAGGGAAGTAACTCCAATTCAGCTGCAGTCACTTCTGTGGTCTCATTCCCAGCTCCCACCGAGCAAACTGAATGGTTTCCAACTTGGTGGATCTTACCCACCCACGTAATAGAGAATTCTTTCGCCAGGCAGTTGGGCCAAATTGAAACCACTCACACTCACCGATCTGCCTCGCATGGGAACCGTTCCCCATGGCGGGAGGTGCTGGATGGGATTGTTCAGTCAATACATTCTCCCTTGCCCAGTCACTGCCATGAAGTACGATTCCAGAACTTGGTAACAAGATGTCAGATGCTAAAGATGGCGGGACTAGGCAGAGATGCATTTATTGTGGCTTCGACAGGTCCAGCTGGGAAGGGCTTCGAGCTGATTTTGAAGTGAACACTTGCCTGGCACGAGCTCCACAGTGCTAAAAGGAACCTGTGAAGACAAATGTATTAATCAAGTCACAGAGACTTATTATCGCACAGCTTCCATATCACAATAGCTTGGGTCAGGAAGCGGTGTTCTGTGGTAGTAGGCAGATTCAAAAAGAGGTTTCAGTGAATATGAGGGTTTTCTGAAACCATCTCCATGTCCTTCATGTGAAACTTCACGGTCTTTTTGAGTGATAGCAAAATACCTTTACACCTCACCTTATGCATACAAATTCCCATGAAGATGATGTCATTAAAAACAGCCTTCTGTTATGAATTAAAGGCAACGTTAGCAAATAAGGGATAAAATGCACTGGACAAAAGCATCTCCGGGGGATAGACGGTTCTGGAAGATCAATCTTAGAGGGGCACAAAGTCAATACAGAGCTGGCTGATTCTTTTTTCTTTTACTTTATTCTGGCTACTTGTCTGTGTGAAGAGCTGGGTGATTTTTAAAATTTATTCTAACTGCTTGCGAGTGTGAGCAATATAGCCAGTGTTTTCTGATCCTTTTATTGCATCAAACTAAAGAGAATTTCTACACTGACAATAGCAAACTTTTCAGCCGTATAAACAACATAGACTATGTCACATACAAAATGTTGCATCAGATATTTCTAGATAAACTATGAGGCAAAGCTTTCATGTCTTTCCAAATGAATAGTTCAGCCTATACACTTATGGTTGTTATTTCTTAAAGCCCTCAGGAGCCAGAGAAAGTAATCTGGAGAGGATGAAAGAGAGCACATCATATTCTTTGATTTTCCCAGAAGGTCAGGGGAAATATTTTCCCTTTTCCCATTAAGACAAATAATGATTCTTGGCATGTAATTCCTTTTAAATTTTATTTTTCCTTCTAATGTGCTTTCCTATGGGGAAGACCAGGCTTTTGTGTTAAGGGACCATTTAGCAAAATTCCTCCACACTGTTCACAAAGAACATAAAATGGTAATTATAGGGAATTTTCTTCACTGTGGTTTTTCGTTTCTTCATTTCTCCTGGATTTTGGTAGACAGTGTGACTCTGTGCTTTGCCCGCCATTCGGGTTGTGTGACTCAAATTCTATCTGATGATTTAAGTTGTCCTTTGGCCAAGGCCTTCAACATCTCTGCCTTACCTCACCACTGGGGGAGTCCTTAGGCAAGCACCTTTGTCACTGGGGCGGCAGACAGTTATTGAATTTTATTCTCAGTGATCCTGGCTTTGCCAAAAATGACTGCATTTCAATGCTTGTTTTTCCCGTGAAGACAGTCCATTCTCTTCTGTCATAAATTTATCTTTCGTGAGAGCTAACCTCTTACTCAGAAACATATTTCAGTGAAACTGCTATGCAAACCCTTTTTGACTCTATAGAAACACAGTGGTTGGCGGGGTTGTGTTTTCGTTTACCTGAGAGAGAGAGAAACTGAGGTTTCTTGTGGTGTTGGAAGGATTAGGCTGAGGTTTCCTTGCATTTCACTTGTCCCATCCTGCACGTTACCTGAATGATACTCCACCATGCGTATAAGCCACGTGTGTCAGTCCACTCCTCTGTAGTGGGTAGCTGGCCTGATTCTGTACCTTTGCTCTTAGGATAAATGACAGAAACGAACATGGTTGTGCCAGAATCTTATCAGAAACTAATGTCCATCCTTTCGGGAAGATACTTAGACCACGGCGTGGACTTCCTTCAGCATGTATTAATTATGAAAGGGGTTCATTCCAACGCAATCACGCATCCATAGGCAGGCCCCAGCCAAACGCACCCCCCACTCCTCACTCTTCCTCACCCCTTCTTAAACAATTCCAACAAGCCTCTGTGTGAGCCTCATAACGTGTATAACGTGCCTGCGCCTCTCCACCCCTTCTCCTTCTGCTGCGCCCCACAGCCCGGCAGTCCCCAGGGACTCCTCCCGTCATCCATCCGTGTGTGACATCCGCGTGTGACTCCTGAGTGTGACGCCTGTGTGTGACAGCCCTGTGGGTGTGACACCCTGTGTGGGGCCCGTGTGCTCTCTGTCTGTCTCTGTCTGGTTCTTTCCTGTAACATGACGACCTCCAGTTCCTTCTATTTTCCTGCAAGTGATGTGATTTCCTTCTTCTTGATGGCTGAGTAATACTGCCCCGTGCACTTGTATGCAGTGCCATTTTTATCTCCTCCTAGGCAGACGTGTACCTGCGCCGGCTCTGTTGTTTGGCCAGGTACAGAGTGTCCCGCAGACGCAGCGTGAGGGGTCTCATCTTGGTATGGTTGGTCTGCTCTTGGTTTTCTGAGGATTCTCCATACTAAGCTCCACCACAGCTGTGCTGGGAAGGTTCCTTTGGCCTCAGGTCCTTCTCAGTATTTGTTTATCTACTTATTTTTTCTGGGTGACAGCCATCCCGGCTAGGCTGTGATGGAATCTCAGTGTAGTTTTGATTTGTTTTTCTCTGACAATCAAAGTGGTTAAGCATGCTTTTGGATTGAGTTTTGGTCATTTCAAATTCATTTGAAAAGCGTGAGTTGCCCGTGTATTGTTTGGAATATTTGTTCTCTGAGCATCTAAGGTTTTAGCTCATGGCCTATAGTGAATATTAATCATCTGTCAGAGGAGCATCTGGCAAGGCTTTCTTCCATTCCAGATCAAAGTTATCTCTTCATTCTGTTAATTATTTCTTTTGCTGTGTGAAAGCTTTTAATCTGATGTGAGCCCATTTGTCAGCTCTTGAAATCATTTCCAGAACCATCGGCGTTATATTCAGAAAACCCTTCTCCAGGCCTGTGTCTGACATTGCTCCTCTTGTGGTTTTCCATTGGATTTAACGTTTTAAGACTTACCTTAAGGTCTCTGACCCACTTGAAGTTTCTTTTTGTCATGTGAGAGCCATATCCCAGCAGATCTATAGAAATAACCATGTGGGTTTTGTTGTCTTTGTGCAGCATGACCTTTGTTGACTTGTGCCGGTCAAGGTGTCCTTATGTTCATGCTGGAAAACAATCGGATCCTGGCACATGCTCTTATATCTCTTTTTTCAAGGGTGTTTTCCAGTGAGCTCTTGAGGAAGTCTGTCTATAGTTGTTGGTTAAAAAAGTTTTTTGGGGGGCCGAGAGTGTGGCCTAGTGGTAGAGTGCTTGCCTAGCATGCACAAAGATCTGGGTTCCATTCCTTAGTACTGCATACACAGAAAAAACCACAAGTGGTGCTGTAGCTCCAGGGGTAGAGCTCTAGCCTTGAGAAAGCTCAAAAGCAGTGCTCGGACCCTGAATTCAAGCCCCAGGACGGGCTTGGTAGCTAGATTTGTTTTCCTTTTCTATGGTAGCACCCCACTGTTTGGTTTACTATAGCCTTTTGTTGTTGTTGTTGTTGGTGGTGGTGGTGGTGGTGGGACCTGAACTCTGGGCCTGGGCGCCGCCCCTGAGCTCTTCACCCCAAGGCTGGTGCTCTTCTCCTTGAGCCACAGCACCATTTCCAGTTTTCTGATGGTTAATTGGAGATAAGAGTCTCATGGATTGGTGCCTGGGCTGGCTTTGAACTGTGATCCTCAGACCTCAGTCTCCTGAGTAGCCAGGAGGACAGGTGTAAACCACTGGTGGCTGGGCCTTACTGTGGATTTGTCAGATATTTTGATAGCAGATAGAATGATATAAAGAACATTAAATACGATGAAGAACATTAAAAATATAAGGCTGGTTTTTCTCAACCTGTGCAAGTGAATTAGAAGATCTAATGGTATTTCTCACTCTGAAAAAAAGATGTTGAATTGCTTGGCAGATCATAGAATTGAGAGCAGTTTTAATGTGGTCTATTTAGCTTGCTTATATACTTTGATTTTTTTTCTGTAAGAAATCACCTGCTGTCTTATAATAATATTTAACCTTAAAAATGACAAAAGATCTACAACTGAAAAAGTAAACATTCTATTTGGTGATAAAATCATTATTCTTAAAACTAATATCCATTAGAAGGCAAGAAATATAGTTAAAACATTTTGAAACAAAAATTTAACTCTATGTATGTTCGATACATGAACAAAATAGAATGCAAATTAATTATTGAAGAATCCAAGTTGGAAGATTCAACAATAAGAAATAACACAGGAGAATTTAGAGAACGTACTAGTTATAGAGAAATCCCTATTGTATATACATGAAAAGAAGAGAAAGAATCCATATGGTCTGAGGAAAGACAGCTGGAAGCACAAAATCTACAGAAATCATTAATTAGCAATGCAGTTTTTTTGTTGTTGTTGCTGGTTTTTTTTTGCCAGTCCTGGGCTTGAGCTCAGGGCCTGAGCACTGTTCTTGGACTTTCTCAAGTCTAGAGCTCTACCACTTGAGCCTCAGCACCATTTCCGGCTTTTTTCTATGTATGTAGTACTGAGGAATCAAACCCGGGTCTTCGTGCATGCTAGGCAAGCTCTCTACCACTAGGCCAAACTCCCAGCCTCGTGAGAAATGCAGTTTTTTTAAATGCAGAAAATAGCAAATTTTTAAAGAAAATGTTAATAAAAAGGGAGAAAACATAAAATACAAAGTAAACCTAGAAACAGTCATTATGTGAGGAACACGAGAAACATGAGGCTTGTTTCTCTCAACCATATGCAAGTGAGTTAGAAGATCTCATTGTATTTCCAATTGTAATGCAAATACCTATTATTCACCAAACACAATTATTCGGAAAATATGAAGAAAAAAGTCCAGCAGGCCACTTGTCCGAAGCAAAGGAAAGCAAACCAAACAAAAAGCTGAGAGTCATCACGGCCGAGTCTAACCAGACCGCAGGAAGGTGTTCTCCACCACTGGGCAGTGAAACAGCCACAGCCACCAAATAGCTCTCCTGCAGCTCAGGGCTCTCCAAAGCTCTGTTCTCCATGCTAGGAAAGCTCCGAGAGGACGGACCCCAGACAGCAGAGAAAGGGGCACGGAAGCCAGCATGCTCATGGGCTTTCCTTCCCCCATTCTTTCCTTCCTCCATTCCATGTCTGTCCTGGCTCCTGGGCCAGCTCTGGGCCCTGCTCTAATGGTTCTTTGTGGCTTTCTTCTCCCTAGGGTGTGACTGTCCCTTCCAGGCGGGTTTCGCTCCATCCTTTGTATCAGACTAAACTCTCTCCTCCTGCTCAGTCTCTGCTGCAATCCCAGCCGCTCCTGCAGGCTGAGCGCCTTAGCCCAGGACCCTTCAGCCACCTGTCCTCCTCCTCCCTGCTGGACAAGCCGGAGAGCGCCCGGCCCCTGCTCAGCCTGGGCGCTCACAGCAAGGTGAGAATCCTCCCAGAGCCTTCATAGGCTTTGCTCCCTAAAGGGAAATGTGGAGGGAATGGCATTGAGCTTTCCATGCATGGCTAGAAGTTTAAGTAACAAAGCATTTCCTGACCTCTGCTCCTCCCTGCCTCATGCACCCCTGTGGGGCCGCGTGGAGAAACCTTCTACTAACTGACCTGATGCCTTAGGTGGTCCTGGGCTGGTCCTGGCTCAGGGGCCTTTCAGGTTCCTGGAAATCCAGGGATTCCATGAGCAAGTGCTTCGATTTATGCCTGGTAGTCAGGCATTTCCTTAATCACTCTGGTGTGTGTGCAACTAAGATGACTATTGTGCTTCATTTACACCTGTATCCACCTTATACGTGCATATTTCAGGGTTGACTCAGAACATGAACTCTTCATGTGCTTATGAGACTGAACAAGCGAAGCACATTTAGGGTTGGCTTTGGCACCCGGCCAGGGCTGGGATAGCGGGAAGAAGCAGTGCAGCCTGGGGCGGCAGGGACTCAGCCCTGAGCTTCTGCCGAGACTGGACCTCAGTGGATCTTTCTGTCAAGTTCCAAATCCTGTTTAAAAGCATTTACCTTGCAAATTACGTTTAATGAAATACATTTCTGTAGTTAAAAGTTAATCAAGGTCATCTTTCGAGATGTGATTGGATGTAATTGCTTGGGCCCTGAGACATTTATTATAGAAATAATGTTCATAACTTTAAACACATCCAGCCATCCAAAAAATGAGCACTGGCAGATGAGGATGCATTAGCTTCTTATATTTTATCTACAGTGACTAAGCTATCAGTCTTGAACAAGCAACTTTTAAAATATCCATGTTCTGCCAACCAAGTTCATGATGACATTTTTATGACTTTTGGTTATTTCTTGCTCTTGATATTTGAAAAAGAAGTACATCAGGAAGAGTGCAATACTTAAAAAATGTTTTTATATTGTTTGAAATTCTCCAGGATTGAGTGTTGCCCACATTTATGAAGACCATTTAGTTGTTAGGGATAATAATTTAGATAATAATATAGTTACATTTCTTATAAATGATCATCTCTGAGAGGATTGTAATTCATAGATATCAATGACAGGAAATAAATCTCTTTGGATAGTTTCTCAGTGTTTTTTTTAACTGTTCAGCGAGGACAGACTCCACATCTCATTTGTATTTTAGCCTTTATTTGTTCATGCTGCAAAGAACGGTTATTTTTATTAAAAGCCACGTGAGCTGGGCATGGTGGCCCTGCCTGCCATACCTGACACTTAGGAGACGAGGTGGAAGGTCCCTGGGGCCAGTGAGTGTGGGGGTAGGCTGGGAATCACAGGGAGGCCCTGCGTCTCCAAGTTCTAAAAACATGAAAGCTGTATGGGTTGGAAGAAATATTTGCATCTCATACCATCTTCTGAACCAATTCCGCCTTCCAGAGTCTGAGATTTATTGATATTTATTAAAGAGCCATTTAGACCCAAAGTACTAATATAAAGTGTTACGATCCTACCCTTCAGTCAGACATCTTTTGTTAGTGGATGACTCAATTGCTTAGTCTAGTATCTCTATTTCTCCTATTAAGATCTATGTAAAGTAACCAACTTAATATCTATGTTTTGGGCCAGGAGTGTGGCCTACTGGTAGAGTGCTTACCTAGCATGCATGAAGACCCAGGTTCAATTCCTCAGTACCACATACAAAAAGCTGCAAGTGGTGCTGTGGCTCAAATGGTAGAGCTCTACCCTTGGGAAAGTCCAAGGACAATGCTCAGTCCCTGAGTTCAAGCCCCGGGACTGGCAAAAATATCTATGTTTGTAAGGATACAGCTGAAATTGAGCCTGTTTGCCTTTTCACCTGACCCATCTCCTTTCCTGGAATTGTAAAGCCTGAGCTGCCATGGAGATGAAGTTTCCCCAAATGCTCCCCTTAGTGCACATCTGACTTTACAGGTTTATTTCAGGGCTCATCTTCAAGGGCAGGTCTTCCCAGTTTCCCCTCTGGAGCCCCAGACCTGATTATTTATTGGTCTTCAGGCTCTCTCATCACAAGGGGTGACAGGTTTCAGTCTTCCATTGCTTCTCCAGTAGTTTCCTCTCAGACCCATCGGACCCCTCCTCTCCTTTCTGTCCTCCAGGGGCTTTAATATGACCTCACAGGTCGTCTTGTCTTGTGTAAACCACGAGGTCCACCTCTCATTCTTCCAGGCCCATGAAGGTTCGCAGTCTTTGCAAGGACTCAGGTAGCCGGTGGAGCAGCGTAAGGCTTTGTATCAGTCTATTTGAGTTTATTTCTCAGTCCTGCCTCTTCCACACTGTGTTCTCAGGAAGCCCCCCAGCCTCTGCTCTGCCTCTTCCACACTGTGTTCTCAGGAAGCCCCCAGCCTCTGCTCTGCCTCTTCCACACTGTGTTCTCAGGAAGCCCCCCAGCCTCTGCTCTGCCTGCCTTCATATTTATCTTCAAAGTGGAAATTATCGCAGTACCACCTGATTACAGTATTGTGAGGATAAGATAGACTAGTTTGTGTAAAGCACATAAAACAGTGCCTCACCTAGAACGGTTGCTTAGACTTTGCACTGCTAAAATATACAGAGTAAGCAACTGTTGATGCTGGCCTGATGTCACATCATGTTCTGTGCAGAACCACACAACTGTTGCAAGGTTCATGTAAAGGGTAGATCTTATTTCCAAGCACCCAGATGTGTCCTTTATTGCTCTAGTGAGTTTTCCTTTCTTCACCAAAGGCTTCTTCTTAAAATGCATTTTAAGAAGCAAACAACAAATACCAAGAGGTGCACCTCTCCTTTTTTGGGGGGAGGGCGGTCATGGGGCTTAAACTCAGCCTGGGCACTGTCCCTGAGTAATTCAGCTCAAGGCTACCGCCCTACCCCTGGAGCCACAGCGCCACTTCCCATTTTCTAGAGGTAAATTGGAGATAAGAGTCTCAGGTCCTTTTGTACCCAGGCTGGCTTTGAACCTTGATCCTCAGATCTCAGCTTCCTGAGTAGCTGGGATTACAGGCGTGAGCCACCAGGCCCGGCAACCTCTCCATTTTCTGTTGGGGAGTGGATGTCATTCAGAAAGGTACACCTGTGGGAAGCACGATTCATATGTTGCCATGGCCACTCAGCTCTTTCCTTGGCCTTCACGGAGGAAAACTAACATATACATGCGGTATAAAGCCGGAAAGCTGAACGCTCTCTATCACTTTCATCCCTGTATCCACGCATCCAGGCTTTCTTCTGTCTTCTCATCTCTCAATCTCTAGGGTCTGTCTGTTTTCCTAAAACAATTCCAAGTTCCCATTTTTCTGGTCTGCCTTAAACATTCTGGACGCATCTCAAAGTTGTATGCATTTCCTTAGCCCACTGCATTTCCTGTGGTTTCACATGATCGAGTCGTGATCTTTGTCACTGTGTCCCTCCAGTCTCCACCAACCCCTGTCAGTTCCATCTTTTGAAAAGAAATATTTTTAACTTTCTACCATCAGAAAACCTTTTAGCAAATAAATAATTATTTTAAGACAAATATGAGTTTATCTCATTGTCTCCTTTCATTAGCAAGTGTCCCAATTGGGTAAAGTAACTATAAGTCATTCTTTCCCAGTGAAATACACGTGAGAATTCATTGCAGAGCCCATTTATAATGCTGCTGGCTGAGCTGCTCTCGTCTATCCAAGAAGTCTTATATCTGTATTTGAAAGGAGAAAAGCAACCCAAATTCTTGCTTTAATGCTCTTACTCTTGAAATGATAATTACAACAGCCCAGAGAATATCTGTCACGTAATTACCAAGATCAAGTGAAAGAGGCAAGTGAAACGTTCACCTTGTGTCTTACTCGGTTTTATCCACCTTTTGTTGACATCTAGCTTTATGAATAAACTGTCGATGCTGGAGTGAGCAGGCAGGAAGAATGGCCCTTCTACTTGAAATGACTTTTTTCTTTTCACATCAACATTGTTATTCCTTTAGTCCTTTCTGTTTTTACTCACACACACACACATTCCTTTTGATGTCCACTTCTCCCCTGGTGTCTTGCACAGGAAACTCTGCCAAGCACAGGATTTATGGGCTTGTCTGCACCATTTCTCCAGAGCTGCCTGGGTATTTTCTGTGCAGAGAGGGGAACCTTTGCACCAGTGCCACTGCTCTAGTTACACCATTCGTTTCTGTCTCTTCCACAGTCGTCACAGGGGTCTGGGGTTTACTTCAGAAGATGAACCCTAATGCCCAAACTGGGGTGACTGTGTTACAGTTGACAGGAAACTCCACAAAAGTATGAATTCTTGACTCTGCGAGGGACTTCTCAGTTCAGAGCTTCTCCATTAGACTCGAGGGCCTCAAAGGAGGAACACTGATGAAGGCTCACTGCACTCCTAAACTGACATGTGGAATCGAAAGCACCTTTGTAGTTGTACAAAAATTACTATTCCAAAAGTAGATTTTACTTCCCACAAAATGCCATGTGTCTCCCATGATAACAAATGACTCCTCTATTGCCTTTTGATTCTCTAGTGACTCAGCAAGGAAGTGAACTTCATTATGGAAGATAATTTTAAAGGCAAATTATTTATATTGAGTGATTATGTGTCAGATTATAATTGTTCTTTAAAAATTTAGTAGCATCAATTAGTTGTCCAAAGAGATTTCATTTTATGGGTGCAATGTATCTTGATCACCATCAATCCATCCATCATTACTGAATTTTTATTCTCATAGAACTCCCGATTAGAGAGGGTTGGGGGGAAGTTGGGAACAGATGGGAGCCATGGTTAGCAGAAGGAACAAGGTCTGTTGTCTAGAACATGGCAGACTCGGGAAGCAATAACGTAGACTATGTTTCAGCTAGAGAAAGGACTTAGAACCATTTCCCACAAATACGTGACAAAGGCACAAGGAGGTAAGTGTGTTTGCATGATTGAACACTGCACTTGTATGCATGATAGCCACACAGATTCAACATTTTTATGTCAACCAAAACCTATCAAATGAGCAAAATGGACCACCACCCAATAAGTCCAGGAAGTGAAACGTTTACATTCAATCATCTATCTATTAGATGAAATAATAGAATTCATTAGACTTCGTCTTAAGTTGTTGGAGTTAGCTTTTAATGAAGATTATCCTCACAGGATTGTAATATGTGCAGTTGGCCCCAAGTGTTTAGAGACTTACTATCCTGGATTATTGAATCAGAAGGCATATTTTTTCCTGTGTACTCTAATAATCGTTAAAAGTAATTTCTTTATGGAAAAATACAGCTCCCAACATGTGCTTTCATACGTGTTTTTTTTTTTTTTGGAAGAAAAGAGTGTTCTTTGTGGAAAGATGTAATTACAATGTTTCATATTTGAATGACAAGAAAGAGAAGGCATTTTATTTGCCATGTTTTGTGTTTGTGATGTAACAGAATATCTATCCTAGATGTTTCCGCGCCTTTTCTCAAAGCTGTGGCATTTGAGATTGTAGATTAAGCAAGAGGAAACCTACCTCCTCTGCGATGGCAAAGGGTGAGTGAAGGAAGCGCAGAGAAGGAAGGGAGGGAGAGATACCGGACAGAGGCTGGGTCTGAGGCCGGCCTCCTCGCCCTCGCCTCGCTGCCTTCCCGGGACTGGGCTCTCCTCCCTCTGTCCCACGGCTTTCCACTCTGTCACTGGTCCCTTTCCACATTGGCTCCCCCACTACCACTCACTTCGTTTCTCATTTGTGTTAGAATCTAGTGCCTTTGTGGTTTGTATTGCTTATTCTATTGGCAGCGTCTTGCCTGGTATTACCATCCCGGGTTCACTCAGAATTGCCACGAGGGAGTACGAGTGAGTACACAAATGGGTTCAAAGCCAAAACGCACGGACGTTGTTACAAAGTATAAGCTAAAGACTGCTAGTGGCTTCCTTGAAAGGAGACTCCCTTTGTGAGATTTCTTCACGTTTTTAGCAAAGACGGAGACCCCATGGGGAGGCAGGACCCAGCAACGCCTCTGCCTCTTCCCTCTCGTGGAAGCTGGCAGCATGTAGATCTAGGGATGTGACACCCCTCTGCTAGAGTCCCCGTGGAGAACCCTGAACAGCAGGCCAGGCAAGCCAAGTGACCTCATGCGAGGTCACGAAGGCCTGGGCCAGCTCACACCCTCATCGCCTACACAAACCAAGAGGAGAGACTTAGCAGCTTCTGTGGTTTTCCTTCTTAATTCCATGTGAAGTCTAGCAGCCCTGAAGTTTAGAAGAGGACACAGCACCATTATTTATTCCTATCACAGACATTTATTGATGATCTGTTAGGTCCCGGGCCTCTCCTGGGGCTTGGCATGCCTTAGGAGCAAATCAAGACATAAAAGACCTCCCTGGTGCGTATTTCTATTTAGAAAAAAAGAAACAAAGCAAGAAAAGAAGTCATGACTAAATAAGACTATTGACAGCTGCTGGAAAGCAGAGGCGGGTGCCCTGTGGCCTGGCTGGCTCTCTTCTGACGAAGCAGGGAGCATCGCCCGAAGGCACAGTGTTTGGTCTGAGATCTGAGAAGAGGAGAGGGTGAGGGCTGCACTGGGCCTCCAGCGCCAGAGAGGTCTCCGTCCCCAAATCTGCCGGTGAAACGCGCTGTCTACCATGGCCAGGACGTCCATTTGAGCAGATACAGCACCAATGCCACTCAGGCTCTGGAGCTGGGCCAGGCCCCGCCTCGACCTGGGGCACAGACTGGCAGGCGTGGGGTTTGTTCCTAGGGCCAGCACGGGAGCTCTGGGCAGAAGCTGGTTCATCAGGAAGAACCTCTAACACAGACAAAAACTGAGTAGCAAAGGACAGTGGAGCCACTGCTGGCCCCTGCACTGTGGAGGCCGGGCAGGAGAGTCGTCAGAGTGCGGGAGTTCTAGGCCCGCCTGGGCAACAGGATGAGTTGGTGTCAGAAGGAAACATAACAAAAAGTAATTGACGGGGCCGGGAGTGTGGCCTAGTGGTAGAGTGCTTGCCTAGCATGCACGAAGACCCAAGTTCAATTCCTCGGTACCACATACATAGAAAAAAACCCGGAAGTGGTGCTGAGGCTCAGGTGGTAGAGCTCTAGCCTTGAGAAAGTCCAAGGACAGTGCTCAGGCCCTGAGCTCAAGCCCAGACTGACAAAAAAAGGCAGGGGGCAGGAGTTTGGCCTGGTGGTAGAGTGTTTGCCTAGCAGGTACAAAGAGTACCACATACATAGAAAAAGCCACAAGTGGCACTGTGGCTCACGTGGCAGAGCTCTAACCTTGAGAAAACCCAAGGACAGTGCTCAGGCCCTGAGCTCAAGCCCAGGACTGGCAAAAATAAATTTAAAAAATCACCTAAAAAATGAAGAATCCGTGCTGTCTCCTGGTGGCTCACACATGTGATCTTAGCTGCTCAGGAGGCTGAGAGCAGAGGTTTGCAGTTTAAAGTTAACCAAGGGGGGGGAAGTCTGTGAAACTCTCATTCTCCACTTCACCACCAGAAAGCTGGAGTGGAGCTGTGCTTCATGTGACAGAGGGCTAGCCTTGAACAAAAGAAACTCAGCAACAGTGCCCAACCCACAGTTCAAGACCCAGAACAGGCACCAAAAAGTAGACGGAGAATTGGCCAGCTGGAGGAGATGTGAGGTCACCTGGGGGCCTGGGGGCCCTTTGTCGTGAGGCAGCGTCCACTTGGAGAAAAATGGTTTTATAAGCTGTGGGCCCCTGGCAAGGTGTGGAGGAAGCTGGCACTTCTTAGGCACGGGACAATCAGTGTCTTCAGCGTGGTTGGGTGTGGACGGGGACATTGGGTGTGTGTGAGGCCAGCTCCTCAGGTAGCCTCTCCTCCGCAGAAGCAGAGGCTGCATCAGGGGCTGGGGGCTCCTCAGAGGTGCCTCTGTGAGGGGCCGGGAGGGGGCAGTGCAGCCGGGAAGGCTGGCTGGGCCAAGGCCTGTGGAGGTTCAGGGGGAGGGCACTGGGGCCCAGAGAGCCAGCTGGTCTACACGGGAGACACACGACAAGCAGCCACTGGCAGAGAGACCCAGGCGGCTGAGAGCAACAACTTGTTATCACCAGAATTCAATGAAAGCCAGCGTAGGCGTTTTATCTTTGCAAATCGAGGCTCTGAATTAGGAACGTTTGGTTCGTTGTTAGCACAATGGCCCATCAAACCTTGAAATACAATTACCTATTTTTTCAAGTGTCTCCTACACGTGGATCCACATCTGATATTGTCATTACTTCGTTTAATGTGCAAAAAACACCAGTTTGATTTTTTTTCTTATTTAAGCCCTTATGACAAGACAAGTTTAAAGCAGGTCTTTTAAAAACAGATTTTGGTGAATTTTTCAGAAGTCTTGCACGCCCAAGAACGTATTTTCTGTACAGTATTTCAAAGACAATTGAGTGTTTATCAGATTCTAAATGCTGTCCTAGAATTCTGTGGTAGTATTAAACATTTTCTCCCATATTTGCAAGAAGTCTCACTCTTTGACTTGCTGAGAACAGCTGGCCGTGTCTGGCTTTCCTATAGGCTTCTTTGTAATCAATAAACACGGCACCTGGTTCGTGGTCTGAGGTTGGAGTAAAGGCACTGGCCTTGGTGTAGAGTAGAGCTGGGAATAAGAAAGGAAAACAAAGCCTTCCAAACAGAGACGCACCTGGAGGACCTGACTGCCGGTGAGAAGAGCAGAGCCGACAGTAGGCAGAGGACAGAAGTGCAAAGATGTATGAAATTGGAAAATCTTGATATAAAGCCATTTATTTTCTATTCCATTGTATCATGTGAAGAGAAAGGGGATACCCAGCAGCATTACCTTTGGTGAAGAAGCAGGTGTTTGCTCCATGTTGGACTAGACCCACACCATACTGTGCACAGTCAACAAGGCTTTGCTGCAGCCCTAAGCAGCTGACCTCAAGTGAGAGGAAGAGAACACCCCGCATGTTTCCTTGCCAGCTCCTGTTTCCATTCCTTCAATGCTGTTGCAACATAGATTCCTGGGAGCTGGTGGCATGAGTTGTGAAGCTGGTACCTTAGGCAGTGAGGCAGTCGCTGAGAAAGGGGCGGTGCTTGTGGTGAAACGGGCAGAACATGTCGGGAAAGGTGGGGGAAGACTCCACCATGGGGTCGAGGTTGTCCTCAAGGGGAGAAATCCTACAGCCTCACTCACAGCATGTATGGGAGAAGGCCCAGGGTAAGTGTGGTCTAGCGTGGGAGTTTTTGGGCATCGATCTCTTGTGAGTATCAGAGGAGGAGTTTTAAGTAGTTGTCCAGTGGAGTTGCCATTCACCAAAGCAGTTGACGAATGCAGCATGTCTTTAATGAAAGTATTGCCGCAATGATTTCTCATGCCTCTCTGTGAGAGGTAATTTTAAGGACGTTGTACCCTAACTCCACTAGTCCCCCGTTACATCCTGGGGAGAACCAAGTCTGAGGTGAACGCATGTTTGTTCCTATTCCATCTGAGCATTCCATTTCATGCGCCCCCCTTCTGACCATAGGATAGTGTCTTTCCAGTTCTGTTCCTTCAAGAGAAGCGGCACTGTGCTCTTCCAGGCTTGTGACTCGGAGCCGACGGGCCAGGCCACCTGTTGTCATTCACACTCCCCAGAAGCCTTGCACAGCCAGCCCGGGCCTATGTCAAACTTACTTGAATGCGGACGAGGGGAAGATTTTTATACCATGCTTTATTGCTCTCTCCACTTGGCACCTTTATGGCCCACCTTTATGGCATCGCAAAAGTGGGAGTCAGCAGAGATTTTGGCAATTTCCCGACATTTTCCCCGGTGCTTTCCCGATTCCTTGCTCACTGTAAAGTGTGTGTGTGTGGGGGGGGAGACCAGAAATGCTCAGATCTCTGCTCCTCCAGCTCATCTTTTCATTCCCCGTCACTTCCTTCTCTGTCTTTTTGTGATTTCTCCCTTTCTTCGGATGGTGAAACCCTTCAATATCTTCCGACGTCCCGTCTCCCTTTTGTCCATCCGTCACAATGGCATTTGAAGATGGAGTCAGGCATCTCCTTGCCTGCTGATGCCTTTGGTGACTCCTCGGTGAGAAGGAGGACTCGAATCCCACACGCAGCCACACTGGGTGTCTCCTGAGCGGCTTTCCCGGCTACGCCCGCCACCCCTGGCCCACTCCGGGCCCCGCGTGGGGCTCTCTTGACTTTGCTGTGTGGCTTCTCCTTGTATAGAAATCTGGGCAGGCCTCCCCTGCCCTCTCCCGGCCCCTTCCTCAGGCATCTATCCCCATGCCACATCTTCTCCACAGCAAGGCCTCTGACAACTGTCACCCAGCTCTGGTGGTGGCCGCCCACGTGCCCTGCGATCTTGAGTCAGTTCGACCTCTTGGTGCTTTAGTTGTAGGCACAGCGGGATACAACGTGTATGAAAAGAAAGTGGAGCCTGCACTGCCGGCGTGTGGGAATCGGAGGCAGGTAGTCGACAGGTTTAAGGAAAACCTGGATGCGGTTGTAAATTTCAGACCAGCCTGGGCTCCATTTGACATAGTGAGACATATCTCACAATAATAGAAGCGCCAGAATGAACAGATGCGTACAATCCTTCATGTCCCTGCCTTGTGATTTAGTAGGAGGAGCCCCAGAAGATAGTATATAACAAAAGGGCACACCTATTGTGTTAAAAGAACATTAAGTAGAAGAAAGCATTCCAAAGCCATATATAAATAACGCAGGGCTTCATTATTACTTAAGGTCAGTTATTTTCTGTTTTGTTGATTAGCTAATAGAAACATTGTTTCAACAGGAAGGATTATAATGAAATGGATTTAACTGACTGCGTCTGTGTGGGGCGGAAAGAAGGGGTATCGGGGTGGCCGTTTTGGGTTTGGGAGATGTTAGCAGCTGTGACTTCCCTCAGTATGATTAGAAGAGCAGGAGGCCGAGCTTGGCATTGAACGCACTGTGGCCATCCCGTAACACTGTGTCAGGTGACCCTCCCATACCGAGGACTCTGCCGTGCAGAAGGCCGGGTCCTGAGTCTCCTGTCTGAACACTGGAAGGGGTTTGAGCCCGGCTCACAGACTGCGTGAGCCGAGTGCTTTCAGCCTGTCATGGAGTGCGTCCACGTCCCTCCCTGACTCCGCTTCTTCCTCACACAAGTCTGTAAAGCCAAGGTGTGGGCAGCTAGAAACCCAGATGCGATGAGACACAGGGGGTTAGAGTTGGGAGTGGAGTGGAAGGGCTGAGATTTAATGTGGCTGCAACTCTAAATAGAAGCAAGCTCCGTTCCTCCAAGTCTACAAGAGCAGAGCCCGAGGAAACAACGCTGGGGTCTCCTCGCCCAGCGGCTGGAGTCCTCCCTGCCCAGCGGCTGGGGTCCTCCCCGCCCAGCAGCTGGGGTCCTCAGCGGCTGGAGTCCTCCCTGCCCATCGGCTGGGGTCTCCCCACCCAGCGGCTGGGGTCCTCTCCGCCCAGCGGCTGGCCTCCTTGGCCTTGCTCTGGAGAATGTGAAGGGAGTTGAGGGTCAGGCAGGCCATGTCCCCATCGTGCCTGGGACACTAGCGGAAACCAGGAGGTGCTCTCGCAGCCCTCACTTGTGATGACCCTGAAGTTGGAGCGAGGTGCCCATGCTGTCCCCCTGCCTGGCCGTCCCTGGCACGCGAATGCCTTTCCTCTATCTTAGTAGGTTTAGGTGTTCAGAAGACTCACTCAGGAATAAAAATCCCCACAGAAGAAAGCCACCTCCCTCGTGCTGATGTCCCATTAGGTGTAAGTTACGTTACAAGAATGCCTCCTCATGGGGGCCGGGAGTGTGGCCTAGTGGTTAAAGTGCTTGCCTTGCATGCACAAAGACCCGGGTTCAATTCCTCAGCACCACATACATAGAAAAAAAAGCTAGAAGTGGTGCTGAGGCTCACGTGGTAGAGCTCTAACCTTGAGAAAGTCCAAGGACAGTGCTCAGGCCCTGAGCTCAAGCCCAAGACTGGCAAAAAAAATTAAAAAAAAAGAATGTCGCCTCATGGGACTGCAGCGGCTCTGAGCCCTGCATGCTCGGAGGAGGTTGTCATTCACAGACTGCACAGCGGCTCGCGCTCCTCTGGTCTATCTACATCTATTATGGTCCAAACGTGATGCGACGGTTCGACTTTTGAACTTTCTTATTGCAGGCCTGCATGGAAGGTTTGTTACATAAGTCTAACTTCATTTCCTCCCGGGGAAACCTGCCAGTATGTTGTAACAAATCATGAAATGAATAATTAACAGCAGTCCCCATCACAGGATAAACTTTATGTGACACGAGAATGAAAAAAAAATAGGCTCATTCTGCAAATACCATCTCCCCAAATACTTCCCCTGTTGGTTAATGGCAATCAAATCTTGATGTTTATATTTGGCAGAATCTCCTATTTTCTGTGCTAATACACCATCATCTAATAATCATCATCTATCTACTTACGTATCTGTTTCTCCTCATCCTCCTGGCTACCTCTCGGGCGTCTTTCCTATGAAGCCAAGTCATGCAATGATGACCATTCCTGAACTCGAAACCTATGATTCCAAAGAGGTAAATATAAGACCTGGCTGGAGACCTCTTATTTACTATCACACCATGCTGACAGTAGAAGTAATTGCATTTCCTTTGGAGCCATGTTTCTCAGTCACGCGGTGATGCAAGGACTGTGACGGGTGGTCGGAGCGTCAGCTTCTCCTCCGAGCCCCGATTGCTGCGTTGCTGTGTGGGCCATGTGATGAGGTTCTGTGCGTGAAGCACGTGGCACGCCACCTCCACCTCGCAGTGTGTGTGCATGCAGCCGTGCCAACACCGGCGTCCTTGATGGCTAGCGGGTCCTGCTGTGTCTGGAACAGGTGCCGAGTCTGAGCACAGAGGACGCAGGAGCTCAGGACAGAGGCCATGACTGCTTCCTTCTTGGCCCATCCACACCTCTACCAGTGGATGTTTTTTTGTCTGGTATGTCACACACAGACTGAGGCGCATCCAGTTCAACCTTGGCCTCTGAAGTTCGTGGGAATGCTCACTACTTTTCATATAGTCAGAGAAAAAAAGCTAAATTTAAAAATCAAGCCTTTATTTAATGATTTTTAAATCAATGCTACACCAAACAAAGAGAAAACCTGCATAGAAAAAAAATCCTGTGCATGGTTTAATTATGTACTCACAGAGAGAAAGGATAACTGAACTGTGTGTCCTCTTCCTCCCGTCAGATAGCATAGAAAAGGCAAGAAAAAGTAAAATTTTCAAGGACTGCCATTTAGAAGAGAGTGAGATTATACATGTGTTTTAGATCATTTTGCCAGGCAAAGTAAATGGACAGTGAATTGAAGATGCTTCACCTCCATTTATTGGCAATCTGGGAAAATCAACCCAATTATTTGTCTTTGAAAACAGATAATCAAGCCAACAGAAAAAGAAAATCAAAGCCAAAGAAATTGCCACTGCCACTATTTTCAGTTACCAGACAGTGGGTTATATATTCTTGTCCAGTGGCTTGAAGTTATAACACGGGCTGTATCTTGTGGTAGATTAATTTTGAAAGATCTCTGTAGAGCATCACTGCAATTTCCTGAGTAAGGTCCGGTCCTCTCTGCTTTCCTTGGCCTTCTGCGCCCTCTGGGTCTGGGCCCAGACCTGGGCGTGAGCGGCATCTATTGGAATCAAGGCATGGTAGACAGTGCTTCACGTATGTTTCTATGACACGTGCACGGCAGGTGCATGGCTGTTTATGAACTCTCACGGACATGGGTGGCTCCCCACATAATCGCTTGACCAACTAAGTCTCAACGCCACGTGACCGACTGCCACTGAGTACACCAAGGTGGGTGTGGGCCTTTGTCACCAGCTGAGAGCATGCTCTCTGCCTGCCACAGACGATTGGTTATTCTGATGAAAATCGCATTCCAGTAGCAGTGAGCAGTCCTCATGGTGCTATGAAGAACACAGCACGTGGGAACCTTGTGAGTTCAGCCTGGGACATGGCTGAACCCCGAGATGTGGATGTCAGGCTGGAGACTGGGGTAGGAGCACCCTGGCTTGGCCCCGGCTGCCTGCTGCCTGCTGCCCCAGCCTGGTTCCGTCTCACATGGAGGCGGTTGTTTTCCCAAACATGATTAGACAGATGGACTGGATTTTGGCCTCTCAGACTCACTAGTTAACACAGTTAAGAATTGACTACTAATTGCCCTTAAAAACACATGGCAGCTGGGCGCGGTGGCTCACGCCTGTCCTCCTAGCTGCTCAGGAGGCTGAGATCTGAGGATCGAGGTTCAAAGCCATCCCGGGTACAAAGGGACCCGAGACTCTCATCTCCAGATAACTTCTAGAAAACCAGAAGTAGCGCTGTAGCTCAAGGGGAGGGTGGTAGCCTTGAGCTGAAGGGCTTAGGGACAGCACTCAGGCCCAGAGTTCAAGCCTCATGACTGACCAAACCACACGGTCGTAAAATTCTTCTGCTTCCACCTTTTTATTTGCTTACTCTCATGGTGGTGCTCGTGATTTACCCCTATCTCGGTCTCACACTTGATTTCCACTGAGCTACGTCCTCACTCCTTCTCATGCCTTATCCCTTGTCTGCATATTCTGACAAGCATCCAAGCACCGAAAGGTTGACAACATTACAATTCTGATAGCAAGATTTATATATATAGATATAGATATAGATATATGGTAGAGGCTGAAGTTAGCGCCTTATCCTATCTGAGAAATAGAAGCTAGGGATATTATAGGCCTGGCGTATTTACACATAAAGGGGATGTTTTATTCATGTCCTGGAAAGCCTTTTCTAGGTCTTTTAAAATAACTTATGAATGGTTTAAAGAGAGAAAAATATTTGCACTGGCAAATGGTCAAAGGAAAAAAAAAGGGAAATGTCTGTCTGTCTAGTCCACAGTGAGTTTGAAGCGCTGCTTCAGCATCATTCTATCTCCTGAGTGGCTGCAGAGCCCTCCAGGTGGAATCTGGGTCTGTCACCAGACTGGTCAAATCCAGCACCAGTCTCCTTTGTCTTTTGCTTTCAAGAACTCAGGTGGATCTACTATAGAAGTGGTGGACGTTTTGACAAAGTAGGGCTCTCTCCTTGAATGTCATGTCAACCGCAAGCTGTAGTGAGTCGCAGGAAGGAGGAAGAGGAGGAGGAGGAGGAGGAGGCACAGGCAGAGAAGGAGGAGGAGGAGGAGGGGAGGAGGAGGGAGGGCCTGGAAGACCTGTAACTCCTCTGCTTGTACCTTGTGAAGATGACTTTTCTAAGACCAGCAGTCAAAGCCATAGGAGCAGGGTTAATACAGAATTTAGAGCGCAGGTCTTCTGGGATCACGTGGCTTTGATGCTGGTCAAGGCTGGTTAGCTGGTGGTTTTCATCATGGTGTCTCTGTTGGGCTTTAATTGGTGGGTGTCTTCTAGATTCTGACATAGAAATAATAAATTTAAGTGCCAAGCCTGAGATGTTTACACCAAAGTCAGTAGTTAAATACATATAGAAAATCCACTTAAAATCTACCAGAAAAAGGAAAACAGCATGTAATAATAGGAGGAATACATTTCCTGGAAAAAAATATATATACAGGCATATGTAGACATGTTGCTTTCATTTGGCAGGAAAAAATATGTATATGTGCTTTTTTACTTTAAAAGGGACTCTAAAAACCAATTTATACAGCACATTCCTTTGAAAAGTGCTTTTGGTAATATTTGGCTTAATGTTTCACAAGACTTAACTCACTTATTAACTAGAGCTGGAATTTGACTCTTCCAAGTTTTCAAAGCGTCTTAAGTTCATCCCTACTTGTCTTAAACAAGTAAGTGATAAAATACCGAATCTTAACTGTCAGCGTGCTAGCCCATGAATTTACTTAACGATCTTTAACTGGATTAAATGTTTATCTTTGCTTCTCTTGGGTTATTTCATTCTGGACCTATGTTAAGATCAGCCGGGAATGTAAGAAACTCATTAAAATGCCCGAAACGGTGGCTCTGTCTGCCATGGCCCGCTCAGTCGCTCTCAGCCAGTTACAGAACCGTGGTAACAGATAAACAACACCGGGAGCAGCTGCTGGGCTCCGGAGGAGCTGAGCCACAGGGCTGGTTGGCCGGCATGGCGGCAGGCGTGAGCGGGGTGTTCTGCTGAGACGGGCTGACGGATTGATTCATGCGATGATAAGAATTTCAATCCCTGGGGAACATGGAGGGCACTCTGCACGTGACCTGCACACGTGTGTGCAGTATTGTTTAAGACTTTCTGGTGACTGTTCGCCATCTCACAAAGCCACACACCGTGGATGCTTATGCCTGACTGGGACAAGGTGCCCAGCTCGAGCCCAGCACTAAAAGTGAGCAGGAAACACTGACAAACAAAGACACACTCTGGGGTTTTGTGGACTTGGGTGTGACATTGAATCTTCTTGAATCTTAACTTCATTTTCTTTAAAATGGAATGAAAGGATTCTGATGGGCACTCACATTAAGATGTACGCCGCATTCACTGTATAAAATACATGGGGAAGGGGTTACACAAGGAGGAAGAATTATTTAAATCTCTTGTACAGCTGTGGGGTGTTAGTGCTCTCAATGAAGTCTTTCTGCCTTTGGTTGTTTATTTGTAGTACTTTTGTTTGTTGGAGAAATAAAAGACACAAGCTAGTGGCTTGATCCTTCCCTTCTTTCAAGTAACGTCTTGGGATTGTCCTGGATGATGGAAGATAGTGTACTGTCGGCCACTTACGCCATGTCTGAGGACGGTCAGGACCGCACAGTACCAAGGGAGCTGCCTCCTCCCCGCAAAGCTTTTCCCTTCTTCTTCTCCTTTTCCTCTCCTCCTTCTCCCTCTCCTTCGCCTCTCTTTCCTCCTCCTTTCTTCTTCCTCCCCCTCCCTTCTTCCTCTTCTTTCTTCACCTTCTCCTACTTCACCTTCTACCTCTTCTTCCTCCTCTTCCTCCTCTCCTTCTACCTCTTCTTCCTCCTCCTCCTCCTCCTCCTCCTCCTCCTCCTCCTGGTTTATTGTAAAGCAGCACAGGATAAATACATCCATATTCACTGAGCGGCTTGGCTTTCGGCTAGGTGTCACCAGGTCTCTCTTCTGCCTTCCTATACATGAGCCATGTTGGTTGTGGTGCCACTGCAGCCTTTTGCTCCTTCACCCCGCAGTCTGGCACAGGACATAGCAGAGGGAGTTGCCGACAAGGTGTCAAGGAGGCCCCTGGTTCTCCAGCAGTCATTTTGGAGAGGTCCATCGTCAGCCACGAGTGGGCACTGGGAAATAGAAAGTTCTGGTCCCTTCGCATCCCAGTCTCCTCTATCACAGTGTTCTATCAGAGCAATGCTAGGGAGGAAATTTCTCCTGTCTCCTCTCCAGTGCTTTCCTTTGCCCGCTCTGACTTCACACCACGAAACCCGTCCTCACCCAGGGAGACTGTCCTTATCTGTTCCAGACAGTGTCATCCGATCACATGGGGACACACAGAGCCAGGACGAATATAGAAATTACTGGAATTGCTCCCCTACTGCAGAGCAGCATTAGGAAGGCAAGAAAAAAAGGCAATCTTTAAAGCAAAAGTAGGACTGGAAAGGTGGCTCAGGCAGCAAGCACAAAGTTCCTAGCTTGCTTCGCTGTACTGCACAGAGGAAAACAAAACAAAACAAAAAACAACAAAAAAAGAGAGAGAAGCCAAGCACTCTCCGTGGTTCTCCATCTGACAAGAGCTGGGCCTGGCTCCCGTTCCTTTCGTTCCTTTCCATTTCTTGCTGGAGGTTAGCCATCAGGTTTTAGGGAACGGAGTCAGTGTGAGAGGAAAGGTAAGGCGGCCTCTGGTCATGTGAGTAGTGGAGAGTGGGGGGGGGTGGGCCACGAGGGGCGGCTGCTCCCCAGGGCACGTGGGGGCTCCAGGCCCCTGAGGTCCTTGGAAGGAGGCCAGGATGCTCCCCCCTCCCCCCGCCCAAGGCCTCAGAAGGAAGCTGCACTGCTGGGCTGGCCAGGATCCCAGGATGAGGTGAAAGCGTTGCTCACCCTCTCCAACTCCATTCCTCATAGCAAGGAAGCAGATACCAAAGTGACAGAAATTAAACCTGTCCTGCCAGAAACCATTTCACATGAAATATATGTTCAAAATACGAATGCATGCTCTTCTGAGTCTTTTTCTGATTGTTCTCTCCCTCTCCACCAACCTGCTCATTCTGTCTTGTTTTGCAGCAATGAAGTCGGAGCAGAAGTCCAGGCGCACGCAGGCTTGCTGGAACGTTCTAGAAGGCTGGTGCTAACCAGTTGCTAGATTTAACATTTGTTTTCTTGCTTCAGAAGGAGTGCTCTTGTCCTGAACTACAGTGCAGCATTGCATACACAAGACTCAAAAGCTTTCCGCAGGTATAGAACAAACAACTCGGCAACCTTACTAAACCCAGAGCAGGAGAGATTTAGCCATCGCTTCTCGCTCCACGGTTTAAGCCTTTAATACCTTCCACTAAGCTGGGAGCAATACTAACGCCTCCTCCATGTCCTGGCCAAAATAAAGCTGAGTCATGTGCAAAGACAGAATGGCTGGGATTGTTTATCAAAACAATGCATACAGCACTGACAGAATGCCAGGCTATATGTTCCTTTTGCTTCACTGTTTACATGTCTGAAAAAAGAAAGAAAAACAAAACAAAACCCCAAACAAAACAAAAACCCCCATTAACATCTTTCTGAAAGGGTCCCGGCCTGATTTTCACGGGTCCATTCAGCAAATGGTGAATGTGACAAATACTGGCGCGTGACTAGGTTTTCAGGCCACTGGAGTGCACTGTGTCGGGGCTGGATGGATGGAGGGTCCGGAGAGCGCGCCTCTGCCTGTGGCCACGTGAGTCCTGTTTCCTGAATGATGTGTCCTGAGAATCTTGGGAAAGGCAAAGGCCTCAGACAAGGCACGCGACGGCAAGCTGCCCTCCGGTGGGTCTGCTGGCACCTGCACACCAGCCATGTCCCACCTGAGCCAGCTGCCGTCCCAGCTCCCCACGTCATTTCCCTCCCTCCTCTGGAAAGCTCAGAGGAGTGGAAAATTCCACAGACTGAACAGGGACTGACCTCTGGGGACAAAGCGGTTTTACTCCCGGTTCTCGCCCCCGAGCCATCTCTCCACCAGGGCTCTCTTCACAGCCGACACCCTGCCCCCAAGAGTTTCTCTCCTGCAGAAGAGTAATGGAATCCTTCCCTCTCCAACATCCACGCGGGAAGTTTCCATGATCATCTTGTGCCTATACAGTTCTTAATCAGGCGCTCCGCTCACCTGTCCCTCTTCCGACAGCTACCTCGTCAGGAAGGACGGATGGACTCCTCTTAGCATTCATTGTGCTCCTGTCCTGCACCCGTCAGCAGCCCAAGTGCTTCACACGATCGGAATGCACGTTCACAGATCCCTACCCGGCGGGTCATTCTCTCAGTAGACCTTTCATGACTGTAAGAACAGATTCCTCACGGGGAATCAAACCAGGAGCTGGCAGGGGCAGAAATCCAGGTGACCTAAGACCAGTCTGTTTACTCATTCATTCACTCATTCATTTTTTAAGCTCATAGGTGACCTTTGAGTTGGTCATACTCCCCAATTACAGCAGACTGCGGTCGTAAGTGTGACTGTATTTCCTCTGTGTACACCTGTGCGTGATTATTAGTTCTAGTTCCCCCTCTCCTGCAGTAGGCGATCGTGCTTATGTGGTAATGTTCTGGGGCTTGAACTCAGGGCCTGGGCACTGTCCTTGGACACTTCTTTGATTAAAGCTAGCCCTCTACCACTTGAGCCACAGCTCCAGTTCTGGCTTTTTCTCTGTATGTGGTATGGAGGAATCGAACCCAGGGCTTCGTGCATGCTGGGTGAGCACTCTACCACCAGGTGATGCTCCAGGCCCATATTCCTCTTTTTAAATCAAATGTTCTCATTGTTATTATAAAGGTGATCTGCGGAGGGGTGACCTTCAGCTAAGTCAGTCGTGAGAACGTTTCTGTTTGGACAGTGTCCCCCTCCCCCGCCCTCTCCCGGGCCTTCCCCTGTCCCCACCCCAGTTGTATAGTTTACTTTCAGTGGGGTGTCCAGCGAGCCCCTGCATTGGTTCAGCCTTCGCCCCTCCATTTCTTATCCTCCCAATGACAGGCAAACAAGTAAGATGAAAAGAAAAGGGGGTACGCCCTCTTATTTCCATTTCCTGGAATCAATATGGCAAGTACGATTTTCTCTGATCAGAGGCCTTCATCCTTTGTATATGTGTTTTGGAGACAAGCCTGTGCTTTCTTTTCATTGTCAGGGTAGTGTAGAGAGGGGCTACAGTTGTGCTCATCAGGTAATAGGTGCATTACTTCTCACACATTGCTACCTCTTCTCCTGTTTTTGTCCCCATTTCCTCTCCTTACCCCTCCCAATCATCTTTGTTCCCTTCTTTCTTCTATACGTTCTGCCTATGTATTTAATGAACGCAAACGGCATTTCACATATTCTTTGTTCACTCGGCACGGTATTTTCAAAGCTCTGCACGCACTGACACTCTGGGACTCTGGTTCCTCGAGGGGTTCTGAGGCCTCCCATCCTAGTTTATCCTCTGCCTCTCTGTTGTTCGTCTCTGCCACAATCCATGGTGATGGGTTCCCACGTGCACCTGCTCGTGGATCATCATCAGAATATCTAGGAAATACATGCCCAGGACTGGAATTGATTGATCCTCAAGACTTCACACACACAGGGCTGTCTAGAATAGGTGCAAAGGCCTTGTTGTCCCAACGCCCAGCTCTGCTTGGAACGACTCAGCTTTAAAGCAGTCGGCTATCCTGCTACTACGCAGCTCTCCAGATGGGATGAGCACTTGATTGTGTCGACTTCTCCTCCTGCCGTCTACACATTCTCCAAGGTGTGTGGTCCACTGCTTGTGTGTCATGGAGATATCGTGACATAACAACAGAAGGAGCGAAACACTTTGACTTCTGCTGGCCTCGTAGTCCTCTGGGTTCTGAGGAGCTGATGTCACGACGGTGCCTCTCTGCAGGCAGGAAGGAAAGGAGCCCTGGGTGGGGTACGGCCTTCTGAGGAATGCACCAAGTGAGCCATTCCCTGCAGCTCAGCCAAACTGCCTCGGTTTCTAGAACCTTCCAAAGTAGCGCCAGCAGCTGGAGAGTAGGCATTCGACACATGAGTCTGTCAGGGGTATTTCACATTGAAACTATAACACTCGTGAACCCTGCAACGCATTGCAAGCTTCCATCAAGTATTGTTGTATTTATTTCATTGGTAAAGTGTTTTTTTATTAAAGAATTTATTAACATTAATTTTTACAACCTATTTCAAATGACATGTTTAACAAACAGGCCAGGAGTTTGGCCTAGTGGTTAAAGTGCTTGCCTAGCATGCATGAAGACCCGGGTTCGATTCCTTGGTACCACATACATAGAAAAAAGCCAGAAGTGGTGCTGAGGCTCAAGTGGTAGAGCTCTAGCCTTGAGAAAGTCCAAGGACAGTGCTCAGGCCCTGAGCCCAAGCCCAGGACTGGCAAAAAAAAAAAAAAACTTGATGAAAACAAACAAGTATTTAAGAATGGAATCTCTATATACAACCACTGGCACTTAGATTTTAGAACATAATTAAAATTAGGCTAGGGGTTTGTATATCATAGATACATATTAATTTATGAAATAAAACATTATGTCTATAGAGTCATAGGTTTTTATGTCTATGTAGTTGTGTTTATATTTGCAATACCATGTTCATAGCATTGGGTATGCAACTATTGAGTCCTCGCTCTTGTACTGTTTGGATCTAATAGCCACATATTAAGGATACCATGTGCCTTTTGTCCAGAAAGTATTTTTTAATTGAATCACCACATTGGTAAATTATAAACCTAGTAGGATGCCTTTTGATCCTCCTGCTATGTTATACACACACACACACACACACACACACACACACACACACACACACACGTCCCTGGACATGGTGTTTTAATTTATTTGTTTTGTATTTCAGCAAAGCTTAGTCTTGAGAGCATGAAGACAGGACAGAAAGTGCTTGTTTGTTTTCGTTTTGGTTTGGTGGCTTGGTGGGTCTAGCGTCTCATGCTCTGAGCTTCACTGTAATCATGGCAGTCTTTCAGGGCGGAGGCAGCGTGGACTAGACAGACACTGGGGCTCTATGTCCTTCCCGGTTCCCCGGAAAGCTGCCTCTGAGTGAAGGATTTAGTGTAGATCATTTATTTCAGATGTGATCGCCACAAAACCACCGAGGAGCATGCGAGGACGTGAGCTGTGGAAGGGGAAGAAGCCACTGATGCTCAGACGGGTACGTGGGACGCAAGGCTGACGAGTGCCCGCCACGACCAAAGGGACGCAGACGGGAGGGGCCTGGCGTCCTCCCTCGAATGCTGGTGGTTTCCATGGACACGGCCAGGACTGCCTCTGTGTAAAGCATTTTTACTTCTCTGAGCCATCATTTTATTGTGGAATTTTAATTTCAGGAAAATGGATGGTGTATTGAATAGTGTTCTTTGTTGTTTGTGACGTGAAGAACAGGAAGGAAGAGCTGATGGAAAGCTAATGTAACAAGAGAATATTTTTGAGAATTGTATCAATTGGGTTAGCAGAAATGTTTTCCAGTACAGATGGGAACAAAAACTTCCTTTAACCAGAATGCTGCTCATTTCCACCTTTGAACACTTTATCTTCTAGAAATGAAATCGACTGAGTATGAGATGAGAGCTTGATCTGTAAGAGGGAAAGATTGTTTTGCTTAGAACAAGCCCAGAGGCCCTAGAATAATCAATTAGTAATTAAGAAACATTTTTTACTTTCTTCAAAATATATTGAATTCTGGGGCTATTTCCCATGACATACTGGTAAATTAAATATTATATTCCCCCAATGCTTTGAAATATACTATTCTCAGTTTATCAGACTAGGAATCAATTTTATTTTATGTCTAATGAACACACTTTAATATTTTTTAGGTTATCTAATGTTACATAATGGTTTCTTCTTCCTTTTTTCTCAGTTGCTCTCCAACCATTAAAGCACCTGAGCCCAGATTTCCTTTCACTGAGAGCTCTGGAGTCTAAGTTAAAAAATATGGTACTATCCAAAAGACAGTAGAAGCTTCATGAATAATGTGCAAAAAGGAAAGAACAAACCATTGAAAATTTCCAGGGGCTACAGATTGCAACTCTGCAGTGCTGAGCAGAATGTCTAAAATAAAAACAGTAGATGACTCAACATAAAAGCAAACTCTGTGCAACATTTAGCCAAAAGTATGTTTTGTGAGATGGCTTAGGGTGGAAGAAGTTCAGATAACAATGTGAAATGAGACAGGAAAGTGTTTCTCACAAGGCTTAGGGAATGTGTTCAAGCCTGAATGGAGTTTAATCACCCAAGGGAGAAAGGATTCCAGAGAGTCTGCTATATCTGCTATGAGGTCAGAGTTGAATCTTCTAAGCCAGAACCAGTCAAGGTAAAGAGCGAGTAGCACATGGAGAAATTTTAAAGTTAACAGCCCGTGTCTCTTTTCAGATAAACAGAGATTTAGGAAAAATTCTTGACCCATGTTGCTTACTAGTAGAGAAAGAAGCAGACGTGGACAAAGGTGGAAAAGGCCGGGCTCTGGATTTTCTTAAACGGGTTCTCGGTTGTAAGAACATTAGAAAAGCTCAACATAATTTGAGAAATTACACCACAAAGGACTCATGCTTTTCTGAATGATTCTGTGTTAAACTAGTGGTCCTAGGGTGGGTTAGGCTTTTACTGAAAATGTGTTCTTACTGCTGAGAGCTGAGGAGACAATGAAATACAAGATGGGATCCAATAACACACTATTCAATTAGATTATAGCTCCCTCTGTTCTTGGAATGAGCTATTACGATGGATATGTCTTGGGTCTCCCTTCTAGGATCTTTTCTCTAGGTTCATTCCCTCTGCAAACTGCTTCTTAATTTTTATGCCACTGCTTTAATATCTCTTTCTCTGTCTTCTCACTGCCAATCCAGGAAGCTCACTGAATTCCCTCTATAAAAGTAGTTTCCATCCTTAGAAGCTCCATAGTGGGCCAAACAAGTCATTATTGGAACAGACTATCCAAAAAAGTCATCAGAACCAGCTCTTCTTCTTGCTCTGTAGCAAAGGGATCATCACAAAACTTGAGAATCATCACCACAAAGAAGTGAAAACCAAACCACAAGGACTTCAAGGCTGGCCCGAGGCTGTCAGCACTGCTGCGTGAGGAGCGGCCTAGAAGCCCGCTGTCTTCCTAGCCGGGCATTCCCTCACCATCAGGTTCTCCGCCCTGCAACTCGAGTTAGGACCAGATCCCGGGCTCTGAGCTGCACGTCCCCAAGGGGCTGACTCCTTGGTTTTATACTCCTTTACCCTCCTCAATTATTGATTAGTGCTGGGAGTTTGGCCTCGTGGTAGAGTGCTTGCCTAGCATACACGAAGACCGGGGTTCGATTCTTCAGTACCACATACATAGAAAAAGCTGGAAGTGGTGCTGAGGCTCAAGTGGTAGAGTTTCTAGCCTTGAGAAAGTCCAAGGACCGTGCTCAGGCCCTGAGCTCAAGCCCAGGATTGGCAAAAAATATTTGTTCATTTTGGCCAGGAGTGTGGCCTAATGGTAGAGTGCTTGCCTAGCATGCACAAAGACCCAGGTTTGATTCCTTGGTACCACATACATAGAAAAAAGCCAGAAATGGTGCTGTGGCTCAAGTGGTAGAGCGCTAGCTTTGAAAAAGTCCAAAAACAGTACCCAGGCACTGAGTTCAAGCCCCAGGACTGGCAATAATAATAATAATAATAGTATCGATTAGCAAGACGTTGACTTACAAACCGTGGTTGAAGGTAAATCTGCATTTTCTACCATGCTGTAAAAGCAGACAGGAATGTTGAAGGAAGCACTACAAAATGCTGATGAGTAAGGAAGCACTTGACTTCTTGGGGAAAAAAAAAACCAAAACACCCATGCTCATGAAATTTTCAGTTTCTATTGATTCCCTTTTCAAGAGTTCTACATATTTTAGCAAATTTAAATGGAACAGAATATATGAGAATGACCCTGCATATCATTTGGGAATCCTAAGTCATTCTTATTATGTAAGATACATTTTTAGGGTCATTAAAATAGTATACACCAGGCAATTTCCTAAGTAAGGGCTTGAGCTCTACAATTAACAGAGGATAAAGATGGAAGCCTTGCAGGGGACTGAGTTTTTCTGGCGGCTCATGTGCCGTGTCCATTTGTGCCTAGAGCAGGGACTAAGTGAGGCCTTGACGCTCTGTGCTCTGGACAAGCGTCTGTGCCTCCAGCTGCCTTACAAGAGAGAGCTTCAGATGTTTCCTACACAGAGAGGCCCCGTTCCCTGTTCCTATCACCCCTGACACAACCACAGTGAGGGTGGCACGTGGAATGTGCGGCCGATCTGGCCTTTGCCTCTGGTGGTGTCACAGCTCACCAGATTTAGACCCGGGCACAGGGGCCGGGAAGGAAGAAAAATGAGCAGATTCACTGTCCTGGTCAGTCTTTCCTCTTCAATCCCAAAACACTCTTCCAGACTCTGAGTACCACAACTTCTCAATAGAACACACAGGAACATGTGCACACAGGCACACACACACTTCTTCCTCACATATATGTGTGTGTTAACTCAAATGGGCACACTTTCTATACTTCATGCTTACCAGCTGATTTCAAGTAGTATTTTGTTATTTTGAAAGCTCAAGGCTAGACTTCTAACACATATTCATAAACACTGGCATGTGCCTGCAAGCAAGCTGTCGGAGAAGTCAGCTATTAGAGGCTGAGAGAATCCATTCTGATCAGAACAGAAAAATCTGACATCCTTCTTCCCAGCCTCCCTCCATCACGCAGGCTGTTTCTGTCACGATGGCAACACGCTTTCTTGCTCATGGCCTCTTGAGCTCTGATATCCAGATCTTACTGCAGATGCATTAACATCTCTGCCTGAAGAGATGCAGGTGAGCTCTCAGGAAGCTTTCTCTCCTGAGCATGTGCATTCTCCTCAAAGACCATTCACTGGGAATGTCTACGCCGACGAGGTCTCTCGGCGTGTGGCGTCTGTGTGCTCTGTGCTCTGTCCTTCGGGGCCCTGAGTGCTGGGGACAGACTGGGCAGGGTCTGTGCTATCCTGCCAGCAGCAGCAGCACAGCCGGACCTCCCTCCCAGGCCCCGCGCACACGGCTCCTTCCCCAGGATAAGTCACCTGTTACACCACGGAACGCGGCTCAACAAGGCCAGAGAGATTAAGACGACATCACATTTCTTCTTTGCATACAAAGAAATAAAACTGTAGGTCAATAGCAGATCAGAAGACTGGAAAACTCACAAATCATAGGTGGAAATAATACTAAACAGAGAATCAAAGAAGACATGAAGGGACATTCGGAGACATCTTGAGATAAACAAAAGGGAAACATGACACACCGACATTACGAGATGAAGCAAAAGCAGCCCTAAGATGGAAAGTTATGGTGATGAATGTCTTCATTATAAAAGACAAAACATCTCAAATGAATGGTATGACAGTACATTTCAAGTAGCTGAAAAAGGGACAAATTACCAGATATCGTAAGAAATTAACCCTGGACAAAAATAAAGAGAATAGAGAAAAGAAAAGCAATAGGAAAAAGACAATGAATCAAATAGTTGCTTATTTGAAAGGACATGGCCAAAATCTTAATCTCCAAAAAAGAAGGGAGATTCAAATGAACACAATCAGGAGAAAAAAATTACATATAAAAATAGTATATGCCAATGTGTTCAATACCCAGAAGTATACAAACCAGTAAGTCTGGATCATGGTGAAAGGTAAACTTTGGTCAGACCCATTATTAGGAAGCCTAATAAATTAATTATTAAATAATTCTGTCCAACAAAGAAAAGTCCAAGATTCACTGGTGAGTTTTACCAGACTATAAAGAAGAATTAACGATAGTTCTCAAACTCTAGCCAACAAAAATAAATGAATTCATGGAAGGAACTCTTCCAGACTTGTTGGTATCATATTAGCCTTACCTCCCGTCTCATCAATGCATAGTCTAGAGAAAGTCACTGCAAGAGAGGGAAGCTTAGGACTCTACCCCGATGATTCAGATTTAAAAATGCTAATGAAATGCTGTCAAACTAAATTCAATGGTCCATTAAAGGATCATATACCACGACCATGTTCAATTCATCTCTGGACTGCAAGGATGTGTTAACGTTGGAAATTCAATCAACGTGATACGCTACACTAGCAGAAAAAAGGCATGAAAATCACATAATCATCTCAATACGTTAAAAAATATTGATTAAATTTAACACATCCTTTCATGATGAAACGACTTAACAAACTAGACGGAGAATGAAATTGCCTTCAAAGAACAAAGACCATATTTCCGTAGCCCGGAGCTAACACCATACTAAATGGTTAAAAAAACAAAGAAAAGCAGAGGTTTATTAAGACAAAGCAATGTCATAGTACACTTTGGGAGCAGGCAACTTCAAGATGCAGTGCCTGCCCAAAAGGTCTTAAGACTTTGAGCTCTCCTTGCTCATTTCCCTGGAGATGAGACTGCGCTGCTGTTGGGAGCCCCAGCGGTGTCAGGAGCCGTTCCGTCCCTATCAGCTCTCTGTTAGTCTCGGTCCTCAGGCCTCCTCTGCCTGACTTGGATGTCAGTGGGTGTCACACGTGGAGAAGTCGTCCAGGGGGGAGACTGTGACTAGTAAACCAGTGTTGATAGATTAGTACTGGTGCCCAGTCTCTCACTGGTGGCATCAGCTGAGTCTCATGGCAGCCCGCGGCCACAGCCCGAGGAGCCGGCCTCCGCTGCTCAGCCCCTGGGCCAGCTGGCCGCCCCAGGCTGGAAGCATGAGAGACTCGGGGTTGACAAGGCCTGGCGCTTCCCAGCAAGGTGTCCCTGGGACATTTAGAAGAGCAAACTGCACGAGGAACCCGAGAGCCTTCGAATCAGTGATGGCGTCCTGTGGGGTTTGAGGCCATGAGCTGGGGAAGGGCTTCGAGCAGGACGTCAGGTCAAGGCGCTGATGATTGTGGCTCTAAAGATCGCTGTGGCTGCCGAGCAGGAAACAAACCTGGGCTGAGAGCGCGGGAGGCAGGCAGAGGCCTTCAGGAGCTGGCCCAGTCCAGGCGGGGAGGAGAGCGGAGAGCCTGCAGTTCGTGGGCAGGGGCTGGGGGGCCTCGGGGCTGAGCGCTATCCCCGCAGCACTGCGGGGGACGCAGAGAACTGATGGTGTCTGCAAGTCACATCTAGCCTGTTTGCAGGTGTGGCTCAGGGGAGCGCCTCTTCTCTAGGCATGACCATGGGCCCTCCTCTCCTGCGGGGAGCTTTCCTCACCTGCACAGGACGCCAGGGAGGGCCTCAGGACGAAGGTCTTCATGAGCTGTCTTTAAGTGCCATTAATATATTTGTCCTCTGAGTGCAGCAAAGTGCTTGGCACATATTTGAAGCCCAGTATATTTTTAAGCTGACATTTCTATTCATGTACATTAATTAGACAAAGAGCTTCACTGTAATGTTTCCATACATGCAGATAGATTGTACACTAGTACAGCCTTATTTCTTCTTCTTCTTATCCCTCTTGCTTTTGCTTACAGATTTTTTGTCAGTTGTGGGGCTTGGACTCTGGGCCTGGGCATTGTCCCTGAGCTCTTCAGCACCCTTGAGTCACAGCACCACTTCTGGTTTTTTGGTGGTTAATTGGAGATAAGAGTCTCATGGAGGCTGGGAGTGTGGCCTAGTGGTAGAGTGCTTGCCTAGCATACACGAATACCCGGATTCGATTCCTCGGTACCACATACATAGAAAAAAAAGCCAGAAATGGTGCTGAGGCTCAAGTGGTAGAGCTCTAGCCTTGAGAAAATCCAAGGACAGTGCTCAGGCCCTGAGCCCAAGCCCAGGACTGGCAAAAAAAAAAAAAAAAAAAAAAAAAAGAGTCTCATGGACTTTAGTGACTTTAATGCCCATACTGGCTTTGAACCATGATTCTCTCAGATTTCAGTCTCCTGAGTAGCAAGGATTACAGGTGTGAGCCACCACGCCCAGCTGTTGTTTACAGTTATTAATGGATTTAATTCTTCCATTTCAGTGCATGGCTCACACCTCACACTCCCTCCATTTTCCCTTCCTCTTACCACTGTTTTTCTCCCCAAAGACCAATTTATATAACTCACATTTTTTATATTTGTAAATATAGATTCCTCATATGAGAAATGTGGTATTTCTATTATTAGGACAAGAAAGTGAGTGAGTGAAACTGACTTTCCTCAGAGCACTACAGCCCAAGTGTGCTTTCATATTCAAGTGCCTCTTGTGAAATCAAGCACTAATTAAACATTGTTATTGGCTCTAGAAGTCACACTTTTGCATGCTCCATTATTTCCTGTTTAATGCTATTGAACACAGAATTTTGCTGTGAAGGAAAACTTCTTGCTCACGTATGCAATATCCCCTCTGATGACCTGTACTTTCCCCCCAGGAAGTTGTCGGCTGCTCTGTCTTACCATTGTGTATTCCTGTTTTTCTCTTTGGGGTTTGCCATTACTCAGTTTTCCTGGCTTCTCCCAAGCCCACCATGAGGCAAAGAATTGGCAGCATGTTGAACCAGAGCAGAAGCCGGTGGGAGGAGCCACGGGGTTTGCGTCACTGCCTCTTCTTTTGGATTAAAAGGACATGTCACCTTGGAAGCGTCTGTTGGTGGTTGGTGGGGAACAGTGTCTCCAGGATGCCTCCATCTGGAGAGACACCAGCCACCCCGCGCTTCCCCTCTGGATGGGATGTCAGCAGGGAAATGTGGGATGAACAGAAGACAAGAGGCAAGAGGAACCCAAAGTTCCTGTTTGATATTAATGAGAAATAAAAGGCTTGGAGCAAAATTGCTAAAAGCTGGGACCGGGGCCAGCATCCCAAACCATTATCATTTGGAAAAGCATTGGAAGCTTTTCTTTTGTACTTCGTTGAGCTAGCTCTTCTTGTCTCCCAGCGTTCTCAGCCATACCTCACTGGAGAAACAGGCAAGTTTCCCCCGAGTTGCCACACCATTCTTCATTCTTCCCTCCCTGCCAGCTCTCCCAGCCCCCTGTCATGCTCTGAGGAGTCACAGAATTGGGAAAAGATGGGACAATCGTCTCCAAGGTGTGGGCTGAGCTCTGGCTTTAGACACCAAGCCAGGTGAAGCCTTGGACAGAAGGGCAGATGGGGGCAGGCGGGGACGGGATGTGTGCTGTCTGAGTTTGGGGTCCAACATGGTGTAACCTGGCTTGCTCAGGAGGCTTTGCCCTGCCTCTGCCACAACTGAAACGGACAGTCATTAGAATCTCCACCATCCCCGATCATAAAGGTCGCCTGAGGTTCTGCACAGATGCTTGCATGTGGCACAGAGACCTGTTCATACCAAGATGTCCCGGTGACTGTAGCACGCAGACCCTCCAAGCTCCCTCCAGAGCCTAACCCGAACCTCTCTTCACCCTGCAGTCTGGAAGTGTTCGTCCTAATAAAACTCTGCTAAAGTTAGAATGTACTCGGTGGGGTGGAATTAAGGAGGTAATGTCCACTAATTAATTGACTAATAAGTAGCTAGCTATTTCTGATCCATCAAGTCTTTGCCCTCTTTTTCTCCTGCTGAGCTGAAAAGGGTTAAACGTGGACCTCTGAGAGGTGAGTGCCAACTCCTTCAGTGTCCTTGTGAAGGAAAGCTCTCCAGCAAAGCTAAATCACCCTTCAGTTTTCAAAGTGATTAATCTCTGATGATAGAATTTAGGACACAGGGTTATGTTGATTGAGATATAAAATGTGTTTGTCCAAAATACCATGGTAAAAGGCCTTGTTGCAATTAAAACACGCTTAGGAAATGCACGGTAGGAAGGTAAAAGAGGTTCTGTTGTGGTGATGGGCACTGGTGAGCGGGGAGACGGTGAGCACAGAGGGCAAGGGGGGGAGTAGGGGAGACGGTGAGCACAGAGGGCAAGGGGGGGAGTAGGTGTCAGCGTAGTTTGCTGGCATGTATGAATATGGAGCTGTCACGCCTGGTGACATTGTTGGACGAGGGGGAAGGGAAGGGAGAGTGAGGGAGGGTGGGCGAGTTTCTCTGCAGGCATTCATTATGTGCACGGGATGTCCCCATGAACCTTCTTCCGAAATCCAATACAAGCTAATCAAGACTCATAAAAAATGGAATCTGGGTCAATCAAATTCTTTTCAGCAAGCAGACCTTCCAGATATCGTCTGTGGGTCCCAACACAATGCCCGCCAGGGCATTCACCAGCCTCTTTACCACTTCCCCTAACTCCCATTTCTTCCTTCCTTCCTTTCTCTCTTCCTTCCCTCCCTCTCACCTCCCATCTTTTGGCTTGGAGCACACGTGAGGCCTCACCTGCTGGATGCCTCAGAAGAGTCGTGAAAGAGCGGCCCTCGGGCCTCCACGGTCACCTTCGGGACTTGCCGTGCCTCGCTGACTCTGTAGCCAGGGAAGGAGTGGACTCAGTGTTGTTGAAGTGGAAAGAGGGAGATGGTGGGCATCTCATCTAGGTGCTGGGGGATTTTTTTCAAGTTAGGCTTCTACTTCTTTATACCTGGAGAGGAGGTGTCAGAAGCCAGTGACACAGGCCGATAAATGTGTAGGTGGAATAAATTGCAGACAAGGCCAGGGAACAAGGTGGAAGGATTTGCTTTATAAAATAGCCACACAGAAGAAAGTCCTTGTTTCACAGCAAAGTAACCAAGGTCCCGAGAAGTATGGGTGTCTGTCCATTAAACCAGAGCTTGGGGCTGGGGGTCCAGGCTTCTGATGGCCTGGCAGGGCCAGTCCTTCCCTGCATGCAGCCAGCCTGCTCACTGAGTCACTACCTAGGGTGCCCTCGTCCCTGTCCCGAGGGAATTATCGTTAATGAATACGTCAGCAGAGCCCACTGTAAATGCACAGCTCTACAGAAACACCACTGGCACGGCGACCTTTGAGTTCTGTCCCCCACACCCTCCCCCGTGGTGTCGGGCACCTGACTTTCCTTGGCTGGGCGCTGCCTTCCGACCCCGTGGCTCTCCACTGCGGCTGGGCAGAGCTCAGGAGGGGGTGGAAGGTCACCACGGGGAGTTCTAGCCAAGGGGGCCCCAGGATGCCTCAAGTCCCACGGTTTCTGATGGCTGTGGTCAGAGCTCCCCTGACCGGCACAGACGGGAAAGCCGACCGAGTCAGTGACTGCAGCCATGAGGTGAACGACACGAAAAGGCTCCAGATGAAAGCATCCAGGACGCGGGGGGGGGGGGGGAGATAATCACCAGAGGGTCGTTTGGGCAGATCGTGGATTGGTGGGGTCAGCTCTTTACACTATGAAATACCATTTTTAACTCTGATGGAATCATAGGAGTCTCTTTCTAACACTTGTATTACCTTGGGCAAACATTGAAATGCTTGACTAATGATTAACTAAGAGAAGTATGCTCAAGTAAAAGGTGTGTTTCAGGGTTCAGGCTGAAGCGTCTTGATGATTAGATTTCAGGCTCCAGGGACCTGTCAGAATCCCGAGAGGACAGGCTAACCAGCCAGGGAGCCTCACCTGACACCTCCAGAGAATGTGGGCCGGATATAAGATATTCATTTTCTCTTATCTGGCTGCAGAAATATGGACGGAGAGGAATTCCTTGTCTGGAAGAGAGGCGGGCCCGGGGGGGTTCCCCAGCGGGAATGGCAGCAGGCGGGAGGGGACGCGCGTCCGGAGGGCCGCGTTCCAGGGCCGCTACTGTAGAGCGCTGGGGTGCTGTGAGGACAGAGATGACACCTGTGCCACACAGTTCTATGAGGCAAACGCCGTGTGTTACTGCGATAGATTCTGTGAAAGGGACAATTCCGATTGCTGTCCGGACTACAAGTCCTTCTGCCGTGAAGAAAATGAAGAACCACTTCAAGCTCTGCCTTGGTCTTCGGAAGGTAGGCTGGAGCATGCGCTTGAGTGCATAGTAAGAGCTGATTGTCCTCCCTCCCTCCTTGCCTTCTTTTCTTCCTTTCCTCCCCTCCTTCTTTTCCTCCTTCCTTCCTTCCGTCTCTCGTCCCCTCCCCTCCCGTCTGAGGAGCCAGCAGTTTCTGGGATGACTTGCTCTGAGCCGTCACCTGTCCACTGCTCGGGTTCAGGAGCAGGGTACTTGCATTTTATTAGCATCTTTAGGAGAGTTCCGGCTGGTAAGGGTTATCTGACACTTTAGCTGTCTTTTAAAACGGGTGGCAGCTACAGAGCGGTCTCAATGGTGGATTTGCCTGCCATGTGTATTACTCTGGGTTCAGTCCTCAGCACTGGAAGACAAACACAAAATGTGCCTCGATCAGAGCTCTGGGGGTTTTGAGTTAACATCTTTGCAGCCTCAAGATGGATACAGGGTCCTACAGAAGGGTAGACATTTTATTTACTCACCTTCCTGCTGTCTCCTGGGACTAAAGCACCCCTGCCACCATGCTGTGTGATAATAACACTGCTGTTAAAGCCTAGGTGAAAGCAAACTACCTCATGTATGTGCTCTGTGAGGCTCTGCCTTAGAGTACGTGATCTCCTCTGCGGGAGCCCTGAGTTAATCAGTGCTGTGGCATTATTTTCCGTGGGAGCTCATGTCTAGAAATAGCACTTAGAATTCCTGATTTCACCATCCGGACACTGTTCTTGCCTTCAGTTCACCAATCCAGCTCTCAGCAGACATGGACCCTGCCGTGTGCCGGCCCTGCGAGGAGAGTGGAAGAGCTAGCCTTTTATAAAAATCCTACAGGGGCTATTTAGATGTCCGCACTTTTAAGCTCTTAATATAAATAAATAGGGTCATTTTATTCTTTTTTGTGGGTGTGTGAGGGTGATGGGTCTTGCTGTATTTCCCAGACTGGTCTGAAACTCTGGTGCTCACTCAATCCTCTTGCCTCAGCTTCATGAGTAGCTGGAACTGCAGGCACACATCAACATACCCGTCTTCAATCTGAATTGTGCCTTGCACTTGAGCCTTGTAGAATACTCACCCAAACTTGTAGTGATTTAGATACATCTAAGTATATTTGAGAGTTTCCTATTTAATGCATATAATTCATCCAGAAAAAAGCAATTGCTACTTCTTCAAAATTTATTTTTGCTCAAGAGCTAGAATTTGGGGAGCACGTGTTTAAGGTCATATTTTATGGAGAGTTTACATTCCTGATAGAGGGTTTTTTTCACTGCATTCATTATGAAAAGAAGTAATCATTTTATTTAGTAGCAAAAATTTCATATTGAGCTATGATTGGTCTCATGAAGATTATCTTCCCTTTATCTTATCTTTAGAAGTCATTGGCTGAAAAGGAAAGAGACCTTCACAAAATTGGAAATAAATGTATAAAATTAAAAAAGACAATTGTGATTTATTTTTTTGCATGTAAAAGCAACACCCCTACCCCAAGATGTCATACTATTTGCTCATTAATTTATCATATACAACTTTGGCTCTACTAGAGTTTGAACTCTGTAACAATTCTGAAGGAAAAAAAATAGAATTTAAGATTGGGGGTGTGACTAAAGTGGTAGAAAGCTTGCCTAGCAAGCAGTAGGCCAAGTTTAATCTCTATTAGCAGAGCAAGAAGGAAAAAAAAAAGTAAGAAGGAAAGAAAGAAGCAAAAAAAGCAAGAAGGAAAGGAAGGCATTTAAAATATAATTTATCTATTTTTAAGGTAGATCCAATGACCTTTTTTTCTATTTTGTGGCCACACTTATGAATGACTTGCTCTGTTCACCTGTAATGAACTATACCCATGTGTGAAATCTGATTAATATGGGAGAAGGGTCAAGTGGAGTTTGAACTCTGGGCAGGTGCCCTAATCTCTGAGTCCTGCATCCAGCCAGAGTTTTCCTTGTTATTTTTGCAACAGGTCTTCCGTTCTGGCTGGCGAGTTTCTGGGCACAATTCTTCCATGTACCTGGTCTAGCTCTTAAGAAAGGATCTTGCAATTCAACCTCCACCCTCCCCCTCCCCAACCCCCGACCCACAGGCAGGCCTCAAACTGCAACCCTAACATCGTAGTCAATCTTAGTATCTGAAGTAGTTAGGATTGTAGCTGTGGGTCACTGGCCTCTGCTCTGATTACTATTTTTTAAAATAACATAACTATAAATTAATTCAAATGCTGTTACATTACTTACCTAGAAACACATTATTTTTTGGTGTAGTGATTGAGTCTGTGACAATCCAGATTCTATGCTTTACAAATCCTTTCTGTTGTGGCATAGTAGCGATTTAAAGTTAAAAGCACTTTCCCAGAAAGAACTTGAGACACAAACCCAGACACAGCGGCACGCAGAGTCCATCAGATGGGAAGATGAGCCAACAAGTTTAGATTCTTGTCTTGCCCGTGCGCTGCAGCCCCCTGAGAGTTCTAATCTGTGTGCCCATTCTGCTAACAGGTTGCCTCAGGGACGGGCAGTTCTTCAAAGAAGGATCAGTGATCAAGGACAACTGCAACCCCTGGTAAAGACGGAGGGCGCAGGCCCGTGCCCTGGCGTCTGTGTGTGTTTTCTTCAGCTAAGAGGGACACCGGCTGCACAAAGCCCATGCTTAAATATGTTCTGACAGTCCGTTACATGAAACGTTTCACCACATGTGGGGCCACCCTGCAAGCACATGTCAAAACATAATTACACGCGTGTGTCATGTGGATGATAATGAGTCTCCAGCAGGGTGACCTCACATGTGCACACCCCTTCACTGCCAATATTTTAACACACTAGAGGCAATTTGCTTTGTTGTGAGTATAAGAATGCTATAAAAACCAGGCTGCTTTCTAGAAGTTTCTAAGTACCAGTATGCTGAATCTACTGTCCCAACTGTATGTTTTTGTTGTTGTTGGTGGTGGTCATGGGGCTTGAACTCTGGGCCTAGGCACTGTCCCTGAGCTCTTCAGCTCAAGGCTACTGCCCTGTCCTTGAGCCACAGCCCCAGTTCCAGTGATTAATTAGAGATAAGAGTCTCATGGACTTTAGTACCCAGGTTGGCTTTGATCTTTGATCCTCAGATCTCAGCCTCCTGAGTAGCTAGGATTCCAGGCGTGAGTCACCACGCCCAGTCCAACGATATTAAAAAAGAAAAAGATTCAGTGCATATGTGCTCATATCCTTTCTCAAGTGCTGGAAGCAGAGGCTAGGAGCACATAGAATGGCAGCTAACGCCTATGTTACGGTGATTTGCTTTCCACCAAGAATCAGACAGATATGGGCTTGTGCTAAGCAAGCGGCGATCTTTGGTAGTTTGGAAATGCACTCGGAAAGGGCAGGCCGCCTTTGTGACTTTTGTGTCTTCGCAGCACATGCTCTGGACAGCAGTGGAGATGTGCCAGCCATGCCTGCCTCATGCGCCCGGAATTACTCGAACACATCAATAACGGAGACTTTGGGTGAGATAAAGCCCCTAGTTCTCACTTCTTGGCACCCCAATCACTCTTTCTGTTTAAACTATACCCAGTTCCCTTCTGAACATGGTAATTATCTAAGAAGGAAAGTCAGGAGAGGATAGGAAGGAAGGCAAAGTACAAAAGGTGTGCAAACTTGGAATGCATGAGGTAAACCTACATAAACAAAGAAACAGGGAGCGCAGTCTCCAGTTCTGCAGGTATTATCAGTGGAGGTGGGGGGATGGGGGAGCTTTGTGCTGTGTGGGTATTTTGACAGTACAAGAAGTTGGCTGGGTTGCCTTTTTCATGTTAGTCTTCTCTCTACAATGCCACCCCCTGCTCCTTTGCTGTGCATTGAGTAAGATTGTAAGAGGACAGTATTGTCTCTGGGTGACCCCCAGCCTCACATCCATCTAGACAGGTTCACCGCAACAAGTGACATTACAACTGAGTTACAGGGGGCGATGGGGACAGGAATCCTGGCACCTGGGGCAGTGAATTTCAAGTGCTGGTACTTAAAAATGTTCTGAATGAGAGCCGGGTCTCTGCAACAAGCTAGGACTTTGGGCGGCCTTGCTGCTGACCTGGGGGCACAAAAACCCCTGCCCCAGCCCTAACTCTCCCTGGCTCTGTAGGGCGGAGGGCGGAGAGACAGCCCAGGGTACTCCTGTCTCAGGGTTTTTCCACTGGTCTGAATCTCTATCTGCCCTGGGCCACATCTCCCCTGTTCTGGAAAATGCCTCACAGGAAAAGCTGGATTTCTAAGCAACTAGAAAAGCACGGAAGAGCGGTTTCTGTCCTCTCACATGCAAGCCTCGCCTGCCCCAGTGGGGTGGGATTCGGGCTTCCTCAGATCCAAAGCAGTCTCCTGGCAAATAGAAAAATGCACCAAAGCTCATTTGTTGACATTGTTGTTCTTAAAATCACCCACGAATCCTGTGTGTGTGTGTGTGTGTGTGTGTGTGTGTGTGTGTGTGTGTGTGTGTGTGTTAGGTGAGCACTTGATGACCAGGAGACTTTTCCATGGCTAGACAGGTAGTTACATCACGGGAGGACACGCAGCCTAGAATGTAGGAGCCTGTGGCACTGGAGAAGCCACTGAGCCAGGTTCCTCACCTGCTCACACCTCCAAGAAACGACAAAGCAAACCTCTCCAAACGCGGTGTCCTCTGCTCCTCAGCAGTCTTTGTCCCGTCAGTGACTTGGAATGGCTGCAGCTGAGGTTGCATTGGTTCGTCTGCTTCACTGGTTTGTGTGGTGGGTTTCTTGGGTGTGGCTCGTTTTATTTTTGTGTCTTCAGTACTAGAGATTGAAAGTTCAGCCTCATGCTTGCTGGACAAGCCAATCGCCCTAGAGCCATTGCTCTCACTCTTCCCCTTTCACCTTTTTCTTTTTCTCCCGACAAGGCCTCTTGCTAATTTCCCTGCCTGTGGCTCTCCTGCCTGTCCCTCCAGAGTGGCTGGGACCCAGACTGTGTTTGTGATGTAGGATCGCTCTCTTTTTTCTCTCAGCTCTTTCCTGGCTCTTATGTTCTGCCTTCAGAATTTAGATGAGATTAGAGGCCTGTGCCATTTTTTGATTCGTTTTGTTTGGTGACGAAGCCTTGCTACTGGTCCAAGATGGCTTCAAAGCAGGGGTCTCCTGCCTGTCCCCTGAGTGCTAGAATTAGGAGTGTGCGGTGCTGAGCCTGGTCAGCTGAGGCCTCGCTGGTCTTTGCAGGGCTCTTCCTGTATCTCTAGACACTAAGGCTGAGTTCCAGATGCACTGTGGCCTGTGTCTGCTGGGGCATCTGGTGGCATGTGTCTGCGGCAGGCTGTGGCCTGCGTCTGGTGAGGCGTCTGGTGGCGTGTGTCTGCGGCAGGCTGTGGCCTGCGTCTGTTGGGGCGTCCGGTGGCGTGTGTCTGCAGTAGGCTGAGGCTGGCCTTTGGCTGTGGGGCTGTGCCTGGGTGGGACAGGCTCCTGCAAACTCCACTGGAAGCCTGGGCCTTCCTGGGGCACAGAGTCAATTCTGTTCTTCTCTTACCCTTCAGCCATCCACAGCAGTTGGGAAAACAGAGTCCAACCTGCAATAGAATGAACTGGAAGTCTCTTATGACTCTTCTTCATCTGTGCAGTTTCTGATTGTCGCTTTCCTAATGGACTCAAAATCTAATCTCTTGGACATCTGCCTTGATGTTTTTTTTTCAACTTTTTTTTTTATTGTGAATAACAGAAGGGTTACATTATATTCACCAGATAGAAGGTGCATAACTTCACAAACATTGATACCCTTTCTCATGTCTTAGTCCCCATTTCCCTCCCACCCTCCCCTTGCTTATCTTGATTTCCCCCCTTCCCTATCCAATTTCAAATAACCAATTAAGCACATATAAAATATATCAGATAACATGTTGAAAAATTGTAACAATATGAGATAACCAAGGGACAGCAAAAGAGATGAGAGATAACATAGTACATAAAGGACAACAGTCACTCATTATATGGTTTTTGTTTTGTTATTCTGGAGTTCCTTACATTTAATGTCATACTATATGGCCTTATGTATCTAGATTTTGTTCTATTGTAAATCTCTGCTAGTAGAGCCCAAGGTTTCTATTGATTAGGACAAATGAGGGAAACCATTGAGCCTAAGTTCCTTTGAGTCTGGCTTACTTCACTTAATATGATCTTTTCTAAGTCTTTCCATTTCCTAACAAATGGGTTGATGTCGTTCTTTCTGACAGCAGCATAGAATTCCGTTAGTGTATAAATACCACATCTTGTTGATCCACTCATCAACTGAGGGACATCTGGGTTCTGCCTTGATGTTTTATCTTTCTCCACATCAGCTCAAACTGGATGGGCCTCCTTTCCTCCCTCCCCTCAGTGAGGGCCTCCGCCTGCACCCGGCCAAACATGCCCTGACGTTTGCAGGCCCCGGCTTCTTCCTTGCTCGTAATTCTCAGGTCATCATCGTGGTGACTCAGGTGTGGACTGTCCCTGCTCCTGGGCTCTGCTCTAGAGGGTCCTCTATCAAGTTTACAACCCGACTTACCTCTCTGGGTTCAGTCTGATCCAACACACTCTGCGGTTTACACTTTCATACGCATCCTTTGGGAAACAAAGTTGGATGCAGGCACACCAGCGGTTCCTAAAATCCCTCCCTTCCATAGTCCCTTCTGAGGACTAAGTTTCTCCTCCGTGGAAATGACTCCAACACCTCCACTCTGTCACCCTCATGTCACCCTGTGCCACCCCCGTGCCATCCCTGTGCCTCTCCTGTCTCCCAGCCCATCTTCGGTCCATCTTCTTCTGAGCATGCACCTTCTCTGTGCCTCCCCTAAAGTGCAACTCAACCGCAGCCCTGCAGGCTCTGCTTAGGAGTGCCTTTGTTTGAGGTTAGTGCTTTCTTACTTCGTTTCTGGCCCCAGATCCATTCTTCGTCTTCATCAAACGTTAGATTCACTTCCTACAGACTGGTGGTAGCTTCTCTGGAGAGTTCCGCTTGGCTCCTCTGCCAAGCTGCTAAGGCAGCTCACCATGAAGCCTTTGCCTCTCTTTGTAGTACAAACTCTGGAGTACCAACTCCTGGTGGGGAGAGACATTTATTCATTTTTATCTCTGTCTTTCTGGTGTCTACCCTTGTTTTGTTTTAAAATTCCTCTTTTATTAGTAAGCAAAGGCCCCTGGCCTAATATCCACTGAGTACTCCATTAATTTCAAGTCCTTCATTGGTTCTGGTGCGAATTATACTTTAAAATTGCAGCTGAGGAGGCCAGGAGTGTGGGCTAGTGGTGGAGTGCTTGCCTAGCATGCACTCAGTACTACGTACTACGTACATAGAGAAAAAAGCCAGAAATGGTGCTGTGGCTCAAGTGGCAGAGTGCTAGCCTTGAGGAGAAAGCCCAAGGACAATGCTCAGGCCCTGAGTGCAAGTCCCAGGACTGGCACAAATAAAATTGCAGATGAGAATTACTTAAGATTTTATGCCCTGAGTAGCGGCAGGTCTTTGGAGTGGGGAACTTGCATCCCCAGCCCAAGGTTCTGAGATCAAAGCCTGCATTGCAACACAACGTAATTTGTTGTGTTTATACTTTCTAAGTATACCTGTGAACAATGAGCTGTATTTGTCATCAACCCATCCCATAGAAAATGACGTGGGATACAAACGACAAGATAAAGTTTAGATCTGAAAATGTATTGCCCTCAAACAATCAAATGACTTTCCTCTCTATAATTTGTGTTTGCCATCTCCCAGAGAAATTTACGTACAAATTTAAGTGTCTCAGTTTTAAAAGAAAATACCTTAATCTGAATATGAACACAAAATATCTCAGAAATATGTACCAGACTTTTAACTACCTAATTTCACACCAATTGATTTTATATTACTAACTGAGCTGATCTAGCACTGAATACACTATAAAATAGCCTATCACCATATCTAATTATCATACACTATAAAATAGCCTATGACCATATCTAATTAGCCACTGGGATCAGGATGCAGCACAATGATAGAGTATTGACCTACTAAGCATGAGGCCTTCAGTTCAACTCCCAGAATGAAAAAACAAAGGGGAAAAAAGCATAACTAGTTTATTCTCATTTTTCCACAGAAACTTCTTACCTGTTCTCTATTCTTTCAAATCTAAAACGTAAGAGAAACTAGAAGTACATTTCTATGTATTTATGCTTCCTCCTAAAATCCATTTAATGACACATCAAGGAACTTCTTTTATTGCTCTCATCACTTAACCCTTTAGAGTACATTGCTTGAAGATTTCACAGGCATCGCTTTAAGCTTTATGTGTCTCATATGAATCGCTGCAATCATTGAAATGCACCGAAGTTGGGAGGAGTGTCTGGGAGGTTTGATTATCAGGATAAAGAATATGTATCCTGCAGGGATGGCTTCCACCTCAAGAGAGCTGCTGCTGTGTGGTTGCAGATAGACAGGTGAATTGAGAAGCCAGTGTCTTACCTGTCCGTGTTTCCTCTTTCCCCGAGGGCAGCTGGAAGGCCCAGAACTACAGCCAGTTCTGGGGAATGACGTTAGAAGAGGGTTTCACACACCGCCTGGGCACGTTGCCTCCTGGCCCCACGCTTCTGAGCATGAATGAAGTGACGGTAAGCCTGCCTCCCGGCTCACGTGTGTGCCCGTGTGTGTGGGTGTAGAGCTGTGTGTGCGATGCAAGTTTAAAAGAAGCCCAGGGCTGTGGCTCGCTGTGGCTCGCAGTCCCAGCTACGGAGCTGGCCAGGGGAGGTAGGAGCAGCAGGCCGAGGCCGTTATGGGCAGAGATCCATGAGACCCCATCTCAACCCCAGCTGAGTGCAGCTGTGCACGGGGCCACCACAGCTCAGTGGGAGACAGATCGGAAGGACTGGAGTTCTGGGTCAACTCAGGCAGAGAAGTTTGTGAGACTCCATCCCAACAGAACGAAACTGGCTGCTGCCCTCATGTAGCTGTCCCCTGGCTCAGGCAGTAACCTCAAAAGAGGTGGATCTGTAGCCAAGGATGACAGGTTAGCCACCTTGTAAAGACAGGCGGATGAACCCTGAAGGAGCTGAAGTCACCCTGAGACCGAGCCAGGTTCACTGAAGTCACTGAAGGAAGTGCGTTCAGAGCCAGGGCATCTACAGGGTCTGGGTGGGCAGATCGTCCTTGGAGTTTCTGTTGAATCCCTCAGCTAAGGTCAGTCCAGGTTCAAGGCAGCGGAAAGACTTCTCCCATCTCCAAGACCATCCGCACAGGATGGCTCTGGATTGTTCCTGCCACGGCTCCACTTTGGCCTTTCTCCTGTCTTAACTCTAAAATTGACGTGGGGTTGGGGGGAAGGAGCTGGCTTTTGTTTAAGAAAATCCTTCCATTGTAGAGGCGATTCCCAGGCTTGGTTTTGTTGGTGGACTAGGTGGGCCCGACACTAAGCTTTCTATCCATTTCCCAGGGACTGTTTCCAACATCCCCTTTTGTAAACTTCAGTGCTTGTGGTTAGGGATGATCTGAAATCCAGGCCAAACAAAGCGCGGTTCTTTCTCCAGCTGACACTCATCATAGTGGAAAGACAATCTCATTCACAATCCTTTGTTGGCACCCGGGGATTTGCTTGCATAAAAACATCTCTGCAGTGACACTTAAATGAAAATTCCTGATGATTACACTTTAGGAGAGCTCTAAATTAACAGAAGACAGTGACAGGTAATAACAAGAAACAGATCAGGAAAGTCCGCTGACCCATCAGAGTTCTGCTACCACTTAGCAGGTAAGACACGGAATCGGGTTCTTATGTCTGCATGGGGGAGCTTGAGGACTGAGTTCTGAGAGTTGATTTGATCCTAATAGCTAGCTAAATAAAAGACAATTGGACAGACAGCTGTGCTTAGGTCAGTGAGGCCTGACGTGAACTGGCAGCCATGGTTTGTGCGGCGGGTAGGGAACCCAGAAAGAATGACAGGTTAATATTTTAGCCAGATGACGATGTGGAAATTTCCAATACTTGATATCAGACTGTCCTCGCATGCCCTTGCATGCTTCCCAGTAGGAGAAGCCAATCCGTTCCACTTAACCCTAAATCTCTCCTCCACCCTGCCTGCACAAGAGCTTTGATGCAGCAAGTCCTTCCTTCTGGGTGGGAAGAGGGAGCCAGGGGGCCCCTGTCCTCCTCTCTCGGCTTTGTTCCCTTCCTGGCCTCATCACCAGTCTATGAAGCAGGAGGGAGAAGAGAGGCCTGGTGCGAGGCAGAGATCTCACCATTTGTGAATGGTACTAAAATATTAAGAAAGCTGCTGTCACATTGGAAAATCCGCAGGCATATGGCATCACCCTGATAGAGGAGCACGAGTGTGTGCTAACTTCGTAGTTAACTAGTATAACCTATCCTCTCTTGCTCCCCAATATAAACGAATTATGTTGGCATGACTAACAAAACAATGCCATAATGTGGTTTGTTGGGAGTTTAGATAAGGTAACATTGTACGTCCCATCCTGCGACCTTTAAAGACAGAAATGTTTGGATGAGAAGTGCAAACGTCCTCTAATTCTCCAAACACATGCAGCTGGTTGGCTGGATTTAATTCCCTAGCCATTTAGATATAACAGGAAGAAGTCAGTTTTCCTTCTAAAAATATGTTTCAGTAATTACAGGACTAAGCCATTAGAGAGATATTTAGGAAACCAAGGCAAATATTTCCAGGTTTAGGTTTCTCCTTTCTTTTCTTTTAATAACTCACGGGACATTGACATTTTTAATTGGATTAGCAATAACTATGGGAATGAGCCTCTTTAGCCTCATTCCAGCAGCTTCTTTACTGTACACGGAAGCTTCTCTGGGACCCCAAATGCTGACCACAGAAGGGAGAACACAGTTAAACAGAGATTCACATGGCCTGAAATTGAACAAAAGACAACAGTGATGTTTGCCTGGCACCTGTTCTTTCCGAAGCGAGCAAGTCCGTGTGCAGAATGGAGGACGTGGCCAGGTATCCTGATGTAAACGCCCATGACCCTCAGCTCACTCAGAATCTTCCCATCCGGGAAGGGGACGAGGTCAAGACAGCACAGAATGCTAGCTGTGCCGTCTCTGAATTCAGGATTCGAACAGCGCGGGAACCCTTCTTGACTCTCGAAGAGTCTTCAAGACTTCCTTTTTTCCATCCTTTCCTCAGGCTTCCAGTTAACTTTCGAAGATCTGCACCCCGATTCTTGCACACTCACCTGTCCTGGTAGCCATTCTCATAGACACATCCACAAAAGCAGCTCTTGCGTTTTCAATCTGCCATTCCCTCCTGGTCACAGCCCAGGCAGAGCACAGTGATATAATCGAACACGACTTGACACACAGTGGGGCTGGATCCCTCACTGCAGACAATCCTCTGAAAAGAAAGGTGAAAACGTAGCTTTCCTCCGCAGATAGAAACATCTGGGAGTGTGGCAGAGCATGCTTCTGTGGTTGTCTGGTGATTTGGTTCAACAAGTGCCTGCTCTCTGGCCCCTCCTCAAATGATCTGTCATTTCCATCCATCCTCTGGCTCTTCCCACAGTGTGAAACACAAAATGAATGGCCAGCTCACAAAAAACAACAACAACAAAACCCCCGATACAGAATGAAACAAAGCAGCCTCGTTTGTCCTGGCCTGAATCATGAATAGTTGAAGCCATTCCCCCTTATTTCAACTTTTTGTAGTCTGACAAACACTGGCAGTTTTGAAAAATGAAAATGAAAACACATTGCAGTGATGACAAAAATCTTTTTAATTTTTGGAATCAAGATTCTCAGAACTGTTTGATGAATCAAGTCTTTGGAAAATACCCGTTACAGCTCTGCAGAGCTGGTGTTCTGTGGAGTGTGTCTGGGGAAATGTCACCTCTCCTCCACCCCCAGGCGCTCTGGACTTGAGCTGATACCTGGCAGGGTCGTGGCTTCAGGAACACGTGGCACTGCCCGAGTGGCTTTGGGAATCATTACGAATGCCACGTTAGATGTCTTCCAGGTTGGTGGTGAGTGACAAAAGCCACACATGGTAGCGACACACTGCAAACCTGGACAGGTCTCTCCACATCTCGGAAGGCTCCTCCCTTCGGACTGTGGGTCCTGCCAGGACCCGCACTCCACGGGTCTCATGACGAGTCTGAACAACGTCCTGGAGCCATCAACAATGTCCACATTTCCACCCGTAGGAGATGAGCAATCAAGGAAAAGATGAACAGTCAAGTTCCTGTTGCCTCTCGGGGTCCTCAGGCGCTCTACAGGACACACCTGGAGAAGCATTTCCCACCCCGGCCCCTTATCCTGACCCTGCATGTGTCCAGATAAAACATTCTTTTCCTCTGCAGAAAGGCCGGGCTGGAATCTTAAACCCTGTCATGGGGTCCTCAGGTAGTGATAGTTACATCCTTAAAAAACATCATTCCATCCTGAGGCATTAGAGAAGAATCAGAGATGGCCTTTTCAGTGTTAAAGGCAAATATGGTTGAAGAAGAAAAGACATTCCCTTGCTTCTTTTTTCTTTTTGCCAGTCCAGGTCTTGAAGTCAGAGCCTGAGTACTGTCCTTGGGCTTTCTCAAGGCTTGAGCTCTACCACTTGAGCCACAGCACCCCTTGTGGATTTTTCTATGTATGTGGTACTGAGGAATTGAACCTGGGTCTTTGTGCATGCTAGGCAAGCACTCTACCAGTAGGCCTGACCCTGACATTCCTTCACTTCTTACAACCTGAAAGTGTTGGGGGGTGCTGACTTCAGAGGGCAAGGAGGGAGCAAAACTGTTGTTCTGTTGCTTTGGCTGAGTCTCGGCTCACTCGGGAGGCGTGGGTTGACTCTGAGGAGGTTGTCACACTAAAGTAGGGGATGCAGAGCCTCAGGGGAGGATAACCCCTGACGTGTTCTGCTGGGGCATAGAAGCCTGTGGACTCCATGCCCAGTTCCTCAGGAAAGTGACGAGTGTGTCCCAGGCTGCGGGTGACAAATTCCCCTCACTCCCACAGGGAGTCCAATTCAGTGACATGGAGGAATTACTGCAATACAAAATTCCCTGTGTTTGCCACCGCGTCTCCTTTGCCCCGTGTCCGTCCTGTCTTTCAGTTTATGTTTTGTCATTCCTAGATGAAAACACGAGAACTGGGAGATGTCCAGGCAGAAGTGTATGAGAAATCTTGCTTTACAATATGTTCCTGTGTTGTTTAAGACAAGCATTTGGTGGCTTCTCTTTGTTAATCTTGCTTTACTGGCAGAAAATAAGTATTTTAAATGTATCATCTCTTGAAGCCAGACTACTATTACCTGAACTCTGTTATTCTGTGTTTATTTGCAGTCTCAAAAGCATTCTGACTTCACAAGGGACTATGGTATTCGTGAAATAATGGGATATGAAATTTTCTCTGTATTCATTTTGTCAGATTATTGGATATCATGAGGGCAATAAAACTACCGGGTAATCCAGCCTGACTCATGTCCCCAAGGTTCATTTTTATGGAAAACAACATTAAATAAATTTAAAAAAATCTTAACAACAGCCAAATAGGTGAACATCAGGAAGTCATCTGGCTCAGTGGATTGTTACACATGTTTTTAAGAGAAATGTCACTTTGGGGCTGGGAGTTTGGCCTAGTGATAGAGTGCTTGCCTAGCATGCACGAAGATCTGGGTTCGATTTCTTGGTACCACATACTTAGAAAAAGCCAGAAGTGGTGCTGAAGCTCAAGTGGTAGAGTTCTAACCTTGAGAAAAATCCAAGGACAGTGCTCAGGTCCTGAGCTTAAGCCCAGGACTGGCAAAAAACAAAAAAAAAAGAGAGAGAGAAATGTCACTTTGTTGTTTCTCTACTGCTGTATCTTATTTGAAAAGGACTTCCCATTCATACTTTTTAAAGAATAAATCATGAAAGCAACAAAGGCATATTGGTATAATAGTTTAACTGAAGGTGCCTGCAAGGGAAAGCATTCCTAAGAGTTGAAATTTACCTGACATATATCTCAAACATTATTATCAGTCTGTGCAAATGCCACGTGGGAAGTGGTAAGGCGGTCTCTCAAATATGGGGCCTGCTCTGGAGTCACCGGTCCCACTGAGGTGGGTTTAGAGCCATAGCTGTATCTTTGTTGCTCAGACAAAGATAAGTTTTCCTTTGCTGTGTTATTAAGTTGGCCTCTTCAAGTGACAGTGGGAAGCCGACGTCCTGCATAGTTTTCTGGAAACTTCAGGCAGCTTCCCCCGTTCAGGGGGTAAAGGCGATCTGGCGAGGCAAGATGAGAAACGAGGGAGGTGTGAGCGGCGTGCGTACACGAAGCACTGCAAAACGAATGTCCCCTCCGGATCCCACATGCTCTCCAGAGCGGCGGGGTGGAGAGCAGATCACCTGGTTTCCAGGGTGTTCAAGATGGCAGGGACAGGGGCCGTGGATGATTCTGGTGCGCTGGCATTGCACCACGGTCCCCCACAGTGAATGGTCATGTCTAGCATAGAGTGACATAGAACTCACACATAATGACACTTGACTGAAATGTCAAGACCTTGGATACAGGAAATAGAGAGGCATGAGGGCTGTTGGAATACACTTGAGAAAATCTAACCTCTCCACCTCTCTTTCCTCTAGGCTTCTTTACCTCCCCAGACTGATCTTCCGGAGATTTTTATTTCATCTTATAAGTGGCCTGGATGGACTCATGGTCCATTGGATCAAAAAAATTGTGCTGCATCTTGGGCATTTTCCACTGCAAGTAATAAGATCATTTTAATTATGTTTGTACAGTCTCCCCTCTCGACTCTACAGCCTGAGAGAGCAATGTATAAGTTTTAAAAAGTAGAATATACAAATATTAACAAAAGGTTAATTAAGATACGATCCTCTCCTGGCCTAGCGACTCTGACTATTCTGACCGGGGAGTGACGTAGCAGTGGCGTGGACGGGCGTGGATGGGCATGTACCAGGTGTGGTGCACATGTCTGTAATTCCAGCCAGCTACTCAGGAGGGCTGAAATTCCAGGTGCCTGGCAGACGGTTAGCGAGATCTCATCTCAGTCTAGTAGTGGGATGAGGTGGTGCAAACCTATGAGCTCACCTATCTCAGAAGCCATGGGCAGGGTAATTGTGCTCTGAGGACAGGCCCAGGTGAAAACACGAGGCTAAGAAAACAAAAAAGAGCCTGTCTAGCAAGCTTGGGGCCCTAAGCTCAGGGTACGAATGCATGAATAAGACTCAATAGTGATGTAACCTGTTAACGTAGTCCACAAGTACGCATGACATTTCTCTTATGGCGGCTTTGATCTAGCCCACAAGCCCAATCATTTCAGACTCATCCCAAGACTTTATCTCCTGATTTGCTGCAGTCACATGAAAACATCAACAGAAGCACATATATACATGGGTTCTTTTGTAGTGTATTTGGAAAAAAAATGACATGGCACAGACAGACAATTTTGGTGTAAAAGACCAACTTGCACTGACAAAAAGCAATTGGTAAAGAAAGACTATAATTTTATTGTCTTTCTGTAAAAGAGAGCAAGGCAATCTCTTGGGGTTAGTCTGAATGTAAGCATTGAGAAGGAGACGGTTTTAGGGTATTCCGCAAGAAAACGTCTCTAAGGAAAGCGAAGCCAGCCCCACCCTCTCTCCCTCGATCTCCATTATCTTCTGAGCATGGGCTTTCAGCTATGACATCAGCTAGATCTTTAGCAGTCTGACTTAGCTGAAATTCGGGCTTCTGGGTAGTTCCCTGGACGACAGAAGGGCCCTGTGGGTGCCACTTGCCTGTTAACTGGTATTCTGTTTGAAACAGGTGTGGCAGCCGACAGGATAGCCATTCACTCCCAAGGTCAGTACACAGCTAACCTGTCCCCCCAGAACTTGATCTCGTGCTGCTCCAAGAGCCGTCACGGATGCCGCAGCGGGAGCATCGACAGAGCTTGGTGGTTCCTGAGAAAACGTGGGTAAATAGCTGCTCAACTCGGCTCCTTCCTTTTTCCCCGAGCTGCTGCAGGTCAGGAGACAGACAGGGACGATCAGAGAGCTTACCAAGAATTACCTCGAGCCTGTCCTGCGCCTATGTAAAGATGGTGTGAAATTCGAGCAAGCACTTGGAACTGACCAAACTTATAAGATTCTGGAAATGATTATTGAATAATGGCGACGTGTCTTCTCTTGTTGCTCTGGATCCCCACAGAGGGCGGAAGAGAATCAGAGCTTTTTTTTTTTTTTTTGCCAGTCCTGGGCTTGAGTTCAGGGCCTGAGCACTGTCCTTGGACTTTCTCAAGGCTAGAGCTCTACCACTTGAGCCTCAGCACCACTTCTGGCTTTTTTCTATGTATGTGGTACTGAGGAATTGAACCCAGGTCTTCGTGCATGCTAGGCAGACACTCTACCCCCAGGCCAAACTCCTGGCACAGCTTGCTTTTTTTTTTTTAATATTACAACAATAAAGGACGAGGGGGACTTGAAGTGACGGGTCACCACTGGGACACCGCTGAATCTCAGTGGGACACCATGAGGAGATGTACAGTGGCTCGGAGGGTGGGTGGAGTGTTCTGGAGTGGGAGCTGGGAGTCTCTGCTGGAAAGGCTCTGTTTCCCTTGGCCTCCTTATCTCCATCACCCCCACCTCGAGTCAGCGCCACAGAAGCATCAGGGCTCCAGCATAGGAATTCTTGTCACCTGCTGGGTTCCCATTCCCAGATGAAAGCTCTGTGGATCCCTCTTTGCGCGGCCGTGAGCCTTGAGCCTTGCACGTCTGAGACAGCCCCCTTGTGTCCCTGGGCGCGGCCACTGTCTACCTCTCTGGTCAAGAGGGTTGTGTTGGATTTGGCGTGTGATCATTTGTGGTCTGCTGTGTGGTGTTGCCACCAGAAATCAAAACTATTTTTAGCCTCCCGGGTAATGTGTCTGATAACTCTCTACCATATCAAGTTTTATATAATATTTATTGTAATATTTACTATACTCCTTTCCCAAGGCATCAGGAACTACAGACATGTCATCTTTGAAGAGCTATGAGGAAAGTCTTCAAGGTTAATGAGCATGCCAATACAAAACCAAACTCTAAGCAACAAAAAAAAATAAATCAACCCATATTTTAAACATGGCACAATTGATCAGAAGCTCTCAACACTTCTGTGTTGGTTGTTTTCCACCTGATCTGGCCCTTTCACAACTCTTCTTCTTCTTCTCCTTCTCCTTCTCCTTCTCCTTCTCCTTCCTCTTCCTCTTCCTCTTCCTCTTCTTTCTTCTTCTTCTTCTTCTTCTTCTTCTTCTTCTTCTTCTTCTTCTTCTTCCTCCTCCTCCTCCTCCTCCTCCTCCTCCTCCTCCTCCTCCTCCTCCTCCTCCTCCTCCTCCTCCTCCTCTTCCTCTTCCTCTTCCTTCTTCTTCACAACAGGTAGAAGGAGTCTTTTATTAAAAACATCGCCACAGAGTTTATTGACGGTCTCTTTTATCCTTGGGAAATTCCCTGCTGAGTAGAGCCTAGTTTAGTACATACGCTGGAGTAAGATGCAGAGATTCATAGGAGGAAAGAGCGAGGAAAGTGAATAATGGAGGAATGAAATGCCCTGCGCCCGGGCGAGGTCAGCAGGCACTGGGCGCGGGGCGGGGTCCCGGGCGCGGGGCGCGGGGTCCCGGTCACCTGCACCCCGGCTGGGCAGCGCGGCCTTGTCCCGCAGGACGCTGCTTTCTGTGCTTGCCCCCGCAGACTGGTGTCGCACGCGTGCTATCCGCTCCTGAAGGACCAGCACGCCGGCGCCGGCGCGTGCGCCATGGCCAGCCGGGAGGACGGGCGCGGGAAGCGGCGGGCCACCAGGCCCTGTCCCAACCCCATCGAGAAATCCAACCGCATCTTCCAGTGCTCGCCTGCCTACCGCGTCTCCTCCAACGTGAGTCGGAGCCCTGCCCGGGCGCGCGCCAGGGCACGCACACGCGCGCACACCAGCGCACACACCAGCGCACACTCACGCACATCAGCACAAACTCACGCGCGCACACCAGCACACACTCACGCACACCAGTGCACACTTACACACCAGCGCACACTCACACACACGCGCGCACACCAGCGCACACGCACGCACACCAGCGCAAACTCACGCACACCAGTGCACACTCACACACACACCAGTGCACACTCACGCAGGCCCCCATTACGGTGGTGAGGCTCGCTCACTCACGTCTCTCATTCCAGGAAACAGAGATCATGCGAGAGATCATGCAGAACGGACCCGTGCAAGGTACATGGGCTCGGAATGGAGGCTTTTCCTCCAGCCCTCCCCGTCCTCCTTTCCATCCTGCCCTCCTTCCTCCTGCCCTCCCCGTCCTCCTTTCCATCCTGTCCTCCTTCCTCCTGCCCTCCCTGTCCTCCTTTCCATCCTGTCCTCCTTCCTTCTGCCCTCCCCGTCCTCCTTTCCATCCTGTCCTCCTTCCTCCTGCCCTCCCTGTCCTCCCTATCTTTTCCATCCTGTCCTTTCCTCCTGTCCTTGTCCTCCTTTTCCTCCTGTCCTCTTTTCTGTCCTATCCTCCTTTCCGTCCTGTCCTCCTTTTCCTAAGCGCAGCACTGAATGGGTGTGAATGGAGTTCAATTACAGAAAAAAATAAAAAAAAGAGAGAGAGAGAGAGATTTCAGTCTGTAAAGTTAGGTTTACCCAACCAGCTGTCGTTTTATTTTAACATGATAAATTGGATTCTTAAGTATTAATGACCCATGGTAAATATTGGTGACCTGTTGGTGGAAATTTGAAGTCTTTCAAAGTGGTCCTGGACCAGCCATGGGTCCCACGCGACATCGCGTGACCATAACAAAGCTCCCTATGTTCCTCTGATCCTATTTAGAAATCACAAGTAAGATCGGGTATTTCATTCTTTTCAGTGTTAATGAATTAGGTAATGGATTAGAAAAAGTTGAGGATTAATAGAGACAAACTTGATTCTTTTCTCCGTGAAAAGCAAATTAAATAAGCTAGTATGATTACTTTGTAGCTTTCCACAGGCTTTCAAAGCAGACCAATTTTGTAAATGTGTTATTCAGTGCAAACTGGTAAGAAAAGATAAAAAGCGACTTGATCAATATAGACGTCTGTTTTTACGGTATCATCTCTGATAATGTTTCCTTTTGTTTGTTAAATTACTAAATTTTGTTTTGTACCAATATCATGAAGTGTGATAAATTCACAGAATGTTTTCTCCGCACCCTGACGTGCTCATGAAACCGGACTAAACAAGTCATAAGATGGGAATTCCAGTTTTGAATTCTGAAAGGAACTCAAGAGATTATCAATGAAGTCAAATTTAGAATAAGCCACAAGAAAGTTAAAGCATGATACACTCTAGAGAAAGTATTGATTAGATTTTCTTTCTTACTTTTTTTCTGAATATTGATCTAATTTGTCAGACAGGTTCAGTAGATAGCTGAAACCATAGATTTTTCTAATTATATTGAAATAACTTATTTATCTAGAAATAAAAGCATAGAGTAGAATGTTGAATGTAAATGTAATTGCTGGAACTGTACACAAGATCTGATATCAGTGAGCTCAAGCCTTCAAGTCCTTAAACCTGCACAGTTGGTTGGCTGTTATAAAGGGTGGGGGAGGCTCATGTCTAATTTCCATCTGTGATTTATTGAGAGGTATTTATTGATTTGAAGGGAGGGAGATATATGACTCAAAGCCAAACTGAAGATGCCAATTTTGACATTCATTCCTAAATAACTTTTGACAAGTAACTCAACCCTTTCTGTATTTTGACTCTTTCTCGAACCAATCAAAGTCAGCTCGAATCCTGATCTTGAGAAGCTGGGTACATATTAACTTTTACAAAATGTACCTATTGCTTCAGAATGAGTAGGAACTGAAGACCACAAAGTAAATGGTGCAGTGCTCAGTTTTCAAGGACGTGTTGAGATGTGCCAAGGCCAAGAGAGAGCAGAAGCCATCCCTCCACACGGCCCTCACACGTGGTAGAGTTGTGTCTAATGACGTCACAGTGGTTTTCCAAGAGTAAAATCACATCATGGTTGCACACAGGTGGTGGCCGTGTATGAAGTCACGTTTGTCTTGTGTGGTTATTTACACTAGATCTGGCGCAGGGTGGTTGAGGGTTGAATGGAAGAGGAAATCCCGGGGTGCGTCCTTATTTTCACCGGCGGATAGTATGCCTGTGGCTCTGCTGCAGATGCAGCGTGATGGTCCGTGATGTCAGGCTAGCCCGGGTCTCCTCCCTGCCTGGGTGCAGAAGGAGGTCAGAGCCCTGGTGACTCCAGAATCCTCCCCAGTCCGTAGAACTGCAAAGACAGATGGGAACGGAAGGGGCACAGAGCAGGGATCTTCGTAGCGTACAGTTTATGTAAAAACTTTCGAAGTTCCATCGGAATGTGTTTTTGAGGAGATAAAGATTTAGCCTCAGCTTCAGAAAAGACACGGACCATTCAAAATGGACTAAAAAGCAGAGCATTAAGAAGCCGTCTTTACCTCTGGAGCCTCAGCTTTTCTCTTTAGGATCTATCAGCTGCCAGTGATGTCGGCTTGTTTTATCTTAAATGCATGCACTCTAGGCAGCTAAATCCTGTTTATAGTTATAAGGTGTCCCTGTCAAAAAAACAAAAGCGGAACCTGAGTTCTGGCTTTGCGGGAGCTGTCGGAGGCCTCGGCCCAGCGGCTGCTCAGCCGCTCAGGGCAGCGCTGACTTCACCGTCCTGGCCGCCGTCCTCTCCGCGCTTTGTTCTGCATCCCAGCTCTCCAGATCAGTGGCATTAATGAGCCCAGATGAGGGACGGTGACTTTCCGCCTGTGCTGCCCAGGTCCTCGTTCTCTGTTACTGGAACTGGGATTTTCAGGGCCTGGTGAGGACATCCAGGAGCAGTGAGGAAGCGCCGTCCCCACCCCATGAGGCAAGGGGCTCAGCCTGGCACGGCACGCTGAGGGATAATGGTCACTTACGGTGTACCCACACCAGACAGTGCTTGTTTCTATAAGGGGATGAGCAAACACCGCAGCAAGTTAGATTAAGCAGGAAAGCAAAGCAGGCGGCGTAGCACAACCTCGCAGAGATCTTTCGGGGGAGATTTCCTGAGGGTTTCTAAGGCTGAGGTTTTCAACCCCACCCTGTGTCGTGTTGGTTTTCCTCCAGCCGTAATGCAGGTCCAGGAGGACTTCTTCCACTACAAGTCGGGGATCTACAGACACGTGGGCAGCTCCTGGGAAGAACCGGAAAAGTACGGGAAGCTGCGGGCACACGCCGTGAAGCTCACTGGGTGAGGAGTGTCTGGAGCATTTCCAAGTCTGAAAACACTTTCCTAAGCTGAACCATGGCTGCAGGCAGATACCAGAAGTCTCCTTTGTACGAGAGAGGCTGGTACAAGCTACAAGGTGATCTAAGCTTTGCCTTAACTTATAGGCCATGGCAGGCTAACCCCAGTATTCTGGGAAAGATGGCCGGATGGGGCCTCTCACTGTGAATGTACCCTAAGCAGCTGTCCTGAGGGTAAAGGAAATATATCACCAGGACAGAGGTTACCAGAGGCATAAAGGAAAATGTACAGTCCTAAAGTATTGTGATCTGCAGAGGTGATGGTCACTAGAATTATTGTGACTTGTAGTACTTGAGTGGGTATAAAAGGAAAGTCACCCGAGCTTCAATATATGTCTATTTTATATTCTCTGCATTGCAAAACTTAACCTTCCTCAAATTTAGCAGTCAACTATGCCCCTATGCAAGGGCAAGAAACAAGTTGAAATGTGCTAGTTAGGTAGTTGTGTTCCAAGAGTAAATCGTGTCACACAGAGTCCCTCCTCTGAAAGACAAGGCGGGCCAGCAGCTGCCTTCGCCCCCATTCTGTGAGCTTCTGCCATCTGCAGCTCTTCCTCACAGGACCTCCCTGCAGCTCTGGCCCAGCCTGCTGGGGTAAACACGGTGTTCCCGTTGGCAGCTCACACTGGACAGCTTTACCGAGCATGTGCAGAATGCTTACCTGTCATCACGCCTTCCTTACCCATCTTGGAAGCTGCCCTGCCTCAGTGCTGAGGCACCAGGGCCAAGTCAGGTGGCTTTAACCACAGCAGCTGCTTTATTCCAAATAGTCTATTAGTTCAGTGACTAGATCAGCGTGTTTTGGAATCTTCCAAGACCTGCCTTGATTCAGGAGAAATGAAAATATATGTATATTTGAATTAAAGTCCTGTGTATGTACTATATGGATAAACTTCAGAAAAAAAGCTGCAGATGAAACAGAAAAGAAAAACTCCCCACAAACATAGATTTGATTTCACCTTGGAAAGATAGACACCTGTCTCAGATTTCAGAACACACACACACACACACGATAGGTAAAATGGAATATACTTACGTATGTGGGAAAGAAGGAAAGAAAGCAAAAGAAAAGATGTCATGAGAAAATGATAATACAAAACTACTTGAAATTTTATAAAAGGGAAAATATCGCTTTCATTTGCAAGAATATAAAAATGTTTCTCTACATTTGCTAATCTTTGGATATTTCCTTTCTCTGTTTTCATAGAGTTGCTAACTCAATGCCTCTGGGGCTTAGAGGCCTATGGTAGGTAGGACAATAGCTCTGCTTTTTGAGGTGCTACTGAGCATGGCGCTTTCTTCACTTGGGGGAAGAAGGTTCCATTGGTTGTATTTCTACAGAACTCATCTATGAGGGAGTCAAAAGCCCCCAGGGCATCTGTGCACCACCCTTTCTCTCACTTCCTGGGCTTTCTGTGCCTCACAGACCCATCATGATTAGTGTGGCCGAAGCTCAGTTGTAGATTAATTCTGTTTCGTGCCCGCAGCTGGGTAAGGACATGGCTAGAAAAAGCAAACAAACACGCAGCTATGCTGATTTCACCTGAATTTGTAATGGCCAATGTGAAGCAGGAAGTCCTGTTTCAAGTCCTCAGCCCTTTATTCTCCCACTCTTCAAGCAATGATCTCAAAATGTGTCCATTTTCCTCAAATATTTCTCAGTATCTCACTTTCTGTCCCTAGATGATAACTCTGTGCTCTATTTCACTGCAAAGACTAAATAAACAGAAAACCCTTCCTGGCCTTACAAATTCACCTTTCCTCCTTTGGATGGGGAGCTCTTTCCTCTGTGTTTATCCAGGTGAACCATCCCCCTCCTCTCTAGATTCCTCTCCTATCACAGACCCCACGCACCTCAACTGCTGAAAAAGCACACCAGGTAATTTCCTGTTTCTTCTCAAGATCCCTTGTGTGCTGTGAAATGTTGGGCATATTTTGGGAACAGACCCTTTGCTCTTGACTCTGCTTCTTCTGCAATTCACTTGTGCAACTCGTTTGTGCCAACTCCTTGCAAGATTTGCCGGGAACTGTTTTCTTCCTGTTTCACCATCCCCCTTCACTCCTGCCTTTCTCATCACACATGGCCTCACTCAAGGATGGAATGGCCTGGACCTCAGATCTTTCATTCTGTGTTCCTTGCTGGCTGTTTCTGTGCCTCCCGTGTTGGCACTCCCTCCCCTCCCTGAAAAAGACGACGCTGACCACATTGTATTTCCAGCCCAGACCTCTGTTCTGAGTTCTGCACACAAACAATCCACGGTCTAGCTAACATCTCTGCTCAGAGTCAGGCAGAATATTCCAAAGCTGAACTCGAGATTCTCTTTCCTCTCATGCTTGCTGAATGGCATCCATGTTTGCCCTCTCTAGGTAGCGACGACTTTCATATTTCTGGAAGGAAATCTTGGAACCTTCTCCGCTCCCTTCCTCACAGCTGACTTCTAGTGTGTCACCCAGGGCTGGCCGTGTTGGCCCTCTTTACTCTGACCCACCTGCACCTCTTCCGGAATCACCACGGCTGCTTTCCTCAGGTCTTTGCATCCTTCCAGGATAAAATAGCCAGGTTTTCTTTTTTAAAAAACAGAATTTGCCTCCCCTTCTGTGACTTCCCCACTTTGCTTGCAGAGAAGTGGAGCTTCTCAGAGCCCTGGCTGGGAACTCCCCTCACCATTGCCTTCTGACCTCCCTCGTTGTTCATCTGTTCCCTGCTCTCCACCTAAGATAGAAAACACCTTCCACCACTCGGGCTGGCTCTTCTCCCGTCCCTCCATCCAATCTTGTCTCAGGCCTTCTTCTGCTCGTTCTTATCTCCTCAGCTCTCTCTTCCAGGACTGGCCCTCTGCTCAGCTAGTCTCCATCCCTGTCGCCTGCTCTATTTCCCGCACCTTTCTTGGAGTTATGATTTTCTAAGGCACCGTGTGATTTCATGAGCTGTGTAGGTCAGTTGTGTCGGGCACAGGAATGAAGCTCGACCACACTGGTGTTGCTGCAGGGTATTGTGGCATCACCTGGCGCATACTTGCTGATCTTTGGCCCGGGCCCTGGGCTAGCCCTCCTTCATGAGTACTGACCTTCACGTGGACGGTCTCCACCCACCATCTTCATACACCTCCTCCTGAGGACCGGGATTGCAAGTAAGAGCATCCCCACGGCAGGACCGCTTTCTGGGGGGCTTCTCCAGGGATGTTTTTGATCTAGGAAAAAAGATGCTCATAAGCCACAAGGAGGTGGCTATAGATATATATATATATAATTTATTTATCATCCTCAGAGTCGCAGGGCTGGCAAGGAGTGCCTCTCGACTTCCCGGAAGTGGTCACCGACCATCTTGGCCTCCTACCAGCCACGCTTTCACGTTTTCTTCGCTCATTGCCCCTTTCTCTTTGTGCTGAGGCTGAACAAGATGCCCGTGTGCTTCCACGCCACCACTCTGGCATTTGTGGTTTCCCACTGTAAACGAAGCGGTCACGGGATTGTGAGCCTCTCCTGTGCTCCTAGGAAAATAAGTTTCTCTCCCATGGGGGAGAAGTCACAAGGCTAGATTCGCTTGTGGGCGAAGTACTTTGGTAGAGTGTGTGTGGTTTCCCACAGGCTTTGGGGGATCTGAATATTGTAGATTTGTCCATTAGTGACTTCTCTTAGGTGGTGGTGACGTCGAGGAATGGATGCATCAGTGAATTAAAGAGCGATTGCTTGTTAAGTTAGTGCTCCTAGGCGGACAGCGTCACATTTCCGGTCTGCACCGCACACATTTATCTCCCTACGTCATCTGGTGCCCTTGCTGGAAAAAAGAAAGTCATTTCATCACTTGCACAGATGACTGTGGGTCTGCGTGCAGTGCGCAGCCACGAGGAAGAGGAGGTGGGTGAGTAGATGGCCTCACTCTTAAGAAGTTTAGAGTGTAAGGCAGATGCTGCCCAGAACCAATTCCAGACCTGGGCAGAGCTGGCACAAGGCGGCGAGAGCCACCCGCGCTCGGGCAGCCGAGGGAGTGTCACTAAGGCCTGGGGACGGCAGCTGGCCAGGAGAGGCCTTCCGAGGAGAGGCCAGGGGTCCGGGGGGACGGCCCCCACGGGGTCCTCGGTGGGTCCCTCCCACCCCACTCCCCGCACTCCTCCCTCCACCCTCCCACCACACTCCCGCTCTCCCCACTCCTCCCTCCACGCTCCCACCCCACTCCCTGTTCTCCCTGTGCTCCTCCCTCCAGCCATGGCCAGAAATCCAAGGCTCTGAGCTTTCTTTTTAAAAAAATATTGATGATGAGGAGGAGGATGATAATGAGGAGGGGGGGAGGAGAAACATTATGATAAGGAGGAGGAGTAGGAGGAGGAGGAAGATGAGGAAGAGGAGGAGGAAGAGGAGGAAGAGGAGGAGGAAGAGGATCATTATGATAAGGTGGAGGAGTAGGAAGAGGAGGACGAGGAGGAAGGGAGGAGGAGAAGGAGGATGATGAGGAAGAAGAGGAGGAGGAGGAGGTGGAGGAGGAGGAGGAAGAGGAGGAGGAGGAGGAGGAAGAGGAGGAGGAGGAGGAGGAAGAGGAGGAGGAGGAGGAGGAAGAGGAGGAGGAGGAGGAGGAGGAGGATATATACACAGGGTTGCGCTCTTCTAGGTCAGGTCACGGTCAGGTTTCTTTTCGGATGCCGTCACCCCTTCCTGTGCAGTTCCATTCTTCTCCAGCTGCAAGGCAGTTGGGTGTCTCCTTCATTGTGTAGAGACTTCTCATGACTCATTCAGAATTCAGCTGAATCGATTCACTGGTTAAAATTTTAGCAAATTAATGAAAATCATGGGGCAAAAGTTGACTTTTTTCATCAACATTTCTTTTTGTAGAGCAGAATGTGTCACCAGGAGATATTACCAACAGATAATAAAATAAGCATGCTGAATAAATGCATGCCAAGTTATGCAGATAGACATTTCTTAAGCAAGTATTTTTCTCTATCTGTGTCTCAGCTACTATTTTAGGTGATATAGACATATTCATGAGCAAAACAGACAAAGATTCTGACCCTCATAAAAATTATATTCTACTTATAAATTTTTGCATGAGCCAGTTTTGAAACTGTACCGTGTGTGTGTGTGTGTGTGTGTGTGGGTGTGGGTGTGGGTGGGTGTGCTGTTGAATGTCAAAAATACCAAGAATCTTATTTATAAATATTCAGTGGTTTTCCAGGGACAAGGAGGCAAACTATTATGAATAAAGCCTGGAAGGAAAACAAACATTAATAGAAGAATTTTTCTAATTGGGTTGTGAATAATTGCTGTTTATTTTCTTAATTGAATTGAGCCCTTTCCACAAATATGCATCAAAATTCCATCACCAAAAATGATTAAACTTTCAGAGTTCAAGTCCCACCACTGACAAAAAAAAAAAGGGATGGAAACTGGCACTGCCTTCATTCACAGCTGTGAAGAGGTGCAGCGATGGAAGAGCCAGAGAAAAACAGTAACTCAGAAATGTCTGTAAGCCAATTATAGGAATTAAAGTGGGGGACCAATAAGACGATTTGTAAATGTCCGTTCCACAGATATTGGAAGCGAATCCTGGTACTGTGTTGAGGGCTCGGCGAGGCCAGGAAAGTGGAAAGCCTCTTTCCCCATACCGCACAGGCAGCTAAATGGGAGCAAGCGTATGGGGGGCTGCCTAGGTCCAAGGGTCTGAGAGTAAGCCAGGAGAAAGTCTACCTGTTCCTTGAGGAATAGGCAAGCGGTGGGGATAGGGACAGAGGCCAGAGAGGTTCCAGGAAAACAGCTTTTTATAAAGCAGGAATGCTGGAAGAAATCCAGAGAGCTTGGTCTGCGGAGTCAGGTCAGTGCTGAGGGCCGGGTTACCTTAGAAGGGTGACGTCCTGGGAGGAAGCGCAGCCAGAGAGGGAAGGAAAGCAGGGCTGGCCTGCAGTGGCCATCCAGATGTTTCAGAGAAGGGGCAGGGAGGGCCTCTCGGGCCTTTCTGTCCTCTGCTGGGTGCTGTCTGCAGGGGTGCAGCCGCTCAGCGTGAAGATGGGGTTGAGTCCACCATTTCTAATGGTGGCGCGAGGAGTCCGAAAAATAACGCATGTGTTTAGTGTGCACGCGGCATGACAGAGGCTTTAGTAATATGTAGAAGGAGAGGATTTACACATTTAGGGAAATCTAGAAGAATTGTTGAGCTTCAAGCTCTGCTGATGCTATGCTGTGATTTTGTGGTTCTCGAAGTTTCATTCCTTATTGGGTTCAAGTTTTAAACTACTTAGGAGAAAAGCATGATCATGTAATAATAAGCTGGCGATACTTGAAGGATGCAGTCTTGCTGAGTAACTAAAAATCATCTTTTAAAACAATAGCTGCCTAACGATGGTGTCATACTGATTGCCTATTTTGTAGTCATAAGCATTTGCTATTTCCACATCTATCAGTTACCTTGTATCTATAGTACTGATACTTGCCCCTTAAAATAACAAAGATAATCTTTTAGTAGTGGCTTTCTAGTGTGTTTTATCCCAATTTTCTATACATGTAAATTTCAAGGACTACACAGACATACATTATTATTTAGGACAATGATGCAATGATTTGAGAAAGTTTTATTGGGCCATTACTTTTGTCCCCATTTTTTACTTTTTTTTCTATCTTTTTTCTCCATGGCACATATAATTTGTTTTTCTCTCTGGCTATTTGAATAACAACAAAAAGGCTACGCTTGAGTTTTGACGCTATGTTTTGTTTAACTTCTGGCAAATTCTGAGCAGATGTTTTAATTTGAGGTTTTTAACGCTTGGAGAATCCTGTTTCTACTGTGGTTACTTAGCAAATGCAAATAGATGTGTGATAATTAGTGTAGACAATGGCAGACGTTTAATTTGTGTTTGGATTTCAACAGCAAGATGGCTTAGTTCTTTCATACCTTTTCTTTTCTGTTGGAGTGCAGGTGACACATGTCCAGTTAAATATAATTCCTTGATTTTCTTGAGGGGAAACTTAACCAGAGAAAAATTTAATGTTTCTGATGTCCTGTGTAATTTTCATTCCACATCTGAAACCTACATATTAGCATATGTGCAATGTACTTATAAAGATAGTATGCAACTGAAAACAATGTTTTGTCTCTTCAATAATAAAATAAGGTAGATTACTGATTTTCTTGAGTTCAGCAATTTGGGGTTTTATAATTTGCAAGGAGAAACTAGCATTTCTATTAAGGTGGAATGTGGAACTTCTGAATATACTTCAGTGAAACATCAAATACGAAATTATATATTTAAGCTGGGAGTTTAGCCTGGTGGTAGAGTGCTTGCCTAGTATGCACGAAGACTGGGTTTGATTCCTTGGTACCACATACATAGAAAAAGTCAGACGTGGTGCTGTGGCTCAAGTGGTAGAGCTCTAGCCTTGAGAAAACCCAAGCATAGGGCCCAGGTCCTGAGTTCAAGCCCCGGAACTGGCAAAAAAAGAAATTATATATTTAATATGTGCTTAATATTTGAAGTTTAGTAATACATTGAATATATATTTAAAATGGACTTTAACATTTCAGACCAAACACTGAGCATGATCAGCATTTTGATGGCTGTAAAAGTTTCAGAAGTAGTTAGGATTTCATGGGAAGATGGTTCAGGCCCAATCCCGAAGGAAAGAAACACTTTATGGTCACCAGGGAAGTGTGGCTGGTGGTGCTTTCTGAGAAGGACGGCTGGGGAGGGGAGCTGGAGGATGGCTGGGGAGGGGAGCTGGAGGACGGCTGGGAGGAGAGCTGGAGGACAGCTGGGAGGGGAGCTGGAGGACAGCTGGGAGGGGAGCTGGAGGACGACTGGGATGGGAGCTGGAGGACAACTGGGATGGGAGCTGGGGGAAGGCTGGGAGGAAGCTGGAGGACGGCTGGCATGGGAGCTGGAGGACAGCTGGGATGGGAGCTGGAGGACGGCTGGGATGGGAGCTGGAGGACGGCTGGGAGGGGAGCTGGAGGACGACTGGGAGGGGAGCTGGAGGACAGCTGGGAGGGGAGCTGGAGGACGGCTGGGAGGGGAGCTGGAGGACGGCTGGCATGGGAGCTGGAGGACGGCTGGGGAGGGGAGCTGGAGGACGGCTGGGAGGAGAGCTGGAGGACGGCTGGGATGGGAGCTGGAGGACGGCTGGGAGGGGAGCTGGAGGACGGCTGGGAGGGGAGCTGGAGGACGGCTGGGAGGAGAGCTGGAGGACGGCTGGGATGGGAGCTGGAGGACGGCCTGGAGGGGAGCTGGAGGACGGCTGGGAGGGGAGCTGGAGGACGGCTGGAAGGAGAGCTGGAGGACGGCTCTTCTTGCAGCACAGGGAGAGAGCGAGGAAGGCAGCCAAAGGGAGCAGCGTGGTACACGCCACAAATTCTTTTTTAAATCTTGACTCCTGACAAGCCTGATTGAACCTTACCTGAAAGCAAATTGAGTGAACACATACGTGCAATCGTGTGATTCATCTGTCTCGCACGCTGGTTCTCACCTCTCGGTGTAGGTGTTTTAGTGAGCGGTGACTGTGTACCAGCCCTGTGTCAGGTGCTGGAGACACTGCGATGGATAAGGAGACCAAGAGACAGCAGGCTGCCCTCTGCTTGACGGAGCTGGCCCTCCGCCATCACGCAGGAAAGCCAGGCCGCCGTCCAGGCTCTGTGGGGCTCGCGGGTGAACTCCTGAGGAAAGGGCACACGTGGAGGCCTGGGAGGGAGGCCTCGACCCACCGGCATTATGAGCTCTCTTCCCTTCTCAGTGCAGCTTGAACCCCGCTGTCTCGTCTCTCAGCACCAAATCGGACTGACAACATGGTTTGTTTTCTGTGGTTTGACCTTGGCCTTTCCTGGGTTTGTCATTAAACTACACAGAGCAGCATCTCAGGAAGCCATCTCATCGTGCATTAAAATGTGATAGCTGAGCTGGGCACTGGGGCTCACGCCTGAAATCCTAGCTACGCGGGAGGCTGAGATCTGAGGACCGAGGCTCAAAGCCAGCCTGGGCAGGAAAGCCCATGAGACTCATCTCCAATTAACCACTAGAAAAGGGGAAGTGGGGCTGTGGCTCCAGGGATAGGGCAGTAGTTTTGAGCTGAAGAGCTCAGAGACAGTGCCCAGGCCCAGAGTTCAAGTCCCATGGCTGACAAAAAAAAATATATGGTATGTAAAATATGGTGTGTGTGTGTGTGTGTGTGTGTGTGTGTGTGTGTGAGAGAGAGAGAGAGAGAGAGAGAGAGAGAGAGAGAGAGAGAGAGAGAGAGAGAGAGAGGCTAAAGAAAGAAAGAAAGAGGGAGAGAGAAAGAAATCTTGGTTTCACGTGAAGTATAGTATATTCCCGATCATAATGCGATCTTAAGGTGTGGTTCAGGCGCAAACTTATGCTGCACTTTCTCTTCACAACTCAGTTTTCTTAGCTCTCATACTGAGATCACAATACTTTTCTCCTTTCCCTGTTGCCAGGATTAAAGGCAGCAGTGTATTTTCGATCTGATAGACTGCTCAGTATACGTTTTCTTTAAATTTTAAAGTTCATGGTTTCCCCAGCTATTTATTAGGTGGAATCTATTTTTATAATTATTTTTAATAGCTATCCATAGGCAATTTGGGTTACAGTATTAGTTAGATACTTATTAATGAAGAGCTATTTCTCTTATTATTTTTCAATTACTATTTAGGACCTGGGGTTATTTTGTGTGTGAGAGAGAGACAATATAAGGGTGAAAGAGAAATGTGAGTGTAGGAAAAAAATAATTGGCTTGAGAAATCTGTTAAAATTCTTTATGATCTCAGATAATATAATTCTATCTGTACCAAGAGAACCAAGTTAGCTCATTTATTCCTGAATCCCTAGATTATATAAAACCACAGTGGTTGAACATAATAAACTCCTAGCTGGGAAACACAAAGGGAAAAATGTGCTCCAGAGCAAATGACTCATTTGTTGAAATTGACTGTAGATAATTTCTTTTATTAGCATAGGATGTGTGGCCCGTTTTTCTCCTGTGTGCCTACATTGCCTGTGGGAGGGGAGATGAGATTTTACCCCCTGCTGCCGTGCGCTCCGCCCAAGCCTGCTTTAGAGGCTCTTCGTGCTGGTTTCTATCTGAACTCTCGGGCCTCCTCAGCAGGGGCTTTGCAGTGTAACTCGGTGGAAGTTTGGGTTAGATGCGTGGTTCTGGCCTCCGGAGGTGAGGGAAGCCCTGACGCAGCTCGCGGCTCGCTTGTTTCCATCAACTCAGCACTGGATGTCGGAAGAGAGACACTCGGGGAGTTCCGTGGCGTGTCTAGGTGCAGCACAGGACACTGGATTACCTTTGAAGAGCTCAGATTAGGATTTTGTCTGGGCTCTATAAATATTATTATATATAACCTGGGTTCATCAGGACTGCCATATCTATGATAATCATGTAAATAATATGTGTGTATGTTCTATATTATATAGTTGTCCTATGTATATGACAATTCAGGTAAGGAATGACAAGTATAGAGTTTTTGTTGAAAAGGAGGATTAAAGGACTAGAGTTTTCCCTTACAGTATCATCCCGACACCCTGCTTAGTTGTGTTGACAGAGATGGATCATGGCTTCTGTCTTTCCTTCTTCTTTCCCCACCAATGCGCTTCTCATGAAGTTGCACCTTGGCGCACACCTCTGCCAAGACCCAGAGTGAAGACGCTCGGGTTGGTCCCGTGGCGAGGTAGCAGAGCAGAGCCATCCAGCCATTTTCCAGTGCATCTCTTATTTCAGGCTACTGTGCAGATGGGATTATCTTTAAGTAGTTGTCCAAAGGATTCGCTGTTCCACAAAGCAGTTTTAGCAACACAGGGTATCTTGATCCATGTCACCCTTCCCTCATTGTCCCCATTCCTCCACTGTCCGACTTTCACAGGACAGGCGTTGATGTCCGTGACTGCGCTAGAGTATGGGAAGGGCGCCATCGGGGCATTTAGGTCCTTGAAGGAGACTGGCTTCGTTGTCCTAGGAGGTCACTAAGATTCGTGTCTGATTTCATGCTGTTCGTAGACGAGTCTCTTCTGTGCGTATAAAAAACGCCACGTGGAAGAAGGAGGCCGCACGTCATGCTGCAGAGCACTGACGACGCCCCCGTGGTGACACGGGTGGAGAGGGAAGGAAAAGTCACAGAGACACGGGGGGACCAGCCTCCTGAAATGCATGCAAACTTTACCCCATGTCGTTGCTATTACTGTTGTCACTTACTATTTGTAGGTGGGGCACAGAGAGAGGAGCGCGGGGGAAGAAGGAGAAGTTCTGGGTATGTATCTCTTCTGTTGTCTACATTGTGAGAGAATTACAGCAGAGGAATGTCTTTTGCTTTATGGATTGAGCACCAACAGGACTGCGCCTTGGCATCTGAGTCAAGCAAATCGTGGACTTTCGTTCTCCTCTCCATATAAATCTATACATCGAAGGATATATCTCAAGAAGCGTGTGAGGAGTTTGCAACAATAACGTTGCGTCTTGTCTGTAGCATAATGTATGTAAATGCACACACACACACACACACACACGCGAGGATCAGGAGGGATACTCTCCCTCTAGTTGTGTAAACAGTGGCAGACATAAGGTTTATCTCTTTCCCCCCAAAACAACCAAACTAACTCTGCTTTGTTCACTGGGATGGTGTTGAGGGGCCTCATGTTTGCACACTGGGTTTGGGAATCTTGCGCTGCCCCTCCGAAGGCAGACAGACCCCAGAGCAGGTAGGCACGGAAAGACTGATAACATCCCAGCTCTGTGCCCCTGAGGCTTCACCTAGGACCTGCCTTCCATTCCTAACTCTCTGGCTGTGGAGGGTAGATAAGGAAAGTCCCTTTCCCCTCCCACCACATTCTTTAGCTGGACTGAGGGCGGGAGGGTTACCTCCAGAGGTGGGAGAGAGAAAATATTTCTAGAAGTGAAAGCCAGTACTCCTTATCTCTATATTCTGTCCATGTTTGTTTGTGAAGAGTTTAGGGCACCACAAATCTCCAAGAAACCCTGATAAGCTTCATTTGTAAATACTTTACAAATGGGCCAGCAGCATTGTCCTGTGTTAGAATAAAAGTGCCCGGACGGCGTCCAATCCCGAGTGAGGCACAGTAAACACTGGTGTGTAGTCAACTTCACCGGTACCGTCACCATCGCAGGGACGTCCTGTCTTACTCGGGGGTAAGGAGGCTTCCCCTCCGTGGAGAGCAGAAGCGTGCGCCTGCCTTGTTGGCCTTCCAGTCGAAGGGCACTCTGCACAGTGAGGCCGGCGGCAATCATGGGCGACTGCGTGGTGAGAATGCACCGCCTGTGTTCCCAAGGAATCTGCTTCCGTATGGAGAAAATTCCTCCGACAATCTAAGAAATAAGAAAGCGCACTTAGCCAGGCTTCTGGGCGGGGTGTGAACAGGAAAAGCTAAAGAAGCCAGATGTCAGAGTGCCAACCGTCTCTGGGCGGTGCTGGCTTCTGCCCCATCTTCTGCATCTGGATGCAGGTGGAGAGTATACCACATCCGCGTCACCAACTCAACTCAGTAAAGACTCGACACATTGGGCACTGAAGATAGAGCACAGTGCACAGGAACTCAAGAAGTTCAGTAATTAAATGGGAACCGATGTAGGCATTTAAAAGCAGTAAAGCAGGGGAGGAGTGAACACGAGAGTAGGAAGATAAAGCAAATGAACAAAACACAAGCCCCAGGTGCCTTGCAGAGGTCCTCACTCATTTACAGAGATCGCGCCTTTTCTAATTACATCGCTGGCCCGGCTCTCGTTAGCCTGGAAACTCGAGCCTGAAGGGAAGTCACGACAGACACTTCTCAGGTCCACCAGAGATCGAAGGACAAAACGATGAGTGTGAACAGTCTTCAGGTACGCGAGTGAGAGTGGGCGCAGGGCTGTGCATCTAGCCAATTCTAAAGCAGGATTCCGTTCAAAAGCTGTCGTGCCCACTGTTGTGTGACGTTGTGGCCTTCATGTAGGTGTGTGTGCATGGACGGGGGTAAAGAACACCGCGTGTGCGCTGTTCAACGCACCTGTGTTTGGCTTTTCTTGCAGATCGCTGCCAACTCCTGGGGGAAGTCCTGGGGAGAGGACGGCTACTTCAGGATTCTCCGAGGAGTCAACGAGTCTGACATTGAGAAGTTGATCATTGCAGCCTGGGGCCAACTGGCAAGTTCAGAGGAGGCGTAGGGGCCAAGCCCCAGAGTGCTCCCCTGAGGCCGTGCTCCCAAAAGTGCTCCCCTGAGGCCGAGCTCCCAAATGCTCCCCCAAATCCGTGCTCCCCAGAGTGCTCCCCAGAGTGCTCCCCCAGGCTGTCCTCCCCAGAGGGGTCCCCTGAGGCCGTCCTCCCCAGAGGCTCCCTCAGGCTGTGCTCCCCCAGGCCGTCCTCCCCAGAGGGCTCCCCCAGGCCGTGCTCCCCAGAGGGCTCCCCCAGGCCGTGCTCACCAGCGGTCAGCATCGCCTCTGTGTCCTCGTCGCTGTGGAAGCGCCGCGTCCCCCGGAGTGCGTTGCAAGCGTCCATGTTCATGTTTCACCCGGGTTCTGTTCCTTGGCCTCCTCCACACTTCCATTAATAAACGGTGGTGGAGGGGCTGACGCCGTTGGAGCTGTCAGGGTGTGGTTTTCTCTGTCTCCGTCTGTCTGCTGTCCACAGCGAGTGTGCAGGGTGGGTGTGACAGTGGCGCCCTGCCAGGCCTGTAGCTTGCACTCACGGTTGCACACCCTCTCCCACCTGAGCCCATTGCCATGGCCCTGCACCCTTTCGTTGCCTTCTGCTACTTTACAAGCCATGGATAACCGGCAAGCGTCATCCCACATAGTTGATTTTTAATTGGTTATGGTGAGAGTGAAGGGTCTCCCAAACTTCTTGCCCAGGCTGGCCTTGAGCCACGGTCTTTCCAGTGTCCCCCTCTGGAGTATCTGGGACTGCAGGCAGCCCCCAGCAACAATGCTGCCTTGATGCCCGTCTTTTTTTGTGCTGCCGGAAGAAGCAGAAAGTTTGCTCACTGCTCTCCCAAGTAAGCAGCTCACGCGCTGAGCCTGGCCTCGCCTTGCAGCCTGGCCTCTGGAGATGGCAGGACTGTGCAGCGGTTGGGAAGTGGAGACCAGGCCACGCAGGGGAGAGGGAGGAGCTGAGGAAGGCCAGAGCCTTCACACAGGCACGCTCGTAACCTCGGAAGACCCTGACTCTCCAGGAAAGTTGACTACGATTAGCTAGGAAACTGCATTTTGAACAGAAGTAATGTACTTTTATTCTCATTCCAGGTTCTTCTAGAGGCAGTCCCATGACCGCTCATTTATTTGGCTCTCAGATGGACCGCAGAGGGGGGGCTTGCCAGGCAGAGCCCACCGTGGGGAACGGGGAAATCTCTCGTTCCTTTTCTGTACAATCACCAGGGAGTAGTTGTACACAGGGTTTCAGTTGGCCACGTCCATTTATGAAGACACCGCATGTCCACTCCACCAGCCCAGGGCCTCCACCCACCCTCCAGTCATGGCCAAAGAAGCCAGGACCCTGCCTAGCAAACAGCCAGGGACTGGGAGGTGACTAAGGATTAGACAGAGGAGGAAGAATTCTAGGACATGTGTGCTGGGAAAGAGTTAGTTCAGCTTTTCTCTCCCTCCTTGACCAGCTAGGATGGTAGTAGGATGGGGTGTGGAAGAACCAGAACAAGGAAGCAGAAAGGTGGAAGGCAAGGTCTGTGTGGACCTGCAAAATGAAGGGCTCTACCTTCCCACGGGTCTAAAGTGACACATTTCTCCAACCCCTCCCCCTCGCTCCCCCCCCCTACGAACCCCCTCCCTACTGCCCCCCTCCCCAACAGGCCCTAAGAGTTAACTGCATCCAGAAAGCATTCAGAAAGGGCAAAACCACAGTCAGTGAGTTTTGCCACAGAAAATCAGACTAATATTATGTTTTCCCATTATAACAGATATATAATTAAACTAGAAATTGGACTAGAAGTTACACTGCATTTATTAGTGTGTATGTATTTAGCACTCACACACACACACACACACACACACACAGAAGGAGGGGAAAAGGGGAGAGAGGTAGAGGGGAAGGCATACAATACATGCGTCCTCTTCTTCATGGAAATGTTGAATGTAGAAGGCTTTCATTGCCAATAATGCTTAATGCCATGTTTGTTTCAAGCAGATATGTAATACATGCTTACTGGTGATGAGCTAGTATTTTAAGCACAAATTATAAATGAATGAATTATTGCAAAGTGTTGTGATCATTCCAGTATTTGGACAAAATTTTAAATCAGGAAGGTCTGCGGAATGAGCTCATCATGATGAAGCCTAAGAAAGCGAAGAGCAGTTGAGTTTTAATAGCACCAGACACTTGATAGAGGCTGTTCTAATGCAAGTGCACAGCGAGTTGCTACCAAAATGGAGACAGCTCCTTCCTGACTGATAATGTAAAACACTGGATTGATGAACCTGAGTCCTTCTGAAGTCTGGACAGAAGTGCAAATAAGAAAAGAATGACCATTTCTGCTGATATTTTTAGTCTAATAAAGTCCAAATCAATGATAAAAGTTTGATTTTAGCAAAGAAAAAGAAGGCACGTGCATGGGCTAGGAATGTGGCCTAGTGGTAGAGTGCTGGCCTAGCATGCTTGAGGGCCCGGGTTCCGTTCCCAGCACCACACAAACAAACAACAACACAAAAGGCAAACACAAGTTTTAGAGTCTTTGTTCATAAACACAGGGAGCAAGAGCCAGAACAGCAGGAGTTTTGCCTTCTGGCTTCACAATGCTCTGTATGAAATCTAATTTAGACTTGGGAAAAATTATATTGCCACCAGAGCTAGCTTTGTACTTTAAGCATTAATGAAAAAAAAAAGATCTTTTCAGTGAAGGAAAGAATAATCCTTAGAAAAGGGGGGAAAAACAAAAGATGTAATGACTTGGATTTTTTTTTCTCCAGGGGAATTGGTGGCTCAGGTGAAGGAGGTATTACTTACTGTACAACTGTTTGGATCATCAAACTTCCTCTGCTTGTCAACACAATTCTCCAATGTCCCCATGTACTTTGCTTTCTGGAAAATAATTTAAACATTTGAATTAATTGTATGGTTAGGCTCACACAAAAATTTGTGTATTTGTATACTATATAGATAATATTACGTTTAAAAGATGTAAGAGATAGTGCAAATATAGAAAACATCACTCCCCCTCCTCTTATAGACATGAAGCTACAGTGTTAGAACTACGTATCGTGAGATATTGTATCTATGTAGTATTAGCGTTTGAATTCACCTGCTAAGCCCTCTCAAAACCCAACTGACAGCGCTAAGCAGAATAATTAGGCGTATCGACTTCTTCACGATCCACCTAGGATTCTGGTATCCAGTTGGTCTCCCTTGGGGAGGCTCACAGTGCGAGCCTATTTGAGAAGCCACTTTGGGACAGGCTCTCACACGGGAAGCTGCCTGGCCATCTCCCCCCCAGGAAGCTCACAGGGCGCCACTGACTCAGGGGAATGTGACACAGCCCGGCCCAGAGATGAGGCCACCAGGGTTGGCTCCTTGCTCTCCTCCCCTGCGGTGTCGCCCAGCTTTAGTCTTTCTCCTGGTGTGTCATGGGGACGAGTCACGGGTGTGAAGCTTCAGGCTTTGCAGCTCCCGCCTCTGACAGCGGTGGACCAGCGACACCAACAGTAGCCACACGTGTGTGAGAAACGAATTCCTGGGCCACATCAGACCTTGTTTCACAGAGACCCTGGCGTGGATGTCCACCAGACTGGCCTCCCAGCCCCCGGAGGTGGCACAGCAGACGCGGTGCCCTGCCTCTCCTGTGAGCACAGAGCATCTCAGGAGGGACTTTGGCTGGTTTGGCGGCCACCACAGCTCCTGGATGGGGGACTAAAGGCAGGAAATGGAAATTACACTCGGCTTGGCCACAGCAGCACATCCTGTCAGGGAGAGGAGCCATAGCAGTCACGAGGGGCCGAGCTGCAGAGCTGCAGCACTGCAGAGCTGGCTCCACACAGCCAGAGGCCCCCGCCCCACACAAACACCACCGCAAGCTACACTTGCCTCCCAGCACTTCTTCTAGTTGGCTCGCTTCATTTGGCAGGACAGGGATTAGAACTCAGAGCCTCGCCCATGTTGGGAATGCATTCTACCTATGCCCTGTGTACGGCCTCCTTGTGTTGGTGGTGGTGGTGGTGACGAAGATAAAAAAAAAAAGTGAAGAGACGAAGGGGAGAACTGCAGCCATGACTTCGTATTGAAGGACACTGAGGTGGGGTGGCTGTGGGAGGGAGAGGTGAGAGTACTGAGAGAGGAGACCTCACCCAAGACACATGGTCTTTGTGAACAGTTGTGTTGAGCGGTAAGTCCTTCATGAACCCAGGTCATGGTCATTAAAACAGAATCTTAAAAAATTAGAAAAGAAAAGCAGCGAGGTTCCTGAGAGGCAGTCCAGCTCCGGGCAGTGCTGCAGCTGATTTCGTGTTGCCCAGTTCTCTGCGCAGGCGCGAGTTCAGAGGGATGGGCTGCATAGGGAGAGCGGGGGGTGTGCTGAGGTGCTCGGATGCTCGCACCCCTGCAAGGATGGGCAGCCAACTGTGGTCTGATCTTATGAGCCAGTCTGTTAATCCCTCTCCCTCTCTCCCTCCCTCCTTCCTTCCCTCCCTCCCTCCCTACTCTATCTCTCTCTTTCTCCCCCACCCCATCAATCCATGGATGGTTTGATCTAGTTCCACCTCTCTCCACAGACACACACACTCTTAGCTCTGTGTCTCCAGAGACCCCAGATTTACATGTGGATGCAATTCTTCCATCAGCATGGGGGAATTTCCATGGCCCATCGACAGCATGAGAGGCCCAGAGAAATAAGCATTTTTGTACACCGAGTAGGAGAAAGCTATGTCCATTTGGCAGTCCCACACTCAAAATGATCTTTTAAAACTCATTTAAATACAAAATCTGAAGTAACCTTCACTTAGACTTTATTGTAAACTGGAGAGTGTGCACCCAGGAAAGCGAGAAAAGAGGAGATTGTAGAAACACTCACCCCTCAGTATTCCTTTATAATTGAAAATCAGGGAGAAAGTAAAACATGAAAATCAAGTCATATCAACCATCAATTTAAAGTGCTTGAATTCTTCTGCCTTATCTATAAAAAAGTCAAGCTCCCCCAGGACCGAGAGCACAGGCCTGCCATTCTGCACTGCAGAGCATGGGCCTGAGACAGGAGAACTGAGAGTTCGAGGTCAGACTGAGCTAGCTAGTGAGATCCTGCCTCAACAACAGACAGCACTGAAATGCCCAAGACAAGACAAGGAAGAAGACGGCAAGAAGCAATGGCAGAGAAAAGGAGGAATAAGAAACAAAAAGGCTGCGTTAGAGTGTGCCATGCAAGAGCCACAGGGTGAGACTGGGAGGAGAGGGGCAGGTCTTCAACTTCCTCCAGTCCTCTCACTGATTGGTTTCCTCCTCTGTTCCACTCGCAGCAACTGAGGAGTGGGTAACTGCACTCGGTGAGGAAATGAGCTTCCACGCACCATGGAAGCTGAAGGCGAGCAAAATAATCATTCAGTGAAGGCTTCGGAACGTATCTCTTTGTATCCATGAAGGAAGAGATGTTCATCCTGTAGGACAGAATGGAGAATCCCCTGCACACACACGCAGGAATCACTCAAGAAGGAGCTCCTTACACCGAGGAATGAAACCACAGGAGGACTCGCAAAGGGAGTATGGCGGAGGGAAAACTGACGTCCTCACCTATCCTGCCTCCTCTCTGTGTGCGTGCCTCATCTGACTCCATTGTATTCGGCTCAAATGGAAGCTCCTGTGGAGATCGCAGGATATCATATTGGTAATAGAGCCTTCTCTAAAGAAGCTCATGTTTGTCCCACAATACATTCACTCTTCTTGCCCCCCAGCCCGTAAAGACCTCATTTGACTATTAAAATGCAGCATTTATTTGTAGAGAGGGGCCATGGAGGGCCGTGTGGGTAGGAACTCTGCCAGTAGAACTGGAGTTTTACTTGAGCAAATCTCTGTGAGACGGACAGCCTCGGTTGACAGATGTCATCATAAATACGGTAGGTGCGTGCGAGCTCTGTGTCGTCACCACTGCGAGCTCTCTTTATGCTGCCGTGTCTTCTTGATCCCCACTCTCACTGGTGTCTCGGGTTGTCCACGAGAGTATGACTTCCTCCCTCCCCACTTCCCACATCTTGATATTTGCGAGCAGGCATGATGGTTAATGGAAAGGCATCTGATGTGGACACCGGGCCCCCATTTCCTTCCACCTTCTCCCTCCTCCGTCTGGAGTAAACCATCACTCGCCCTGTTTTCCTCCCCCCTTCTCCACAGCCTCTCTCACACCCTGCTCTGTGTCTTGGATGCTCACATCTTTCTCAGGTAGCTGGTGGCATCTGGATGTACAGCTGCCCATTGGGCTGGAAAAGGAGCGATGGAGCCTGGCTCTGTGCAGAACCAGGAAGAAGAGGCCGGTCTCCTCCCCAGTGGAGCGGGGGCCATTCACAAGCCCTGCTGGGTGGCCTCCCGTGTTTTCCTCCTGCAGACTGGCTGTCTCTTCTCACGTCCACGGTGGCATACAGATTTTCTGGGAACTTGCCATACCTCCACTGTGTGTTATGGCAGACCATAGGCCTCTGGTGTTCTATCCATGAAAGGAAGCAGTATCTAGTCAGAAATCATACATTGCTTCATTTTTGCACCTTTCAAAAATTGCTTTTCTGGCTTTAAGAAATCATAAACCAAGAAATGATATTTGCGTGCACACCAAACAATAGTTGTGTTATGTAACTGGACGGACGCGAGGCCTTGGTAAAGACAGCGGTCACCGATTGCCGGTCCCCGTGGGGCTGGAGCAGCATGCCGGCCTGTTTGCCCTCTGATGCAGCTCCCTTCCTCACAGCGCTCGGGGCTTTCTGGAGAACTAAAAGGTCCAGGCAGCTGGGAAAACCTTCAGCTCAAAAGGACAAAATGGAGGCATTTAGCTCCCTGCGGACCAAAGGAACCTCAATCAGGCCGGCAAGCACGAACCCCCATGGCGCTGGAATCCTTAGCTCTGACACAGAAAAGGTTGGCCGAGGCTCAGTGAAAAGCCAAACAGGGTTGAAAGCCAGTGGTAATTTTTGACCAGCAAATTATCAAGGCACAATCCACGTGTTGAAATAAATCCCATTTAATTTAATACTCGGGAAAATGACGGTGTTTTTCTAATACCATTTCGAGACAGTTAAGGCACTGAAATGTTGCTTCTCCATAATTCCCCAGTTGTAGACAAGGACTGCTAAATAACCCGTCCACGTGTCTGCACTATGGAAGTGCACCGGGGGTTGGGCTGCCGCTGGATGCATCTGGCTGGGCACCACTGGCTCAGGCCATCATCACAGTTGCTTGGAAGACTGAGATTGGAAGGTTCGCAGTTTGAAACCAGCTAGGCAGGAAGTTCATTGGGCCTCTTCTCACTCCGCGCTGGGCTGGCGACACATACCTGGTAGATCTGGAAGACCGTGGGACCCCGGCACCCTGGGCAGAAAGAAATGTCCTCTGAGGAAGGAAGACCAGACACAGTGGCTTGCTCCTGTGATTCCAGAAATAGTGGGAAGCTTGGAAAAGACGGGATGTGAGAAGAGCGGGGCGAGCTCCACAAGGGTGGTGTTCTGAGAAGAAAGGGGAAGAGCTCTACAAGGCTGGTGTTGGGAGAAGAAAGGGGAAGAGCTCTACAAGGCTGGTGTTGGGAGGGATGCTTTGGAATAGGACACAAAAGGCAAAAATGAGCAAATTAAGACTACATCAACCTAAAGTATTTCTTCATGGCCAAAGAAATATAATGAGAAGGCAGCCACACTATGGAAGAAATACTTGCAAAACTTATATCCACTTAGGGATTCATTTTTAAAATGGACTAAGGGGCCATGAGTCTGGCCCAGTGGTAGAGTGCTTGCCTAGCATGCACAAAGACCTGGGTTCAATTCCTCGGTACCACATACACAGAAAAAGCCAGAAGTGGTACTGAGGCTCAAGTGGCAGAGTGCTAGCTTGGAGGAAAAATCCCAAGGACAGTGTTCAAGCCCCAGGACTGGAATAAAATAAAATAAAACAAAATGGACTAAGAACTCGAATAAACCTCTCTCACAAGAAAACACACACATGGGCAGCAAAAGGATGAGAAGCTGCCAATCACCAGGGAAATGCAAATTAAAACCACAAAGAGATAAGACCTCACACTAATTAGGAAGGCTGTTTTCAAAATGTCAAGAGATGTAACAGGTGTTTGCAAAGATTTAGGGGAAAAGGAATCTTCCTATGTTGTTTGTAGGAATATAAATTGGTACAATCACATGGAAAACATGAAATTTCTTTATCAATATTAATGATATACCTATGAGATGAGCCAACAATCCAAAATCTGTATACCTGTGTGCCCACGCTCACACACCAGTGCACACACAAACATGACGGCAACAAAAACTAGTATATCAAAGAGATATCTGCACTGTCCTTTGCCACATTATTTCATAAAACCTGAGCTATGGGATCGACCTATGTCCTTCAACAGACGAATGGGTGAAAAACCAGGGGTTAAACGTGTGATGGAATGCTATTCAGACTTCCATGGAAAGGACATTCTGACCTTAATACTGTGTGAGTGAATGTTGAAGCCCTTATTTGTTATGGTCAATAAAGGAAGTCAAGCAAAGGAAGACAAATCCTGCACAAGCTCATTTATAACAGGAGCCAGGAAGTGTGCGCCAGAAGCAGAGTGCAGAGAGGTGATGACTAGGATCCAGGGTGCTGAGCAGTGAAATGTCGATGGAAGGGTCCACACCGACTGCTTCACAGGTATTAAGCTCTGGAGACCCAACGCCTGACAGAGACCGGAGTTAGTAATACAACAGATTCTGCACTTGACATGTGCTTAGCTACCGTGTCTTCTCCAAAGTCGTAGTGCAGGCTTGCAGTCTTCATTTCATAATGGATACATAAACCAAAATATGCCGGACATTACGGCAGATAGCACCGCAGGTTAGTGTAATCCAAGTTACCAATATCTTGGAGACACATCATTTTGTCAGCTGTGGCTCATAAAGCTGGAAAATTGAAGCCCCAGAAAGCACAAAACCAGCTGTAACATGCCTGTGTCTCAAGACTAATTCAAAGGGCTCATCTTCCAAGAACTTTTGATAGCAGCCCATTCCATAAAGCACGCTTCCCTGGGTCCTGTCATTATCTTAATGACACCATCGTCTCGCAGAGGGGCAGGCTTAGTGCCACAAAAGGCCAAGGGAAATTTTGTGCCGAGGTCTCTGGGGGCGGGAGAGAGGGGACATTTCAGGAGGACGTCATCTAGGACTCCTGAGGATGGCAGACGTCTCCCTGGAGCTCAACTTCCTCTAGTCAGATTTTGACTTTTGGTATCTGTTCCTCACATCCAGTAGCCACTCAACGAAGTGCTAGGAAAAACTACTTTCCGTCTCTCGGGAGCAGTACAAATGACCACCGAGAGGGAACCCAGGCCAGGGTGGTGTCCCGAAAGGCCACCCTGTGATGGAAGGCCACTCCTGAGGTCCAGAGGGGTCCCTTCCACTTCCTCTAGAAGCAGGCCTGACACTCAGCGCTGGGTAGACGATTAGGGGAAAGATGGTGATTTTGCCTATCACCACAAACAAGTTCAAATACCTTGGAGTTCCAGGGTTCGTGGAACCTGCTATTATGTTAACCTGCTATTAATATCAGTAATTTTCACAGTGAGGATCTGAGTCATTGAAAAAGGCTTTCATTCCTCCCGGATGGCTTTTATTTAATATGCTACATGACGTGCAGTAAAACCTTTGGGTTTAATAAGAGGCAGCCACGAGCCGCTAAAATATACCAACAGCGGTTTATAATATCCAGTTTCTATGAGAGAGCTCTGTGGCCTTGTGTATGTGACTAAGTTCTCATGTGCGATGTGTGGAGCGGGTTGCCTGGAGGCTGGACTAGAATGTCCGCAGAGCTGTCCACACAGGGGCTTGCAGGGAAGACGAGTAATCGCCATGATTCAGCCTGGGCGCGCACGTGTGTGTACACACACACACACACACACACACACACACACACACACACCATCACTTAAGGTTTCAGTCTGTGTAGTATCTCTGTCTGCAATCTCACACGCACTCCCGGTGAGTGTAGTCCTCCATTTTTTTATAGTGAGCCCTCGGCAGCAGGGTGTTCTATCAGAATGGGTGCTGGAGTGGGGAGGCAGCAGAGGGGCACGGCGGCTCTGGTGCCATCCCGGCTTTCAGCACGTTGTCTCTGGGTGGCAGGTCAGGGAGAATTGCCGCCTCCCGTGCACTCATGCTTTTCTAGGTGGAGGCATGCTTCCTTTTAAGCCTGTGTTGCCTTGGAGATTTGAAGGTCGAATGGATTCTGAGTATTTTGCTTGGCCTGGATGCCTGCAGGACAGGTTATTTTCCAGCCTCTTCAGGGCCCTGGGTGACTCCTGTGCACCTGGGCACCTCCAGAGTTAGCCCATCTCGGCCGGGCCTCTGCCTAAGCCCAGGCTCCTTGGCATCCATTGTCCTCTGTGTCTGGGGGTGGCTTGTTACTATTTGTCCGTATCGCCGAGGTGTGTCTCCTCTGCTAATGCCTCCTGTTGTGTCTCACTGAACTGTGCCTGCACACGACACTGCAAGGGTTCAAGGTTGGACTTTAGTACGTCCACTGCCACAGTGTCAGCTTCCTGTGCTGGAAAAGCTGGTCAGTCCAAACACAATGAAATTCACGTCTTATGTGAAGTGAGACACTGGAATCAAGGTTTTGGTTTTGAATAATGATGCGAGAATTCAGTTTCTGGTTTCTGTCTTTCAGCTCGATTTCTCTGAAGTTGGGTCTTTGCTCAACGAGGCCTTGTGTATGAGAAAGTTTTCTTAATTCATGTATCCATTTACTTATTGGCTTATTTTTTCTTTGGTACTTACTTTTATTTTTAGGTCTTATTACATTCCAGGCATTCATCTCTTCTCTGATGATGCCAGCGAACATTTTCCTCCTATTCTGTAAGATGTCTCTTCTGCTCTGCCAAAGTTTCAAAATCAGAAACCAATTGGTTCACTAGGTCTTGGTCTTATTTACTGTGCTAGAACTCGATTCAGGAAGTTATTGTTTGTCCTACACTTCCAATTTCAAAGTTTCAGGTCTGACACGAAGGTGTTGGATCCCTTTTGAATTGATTTTCCCACAGTGTTTTGAGCAACAGGTATGAAAAGGTCGTGCTGAGAACCATCTTTAAAAATGAGAAGGAGACAAAGGGAGTGGGGAGGGACAACCGCAAAGAGCAGCGGGCAGTGAACGAGAAGAGAAGATGGACAACTCCGGGGTGCTAATGGGAACAGGCCACTGGAGGCTGCCTTCTCCTTAGCCGGAGGGTCCCACCTCTGCCCCCAGCAGGACAGAGCATTCCTCTCCTCAGCTCCCCTTGCCGAGCGTGCTGTGACCACTCTGAGCCCATCACTGCGCCCAACAGATACCCAGGGCTGGGGGGTTTAGCCCTGGGGCCCAGTCCTGGGTCTCTCACGCCGTGCCAGCAGCCGAGCTGGAGGAGCTCAGACGGAGCGGATGATACGGGCATGGCGGTGCCTCCACGCTCGAGGGCACTGCTCAGAGACGGCCAGAGTTCTGGCACTGTGTTCCTCAAACCGGTCCAGCAGTCCTCGAGACATCAGCGTTGCTGATGCCTGTGTCTCAGACGAGGGCAGGAACAGGGTCTCCCTGCCAAGGTCTGTGTGAGAGGTAGTATTTATAGAGTACTGCTCCTGCTGTACTCACTCCAAAGCTGACGGGGACCAGTGGATTCTCTTTCCAAACCATGAGGGCCTGACCTGAGTACAAAGGTCTAACGAGCTCTGCTCAGTCAGCAGATACCTGTTGCAAGAAACCAGCTTACCTTTCTCATAATACGCACTGATATTCAGTTCCCTTCATTCTACGGAACCCTGGCTGTTCTCCAACTTTCAATACCTCATTTACCCATGATTTACATCCATTTACCCAGCCCCATGATTATAGGCTGGGTAAATGAATGTGCCAACCTCAATGTTTTTTCCTTCCTTTTTAGTCACTTACAAAGGTTTTCAATGTCCTGTTTTACCACCAGTGGAAAGCTCAGAGTGGCACAGAAACTCCCCCTCAGTCGGCGAGTGATAATTCTGCCTCCGGTGGGTTTCCTAGGCAACTGACATTTTCTTCCGGAACATGGCTTTAGTCACAGTTTGAGCCCCTTCTATCATTTTTGACATCTGGGTCTGGGAAATATTTTATGTTTTGTTTTTTTCAGAGGTTTGTTAGTCTGTGGGACTGAGAACATGTTGAAGACCAGTCTTGAAATAGGCTAAAAAAAAAAAAAAGGATGGAAGACTGCTTTCTGGGAATTTGTTTGAAAATCGAGGTTTTCTTTTTCTTTCAAATTTGGAATGTTTGCCTCTAATTATGAAGATCATCTCTGTCAGTTAGGTTTGTGGGGAAGCCCCCCGATGCCAGCTCATCTGCAGTGCTCTCAGGTTTGGCAGGATGGCTTAGTCGACACGTGGTCCTGGCCACAAGCCCTGAAGTGATGTGGGGCCTCTATCCTCCATGCCGTCGCTTCTCTGAGGCACTTCGTGGCCAGTCCTGGGTATTGGGATTGTGTTCCTCAGTTTCCCCTTTTGTGTCTCGAAGGGCCTCGAACCAGGAACCCTCACGGGGCCTTCCTGTGCCTCTCCCTGCATCCACGTGGCACAGGCTCAAGGCCCTAAACAGACGGGCAGATCTACTGCGTTTGTCCTGCTCTGCAAGGTGCCAGGGAGAGGACTGTATGTGGGAGTTTTCTGAGTAGAAGCCCTGTATGAGGATGAGTGTCCATCAACTTGAGGAGTATTTGAGTGTCTGTGTATGAAATCAGAGCCCCAGACCACTCACAGACCTTGAGCTGAAGAGCCCAGGGACAAGGCTCAGGCCCAGGATGAGGGCAATAGCCGTGAGCTGAAGGGCTCAGCGACAGCCCCCACGTCTAGTTCAAGCCCCAGGACCCACCAAAACAACAACACCAACAACAAAAAACCTTCAGGGCATCGCTTATCTTTTGAGTGCGTGTCAACTTAATAGTACAAGGTTTTAGTCTGCATTTATTTCCCTGTGCACCGTGGGCTTCATTTATCAATTAGCTATATGTCTTGAAAAATTCAAACTCTCCTTGCTCATTTTTAAACAGGGGTATTTGTTCCCAAGAGCTTGAGCATTTTGATTAGCTTCCCCCCTTGACCGTGGTAGGGCTTGAACTCAGGAGCTGAGCTCTGTCCCCAGCTCTTTTGCTCAGGGTTAGCACTCTACCGCTTGGAGCCCCAGCTCTATCTCTGCTTTTCTAGTGGTCAACTGCAGAAAAGAGTCTCATGGACTTTCTTGCCTGGGCTTTGAACTGTGATCTTCAGGTGTCAACCTCCTGAGTAGATAGGATTACAGACACCAACACCCAGCTTCTTGATTATTTTCTATATTAGCCCCTTATTCACCCATGATTCGCAAATATTTTCCCCTGGACTGCAGTGGTTCTTCAGTCTTATTTCCTTTGCTGTGCAGGTCTTTGTTTAATGCAATCTCATTTGCTTATTTGTGCTTTCGCCACGTCTGTTTGTGAGATCACATCCAATTTCATGAAATTTCACCCCTATGTTCTTTTTCAATAAGGTTTTAGGGTTAAAACCTTGAGAAAGCTCAAGGAGAGTGCCTAGGCCCTGAGCCCCCCAAGACTAGCAAAAAAACCCCAATCAACCTACCCCCACCCCAAAATAAAACAATGTTTGTCACATTACATAAAACAAATGGAGTCAACTATTGATCCCGTAAACAAAAATTTCTTAAAAAACAACCCTCGAAGATTCAAGGGTCTTAATTATGGATGGCTCCCACCTGTCACACTGTATTAGCTAAATGGAAGCATGGAGCTCGTGGTGGACATGGAGAGGAGAGGGGTCCGCCCGCGGAGAGCGCTCCACCCCCTGAGAAAGCAGTCTGTCTGCCATGTGGCTTCCAGCCTTTGGGATGGAGCCCTTGTTAGCATGTCAAGTACTGACCGTCCATCATCTTCAGAGAACCAGTCCATCCACTGCCTAGAGTATCCATCTTGGTAAACCTTGATTCATAGCAGACTCAGAAGCAGGCTTTCCATGATCACCAGAAGATGGGGATTTGTGTGTTCTTTTCACTATCCTACCCGGGTGCCTGGAGCGAGAACAATGCACATAGGAAATAAACATGGAGGAGTAAATTAGGGGGCACTCTGCCCTCCTCCTCCTGAGTCTAAAGGAGCTGTCACCTCTACAGCCGTGCTGTGGTCCAGGAACACCCACGAACACTGCTTGGGAGTGGTCAGAGGTGGCCAAGGAGGTGTGGCCCGGTCTCTGCTTTAGTGGCCACGAGATGAGAATCACAGAGAAGGGAGCTGAGGCCAGGCCCCGGCGGCCGGCCTCTCCCTTACCTGGGCTGGGGTCTCGCGCATGGCGGGCTTTACTAAGTCACCTCTCCCACGATTCGTCTTTCCTCTCTCTGGGACCTACGGTTGTTACCTTGGTTATTATCTTAGTCTTATGATCTCATTAATCTTAATATGTTCATCTTAACATCCTCACATCTTTATCTCTTAATGTAAGTCTTCATATGGGTCTTGATAGCACAGTCTTCCTATGTCCGTTCAGTTAGCCGTAACTTGACTCGGCAGTCTGGGGCAGCGTCTAAACTCCAGGCCTTCGTTCCCTGCACCTCTGGGAGCCTGGAGCTGCTGTGTGGCAGATGCAGCTTCTGGTGGGGAGGTTTCCTGCTGTGCGGCAGATGCACAGGGGGAGGTTTCCTGGCCTTTGTGGATGGGAGCTTCTTGCACTCAGGTGGGGGGGCAGGCACGGCACGGGGGCCTCGCAGTCCTTTTATAGAGGCACCCATTCCACTCGCACAAGGGCTCCAACCTGAAGGAGCGGCCGTGCTGTGGGCCCTGCCTCTAAGGCTGTGGCTGGGGTCTGGGAGTGACAGGGGCCTGGGGACCACAGAAGAGGCTGCCTGGACTTCTCTGTAGGCCAGGAGCACCGGAGGACGCACTCCAGCCCTGGATGTTGGAAGAAAGCCAGCGAGTGTCCTGCGTCCTAAGTGAAGTGACAGGCACACGGAGGGAGCGAGACTGCTGAGCAGAGGCGCCGGGCGTGGGTCCCGCAGAACCAGAGGGAAGGCTTACAGGAGGCCTAACCTTCTTCTCTAGCCTGCAGTTGGCTCAAAGCATTTGTGGCTTCCAGGTCCTTGAATTCAACCTAGCTTGTGTAAAAGAACTGCTAAGCAGGAAAGTAAAGCAGGAGAATCAGGAGTTCCAGCCCAGCTCCAGTTGCGTTGTGAGGCATTGGCCAGTTCCTCCCTCTCACTGATTTCTTTATTTGGTTTTTGTTTTTACTGTACTGAACATACACAGACATTTTTGTGGTCACTGTTCTGTAAAGCACACGATAACGCAACTACCTCATGGCATGGACAATGTGCCACACAATGTGGAGAGGATTACAGAGATGATATGTGAATTCTAGCCCCCTGCCCTGGAATGGGAGCCTGGAAGGACGGAGACCAGGGTGGACCTGGAGCCAGCCCTACAGGGGTGGACAGGACTGGGGAACCTAAAGTAGAGGTCTCCTCCCGAGACCCTTCAAATCAATCCACAGACACTTTCATCTCCCACGTTAATTCCTGCCGCTGTCATCTCCCAGATGCTCCTCCCGCTGGGACCCCCGAGAGGAGCTTGGGCACCTTCTGGCTGCCACCGCCTCTTACCTAATACATCATCGCCAACGCCTCCTGTGACTGCCTGAGGTCAGTCAGCCATTTGCATCTCTCCCTTAAAGTACTGCAGCAAGAATCCACACACTTTCCCAGAACAGTCCTCAGATGTGCAATGCATCCTCGTTAGTTCCGGGATCATTAGTCTACAGCCCTAATGAGGCGTTTGCTTAAAGCATTACATGTAGTCAATGGCCATTCCTCCCCCACCCCCTTTTCTTGACTAGAACTCACTGGGAACATTCCCTGAGGACAACATTCAGACTTTCACCTCCTCCAAGGAGAGACCCGTAAGAGCCCCTGCACTGCATGCATGCGTCTCCTGAGACTGACGAGGCCTGCATGCCAGCTCCCAGCCCCGGCTTGCGTGATTAGAACCGCTGACCCATCTCCTCTCGTGGCCCAGCTCCCTGCCAACCCACCTCACCTCATGCAGGCAGGAGACAGAGGCCAGAGCCGCGGTGACAGGCCAGATGTGACTACCCAGAAGTCTCACCAGCGTGGAGCACCTGTCCCCTCCCGGTTCCGGCTGTTGGTAAGTAACTGGGTCTTGAGAGTCTGCCTTCCTCAGTGGGTTCACGAGGTTGGGGAAGTGATGACAGAAACTGGCCGGTCCCTCCACCCGTCCTTCTGCCCTGACAGTCTTCTCACAGACAAGCATCGCATGGACTTTCTTGCCTAGACCGGCTTTGAACTGCAATTCTCACGTCTTAGTCTGAGTAGCAAGAATTATGGGTTTCACTCTTACTACCTGCTGAGCCTCTCCATCGGATTGGTACATGTCTACTATTTTCATTTCCACAGTCACTGTTATTTACTTGTTCTACTGCCTATTGAATTTGTTTGTCTGAACATTTGCATTTTAACTCTTTCTTGACCTTGAGCAGCTCTTTAAAAATTACCTTCTTCTTTGTACTTTATAAAATTAGCCTTTTTATTTTCTTAAAATGGAAATAATGATGAGTATTTAATTTTTTCCAGTCTCCTCATTTCTGCCCACTTTCATGTTAGAATATTCCCTTACACATCTAATGCTTTTTGAGTATCTGCTCATATAGAAGCTGAAAACTTTGACACTTCAGTGGTCTGTGGATGACCAGATAGACTGTGAGATAGATCAGTGGTGTGGCCTCCATCCCTCTCTCTCACTCACTCCTTCCCCTCACTGCCCCCCTAGAAGGGGGGTTACCACTGAAGTCATATCCTGGACCACTGCAACAAATGTATTTATGAATGCCACAATGCTTATGTACATGAGCACATTCATATATATATATTACATATTTGCATCTTATATCTATAATCTATTCATGTAGGTGGAGAGATATACAAATAATAAATAGCATTCCAAATCATTTGGCACTTTCAAAATACAAACAGCAAGAATAAATGAAATTATTCACAAAGAATGGGGCTAAGAGTAACAAAGTCCATACCTTAATGGTCAAATGGTTTCTGTTCATATGTGTATTGCCTTTATATTGTATAACATATAATAATATATACATATTATTTACAATATATGATATATAATATTATATGTTGTATACAATACATTACAATATTATGTTGTAATGTATTATATTATGATATGATAATATGTTGTTTATATTATAATAAATATATTATATGAAATATATTATAGTATTATAATAGACAATATGAAGGCAGATAAACTAGCCCTGTGATCTTGGGACAAGTCTCTTCACAGGATTAAAAACTATCACTGACCATGACACATGATGCTGGTGATTCGCTGTGTCATAGAGGAGGCGCTCTCAGAAAAGGAATTGACATCCTCATGTCAGCGATTGTAAGCACCCTACTTATCTCGCAGTATATTTTTTAGAACTTTTAGGGAAACAAATAAAACTGATTTAAAAGGGTTAAATTCCATGGGAATTATCTTTTATTACTTTCCAGGCCTAGAGATTTCTTAGGTGTGCTCTATGGCATTAGAATTAAGGTCAATTCTTATAGAAATACCTCCAGAGAAGTGCAAGCTGGCAAAAAAAAAAAACCCAAAACTCGTAAAGTAAATGAATAATTCAGGATATCCAATTTCCAGTATCATTCTTCACTAATTAAAAGCATTTTCTTCCTTTTTTAACCTTTTAAATTAAAACTATTATGCACTAAGGAAACTCATGCTCTTCTTAGCCATATCTGTGAGAGCCTTTTTTTTTTAAGAGGAAAAAACAGTAGCCTCCACAGTTAGGTTTCTTTGTTGTTGTTAGTGTACAACAACACTCAGCAATGAGAATCAAGAGGTGTCAGGAGCAATTCGCTTGGGATAAAGTGGTAAGTTTAACACTAAGTCGCGCCTGTGTGTGTGTTCCGATTGAGGGTGTCCTTGTGTGTATGTATGCTTTGCTTGTGTTTTGGGGTTGATCGCAGTTCTTCCTTTAACTTAGAAACCCAGTTAGTTCCCAAGAGGGTTGTACAGGCAGAATTGGAGCTGGGGGAGTGAAGGCCGCCTCGTCCTAGAATGCAGTCGGGACTGTTGGCTGGTAGAGTGAGGAGAGGCCGAGGGAAGCCTGCCGTCTCGGCTAAGGTTAAGATGCAGAGCCAACCCGGCCGCTGCCGGATGGCAGTTTCTGCCCACTGCTGCCCTCTTTCCTGGTTTGTAACCAGGAGATACAATTAAATGGAAACAACAGAACGTGGCAGAGACCATCCAATTATTGTCACGTCTCTGAATTTCTTAGTATTCTCAAGGAAGGCAACACCATCTCTTTACCTTCCAAAGGGATTTTCAGCTCAAACAGTGATTTATTTTGTGATCTATTTTTCTCTCCTCCAAAACATTCATTCTGAGACTGAGCAAATGCATTTTCTTTAGAAGAGTTCCTTCCACAGAGCTTGGTTCTAATTGAAAGCTCCCACCATTGCTTCTGGAGAAGCAGAGTGGTGTCCACTGGGCCTGGGGTGGCACGCCTGACCCTGCGTGTCCAGGGGTCCCTGGGGTCCCTGGCCAGCGGGGTCAGGTGACCGATCACGGCTGCAACTCCTGAAACCATGAGCCTGAAGAAAACTTCCTTCTTCTTCCGTTGCTTACTTCAATATTTCTCTTTTCTTGTCACCATGATAGAAAGCTAATGTTGTGTACCATTAACGTTGTGAGCCATATGTGGCATTTCCCAGCTTCTACATTATAAATAGAGTCTTTGGCAATGGTGGTTTTTCCACAGCTTTCACTTGTTTCATGAATTATATTTCTTATTAAGATTCAACCTTTTCACTTGGGCATGGTTCCTTTCCCATCTCCTGAAAGATCCAGGAAGATTCATGCTTTTCTTTTATAAAGATGGCTGGGATGGCCTTGACTCTTCCCGGCTTCCAGACAGAGAACGCTCTCCCTCCCTCTGTTCACGTGTATTGGGGCACACACCATCTCTTGCCCTGCCTGTGTGGTTGGCAGCCAGCGTGACGCTACTCACGTTATAGTCATGAAAGAGGTACCAGACACTCACTGTAAAAATGGCAAGTGCACAGTATTTTCAACTTAGCAGTGACCTCTTGTATCACTTCCTGTCCCAGTAAGACACAGTTACTTCTTCCTCCCCTCCTTCCCCCTCTCCCTCCCTCTTCTCCCTCCTCCCTTTCCCCCCTCCTTCCCTACCTCCTCCTCCACCTCCTCCCTGTCCTTCTCTCCTACTCTTCCCCCCCATACCTTCTTCCCTCTTCTCCTTTCCTCCTCCTCCTCCTCCTCCTCCTCCTCCTCCTCCTCCTCCTCCTCCTCCTCCTCCTCCCCCCCATTCATCTTCCTCCCCTCCACCCCCGCCCTGGCTATGTTCCTGAGCTCTCCTGGACTTCTGGCTCCTCCCAGCCGGGCCTCCTGCTCTCCCCTCCGGGCATGCTCGTCTCTGAGGAGGGTCTTCTTACCTATTTCCTCAAACTGCGATCCGCCCATCTCGACCTCCCAAGAAGCTGCAGTCACAGGTGTGTACCAACACATTGCTAACTTTATTCCTTCCAAAGTATCTCAAGTTGTTGTCCCCCTTCATTGATCCTGATGGGCTTCATTGTCAGTTTTAGGCTAGTGTAGTTCCTTCATATTTCACAATTTTGGGTTTCCTGTACTAAATTTTGTTGTCATTTACATTAAACTATCAATGAGATGTTATAAAGTTACATTAATGGCTGTCTTATCTAAAATTACAATATATATGTGTGTATTTGTTTATAAATATATTTCTTTCAATAGCCAAAATGAGATACTGTTAAAGGCTGGGATATAGCTCTGTGGTGTATTTCATTGCATAGCTGTCTGTTTCTTGTGCTGGGTGATATGAAATATTAACTGCACACTGCTGTGAGTGTGTGAATAGAACATGCACCTTCTCCCCACTCTAATTTATCTGAAACTTGGAGCCGTTTGGGATTTAAATTGTGTAATTAGCTTGGCTGCGGCACAGGCAGGTTTCGGCCATGCAGGAACAAGCTCACCACAAGGGAAGACGGGCCGGTGAGGGGCCTGACAGATGGAGGCAATTCCGGCTGAGTGTCCTCCTCTGGACGGCTTGGAAACACAGCGGGACGCCGTCCAAAACTGGCCCGGAACCCACAGGCTCGGAGCTGCACATTTGTGGGATGTAATCAGATCCAGCGAGAATGCGGTGCGGCTTAATTTCTAAGTAACTTTTGCATCATGCCGAGCGAAGGAGGCCTGGCCTGGCTTGCACAGGCAGCAGAAGTAGCTAGAACTGAGAGCGGGGTTTCCTCGAGTTGTGTCTGAGTTTTAAATGTCTCTTTGAATCTGGCAGTTTCTCAGTGTCAGTTTATCAGCATCGGATCATAGTCAGAAGCTGCTATTTTAAAGCAACAACAGCCACCACCACCACCATCGCTACAGCCAGTCTTCCTTTCTCCTGGAGGCTGAGTGTGGTGGCGAATCCCTGCAGCCCTTCCCTGGGTGCGTGGTCTCAGTCACGTCTCGGCTGTTGGTGAAAGGAAATAGGCACAGAGACCACGTGGGTCTTGGCTGTTTGCGCCGCTGTACATTATCCATGGCTTCCCAAGAAGCCGTCGGAGGGAGGAAGAGAAGGGGCATGCTTGAATTGCAGGTACTTTCCCATTGTTTGGGTTAGAACACAGGTCCAGATTAGCAGATCCAGCCGAGAAGGGAATCAAGTAGCTTCCCATAGTGTCTGGATGGCACAGGACGCAGGCAGCTTGCTCAGTATTCCTGGGTAAAGGGTCTAGTGCGGACCCAGAGAGGGGATGCTGCTTCCCGGGCCACACTTGCAGCATCACTGCATTAAAATCGCAGACTATGGCCCCCGGGAGAGCGGCTGCCTCTTATTCCTCTCCTCTCCTCACCTCGTGAGGGCGGGACCGCTGACCCTGGGGGCCCGGGGCAGCCAACACAGACCCTGCAGCCCACGAGATCTTAGTAGCTCATCACGTGGATAACCACTACGAGCCAATTTTACAGATAAACCAGAACAGAAAATAACTTGAAGAGCAAAAGCAGAAATGCAACCCTGCCTCCTGTCACAACAGAATTTGAAAGCCAGCAAAATCCCGACCGACCACACTGAGTTCCAGTCAGCCCAAATTCACACCCGCAGAAGGTAGCAACTTTGTTTTTCACTTCCTGAAAGGTGAGTGAGGACTCACATCCAGACGAACGTTGGATGCACAGTAATAGCTTCAAAGGGACGCATCCAGCCGTCAACGGTCCAGAGCGCGTGACCTTGGCAGGGTCCGGCTCGCATTTTGAGTTGGGCAGCATGGTGAATCATTCCTGAGTGAACTCCACTGTTGCCCCAGGCAGAGCGCTTGAAAATTACCCACTGCTGAGTACCAATTCTTGGATTTTCTTTCGCTTAAACCTCAATAGTAAAGTTAGTAAATGATGTGTAAAACTACATTTGCATAATAAAACAGAAATGTAAGTATCTGTGGAAGACCCTATAAGGTCAAGAGCTGGAGTTGTTTCTTGAAAAATGAATCAATTAAATCACAGAAGTATTTTTTTTTTGCCAGTCCTGGGCTTGAGCTCAGGGCCTGAGCACTGTCCTTGGGCTTTCTCAAGGCCAGAGCTCTACCACTTGAGCCTCAGCACCACTTCTGGCTTTTTTCTATGTATATGGTAGCGAGGAATCGAACCGAGGCCTCCGTGCATGCTAGGCAAGCACTCTACCACTAGGCCAAACTCCCAGCCTCACAGAAGTATTTTTGTACAGAAAAAATTCTCAGCAGGGGGAAGTGGGGCTGTGGCTTAGTGGTTGGGTGGTAGCCTTGAGCTGAAGAGCTCAGGGACAGCATCCAGGACCAGAGTTCAAGCCCCATGGCCCATAGGAAAAAAAAAAAAATTCTCAGCAGGAACTTCAATATCCAAAGTGCTTGTTCTTGACATGTTGAAAATCTGAAAGACCTATTTTTATATCCTTTGGGATATTGCTGAAAGCGTTACTTAATGAAAATTAAATGGTCTATCATGAACTGACAGGCTGCAGGCGATGTTATTTATTTCAACTGTAAATTGCTTTTTTGTGAGTTAATATCTAAATGGTGTGTTTGTGTTAAGCTGCTAATTAAAGCAAGCCATTGTGGTTTATAGGGCCATTACAGCTAGTGAAATTTATGTGTTTTTTTTAAAATCAAGCCAATGTGAAGTGCCGGACATTAGAGTCAGAATGCTGGTCAGTCCTCAGCGTGACAAGGGCTCCAGAATTCCTGAGCAAAGACCTTGCATTCCACATGCAGGGTGGTCTATGTTCCGCACGTCGGTCTATGTTCTCACCCACAACTAACTCAACGCACTTTGGAGAAACCTCTAGCGCCAATGACACATGACAGACGTTCTCCTTCCCCGCCTGTGGCTGGACAGGTCACCGTAACCAAATCACCAAGCAGAGCGCGGTGTGAGACGGCAGTGCCACCGCTTAGGCGACTGCGTGCAGTGTTTCCGGCAGGGGGGCCCAGGCGGGCGTGGGGGGACCTGCTGATGTAGATACCCCCTGGTGTCGGCCAACCCGAGGGGCGAGCTCTTTGAAAGAGCTCTGCGCCACACTCAGCCCCTGGTCCTCACCGCCTCCATGGGAGGCTGGAAACCTGTGTAACCCATGAGCCACTCTGGTTTACTGCGGCAGGGATCCCTGCGGAGCCATTCCACACATGAAGGCTCAGTCACCCGATTTCACCTGCCTCCGAAATCCTGGCACCCGGCTGCCGCCTCCGAAATCTTTGATTCTTCTCTGTTGTCTGTGGGACAGATTTGACTTGGCCTGGACTTGTGAACCTTTTCGTGGCTAATGCGATGTGCTGTCATGATAGATGGTAAGTTCGGCTGTCATCCTAACAGAGCAATGTCATTTCCAAAGTAAAAAAGGACACAATGCCATTTTTATTGGGGGGAGGGTGTCAGTCGGTCAGTCGTGGGACTTGAACTCTGGGCCTGGGCATTGTCCCTGAGCTTTTCAGCTCAAGGCTAGTGCTCTACCACTTTGAGCCATAGCGCCACTTCTGGTTTCCTGGTGATTCATCAGAGATAAGAGTCTCACATTCTTTAGTGCCCAAGCTGGCTTTGAACTGTGATCCTCAGATCTCAGCCTCCTGAATAGCCAGGATTATAGGCGTGAGCCACCACGCCCAGCTCACAATGCCATTTTTAGAATAAAGTCCAGCATGTTTGTAAAGCCAAAGGCAGAGCCAATGTGACGATTATGCACATACTTCACACAAGTGTGTTACGAAAGGTGGCTGCCCACGCAGACGAGCTCCGTTCAGAACAGGCATGGCTGACACGCCTCTACAGAGACACAGCTCTACCTGCAGTGTTCCCAAGAAAGATTTAGGGAGCTAACTGAATTCAAAATTCACACAATCATGTCTGAAGTCAGTTTTCTTTTAAATTGCTGGAAATAGAAGCAAAAGCCTGGACACCAAGTAAATCCAATTTATTTTATTTGTCTCTGGCCGTCCATGCTTCTCTGACTACCCATCTTTGGCATACAGTTAAGTGCCAATTATTTTGATAGTTTTTCATTTATATATTTGCTTTGCAATCTATTATAACAATATGTAAATCAACATTGCACAGCCGCATCCTCTGAGACCTTCGCTGACTCCTCCACTAGACTGTCTCCGGTTCTGAAATGATTCTCAGACTGCATTATGTGTAGGAACATTACTGAAAGTCTTGCTAAAGCCCAGATCGCTGGAGCTTATTCCAGAAAGCAGCTTCCAGTCATCTGAAATAGAGCCTGCATTTTTTCATTTATTACAAAATTTCCAGATGCTGCTGGCTTGACATGGAAATAACCATGGCTAAATTAACTTCATTGCTTTTCTACAAGAGAATACTTTTAAAACAAATTCTGTTCAGCTGTTCAATAAAAAGAAGTTGACCAGTAAGATCTGTCATTTCTGTAATGATGGCAGAACTAATAGTTATTTGAAGACTTCCCTGCGCCGCCAAGTGTTTTTAGTATCATCCATGCATGCTTTCATTGATTGCAGTGGTTCTGAGGTTAGGCCATTGTCTCCATTCATGGCTGAGAGGGGTCCCTGGGAGAGCTCAGGCCTGCAGGAGGGCGGTAGAGGGTGGGCTTTTGCATGGTTGCTGTCCCCAGAGCCTCTGTTCCTCCGGCTACACTGCTAACTCATGTCGTCTCCAAATCCATCCAAGCGGTGAAGCCCGGACTTTGTGTTTGGAGACAGGACTTGAGGGTGGTGATGAACAGCGCTCTTCTGGAGGACCATTAATGCGACGGGAGGATGGGAGGGAAGAACGACAGGGGGAAAGAGGGAGGGAGAAAGGGAAAGGAAGAAAGGAAGAAAGAAAGGAAAGAAAGAAAGAAGGAAGGAAGGAAAGGGAGGGAAGAACGACAGGGGGAAAGAAGGAGGGAGAAAGGGAAAGGAAGAAAGGAAAGGAAGAAAGGAAGGAATAAAAGAAAGAAAGAAAGAAAGAAAGAAAGAAGGAAGGAAAGGAAGAAAGAAAGAAAGAAAGAAAGAAGGAAGGAAGGAAGGAAGGAAGGAAGGAAGGAAGGAAGGAAAGGGAGGGAAGAACGACAGGGGGAAAGAAGGAGGGAGAAAGGAAAAGGAAGAAAGGAAAGGAAGAAAGAAAGAAAGAAAGAAAGAAAGAAAGAAAGAAAGAAGGAAGGAAGGAAGAAAGGAAAGGGAGGGAAGAACGACAGGGGGAAAGAGGGAGGGAGAAAGGAAAAGGAAGAAAGGAAAGGAAGAAAGGAAGAAAGAAAGAAAGAAAGAAAGAAAGAAAGAAAGAAAGAAAGAAGGAAGGAAAGGGAGGGAAGAACGACAGGGGGAAAGAGGGAGGGAGAAAGGAAAAAGAAGAAAAGGAAGAAAGAAAGGAAAGAAGGAAGGAAGGAAGGAAGGAAGGAAGGAAGGAAGGAAGGAAGGAAGGAAAGGGCCGGTTCATTCCAATGGGTTGTTTTTTTTTTTGAGCTCAAAATGATGCCTCAGTTTCGGGAAATTTATTCAGTCTATTTAAAGCTCTAAGTACTCCTTAGGTTGTTTAGAATTTGCAAGCAGTTCCAAGTGAATGCAGAGCTGGGTAATGAAGTAGCAGAATGGCAGGTAATTAAAAAGTCTGCTTTCATATACTCAACTGAATAGAGGAAGAAAACCACTCTGTAAAGTACACGGAGAAATATTGACTGTGGACAGTAGTATTTATAGAATATAATTTAATATTTAGAACAATATAACTCAATATGTACATTGTATATAATGAAATTATAATGTATTTATGTTACGCAATCATATATGTGTTCATATGTAGTTACAATGTATTTATATGTATAACCACATCATATCCATAGTAATGTTAATAACTCTTAAATATAAGGGTCAATTAACTCTGCACCCAGAATGACAAACACACTGTACACAGAACATACATCCTCCACCTTCCAAATCAGTTACATCCAATATGATCACTCTTAACATTGTCATTACATGTAAAATTCAACTGTTTAGATTTTCTGTGTTCACTTGTACCTTATTGCCTCATTTTCACGCTTTTCATTTTCTTCCTTTAAAATTTTTTTCATATATTTGCTGATATTTCTGTTTAAGTATTTCCCATGCGTACAGCAGTTACCAAGAGAACAATTTTATGGTTGATGGCATTGTGCCTCTGCTTCTCTGTCCAGCCTTATTTTTTATTTTCCATGTGTTAAGATTTCTTGAATTAATTGCAGTTTCATAATAATCATTTTATTTTATGATTTTCTGGCATTTCATTTTGTGCATGAAATGAATTTTAACCTTTTTTTGTTTTTCTATTCTTAATGTGCTTCCATTGTCGTGGTATGTGGTGTACCCATTCTTCACGCCTGCTGCCTCTTCCTCTCTGTTAGTTCTCAGTCTCCCCCAGGTACTCTTCCTCTATAAAAGCAGTGCCCTATTCTGCCTCCTTGTCTTTATTCTCTTAATTTTGATACTACAAAGAAGAGCAAAGATGTGATATTTGTTTTTCTGAATCTGGCTATTTTGCTTAATCTGAGGTTCTCCTGTTTCACCCATTTTCTCGCAAAGTTTTTTTGACACTTGAATAAAGTTCCATCGTGCACATATGTCCTACTGGTTTCTGCTCCACTTGTCTGCCGCTGTTCAGCTGGCTAATGCCCGTGTCCATCACTACCTTCAGAGTTTCTTGGTCTCTTTGGTCAGGTGTGTGCACATGCCTCCTGTTTGCTTGTGGATTTTATCTTGCTGCTGGAATTTCATTTCCATCTTGCTGTGTGCCATCTGTGTGAGCCTTTCCCCGGGCAGTGAGATTCTTGTTCTCAGAAGACAGTTGAATCTTGTTTTCTAATCCATGCTGCAATCTGAACATTTTAGTTGGTGAGTTTCCTTTTATTACTGAGAAGTACACACCAACCTCTCCCTTTCTAGAGGCTTGCTGGCTTCCTGGACGAATCCCCGCATCGATCTATATCCATTTGCCGAATCTCCTCCTCCCGAGATGCATTCTTTCCTGAGCTCTGGTGTTTGTGAGTCTGAGTAGAGACATGTTATGTCCTAGTACAGGAAATACTATACAGACAGGGAAGGAGTTGATTAAAGGCTGGGGGACGGGTTGGTAAAGATTTTAATAGCTGATGTAAAGGAAATTTGGGGTAAAACTATGTATGATAACTTATTTTTTAAATTGAGATTGTCTGTGAAAGCACAAAAGTTTTTTTGTTTTGTTTTGTTTTTTTAGAAAAGCGATTCTCTTCCCTAGGACTTGCTGTATTGTCATTGCAAAAGGTCACAGTGTATGGCCTCAGCCTTGTGAGCTGTGGACCTGAGGCAGCCCGGTGTGAAGGCTGGCAGTCGGCAGGTGCGGGTATTTGCATAGTAGGTGGATTTTAGGTTCCATTCTCCACTCTGGGCGAACCTAGCTCTGCTTAGGTGCTGAGAATTGTCATCCTTTGAGAAAGAAGCCGTTCTGAAACTTGAGTCAGCATTACATTCTGTAGCCCAATACAAGACGAGAACCATTTCTCTATGATGAATGCATTAGCACAGAAGCCATGTAGAGATGCTAGAGGAATTTTCTTGACGTTGTTTTCTGCAATGATTGAAATAAAAAAATAGTTTCCAAGCCAGGCAGCAATGGTAGACGGCACCTATATCAGATAACTCAAGCTTGTTGGTAGTTTACATGTCGGTAAGTGTTTGGTAAGCAGTGTGCTTGATTTGCTGGGAGCACAGCGCCCTTTAATGGGTCTCTCTACTCCAGGGATTCAAGGATCTCCACTCCTCACCGGAAGACATTTCCCATGGGGTGTTTCCCCGGATTCCTGCTCTTGTTCCAGCCATCAACACCCTGCAAAACCATAGGCTTCATATGGGATCAGTCTTTTGCCAACTTTTGGCATAAAGTTTAGCTGCCCTGGGTTCTCTTATGCTAGAAATAGCTAATGGCCGAGCCAACCACCCTTATTTCAGATGCCACCAAGACACGAAATCCCTCTGGCAACCAGAGGAGCAGGTGAAGAGACTCTCAAACTCCATTTGGAGCGGGTTTGCCAGTCTGAGGGGTGCAGGACTCATCGACTTCCCAGGAGAGAGGGCCGTGTTCCAGGTCAAGTGAGATGACTCAGAGAGGGAACGTGGAACTTGGAGTCTGTCTCTGATTTTCTTCTCATTTCTTTGTACTTTCTGTGCTTCTAAACCATTAGAACATAATGGCTGAGGAGACATTGCAAATCTTCTCCCGAGCGCACGCTCGCTCACTTGCCAGCCACTGTGGTTGTGCCCGCTGCCGTGGCCCAGGCCTGGCTGTCCCCACGCTGGCTGTCTTCTAGGGAACGGACGGATGGGCAGCTGACAAGGTGAAAACCAGCAACCGAAAGCCTACGGCAGTAAGAGACCATGCCCGGTGAGGGCCTGCTTAGAAGAATAATGCTTTCAGGAGATTCCATTGAATTAATACTCCAAGTACTTCATTAGTCAAAAAGGCAAATGGCCCAAAGAAATGTGGCTCATAGAGCTGCATGTATCCAGAGAGAATTTGTGAGTGGATGTTGGAAAAGAGAACAGAGGATGATTTGTTAGCAGTCTAACCATGGAATAGTCACCTGTCCTGTAATGGCAGTCCCCAGGGAGACATAATGAAGGTGTAAGAAAGAAGAATGGGACAAGAAGGCAAAGAAATCAATCAGAAGTTCCCATTCCATCTGAAAAATCTTTCCAGTGAGCTTGCTGGCAGCGGTCAGCACTAGATGCAAATCATGCCAAGTCTCTTCATTGTTTTAGAGACTTGCTTGGCTCAACAAATCCAAACCTGAGCTAAAGCAAAGCAGCTTCAGCCCTTCAGGAGTTTTGCGTCCACACAACCCCGAGTTTACCAAAAAAAAAAAAAATGTCCATAGGCCCTGGTGAGGTGATGGGTTCTGCATCCCAGCCAGTCCGGGCTCTGCTTCCTCTAGTTTTGAAGGTCAGATGGCATGGTTCGCGGACTCGCCGCTGCCTTCCTCTGCGGGAGGCGGAAGGCCGTGCAGACATCTGCCTGCGTGTGCGTCCTCGCCAGTCCGGTGCCAGCTGGATGCGCCGGGACCGGTCAGTGCATTCACCTCCGTGTTGCTCCACTGTGAAGATGGTCAGCATGCGTTTTCACACGCAGTGCTGGGATGTGCAGATGCCGCGTTTTTACCTCTGGAGATGGCAAGGGACGGTGCCCGTTTCCATCGCTGTCGGCAGCGTGTAAGAGGCCAGTGTTAGAAAAGTCCAGGCCACAGGGCGATTTCCCCTACCGTCACTACAACAGACAAAGCAGGAGAAGAAAGCCATGCGCCATGTGTGACCACTCGGTTAGCTGCAGATCAGCCATGCCCGCAGTGACTCTTACAGAATAGCAGGTCGTAAGCACAGGGGAATATACGGGATTCGGCTGGCCACGTCACAGACACGCTTCAAGACGTAAATCATCAGTGGCAACACGAGGGCGCACGTTTGAGAGCGTTCACAAAGATTCAGCCAAGATCCTCTGCTCCGCTGTGTTTTCTGTCTCTGTACGTAGTTTCCTAGCTGGGTTTCTGTGTGCCGGGACACGGGGCCTCCCGCCTCCTGCCCCGTCTCTCCCAGCCCTGCGCACCTTTTCCCTTTTCTTGGTTCCATCTCCACATGCAAAAGGAGAAGCAGAGCCATTGTGGCGGGGATGACGGGAATAACCCTGGCAGCCGGGGTCTGACTTAGGACAGCAGTGGATGGGCCTGGCCTGAGGAGTTGCTGTGGGATGGGTGGCAGGACTGCCCTGGGGTAGAGAAGCAGCGGCCACTCTGTGCTTCCCGTGGAATCGCCCGGCCACTGCGCCAGACACACCAAATGACACGCCCATCTGCTCCCCATCAATTGAGATTAAAAAAAACTATAAGCAGCTATGACGAGTGGCCCACCGGTCTCTTCTGCTATAAAGAAGGATTTTCGAGACAACTAGCAAAACAACACTGGATCAAATTCTGCAGAATACACAACTGAACTGTACTAGTCATGCTCTTCTGGTATTGAAGAGAATTCTTTTTTTCCTTCCGACTTTGTTTCTTTTATTTTTTGAAAAATAAATACTGGTACCTGTAAGGAGAAAGTTCTCAGCGCTTTCTGTCAGTCCTTGTCAACTGGTTCAGGAAGAAGTCTAACATAAAAAGAGAGAAAGAGAGGGGAAAGCAGAGTAAGCCAGAAGAGGTAAAACTATTTACTTCAGTGTTTGAGAAACCTGAGAGAGGGCATGCAGGAGATGTCAGCACGAATCCTGCAGTGCTTTTGAAAGTCTGATGTTAATAGTTAATAGAGAGCAGGAGAGCAAGAGCCTCCCTCTCCCCAGTTCACCCCAAAGCAGCCTGCCGTCCCCGTGGGAAGACTGACAGACACCCCCACTTTGTGCACAGACTGAAGGGCTGCGTGGTGTTGTCGTTGACTTCACATTATAATATCTGCATCAAGATTGTTGGCAACTCCAAAGGACCACAGGCTTTTCTGCAGCGCCAAAGTCAGCAGCCAGCCAGATTCCAGCAGTATTTGCATTCGAGCAGAGAACTGAGAAAGACTTTCCTTATTGGACACATCCCAAACAGAGAGCAGAAGGCAAACAGAGGGTTGTGTTTGGATAACGCAATACAGAATGAAAGATGAGGGCATGTCATTTCAAAGTGACACTGGATTAGAAAACGCCAAGCACTGTATGCCATAGATGAGCTGTCCAGAAATAATAGTCGCTACTCTAACAATCCACGTCGTTTGTGTAAATCATGCAACATCAACCCGTCAACTCCCTAATCCCCCGAGAGAAACCAGAGATACAGTGGAGATTTGGCATGTGCTCAAACCTCTAAGACATGTATGCTTTCAAGGTGAATCTTTTAAGAGACATTGTTAAATGTATAAAATCAGTTGTTGTACTGTAAGCTGTATTCTAGCTCTCATTTCATTAGGAAGTTTCTGTCCCCACTAAGAGCCTCTTTTCTCTTGAATACCTTCCCAGAAACAGAAGAAGCAACTCCCCTTCATTTTATTCCAAAAGAACTGAGCAGAATAGAACCTGGCTTTCTCAGGAGTGAGTTGGAAAGCTTGGTCTTAGATCAAATCTCTTGTTCTTTTGATCTTATCCTCACACTTGGTTTTGTTCTGTTTCAATATCCTACTTTGAATATAATAATCTCCATCACAGTTGGGGATATCTACTTTTAATCTACTGATTTAAAAAAAAACTATTTTGAAGGTGGAAAGGAAGTTTAAGGGAAGTACACATCTTAAAAAAAAACAGTACCAGAGATTAGTTCTTGCATTTGGGGACTGTGTGTGTGTGTGTGTATTCAAACTGTGAAACAAAGATTCATGTTTCAATTAATTGTGACAATGCCCATCTGTCCAGGTCTTGGCTCTCAGTGTTCATTTCCATATTAAATTTAAAAAATCTTAATCAGTTAATTTACATTCTAATTGTGGAGCCATTGGCACATGGCAGGTTTAAAGCTGTGGAATGGTGAAAGCAGAGGCCAGCCACAAGGGATTTTACAGCGTCTGTGTTCTTTCTACACCGTCTTTGGAAATGTCATGTTTTAACATTGCTTCCGGAAAGCGGCACACGTCATTACGAAGGTTGAGATTGTCTTTATGATTGAGTCTGGCCTAGCAATGAAATTGCCTGTGCTGTTCACTCTGTTGTGAGATTTTTAGTCACGCTTTTCGGAGACTATGGCTGAATTGTGTCTTTATGTTGTGACAGGTGGTTGTATTTATTCAAGTATGGCATTTGTAGCAGAGGAAGCAAAGGAGTATAATATTGGAAAAGTCTTTGAAGAAATGTATTGCAAATTTAACTTTTAAAATATGAGTTTAAATTGTTCGTCTGCTAGAGCTGCGGCCGGTGTGTTTCCTCCATCAGAAGCCCCAGTGCAGCCGGCTGCCTGGTGCTCGAGCTCTCGGGTCTCTTTGCTCTTCTCTGGAGTGTGGGGATTGCAGTCAGGACCACTGCGTTTCCCAAGAAAGAACTCCTGACAAGCTCCCACCTCCCGCCGGCCTCCAGGGCCTGGTGACTACCCAGCTCCACCATCTCTTCAGAAACCCAAGCACGTGCACGCAGGCTTCACCTCACCCACTCCCACTCCTGTCTCTGAGTTGTCCTTAGCCAGCTGAGGCCTCCAATTCCACCTCTGAAGCCCGGCTCAGGCTGATGGCCGAGCCACCCAGGGCCCCTCCTCCCCTCCCCAGCCCTCCACCTCCTCGCTGACCGGGTCCCCCACAGGCCAGCCCAGCCACAGGGACTTCTCTACAGCATCGCCACTCAGAATCTGAGTAAAGTGGAGGTTGTGTGGGGCAGCGGCCACCGCCCAGTGAGTGTGGGCACCCACGGCCACTCTGCACACTCTGCAGCGTGCATTCCCACGTGGATGAGCGTGTGCAGGCCTCGCTCTGCAGCGTAAATTTGCACATGAGCCTTTCTAATGAATTATCAATCATGAGAGTGTTATTTATACCTGGTTGGTCAGGTATGTGAATGGTCTGGCACTTGTGCGTGGCGTCTGAAGGGAGGGAATTGTGTAGAACGTGCTATCTCCAGACAGGATCAGAAAGTTAGAGAATTGCAAAGAAAACACCCTAAGGAGAAAGATAGTCAGGACCAGGAGTTTGGCCTAGCGGTAGAGTGCTTGCCTAGCAGGCACGAAGATTCATGTTTGATTCCTCAGTACCACACACCTAGAAAAAGCCAGAAGTGGTGCTATGGCTCAAATGTAGAGCTCTAGCCTTCAGAAAGCTCAAGGACAGTGCCCAGGCCCCACGTTCAAGCCTCAGGATGGGCAAAAAAATAAAATAAAATAACCTCCATTCTTTTCCTTTAACTAAAATGCCATAAAGTCAAGTTTATCACCAGGAATTCATAAGAAATTGGGAATTTTCTTTTTTCAATTAAATAACTTTATGCTAGTAGTAGTAAATTTTTTTCCTTAATGACATTTCATTAACATTTTTGACTTATGGAAATTCACACTTTTTGAATCATTATCTATTATAAGCATTGTGAGGTACATTACAACTTGCTTATTTTCTTAAAGGGCATTTGGGGAAATAGAAACTAGTCATACTGAACAGTTGTAGTTGTGCTGATTTATATTGCAAATGCTATTTCTCCTGTATACCCAGAAACAGTCACTATTAGCATTTTAATTGCCTATTTGCTTTATGAAAAAGGAAACTCAATTAACTATGCATTTTAAATTATCAGTTTATTTAAAGGACTTAGAGATGTTTACTAACCATTTGTATAAATACTTTTAAATGCATCTGTTCTTTCTTCTGCCCCTCTCTGATTCAGGATCTGTGATCATATGCTAGAGCTGCCCTAAAAAGCTCTTGCAGGTCGGGTAGCTTACAGAGGAACTTGGCTATCTCCCCGTTCTGGGGGACAGAATTCTGGGATCAAGCTCTGGGCATAAAGGTATGAGAAGGCATAGAAAAGAGCTTGCTTCACACCCAAGAAGACAAGTTCTGCCTCTCCTCCATCTTGTGTAAGTCTGTTTCTATGCCCCAGTGTGCCCATCCATAGGCATACAGTGGCACTGGGATTGCTCCTGCTCTAGTGGCCTGTGCCACACTCGAGCCGAGTCTAAGTGCTTTAGAGTCAAGAAAGAACGTTGATCCTTCATTCATGTCCTGGAAAAATCAGTATTATTAAAATACCATACTACCCAGACCAGTCCACACCCTCACTGAAATTCTTGTCAAACACCCATGACATTCTTCAAAGAAGCAGAAATGAAAATGCTACCAACATGGCAATGAATACTCAAAAATCCCCAACTAGCCAAAGCTATCTTTATCAAAAGAAGAAATCTGAGGCACTACTAGACTTCAAAGGTTCACACAAAGCTGGAGCAATCAAAGCAACAGAATGCCCACGTAGACACAGACTCCTGTACAACGAAACAAAACAGAATTCAGAAGTAAGCACACACCTCCGTTGCCATCTGGGTCTTGACAATGGGCAGAAGAGTGGGCTCCATAAACCCTGCTGGAAAGGTCACATACGCACAGGCCCTCTTGGTTGGTTGTCCTGGGTGTGAAAATCCACACGAGAGAAATGAAGAGGACACCTTAGGCTATGAAATCACCAGAATTAACTATAGAGAAGACACGTCAACACCACTGGAATGTGTAAAGATTGCTTGACTCAAAACAAAAAGAAAATGAAAAGGCTCAGAAAAAATGAATATGGAAATGACATCAAATGAAAACACTTCTGTGCTGTAAAGAAAACAACCAAGAGCTTGCTATAACCCACAGAATGGAAGGACTTGCCAACTGTACATCTATCAGAATATACAAAGAGCAACACGACTCAATCACAAGACCACACCCCAGCCCAAAATGTCCCCCGTTAAAATGAATGTGTACAAAATGCCCCACATGAGAACCACGGGGCATCACGAATTATCAGGGAAGTGCAAATCAAAGCTTTGCAGTCACGAGGGAAAAGACGTGGGAGAGCCCAGCGTCCGTCCGCCGGCGAGTGTGTAAGGGAGGTGGAGGACGCAGTCGTCACCAAGAAATGAGTGAAAGTCCATCATATGCAGCAAGTAGGTGACCCTGCAGATGACGCCGCTGGCTGACGAGCCAGGCAGAGAGCTCCCGCCCCACCCACGGGGGACGCCGAGCTCCACACTGACCGTTAGAACTGTGGAAGGAAACCGACGCGGTTTCCATCGAGCTGTCTCCTGGCATCGCAGTTCACCATCCCCCAGCCAGGCTGTTCCGGAGCAGAGCTGGCGCGTTCTTCAGAAACGCCCGTGGAGGTGCCCGTCCACCCTCGCCCTCTCCCAGCTGCTGGTTAGTGGATCGCGGCAGGCCGGGAGTTTGCTGTGAACCATGTGTTTCAGGGCGTGGTGTGCCTGGCCCAGCGGAGTGGAATGACTTACTGAGTGACAGGTGACCCTGGCACTGCCAGGCACATCCCCCCTCGTTTTAAAGGCCGAGAACTGATTTCTACCCACAGAGTCGTCGGTTCATATTGTGCTTTCTCTAGGCTGTCATTCTGATCAACCATAAACTTCTTCCGCAGAGTGACTTACCTGTCCAATACAAGAAAGCATCAATGAGCTCTTCTGCTCTGTGGATGCCGGGCCTGTCAGAGAAGCCATTCGCGCTTAGGAAATTAAAAATTCATAATTCATGGGTTTCTGTGAGTGGCTTGGGGTAAAGATGGAAAGGCCGAGGGGGAGCTCGTGTAAATGGATGTGAAGCTTCCCTTTCGCCTCGCCGAGGTTTAGAGCGTTCTGTGAAGCCAAGGCCACGGTACTCCCAGCAGGCTGGGGTAGTGATTGCGGGAGGCCACGACTTTGAGCCCAGCCTGGGCAACATGGAGACTTTGTCTTGGACAACAAGAAACAGAGCAGCAGCCTCGTCAGGCACCACTCTCAGGGAAGGGTGACACAGGAAGCCACATCCAGGGACAGGGCCCTCGTCAGGCACCACTCTCAGGGAAGGGTGACACAGGAAGCCACATCCAGGGACAGGGCCCTCGTCAGGCACCACTCTCAGGGAAGGGTGACACAGGAAGCCACATCCAGGGACAGGGCCCTCGTCAGGCACCACTCTCAGGGAAGGGTGACACAGGAAGCCACATCCAGGGACAGGGCCAGCCAGCTCCATGCATTTCCCGCTCCAGGCCCTCCTGGCCCCTGAGAGGCAGGAAAAAGAAAGCCCTGAAAATCCAGTAATAAAGATGACAAAATGTGGGAGAGTTTGCTTCTTCCTCTCCTCTCTTACTTGCTTTTTCCAGTTATCATTGGCATCTGACTTTTGAGATATTTTCTTTGTTTTCTTCTACACACATGAAGCAAAGGGGAGAAAAAGACTGGAAAAAAATCTAGCTATTCCAATCCCTTTCTTATCTCTCTTTTTTTTTTATGTCCATGACCTTTACTTTAATCAGCATTCAATCGATCATTTTATAGTTGGTGGACTGTGGGCAGAAATTAGAATTTATTGCAGCAAATATGAAAAGAGAAGGAAATAATTTAGACTCAGCTTCAAACACCCACAATAAGATTTTCAAAATTTCAGTAAAAAAAAAAATTGGCTTGGATACCTTGATTGTGTAAGTCTACCGTCTCATCTATCCTATCAAGAAATAGACTTGGAAGGTAGAATTTTATTCAAGGGAGGTTATGGTTGGGGAGAAAATCAAATCCTGGTTTTAAGGGAAAGAAGATGCAGAAAAGTAGGTTAAATGGATTGATTTTCCACATTCAGACTGCATCGTGGAATCGTGGAATCGTCTCCTCTCTAGAAATGTATTTGTTTCTCTTTCATATGCTTTGTCATTCCTGTTGACATGGTGACCGCACAAGTCAGTGGGATCGCTGTAATGCTTCCATCTTGGCATCCGTCACGCATGGATGGTGAGCTCCCTTCCTCCTCTCCCCTGCACCCCACCCCAGCACCGCAGCCCCAGTTGTGTGGTCACCATACTACTTTTCAAGTTGACATTTACAAACACTTGCCCCTTTGGTAAAGAGACGTGAGGGTGTGCACAATAATAAACGGGTCGACAGTTTCTGAAACGTATCTGCACTTTGACCGAGTAACCTCCAACTCAGAAGTTTTAACAAGCGGGAGACAGGTCATGTACCGTGACCCTGATGGGGCCTGTACCTGTGTCTCGGGGACCGTCCGAGGGATTCCTCCTTCCTGCTGTGAGCCTGTGAACACAAACTGAAAACCACCTCAGGACACAGAACCCACAGTGAGCGCCCGTGTGTGGATCCTGGATCATGTCGACTTGCCTGAGATCGCGGGGAAGGCAAATGTGCAGGACTGGGGCTGCACCACCTGGAAAATCCACGTATCGACCAGAAGGCATGACAGAGATGGCTTAGGGGCCTCAGGAGAGCGATGGGATGCAATATTTAAGTGTGTGGGTTAAGAAGTCTCACGAGAATATGCCAGCACCATCACCTCTGTCCTCACTGGAAAAGTGCACGTTTCAAATAAGACAGAAGACAGCATTCGCCCCTGGTGGTGGGCTCAGAATCCCGGAGCGTTCTAGGGTCACAGGCCACTTGATACTCACTTTTTACTTCATATTTTAAAGCTGCTTGCAGCAATATTAAGTGTAAAGATGTATGAACTGTTAAGATTTCCACGTGTTTGGTTTCCATGTCTCTGTTCTGAAGCACGCCTGAATACAAATGTCTTTATGTTTTTGCCATCTCTTAAATGCAGCGAGTGTCGGTAGAGGGGCCGTGTGTGTGATTTGGGGTTGGGGAGTCTGCTCGTGCGTGTTTCTCTTCATCTGTGGCGTAGGGATCTGCCTTCTTCTACCATAATGAAATCTACACCCACTGATCCCCTGTAGAAGACAGCAATGGCTGCGGTCGGGGTCGGGGGGGTGTCGCACGTGGCGGGGCGCCACACGTGGCGGGGCGCTGGCCTGCTCACACAGGGCGGGCTAGGAGGTTTGCGCAGGATGTCAAGACAGCAGGAGGCGGCTGGGGTGAAGCTTCCTCCTGGGAATGCCTGCTGTGTGAACCACCTGGGTGTGCTGAGGGTGACAAGTGAGAGGGGGCAAATGCCTCTCCTCCCCTGAGCTCCCCTGAGAGAGCCGCTGCCCCATCTCACACGGGACTCCATACAGAACTGTGCTGCCTCTGATTTTTTGCTCCTCCTTCCCTGCCTCCCCTTCCCTCTCTCCTTTCCTTTTCCTTCCCTGCCTCCCCTTCCCTCTCTCCTTTCCTTTTCCTTCCCTGCCTCCCCTTCCCTCTCTCCTTTCCTTTTCCTTCCCTGACTCTCCTTCCCTGACTCTCCTTCCCTCTCTCCTTTCCTTTTCCTTCCTTCCTTCCTTCCTTCCTTCCTTCCTTCCTTCCTTCCTTCCTTCCTTCCTTCCTTCCTTCCTTCCTTCCTTCCTTCCTTCCTAAAACTTGCTGGCAGCCAAGAGACATGGATGCCGGGGAAACTGCCATTTGGTGGTAGGAAAATAAAACTTCAGCTTTGGGGCAAATAGGAAATGAATCCACCACCCCTTCGTGCGCCATTTCAGGACCACAACGTGGGAACAGTGCGGGGAGGGGACAGTGGCGGGGCCCTGCATGGCCTGACCTCCTCCATGGATGACAGAGGGGCAGGGAGGGGACGTGGCAGAGACCTGCGTGGCCTGACCCCATCCACAGATAACAGAGGGCTATGCGTGTGTCAAATGTGCGTCCTGGATTGTTCAGGCAGCCAATACCCCGTTCTCTGTGTGTGAAGAACGACTTGGAGGGCCTGGCACGCGAAGTGCTCTAATTGTCACGTGTGACCGTGGCACTGCAGCACAGGGCTGAGGTGAGAAGGACGGCGTCGCTACCCGCTCTGTGCCAGGGCGGAGGTGAGAAGGACGGCGTCTCTACCCGCTCTGTGCTAGGGCGGAGGTGAGAAGGACGGCGTCTCTACCCGCTCTGTGCCAGGGTGGAGGTGAGAAGGACGGCATCTCTACCCGCTCCGTGAACGGCCGTGGTCCTCAGACAGCCTGGCTCCAAGGCCTGTTCCGTCTTCCGCTGATGTGATGTGGGGCGACCGTGTGTGTTTGCCAAACGGGGTTAAAGATGACTCAGAAGAGGTCAGCCGTAAAGGGAATGTAAGTACAACACCTAGGAACGTTCTGGAAAGGGAGATTACATCCTGTTATCAACACAAGGAAGCTGGAGCCCTCTGGCCAGAAGGAGCCTGGACGCAGCCAAGGCAGAAAGGGAAGCCTCTCAGCTGCTATAAAGGCTGCTGTAATGGCTTCCTTACAAGCCACAGCCCTTTGTCTTTTTCAGAAAAGTATAAAGCCACCAAATGACAATTCAGAGCAGAAAGTACTTTAAACGTCTTCAGACACGAGCCCAGCAGTGCCTGGAGGCCCGGGGCACTGCATGATGAACGATGCTAAGTTTCTCTTGCAGTGAGGACACAAGTGGTTTATCTTTCACAAGTCCCTGGGTCCCCAGTTCAGGACTATACACTTACAAAGGCGCCTTGTAATGGAGAATTCAATCAGAGTGCCAAATCCCTCATCCAGAGCTTAGCCAGTGATGGATGGCTCTGCGATATCAAGCCAGAAAGGTGGCCCCCGTGCGCCTTCTGTTTACCAACTACACAAGCCCAAGCAAGCGTCCTTCCTAGGAAAATTCCCTGACATTTTAATCAAGTGGGAACCTGTTAGCTCTGCTCAACTTCTCGACTTGGTCTGGAATATGATCTCAGTTTACCAGAAATGTAATAACGGTGTTCAGTGCTTTAGAGCAGACCAGACACAGAAGCTGAATATTGCAGTGGAGCCCAGAGCCCCTCCTCACTCCTGAACACCCCGGCCGGCCCCCTCACCGCTGGCTCCAGGGAGCAGGAGGTGTTCACGTTCAAAAACAAATAATGACGTAAGAGTGAAATTGAGTGGCAATCGGGAAGACATATTTTAGAAATGTGTAGATTAGCCCAACAATCTACAGTACAGTGTGTCCTTATGCAGGGTAGGGCAGGGCCTTTTAATTTAGAAGAAGTAACATGTTTAGTTTGGAGGTGTCTTACTTTCCTTCCAGACTTCCCTTGTTGCTTACCAGCCACACTGGCTGTTTAACATACGCTTCTGCGTGTGCTTCCTGTGGTGGCAGGAGACTGAAGCCCATGCAGGCACGGGAAGAGTGGCTTTCCAACTCGGTCCCTGAGATACCACGGACTGTCCCAGACCAGAAGTCTCTCAAACAGAGCGGAGTCTCAAGTGGTCAAACTCAAGAGGAAGACTTGCCTAGTTCTTTTTTCCCCTGATGTGTAGGCACAAAATACTTGTCTTCCCTTTGAGAAATAACGTTTGAATTATCACCCTCTCCTGATGATGAGCTGCAGAAGTCGCGCGTGTGAATGGGCCAGCCTGAGGGGGGTTAGCCTGGTCCAGCTGCCCATGGGCTGGGCGGGCCGGGAGGTCGTCCAGTCCACCGGGAAACACGGAGAATCTGCTCCCGACTGAGCCGCTGGGCACAGGAGTAAAATGTCTCAAGAGGTGCCCGCAGGAAATTCCTCAAGATAGAATGGCATTCGGTCCCCACAACTACAGGATACAAAACTAGAACTCTCTTAAGAGTGGGTTGCCAGCAGTGGAGTAAGAAAAGCCAGTCCATGTATTTTAAAGTGGACTGTGCCTAACACTTGCCGACTCAGCAGCCTTTCACCACCACTGCCCCGCCAAACTTCAAAAGTGGGTAACATTCGCTACGCTAACACATATTCCTTTTCATATTTTAAAAGTCAGACCTCGTTCACACATTTCTAATAGAATAACTTCTGTGCTTGTTTCACCTGGAAGAAAAAGCTAGGTACTTTTACACAGAAAAGCCAAGCAAACTACATGTTTTAAATTGCAAATGCAATCTGCACAATAAATGCATTTCCTTCATATCTTACTTACTCTAAATTGAAATTGAGCTCAACCAAGGAAAAAGCTCCACCCGAATGAAAAAATAGTCTATTAAATTTTCAGGGGTATTGTTTCAGATATTCCATTCCTTTCCTTCAGAATCAATGTGTACACAGTAGTTAACTAGTGCCACGAAAGAGGCAATGATGAAAAGATAGGGCCTTGGTTCTGAGACGATGTTGCAGTGTCATCATCATGAGGGATTAATTAGGCAGCCGGTAAGAGCTTGAAAAGTGATACTGGACCTAGTTATGGGGAGGTAAATGATCATTTTATTTCTTCCTACAGAAAGGATTCATAACTGACACTTCTGTTCTCTTTATTGTAGGGAAGCATTGTTTGAAGTTTTCCTTATTTGCATTTTTCCTATAGAATATTTTTTTAGTTTTTACTTTTTTATAAATTAAGAAATTGTATGAAAAGGTTTTGATTCAACAACTCAGTTTATGAGTACAGTGCATCTTAGTCCTCTAGAATATTGTTTAATGAGTATACTTTTGAGAGATGAGAAAAAAATCTGGTTATAGTTAGATTCTATTGCAGTATGATGTCACATGGTTACTAAACTACATCTTTAAAAATGGTGGCGAAGGTATATTTTAGGTTATGTAGATTTCACTACAACCTAATCAGCCAGTAGAGTTAAGAAACAACTTATAGAATAAGCAATCTACCTAAAAACTTGTTATATTCAAGAAGGGATTATTACCCAGGATATGCAAGACACTCAAAACAACGTGGCTGTCTAAAAGCAACCTAAACAAACAAAGGAACAGAACAGTTCCCAACAAATTAAGAAGGAATGTGCCGCTGGCGGTGGTTCACAGTTCTAATCCTGACACCAGGAGGAGCAGATTTTTAGGCCATGCAGAGATAGTATTCAGACGTCTTCTCAAATAAATAAACCCTGAAATGAGAATGGGCACAGAGCCCGAATAAATACCCCAGCACTTCTTCCTGTATCCTCTACTGTCCTTTCTTTCCTTATATTTTTCCAAGTAATTATTCGATGTTGTTTCGCATCGCTGCAGCGTATCTTTTGCAATTTCTTGCAGAAATGATTCTGGCTGTCTTCGTAGCTTTCATTTGAGAAAGCCCTTTATCTCTTCTTAAGTGTATGCTATTCCTTTCAAAGCAGTTGTCCCTTTACTTTTGAGGACTCCAGTCAGGTCGGCCCGGGAATTCCCACCGCTTGTGTGCAAGCTCACCCACCCTTTCTGTTCCTGTGTCTAGTCTGCTGTTCCTGTGTCTTGTCTGCTGTTCCCGCGTCTCGTCTGCTGTTCCTGTGTCTAGTCTGCTGTTCCCGCGTCTCGTCTGCTGTTCTTGCGTCTCGTCTGCTGTTCCCGCGTCTCGTCTGCTGTTCCCGTGTCTCGTCTGCTGTTCTTGCGTCTAGTCTGCTGTTCCTGTGTCTAGTCTGCTGTTCCCGTGTCTCGTCTGCTGTTCCCGTGTCTCGTCTGCTGTTCCCGTGTCTCGTCTGCTGTTCTTGCGTCTCGTCTGCTGTTCCCGTGTCTCGTCTGCTGTTCCTGCGTCTCATCTGCTGTTCCTGCGTCTCGTTTGCTGTTCCCGTGTCTCGTCTGCTGTTCCTGCGTCTAGTCTGCTGTTCCCGTGTCTCGTCTGCTGTTCCTGTGTCTAGTCTGCTGTTCCTGCGTCTAGTCTGCTGTTCCTGCGTCTCGTCTGCTGTTCCTGCGTCTCGTCTACTGTTCCTGCGTCTCGTCTGCTGTTCCTGTGTTTAGTCTGCTGTTCCTGCGTCTCGTCTGCTGTTCCTGTGTTTAGTCTGCTGTTCCTGCGTCTCATCTGCTGTTCCTGCGTCTCATCTGCTGTTCTTGCGTCTCGTCTGCTGTTCCTGCGTCTCGTCTGCTGTTCCTGCGTCTCGTCTACTGTTCCTGCGTCTCGTCTGCTGTTCCTGCGTCTAGTCTGCTGTTCCTGCGTCTCGTCTGCTGTTCCTGTGTTTAGTCTGCTGTTCCTGCGTCTCATCTGCTGTTCCTGCGTCTCATCTGCTGTTCTTGCGTCTCGTCTGCTGTTCCTGTGTCTAGTCTGCTGTTCCTGCGTCTCGTTTGCTGTTCCCGTGTCTCGTCTGCTGTTCCTGTGTCTAGTCTGCTGTTCCTGCGTCTCGTCTACTGTTCCTGCATCTCGTCTGCTGTTCCTGTGTTTAGTCTGCTGTTCCTGCGTCTCGTCTGCTGTTCCTGCGTCTCGTCTGCTGTTCTTGCATCTCGTCTGCTGTTCCTGTGTCTAGTCTGCTGTTCCTGTGTCTCGTCTGCTGTTCCTGCGTCTCGTCTGCTGTTCCTGCGTCTCGTCTGCTGTTCCTGCGTCTCGTCTGCTGTTCCTGCGTCTAGTCTGCTGTTCCTGTGTCTCGTCTGCTGTTCCTGTGTCTAGTCTACTGATGAGGCCTGCCCGGCGTTCTTCAGTTTGCCTAGCAATGTGACCGCTAGTATTTTCTCATCGTTCACGCTAAGTCTTCCGCTCTCTGTAAGGAACGCACACCTGTTCATGTGCCTTGCCTAGGTTTCTTTTATTTTTAAATGACATTTTGGAAAAGATTCATAGTCATTTTCAAATCCCCTGTGTAATTCTTCTAAACTCTGTAAGTACAATTAGAATTAATTTTATCTTACCGGAGTGTTTTTCTGAACCTTTATCCAGTCTCACATTATTTTTATTTAATTGAAAGCCTGTTAATATCTATTAAGTAATCTTAAATCATTTTAGTTTTTTGGACATGGCCTCCCTGTGCATCTCTGGCTGGCATCAGATCCAGGATCTTCCTGCCTCTGTTTGCCTGGCCCTGTCTTATAGGACATGCCACCACACCCAGCAGCAGGGTGAAGTTTTGGGCTGGTCCACCTAGGACGTGGACTGTGTATAATGCTTGCTTAACTGAAGGCGGCAAGGACTTCAAATTACCCAGTGTCCTTATTTAACTGGTTTGGTGGTGATTCGTCTTTTCTCTCCTCTTGTTTTCAGGACTTCAGGAGCCTGCCCATTGCCTCCTTGAGTGGAAACCACTGAGCTCTCTAGACCTCTTCAGAGCAGTCCAGGTAGGAGGGCACTTAGTGTTTGTTATCTTACAGGTGAGTTACAGGTTGCTAGTGGGCCTGTGCCAAGGGTGGGATCCCCTATGAGGGTGTAAAGATACTCCTGGGGATGGGGAGGAGGAGGAGGAGGAAGAGGAAGAGAGGAGTGGGAGGAGGAGGAGAAGGACAAGAGGGAGGAGGAGGAGGAGGAGGAAGAGGGGGAAGAGGAGAGGAAGGAGGAGAAAGAGGAGGAAGAGAAGGATGAGGAGGAGGAGAGGGAGGTGGCCTTTCCCCAGATGGAGGAGGGCTTGACAGAGTGTCCTCTGGAGACAAATCTTTGTTTTACACCATTCTCTCTAGCAAGTTTTCTGGGGTGACAGTGCGTGAAGGCCTGGGGTCTGGCTCATACCAGAGCCCTGGAACCTTCTCAGTCTCAGGTCAGACCACACTCAGCCTCCAGCACTGCACCCCATTCCCTGCATAAGTGTGGCTCTGCCCAGCTGAGGCCCTCTTGTCCCTGGCGATAGCTTTATCTCCAGTGGTGTTTCTCCTCATCAGAACCTGATGAGTCCAGAAAGGTCACTAATTTTCAGGCCTTAGCTTTTTCCTATTGTTAGGATCAGAGTTGAAGTCTAGAGATCCCCTGGAGCTTTCGTTTTTACAGATCATTCTCCTGTTGGCTGAACCCTAGCTGAGCCTTGCTTCCATTTCACCTCTCCTAGTCCTACAAGGATTGCTGCTTCCATGGTGGTGCATTGTTAGGATCTAATAACAGTGCTCAAGTCTCTCATTGTACAGCCAAAGTACAATGGTCTGTACATTGTACAGACAATGCTTCGTTGGCATTGTCCCAGTGCTAGCATCTGTCTTCAAGCTTGAAGCTTCAGCGGAGGGACACAGAACTGGCTGCAGAGATCCATACTCAGGAGGGCTGGGGGAAGCTCTGCAGGCTGTGTGTCCATTCCTTCACCATGCCATTTGTATCGTGTGTCTACAAAGGCTGCAAAAATGAACAGTTAGCTGGATTCGTTGTTATTCCAAATGAAACTGAAATTTTATTGGCAAGACAGAAGCGGGGAAATAGATGATGATAAGACAACCCACATTGTCTGCCACACAAACTGAATAACCATTCACGTGTAAAGGAAATATATGCAGATTTCTCAAGCCAGCAAACCCCAGTAAAACACATTGATCATCTACTTCAATATGAATTACGAAGCTCATGAATGATAAGACTATGTCATGAAAGAATTAGCAGTGTACACTGACTCCATTTGAATAACAAAATGATTTAAAGACTAGAGCAATGCTTAAGGCTAGTACATAGAATAAAAATGTTAATTTTTAATCAAAGGAGATAATATCAGATACTAATCAATATTAATAGAATCGGAAAAAATTACAGACCCAAACAACACATAACAGAACCGTAGCAAGAAAGATAACTTGATGTTTACTTAAGATGAGCGATGCAGTTGTATTCAAATAGTTATTTTAAAGAAAGGAAAGGAAAAGCAAGTGGAATTCGAACCCACTGTGGCTGGCTTGACCGGTGTATGTGAACAAGCCCTGAACAAGGTTGGCGAGGAAAGTTGCATTTCTGTGGCTTGGCCTCTCACTGCTATGTATGGACACCCCTTATCTGCAGGGGTTATACAGGTGGGTGCTGGTAAGCTCAGAACTCAGGAAATTCTGTGGACCAGGTGAAAGCCCAGCTAGGCAATCAAATTAAAGAAGAGGAAAGAAAAGGAGGAGGAAGATGAGGAAATAAGGAAAAGGAAGAGAACAAGGAAGAAGGGGGAGAGAAAGAAAAGGAGGAAGAGAAGGAAAGGAGAAGGGGTAAAAAAGGGGAGAATAAGTAATTTTGTAAATCAAGAAAAATGCATCCCAGTCTTCATATAGCACGAAGACATCTGTTTGCACAATATCCAGCATTTCCATAGACTTGTATTATGTAAACATATAAGAATAGATGAAAATCGCTGAATTTACAAATTTGGCTAGAAACAAGAGACCAGAAAAATAATAGTGTGACAGTTGATTAACATGAAACACAGAGGCATTTCATTCTCTGACAGACAAAAGTAAATCATAAAGAGCAGCACATCAGAATGGGAGGGGTTTCACATTCCAGAAATATAGGGAAATAGAGTTCAAAACTGGCCATTTTAATAAAATTCACTGTAAATAAGAAGACAAGCATTGCTTTGATATTTCTCTTTGATAAAATTCAGCACCTAGGGGTCCAGGAGTTTGGCCTAGTGGTAGAGTGCTTGCCCAGCATGCACGAAGACCCAGGTTTGATTCCTAGGTACCACATATGTAGAAAAAGCTGGAAGTGGTGCTGAGGCTCAAGAGGTAGAGCTCTAGCCTTGAGAAAGTCCAAGGACAGTGCTCACAAGCCCAGGACTGGCAAATAAAAAAACAAATTAGCACCTGGAAAAACAGAACGATATTAGGCTTAAGAAAATCCCAAGATTAAACAATGTCAAATCAAACACTGGCTTCACTTGTTATAACACTTACAACATTATAAAGCTCATCTGTAGAATTTCAGATTGTGTCATGAATATGGCCACCTTTGTTAGTCGTAGTGGTGGTGGAAGTGACTGGTGTACAACTCCAGGGTGAATGCTACGTGCACTCTGGCCCTAGAAGCCATCCAGCGTGCAAACACAAAGCAACAACACTGTCTTCCAGCATCTTACAGGAAGGAAATAGGGGTTTTGGTGTTTTCTTTTTCTGCAGAAAGAATGCTTTAATTAACAATAATCTATTAGGCTTCAGGTTTTCTAATTTTTTCTTAAATATAATAGCATTTCATTATAGGCATTACAGATCCTTAAAGGAGATAGATAGATAGATAGATAGATAGATAGATAGATAGATAGATGATAGATAAGATGGCTGGGTCGCTGGGTGGTTGGATGGATGGATGGATAGGTAGGTAGTTAGGTAGATAGATGATAAATAAGAAGGTAGGTAGATAGATGACAGAGGGATAGATAGACAGACAGACGAGTAGATAATAGATAGATGGAAGGTTAGATAGATAGATAGATAGATAGGCATGTAGGTAGGTAGGTAGATAGGAGACAGCTATTGTCCTTTCAGGGAAGTTTCTTACTTCTGTTTGCCTGGCTCGTCTGGTCCCTGGGGTGCACAGCTGGAAAGCCGTGGCCATAGGTGCCCTGGCCGGCGAGAGCGAGGTCCATTTTGGCCTCCCTGGCTGGGCCCCGCCGGCGCCTGTGCTGCATGCCCTCACGCATTTCCACTCTGTCCAGACATGCTGTTCACCGAAGGTTGGAACTGATCTTACCCGAGCATTCCTGCAGATGGCAGGGATCACTAAGTCTTAACGCCGAGGGAGGGAGGGGACTCGGTCAAACTCACTGCATGAACAAAACAGAACCCGCTGCATGCCTTTGTTGATGATGGTAAGCACAGGTGTAAGAAAGGAGGTCCATGTTGACCAAAGACCCAGGAGACTCCTCTTAGCCAAGGAATGCCACAAAGTACATGATGCCATTGCAATTCTGGCAGTGGGATGTTGCACTGTCTAGAAAGCGCTTGGCATTCAAATCCCTTCCTTCCATCGTGCAGCACTTGCTGAAAGGGAGAAACAGCTCCAGTCCCAGTCTTCCGACTCCTCCCCTGAGGCTGAGCTTTCTCGCATGCCTCTCTGCGCTCCTCTTATTTGGCGCCTTATCCACCTGTGTGACACACAGGGCCTGGGTTCACAACCAGGAGCAATTTCACTGTCAATGCAGGTGCGTCAATAAAGCAATTCTTCTGTTGTTATGTAGAGCAAGTTTGGCGGTCCAAGACTAGTATTTTGCAAATTGGTGTTTGGTAGACAAATACTTTCACTTATTAATAAACATAGTTATTAAACATAGTTACATCAGACATTAAGGCATTTATCCTGCAGTTATGTTTCCCAGTAGACTTGATTTTTTTTTAAAACTGATGTGAAGTTTATTACAATATAAGAGAAAAGCCAGTGGACTTCAACGTCTAGTGTTGAAGTCTGAAATTCAGTTCAAGCCATCCGTTCTGTCTTGCTCTATGGACCACTCAGCTGCTTGGACTGGGTTTTCTCTACATGCAGTGTTGGAACATCTCTCATTTCTAGATCCTGGACTTCAGAGGCCCGAATGCAGTAGTGGAAATTTTACCTCTTATCAGGAATGTTGTCACTTTTGTTAGTAAATACTTACAAAATGATGTTGAATATGACAAGTTATTTTAAAAATCCTTGGCCTGGTTCTGGACAAAATACAACCGTGGGGTTCACTTAGCTTCCGCATCTATGTCTTGACTTCCCTTTAGCTGCCCCTCTTGGTTTATTCTTTCACTGTGCTGGGGATGGAACTGAGGAACCTAAGGGGTTGGCAATAAGCAGGCTACTTCCCAGCTGTCAAGGCCACTTCGCCCTCATCTGTAGAATTAAGAGTCTGACCAGCCCGAAACAGAGCTTTCAAACCAAAGGGAATTTGGTCAGTCGTCCACACTCTCCACTAATGGCCGGCTCTTTTTTCTTTTTTTTCCCACCTGGCCTGGGAGGGTGGTAGCTAGCGTGTATCACAGGCAGGGGAGCGAATGAGAGAGGAAAGCCAGACTGGGCCCCCCTCTGCCCTCTGTGACAGATTGGTCAAAGAAGCACCTGCAAAAAGTAGAGACTTGAGTTCCTGGGATACTTAATTTGGAGCCGGAGTTTAAGTAAAGGACATCTGTTGAGAAGTTTATAGATGAATCTGTACTGAGAATGAAGATCACAGCATCAGCAGGAGGTGGGGAATTGAGATAAAGATGGGGAGACATCCCGGGAGGGCTCTGAATCTGCCTGCAGTCTGTGGGTGTGGGCGAGGTAATAGCATCTGTCCTGAATGTGGCAATGCCTCCCAGCCCCTCAGAGGAGCTCCCAGTAGACCAGGCAAGGCCTCAAAGGAGCCCCACTCCTCTGGGAGCTGAGCAGCAAATGCCTTTGTGAGTGGGGAATCTGGTGATGGAGAGTCCACGAGAGCCCATGGCAGTCTCTTGGGCAGGGGCAAGGCAGATGAAAGCCAGTGGGGAGGAAAAGGAAACAGGTGCTTATTTAATATTGGTTATATGTCAAACTAGACCACAAAGTCTCCTAATTTCCCCGTTTCACTTTTTTTGTGTGCCACTCCTGGGGCTTGAACTCAGGGTGAATTTTTATGCCCAAGGCTAATGCTCTACTACTTGAGCCACAGCTCTGCTTTGGTTTTTGCTAGTTAATGGGAGATAAGTGTTTCATGGAGTTTCCCTTGCAAAACTAGTTTTGAACCATGATCCTCAGATCTTACCTCCGGCAGAGCTAGGATTGCAAGCGTGAGCCACAGAAGCCTGGCCATCCCATTTGACCTTTACGAGTCTATATCTAAGTAGCCACCACTGTTTTATAGGTGAGAAAATTCAGGAAGCTCAGGGACAGCGCCCAGGCCCAGAGTTTAAGCCCCAGAATCAACAAATAATAATAAGGATGATGATAATGATGACAATAATGATAAATAAAGATTATCACTTTTCAAAAATGTTAGTTGCCATTCAACTGAAAACATATTCTGGGATAGTTTTAGGGTTTTATTTATTTAGGGTTTTTATTTATTTATGTTGGCTTTATTTCCATTCTCTTTAAGAATGTCAAAACATTCTAAAATATTAAGGAAAAAAATCTTATACTTTATTGCAAATCAGGACAAATGCCTTGTTTTTTTTAAATAATTCAAGCAAAATCTAATGGAAAAACAATAGACAAGAGAGTTCATTCAAGTACTCAAAGCACAGAAACCAATTAATATTGCTGTCCTGTTATAATGGTCTAACGTAGCAGAGCAGTTTCATGTTTCTGAGGTGAAGTTATATTTATGAAATGAAAAGGCTTCCTATCAGTTAAATCAAAGGAGTTCCAAATTACAGGCACCTCATACATTCCAGCTTTCATAATATGTCTTCAATGGCACCAAGAAATGAAGAAGAAAACGCTTCCATGTGAAATATGCCACGGAACTTGGCATTTTGTAATAATTACCTTTCTCCTAAGCTGGTACGAGGCCAGATATAAAATTTATACCAAATCTGCACTTTTTCAAGGTGCCCATTGCTTGTGTTTATAATTTTGGCTACTCATGAGAATGAATTCCTAGGGATCATAGTTTGAAGTCAGTCTGGGAAAGAACAGCTAAAGGACTTCAACTTCAAAATAAGCAGCAAAAGGCAGGGCCGGAGGTATGGCTCATGTAGTAGAGTGCCAGCAAAACAACCCTAGGCTCTGAATTCAAATGCTGGTACCACCACCAATAACAGCAAAACTGCACTTTCTTTTTCTTTTCTTCTTCTTCTTATTTGAGAAAATGGGGCTCAACTCAGGGCCTCATGCTTGTCAGGTGGGCACTCTGCTACTTTCGTCCACCTAGAATTTTATTTAAAATAACCACTCAACATCTTAATACTTCCATGGAGTCTGTTCTTCAGACAGATAAAGTAAATGTACTTAACTCAAACCAGAGGTGGTGGCTCTGGCCTATAACCCCAGTACTTGGAGGGATGATCCAGGAAGATCATGAACTTGAACAAGGAAAAAACAAGATGTCCTTGGAATCACCTTGTATTTTTGATGCAATTCTACCAACTTGAAAATAAGATGATAAACACAGACTTTCCGCCTTGCAGGCTAACAAAACACCACACCCTTCATATTCACCTCGTCACACATGGTGTGGCATACGTTGTGATGTGACACACTGGGGTTTGAGGTAAGTCCACTCTGCTCACAGGAACGGCAGCAGAATTTTAAACCCAGAGGGAGATCTGCACTGAGAGTAGCCACTGGGCATGCGCTTGGTCTGATTCACACACCTACTCCCTGAGCTTTGCACTATTCCATTTACACACCTACTCCCTGAGCTTTACACTTCTTCATTTTTAGAATGAGTAGATGACTGCTTGAGGGTGTTGGAAGAATGCATAAGTGATGCATGAAAAGTAAACTTTATAAGTTTATAAAATGGCATGTTTTGCTTTTAGTTATGTCTTCTTATGTCTTTCTGCTATGAAGGGATTGACGATGGTCTTTGTAGGATGCTCATTTACAAATGAATTTATAAGAGTTCTTTAAATAATGATGCTAACATATTTAGTATTTTGGGCATATATATGTATATATATATACATATATATATTTCAGCCCTCAGGACAGACCCCAGGGCATTCATTCAGTCTTGCTTGCCGCAGACCGACTCAGCGGGAGTGCGGGGAGACCCAAGTCTGGATTCACAGGTCAGGAATGGATTCGGCGATGACAGACAGACACAAATGCAAGGGAGGTTTGAAGTCTGCTGCGAAGTTTTACTTGCTGAATGTGAGATTATATACAGTCAAAGTAGGAGCATTTTCTTTCAGTTGGCATAAGGTCAAAAGATTACAATCATGTTTAAGAATGGTTACAGGGTACATTTTCCTGAGTAGAAAAGAAACTTCTCCCTCCCTTCTAAGGAGTTATGGTTAATATGTCAGACATTATGGTTAGGCGTCATCCGCCTTGGCATTAATTAATATTAGTTTTGTTTACCATTGTTTCATTCTAGTTCTTCCTATGATTCTGTTTCTGAGTCAGTAATTATTACCCTGTGCCAGGAATTGTAAAACCTTAAACCTAAGAGTCCATTGTTGCTGTTCAGTTAGAGCACACCACGGTGCTCTAGCCCTTCTAATCCTTTCCCATGTGATTCACTAGGTACTTGCAACATTTACACAAGTAATGCAAACGCATTAAAGGCATATTCAGGCAAACTAACATTTATTACTAATTCAAAGATCATATTTTCCATTTAGTTTCTAATTCTGTCTTATTATTAATAGAATGTATTGAGGTCATCAAGGCTGCTGTGGATGTGTTTGCGCCAGAGTAGCCGGGCATGCACTTTTAGTTCCTGGAGCATCTAGTCGCTCAATCAATTGTTTAGGCCAGTGCCTGGCACAGAATATTACTGCCATACCATCAACTATCAGAAATGAGAAGAGTGATAAAAGAATCCCAGCACCCAGCGTTATGAGCATTCCACGCATATGTCCCGGTCTCTGCCAGGGACCTCCAGGAGGCCCGATCACCATTGGTGCGAACCTCAGGACTGGCAGCCATTCAAGCTCTTTCTGCTCCATGCTGCACAGACTCCACTGGAGTGGATGTAGCACTTGCTTGTTGGTATTCCATCACTTCAATGATGCCCCGGCCCTTTTGTTTGTATTTTGTTTTTGAGATAGGGTCTTAGTACTTTGTGAAGACCAGCCTCCAGGGGTTGTGTCACCTCCAACACAGCTGGAATTGTGTCTGTACATACACACACACACACACACACACACACACACACACACACACACACCCAGAGGGGAGACATATTTATATAGGGTAGATATACTTACTTATAGCGGGCATATAAGTAATGGGTGATATTCATTTATTTGCAATGACATGTTTTCAGACTTACAATGGTAACTTTTACGAGTCTGCTTGCCCGGGCTCAGAGGTGCTTGGAGAGCTGACAGGTTTGTGCTTGCTAGCACGCCCTGGGAGAGATTCCATCTGAATCCATCACTGGGTGAAAGTGCTGGCCTCATTCCCCATGCCGTCCACCCTTGAGGGCCCAGACGGAACAAGGAGGCGGAGAAAGGGCAGATTGGCTCTCTGGAGCTAGAACACCCATCATCTTCAGCCAGCAGACAAAGCACACAGAGCTGCTTATACTCAGACTCTGCATTTGTATCACCGGAACACACACACACACACACACACACACACACACACACACACACACACACACGTGTAAATGATTTACATAGAATATGAATACATACAGCAAATCCTTCAGTGCCGCACACAATGACGTGCTTGGCCGCTCACAGCTCACAGCTCAGGCAAGGCCCTTGCTCGCTCCATCTGTATGTGATGTCCTTTTATACCCTTCAGTCACGTTACCCTGTTTCCTATGGATAAACTCAGCGAATGTTAGCAGATCTGTGCGGTAGTGGTTCTTGCCATAAAGAATGTATCTTGCTTGTGAATCAGAAAAACCAGGCATCACACAGTGACAGCTGGAGGCAAGTCCAGCCTGAGCAAAGAGCCTTCCACTTGCTCGGTTGTTTACGGGCATTCGAGGGAAGAACTTAGACCAATGTCTGTGCCTTTTCAGTAGTGGGATCTCCAGGTGTTTCCAGGTCAGTCCCAGGCGTCCACCCCTGACAAGGAACTCGCAAGAGAAGATCCTCCCCACCTGCTGTCGTGACGTCTCCTCGCCTCCTGCAGTCCTCGGGTCCATCCAGGTCTGGGTTCACTGAGAAGCACGCCCGTGCTGGGTGAGATGGCAAAACACTACAAAATCCACCTGTAGAAGCAAGGGGAGGGGGGAGGGAGGGAGGGAGGGAGGGAGGGAGGGAGGGAGGGAGGGAGAGTGCGGGAGATTGGCTAAGACTGCAGCTCCTAGACCAGGTGGACTGGCTGGCCTGCACTGGGCCTGGCCTGCCTCCTCCTCCATGCTGGCTCCCTCAGAACTCAGAGAGGACTGCGGACAGCAGGAAAGCAGCTGCAACCCACGTCTCATCTCTCGCTCACTTCATTATCTTGTTTAAATTTTAATTATGTGTAAGCTGTCTTTGAGTGGCTGCCAGTGGGTTTCAGCTCCGCTCAGTGGTTCTTTGAAGTCCTCCTCATTCCGTGATAGCTAGGTTCTCCCTGAGCGTTGGTTATTTGGTTTGCGTGTTTGTCTTTCATGGACACATCCAGCTCTTAGGTACCTGGAAGCCCTGCAAGTGTTGCTTGAGAAGTAGAAAGAACCAGTGCTCGGCCTTTTTCTTCCTTGCCAGTGCCTATGGCAATCGTTTTATTTCTGCCAAGAATGTCACCGTTCTTGTTCGTCTTCTCAGCTGGGCCTATGGCTGCAGGCCCTTGCTTATTTGTGTAGTGTCTAAGGGATCGTCAGAAATAAGTGAACCAAAATGCCGCTGTTCCACTGGAGGTGGTTCCTGTGTGCACTTCCACATTTGTGGAAATCTGCGTGGCAGTTGTGGTAGGGTCCCCACCCAGGGAGCTGGAGAGGAAGCTCACAGGACAGACTGCGACTCACAAGCAGGGGCCGTGCAGAATCCTCACATCTGTCACCTGACAGCCAACTTCCAGATACTCAGGACCTGCGGGGCCTCTGGGCCAGGGTGTCAGTGGAAAAGTGCCTGAACCCGAGGACTCATGGGGTCGCTCTGAAGGGCAGCCCTGGCCGCTCCATAGCGCGGTGGACGTGGAGGTCCCTGCAGCAGCCGGAGGGTTACAAAAGACTCGGTGAGATGAAATGGACAGAATCGTGTGATCGGCAAGCACAAGGAATAGTGCTTCACACCGGTGTGTAAAACACTCGGTGAGATAACGGAGCTCTAGTAAGGAAAAATGCAGTGATTTTTTTCGTAAGACCGTGATGATGTGACTTGATCAGGAGGGCTTTATGCAACTGTAAGGTTTAGATGATGATGGAAAATAATTACGCAATCGGTTAACTTCCTTACGGAGTGTTCCTATGCGAAGAAGTTTGCAAACGTGTAAGCCATCCTTGAGGCTACAGTAGGGTGGGTTGTGGGATTTTAGCAAGTGAAATACAACTAAATGCTTGCTGAGGAGTCTACTCTCTTCTGATAGATGAACTCCCATTTACCTGTACGGCTGTCTTCTTCCTTCCAGAGTGTGAAGTAGAGACATTGAAACCAAGTGCGTGGAAGCCATATGGGAAAGGCTTCTGAGTCGGGACCTGTCATTGCAGCTGGGAGAGAGCGCAGAGCTTTCTATCATTCTGAATTTTTGTTGCTTGTAACACCCCCCACACACACATATGTACACACACACACACACACACACACACACACACACACACACACACAGGTTGTCATGATCATTATTTTACTACTTGGCAAAGCAAACCCAATTCTACAATGTACCTGATGTAATTGAATGCCTGATTCTTCAGAGAACATTTTAATAGTTGCCTAATCAAGCGATTTTCGTGTATAACTCCCTTGCCAAATAAGCACATCCATTTCAATGTACAAAATGTTCAAAAATTATTTTTTTGCATTCTCTGTTCTAATCTGCTTCAACTGAGAAGACAACATTTAGGTTGCTTTGAACACTTTGAGATCTCCAGTATATAATTTGTACGACATTTTAAAATCAAAGTTGTATTTGTTGCTGCATGAGGAAGCATTAAATTATACCTCAATCAGGAACTGAAGAGCTCTGTGCTCCTCTTAGAATATTTGATTAAAAATAGATGCAGGTGTGCTCAATAATGTATATACGTTCAATCAGGAATCTTGATTTTTCCTTGTGATTTAATTGAATTCTCTGAAACTAACATATTTCCAAAGTTCTTTGTGCTCAGGGTCTGGCTACTTCTCCATAGATACTTGCCTTTGCATGGCCTTTGAAACGTCATTGTAAGGAAATCTTATCCTTATGAAATACACAGCTGTCCGTGTTACATCAGTGGAGCCTCCACAGCAATTACCATTCAGAGCGGGAATCACACATGCCTAGAATGTTTTCCTAATTTTTAAAAGAGGGAAGTCCTCAGGACACAGAAAAATTGAGAGCATAAAAAAAACAAAACTGGTAGAAAAGATAAATATATTTGGCTTGAGATAACTTACCAGAAATTGGACATTTGTAAGCAATGAAGTGCAACGGGCAGAGGCCTTGTGTGCCTGGCCAGGCTCTGTGGCATGGTGGGGGTCTGTGGCCTGGCCTTCTCTCCTGGGCCCCCGGGGAAGCACGAAGGAGAGAGGGCCCTGTGCGATCATCCATGGTGAGAGGACCCCCACGTAAAAGACCAGCGGCCATTGTTTCAGTCTGAAGTCAACTGGACGAGGGCCAGCTGGGCCCTCCCCTCTATCGGCACAAACGCCACCTTCTTGGTGCCTGGTACCCAGGAGCCCAGCTCTGCTGTGGGTGGCACACACTGCCCACGGCCTGTGAAAGGCGTTGCCTGGAGCAAACGTGCAGATTTGAAACACTGGGCAGACTTTATCACAGGCTTTGCTGGAAGAAGGTCTAATATTGTTAGCCCAGTTCAGCCAAAACCTAGAGGGAAACCCTGGTGGTGTCTTGTGGTGCCTGCATTCTGCCAGCACTCTGGAGAGCCGAGTGTTCCAGCAGAGGAAGGCAGGAAAAGCAGCCACCTAGCTTGCAGAAACTCACTCCAAATAAAGAGATTTAACTGAGTGATAAAAGCAGGTGACGCCATACAAGGCATAATACAATTTTTTTTCAAAAGCTCCATCAAAAACCCAGTTTCCCCAAGGAGGACAATTAGAAGAACGCTGTCTGGAACCATAGGAACATTATATTTGTATTTCAAGACAGTATAAGAAAACACGCAGTGAATGGCTTCTTCCGTGTTCTGAAAGAGAGACAAGAAAACACCAGGAACGTGGCCTCCCTCGCTGTCCTCACCAGAGCCACTGACTTTCTCCAGCTTCCCACATCTAGGCTTCCAGTGTGTTGACTTGCAGAGTTTTTCAGTGTTCTATAGAATATTCTAAGAAATGCTCTTCCAATGAGGTGTAAAATAAATACAGTATAAGAAAGCTTCTGTTTGTCTCCACTTCCAACACTGTCTTTCATCAACATGGAAGAAATGGAGAATGAAAAGAAAATGTAAAATTTTACCAGTAAGGTACTCGGCTGACAAGAGAATCTCTGAATCCAGAATGTCTACTCAAACATTATAGAATGAAGAGGTGTCACTCACCCAACAAACAGCCATGCTGGTCACATCAAGTCCTCCTATCTCTTATGGAGACGTCATCGATTAAGAGTCACCAACGTGTCTTCTGTTACGTTCTCCTAGGAAAAGTGGAGATAAACCTTTAATTGTACTGATTATAAAGCCAGCACTAAAAAAGTGATAGGTAGGTACATGAGAAAGGGTATCAATGTATGTGAATTAATGCGCCTCCCATCTGGCAAATATCATGTAACCCTTTTATTAATTACAATAAAAATTTAAAAAAGTGATAGGTAGGTAATCAGTTAAAATCCTTAATTGAACAGTGTCAGACATTCATCGAAAATGCTTAGTAGTAGGGAGAGAGAATGGAAATGGCTCTCTGTTGCTGAGTTTTCCTCAGTGCCTGCATATGGGGCACTCCTGGCCCCTTGGACTCCCAGCGATCTCAGCTCCTTTCCACTACGATAACTTGGTGAGTTTGAAGCCTGGGTTGTTTCCTGTCGCTGGAGCACCCTCGGTGAAGACGCCGTGGTGTGGGTAGCACGCTGTCCTCTCCTGCGGAGGACAGGTCTGCAGTGGACGTCTTGTCCCCTTCTGGAGAAGGAGAGCAGGGTGGTTGTCAGGTTGCCCGTGCAAGCCCCCGTTTGTCAGCACCCAGACAGCCCTGGGGCTGCAGTGGGGCCACAGGACCACACGACCACATGCTGGAAGTTGGGCGGCCTGGAGATGGTGGATGAGTGACCTCGAAACCGCTCCTCCTTCCTGTCCTCCAGTGCACAGCTGGCAGAACCCCTGGACTTGTGAGCTCGGAGCCAGTCCTGTGCTAGCCTGCCTCCTGAAAGCTCCTTGAGCACTGCAGCTGATGGCTGAGGTCCTGGGAGGCAAGGAAGGGTTGAAAGAGTCACCCTAGGAGTCCAGGGAACATGGAGACCCGGACACGTGGGCAGGAGGGGAGAGGAATGGAGCTGCACAGACACAGCACCCCCACGCCGAGCAGCATTGTCTTCCTGAAGTACTCAAGGCTGCACGAGGTCCTCAATCTGTGTCTACAAACCTACATGTACAGAATGCACCAGGGCTCTTTCGTCTTCTCCGAACCTGAGATTTCAGAGTTCAAATGCAGATGGAGAGGGAGAGCAATGGAGAGAGATGCCTCCTGACGGTGCCTCTGTTTCTCCTCTCTCCTCATGGGTGAGGAAAGAGGAGAAGGGACACGTCACACCACTGGCCAGCCCACAGTCCTAGGGCAGGAGTTTCCCCTGTTAGACAAACCAACCACAGCCGGACAGGCTGCCTAAAGGAGGAGGAAAACAGGGAGGGTACCAGGAACATCAAATGACACCAAGATCCGGACTCACAACTGGTGTCTGGCCCACTGCTCACTCTCCCAAAAGGCCTCTGCTTCCTCTTTGCCACCTTACCATACGATGCTCACCCTTCCTGGGTTGATTTCTGTGCTGCTGGGGAACGAGAACCCGCCAGGCAGGTGCATTGCAAGCATCACCAAAGAACAGAGGAGAACCCTTACAAAGCGAAATTGAACGGCACCACTGCCATTTTCTAGGGCCATCTTTGGGGTTTTTTGTGTTAAAGAAGGGGCAGGAGGAAGAGTTGGATTATTCAAGATCATCAGAACGTTGGTTCCATGCTGCTCTCAGCGCTGGAGCTGCTTGACTCTTCTCTTCAGCTGGATGCCACAGAGGGAAACCATTTCTACATGTATTGTAAAGGGAAGGGTCTGTGCTACGTAGCTTGCAGACAAGTCAGAAAACATGAGCAACCTGAGCCTGGACCATGTGACAGCAGGCAGGCCCCCATCCTGGGAATAGCCGGGAAAGAGAAGAGAGCAGGGCCTCGTGGTTTTAGAAGGAAACGGGACCTTTTCCTGGGCATTTTGAATAGGAAGCAAATTTAGGGCTGGCATGGCCACTTGACACACAAAGACAGAATGTGAGAAGAGAAAGAAAATAAGAAAAGATGCGAATATTTAAGAGTAGAGGTCCTCAAGTCTATGTTCACGGCATTTTCCTTCACCCCAAAGTGTCAAAAACTGACAAAGCAAAGAGACGTCCATCTCTCAGTAACTCTAGAATGACATTTTCTCCTGGAGAACCCTACTGAACATCCAGGGGGGACAGGAAACGTGCAGGTTCATCGTACAGCACTGTTACACCATTGTTGATGGAGGCCAGGCGGCCATTGGAGTGGAGGAAGGAGAGTTAAGAATCCAAAACACAGTTTCCCCTTTGAATTTGCTTTGACCCACTTTGGAATTCTTTGAATATTCTTTTATCAAGCCCATGGCTCTTCCTGTCAGAATGCAGGTCAGGTCTAAGCACTTAATCCTGCTGGGTAGAAAAAAAATGCAGGACTCGATGACGACAGCGAAGGAGATGCAGGAAGAAGGCGGAACCCAGGATGCGGCTCAGGCCACACTCATGGGGTACGCTCACGGGGGTACGCTCACGGGGGTACGCTCACAGGGGTATGCTCACAGGGGTACGCTCACAGGGGTACGCTCACGGGTTATGCTCACGGGGTATGCTCACAGGGGTATGCTCATGGGGGTATGCTCACAGGGGTACGCTCACAGGGGTATGCTCACAGGGGTACGCTCACAAGGGTACACTCACGGGGGTGTGGGCCGCGTTGGAACGCAGTGTCTTGAGGGGCGATGGCGGCGTATAGAGCAAGACGGCCCCAGTACGGATGGAGTTTGGAAGTAGGAGCCTTTTCAGATGTTAGAAGGCACAGCCAGAATGTGTTGTACACACAAAAACTCCATTGGCACTGGAACACACCACTGAAGGTATCTTCCAGGGAATGATGGGGACCGGCAGGGTCAGAGGCCGCAGGGAGCTGTGCCCGGATGCCCGGGTGTGATCGACAGGGAGCTGTGCCCAGGTGTGATCCCCAGGGAGCTGTGCCCAGGTGTGATTGACAGGGAGCTGTGCCTAGGTGTGATCCCCAGGGAGCTGTGCCCAGGTGTGATTGACAGGGAGCTGTGCCTAGGTGTGATCCCCAGGGAGCTGTGCCCAGGTGTGATTGACAGGGAGCTGTGCCCGGATGTCCAGGTGTGATCCCCAGGGAGCTGTGCCCAGGTGTGATCCCCAGGGAGCTGTGCCAGGTGTGATCCCGGGGAGCTGTGCCCAGGTGTGATTGACAGGGAGCTGTGCCTAGGTGTGATCCCCAGGGAGCTGTGCCCAGGTGTGATTGACAGGGAGCTGTGCCCGGATGTCCAGGTGTGATCCCCAGGGAGCTGTGCCCAGGTGTGATCCCCGGGGAGCTGTGCCAGGTGTGATCCCGGGGAGCTGTGCCCAGGTGTGATCCCCGGGGAGCTGTGCCCAGGTGTGATCCCCAGGGAGCTGTGCCCGGATGCCCGGGTGTGATCGACAGGGAGCTGTGCCCAGGTGTGATCCCCAGGGAGCTGTGCCCAGGTGTGATCCCCAGGGAGCTGTGCCCGGATGCCCGGGTGTGATCGACAGGGAGCTGTGTTCGGATGCCTAGGTGTGATCCCCAGGGAGCTGTGCCCAGATGCCCGGGTGTGATCGACAGGGAGCTGTGCCCGGATGCCTAGGTGTGATCCCCAGGGAGCTGTGTTCGGATGCCTAGGTGTGATCCCCAGGGAGCTGTGTTCGGATGCCTAGGTGTGATCCCCAGGGAGCTGTGTTCGGATGCCTAGGTGTGATCCCCAGGGAGCTGTGCCCGGATGCCCGGGTGTGATCGACAGGGAGCTGTGCCCGGATGCCTAGGTGTGATCCCCAGGGAGCTATGTTCGGATGCCTAGGTGTGATCCCCAGGGAGCTGTGCCTGGATGCCTAGGTGTGATCTCCAGGGAGCTGTGTTCGGATGCCCTGGTGTGATCCCCACAGGGAGCTGTGCCCGGATGCCCGGGTGTGATCCCCAGGGAGCTGTGTTCGGATGCCCGGGTGTGATCCACAGATAGCTGTGCCTGGATGCAGGAGTGTGATCCCCAGAGTTCTGGGAGGGTCTCTGGGTGTCATAGTCTCCAGGCTCGGTGAGCAGGTCCCCCTCTCAGCTCCACCAGTGGGGTTCTCAGCCGGGCTGCTGAGCTCCCCCCTTTTGTGACAGGATCTCTGTGTCGCACTTCTGAGTTTTGTTTTCTTTTAAAGGTGTAAACTCCTACTTGAATGAGTTCATATGATATGAAAACTGACGCTTCATGAATAATTTTAAGTAAACTTTAGTATCACAAAAGACAAAAGGCTGTGATAGGAAGGAAATACAACATGGAACAGAATCGATGGAAAGCCATCACATTTGAGCACATGTGTGGCTCGGAACCTGCAGGAGAAAGGCCCTGGGTTAGGGTAGATGGTCATCCAGGATTTCCATGCAGCACAGGCTGCCCGGACATCCGCGACGACGGCCGCACTGTGATCCCCATTATAAATTAATAGGTAGTGTCAGAACCTGCCTGGCGGGAACCGGGCACGGCAGCTTTGACTGTCCAGTGCATCTTGTATCATCCATCAACATTTCTGGCATTGGAAACAAAAACGGCCCGCATTGTCCTCAACATAGCTGCTTCAACTGTGAACCTCAGCCTAATTAGACGTAAAGGAGATTGTCCTCAGTCAGTAAGAGCTCCTGGGAGACGGGAGAGCTGTGGCGGGCCAGGGCCGGGACAGCCACCGGCACAAATCACCGCAAGCTTGACCCAGACCTGTGATTTGTTGAAGTATGCAAATGGCCGAGCACCTCAGCGGGCCTGGAGCCTGGGACCACTGAGGATCAAGGCACCAGTGGGCCCCGCCCGTGTTCTCCCCACTGACTTTGATCCAGGACTGCTCTGTGCAGGGGAAGTGGCGTGGAGCTTGCGGCCACTGCTGTGAACCTTGGCATTTCTGGACAGTGTGACTCTGTCCCAAGGCCCACGCCACTCAGTTTTCAAGGGTACGTAGGAGAAGCAAGAATGTGTAGAACGCCGGCCGGGAGTTTGGCCTAGTGGTAGAGTGCTTGCCTAGCATGCACGAAGATCCGGGTTCGATTCCTCAATTCCATATACATAAAAAAAAAAAAGCCACAAGTGGTGCTGTGGCTCAAGTGGTAGAGCTCTAGCCTTGAGAAAGTCCAAGGACAGTGTCCAGGCCCTGAGCTTAAGGCCAGGACTGGTGCACACACACACACACACACACACACACACACACACACACACACACACAGAATGCATAGAACTCATCTTCATGAACAGGGAGAATCGACGTTATCCAGGAAAGACAACCAACCAAAGACTTGGCAAAGCATTTGCAGCCAGACATGGTACAACATGCCTGCACAGCCAGCTCTCTCCAGAGCCCGAGGCAGGAGCCCTCAGGAGCAAGACCTGCCTGGGCCACAAAGGAAATCCTGTCTCAGAAGTCCTGGGTGGGCTATAAGACGTGTGCTGAAAAGGTTTGCGCCGTTGCGGTGCTGTCTCAGGGTTCAGGGCTCATTGCAAATGAGTTTCCAAACTGAGCGATAAGGAAAGCGTTGGGTCGGATGATACTGCTTCGGAGCCAATCGATGAAGACGAGATGTTACGGCATTTACAATCTGAGCCTCACCTAAATCCTTTCAAAACTAGGGTTTTTGTTTTTAACACATACACCATCAGTTTTATGAAATTCCAGCATTTTTCACACATTAATCCTCTAATTCTTTCCACTTTATTATCTGATGCATGTATAAATGTTCAACATCCTGGCCACAAATTTCTTTGGGTGGGAAGACATTTTTCATGTTTGGTTTACACGCACAGCCTGCACTGGTGGTTGTTTCTTTCTCTTTCTGGTGTCTGTTTTCACTTGTCAGAAGAGTGTTGTGATTAGCTAGTAAATCTGCCTTCTTGAGGAATAAAGATGGAAGGAGAGAGCGCGCCCTTCAACTTTCCGTGGAATTGTAGAGAACGGTTGGTATAATCACAGCCCCATCTTTATCTCCACTTAGAGTTGGCCTGGTGAGAGAAAAGGCAAACTTGGGTGAAGGGCCCTGGGAATGTGAGGAGCAGGTAGGGAAGGCGGTCAAGCATTCTTTCCTTTCTGGAGTCGCTGACCTGGAGGAAATGAAAGGGCATTTGCTCTGGCTCCGCTCCGCAGGGCTGCTCAGGTCTCTCGCATGTCGGCTGGGAGAAGCCCTGCTAATGATGGATGTCGCAGACTCGGTCCAGGAATGGTAGGGGTTTACCGGGGAGAGCGTGGAGTGCCACGAGCGGCGTGTCGCTGGAGGAAGAATGGCTGACGACAAGAACCGCCCCCCCTCAGCTCTGCATGGCTGGGTTTTGAGGTGGTCACAGGATGACAGGCGTCTAAGGGCTTTTACGGATTTAATCGATTAGATACGACATCTCTGGGGAAAGAGCACTAACTTCATTCTAGCCTTAGCTTCCCCACCTCGTGGCTCCATTTCCTGTTCCACGGGATGTCCCTCTCAAAGCTGGGTGTGGGGAAAATGAGTGAATCAGTCACTGGACAGGAGCCATCTTCCCTCACCTTCGCTCAGATGAGCCCCCCTTGCTTGTCCACGTGAGGGACAGGAGAGGAGCCTTCGTTCTCACGACGTGCTCCAGGCTGGGCTCAGACCTCCTCCTGAGAAGCTGGGTGTGCTTTTGACCCAGGGCAACTGGAGATTTCCAGGATCAATTCGTGTGCAGCAGAGGAAGTGGTAAGCACTCCACGAGAGTGAGGAGAACTTCTGCTTCATGCTGAAACTCTCTGAGGAAGGGTTCGTGGAACACAGCACGCCTGAGCTCAGGCCACTTGTGTGGAAATGAGGACTGGACGGGACCATCTGTAGTGTGACCCGCGTTTCCAGACCGATATTTTCAGTAAGCACATAGGAAATGCTGGACATTTCTCTCACAAAGAGAAAACACATATTACACCTACCATGGCAATTTCCCAGTGAGCTTGACATCTCGTTTAGAGTTAGTTCACTCCTGGGCCTTGATTTCTACAGGTCTCTTTCTCTGATGCTGGGAAAGTTCGGGAACCTGCCACCAGTGGGTGACTAACTTTGGGCAGCACAGAGCAGCTGATTCATCTGGCTTCCTATCCACAAGGCCTTCAAGAAACAAGCTGAGGGGTCACTGAAGTGCAGTCACTGCCAAAATTCCTGGCACACTTGTGATTTCTTTTAAAGAAGATTCTGTTTCCCATTAAAACCCCATGCAACACATCTGTCTGCTAGCTCTAGTGAAGGAGTAGAAAAGTGCAGCTAAGATTCACGAGGAGGTAATAGAAAAACTAAGGAGTCAGGACTTTTTCCTCCATTTAATAATCAATTTGGAAGACATTAAGTTAGAAAAATCGAGGTCCATATTAAATCCTATACAGGTATTCTTTGTCTCAGAGATGGAGGAAAGGAGCCCTTGGGGAGAATGTAGTGTGGGTTCTTTTAGTTTTTTTTTTTTTAATTTTTAAGACAGATTTATTTTTTGAAACCTGGCCATGTATTTCCTCTGGGTGTTTTGTACCTCAAGAGCAGCCTTGGGGGGTCATAGGGAAGCTGTGGCCTCGGACTTACAGATTCTGTCATGCCGCTGTCTACAACGCTGGCTGAAATCTTTGCTGGCTGACTGGCTGGGAGCACAGACTTGGCTGGGGGTTTAGACGTGTTTGGGGGAGGGAGTGTGATATCCAGACAAAGGAATCTGGTCCCTTCCAATGCTGTTAAAATTATTTGCTAAAATACTTCCAGCAACTAAGGAAGGAGATTCTTCCACCGTTAGTTCACATGTGTAAACAGGCATGGTCTTCACAGAGAACTTTTCCTGGCCCCGTGTCCCCCTTTAAACCAGGTTATGCATTCCTGTTTCCTGTCCCCACAATTCTCCTCACCCTCCCCTCGTACGGTGACTGTGGGAGCCCCCCCAAGATCCTATGGAGAAGCCAGGGGAAGCCGGGCCCTGAGGTGCCCTCACAGCCCGAGGTAGGCCCCCGGGCCTGTGCCCCGGTGTGACGGGTCCTTCAGGTTGAGAGATGTTGAAGGAGGTAGGGGACAAAGAGCCTGACAATGCTCCACCAGAACACCAGAGACCTACACGCACATTGGTGGTACGCAAAGATGATCAGGCTTTCCTGGACCACAAGCCTCCAGCCATTACACAATCGCTTAACTGAGTGCAGACCCACGGTCTTTCACCCCATGGCCCCTCTCCCCGACCTCCCATCCTCTCTCCCCCAACTCCCACAGTCCTCCCCTGCCCAGCCACTACCACCCCCATGGACCCGCTGTCCAGATGCATGACCTTTGTACAGGAGGGTGGCCTTTGACCCTGAGTCCCAGGTCTCAACTCTTACCTGGTCAAAATGGTAGCCACTTTCTAAGGCTTAGAGAAGTAAAATGCTCAAGATGAGGGAGCCGACGCATGGGGAGAGGGCAGGTGGGAGAATGCAGTCGTAATATCCAATGACCACACAGGAAAATGGAGGGGCTGAGTGGGGCTGGGAGGTGGGGAGACGTGGATCCAGATACATCGTGCTCACAGGAGGATGCATTGAGTTCAAACCTCTTTGTACAGCTACTCAAAGATAAGGATGAATAAGACAGCAACACACCATCCGCCCTCTTGCTTTCGAGGAAAATGGCTTCCCTCCATGCATTAATTGGCCACTGCCACCCTCACTATATTGGTGTAAGTCCCTCTTCGTGGCTGTCTGCTGGTGTACAGCCCACCGTGGATTGCGCCGGGCCATGCGTGTACTGTATTGTCATTGAAGTGACCTCTAGTACAAAGTACGAGGTACATGTGGCTCTCCCACATGTACAAGAGATGAGGTTTTGCCCCATCATTTCAAGTCACTGCTGTTCTGTTTTGCTATTGTTTTTGACTTAGAGAAAGATTGTAAATTCACTCTAGTTTTCCAAAATACATGCTTCCATGACCTTTCCAGGCATTATCAACGTGCATTGCCATTCAAACGAGGTTCCAATAACAGCTCACGCAGGTGGCCTGGGGACTGTCTGGGTGCTGGTGGCATTTATGCGTTTCTGGGAAGGGCTTGCCTTTGGCGAATGACTCATGTTGAACTCATTCAAGGCAGTGGGGAAATTTACTCTTCAGTTTCATATCCAGCGCCCCTTTACCATCTGCCCAAAATACTCACCGAAACTGTATTTGCCTTACTTTATCTCTTTCCTGGGCTATTTACTTGTACTGGAAAACAGTTAAGTGGTCATATTTAATTCATTTTGATCCCTAAGCCAAAAAGCAATAACCCAAGACCACCGAGAAATAGCTTTGGCCTGATCTTACCCAGCATCCTGGCTCTTCTAACGATCCCCCCTCCAGGGGATATAAACTGCTCCACAAAGCAATCCCCAGGCCACCACAAAACAGAATGCAGGCCAGCTGAAAAGGTGTGTTCTGAGCTCTCTGGCTTTCTTGAATCTCCAAGACTCATCTTTGACATTTATTCAATTGCCTTTTTAAAATCTGAGTCTTCATTTGTGCATATTTGATTCCCAAGGAATAAATTCACTCAAATCTGCCAAAATGAGCCTTTTTAAAGCCTCTGTTAACAGCTGCTCTCAGACAGCAGCTGGGCCAGAGGCAAGTTGGAATGCATAGTCAACTTGTTCTTTCCCATCAGCGTTATGTCTTCAATGGCCATGATCTCTGTGAACACAGACACAGACTGAGCTGAGCTTTCAAAATGGGAAGTTTCTCCATTTCATCATCCACTCACGTGCTCTGTCTAAAAGATCAGAATATGGAGGCACAGAGAAAACTATTATCCATCTGGATGTCCAAGGAGCAGAATGTGTCACCAAGGAACCAAATCCAATTGCCAAGCTTTCATTCATTTAAAACCAGAAACTATTGCTTTTGTTGTTGAAGGAAAGGAGAGAAAGGAAAGCGCCAGGAGCCTCGGCCACCGCTGCCAGCGCAGCCATGCCAGAGCCGCGAGGAGATCGGCCGCCTGCCCTTTCTCCTCGCTGGCAGTCCACTTCCTTGGACTTGTTCCAACAATCTGTTCAAACCTGATGGATTACGATGAAGTTCTAGGCGTACAGAGACACGCCTCAGCCGAGGATATCAAAAAGGCATACCAGACACTGGCATTGAAGTGGCATGCAGATAAAAACCCTGAGAATAAAGAAGAAGCAGAGAGAAAATTCAAACAGGTACCTGACGCGTACGAGGTATTGTCCGATGCTAAAAGACGGGACATCTATGACAGACATGGCAAAGAGGGACTAAATGGCGGAGGGGGAGGCGAAGTCGTTTTGACAGTCCCTTTGAGTTTGGCTTTACATTCCGGAACCCAGATGATGTCTTCAGGGAACTTTCTGGTGGAAGGGATCCATTTTCATTCGACTTTTTTGAAGACCCATTTGATGACTTTTTTGGGGACCCGAAGGGATCCTCGAGGAAGCAGAGCCTGAGGTGCAGGCTCGTTTTCTCTGCCCTCAGTGGATTTCCATCTTTTGGAGGGGATTTCCTTCACTTGATGCAGGATTTCCTTCATTTGGCTCACTGGGTCGTGAGGCCTCACTTCTCCTCCTCTTCCACGTCATTTGCGGTAGTGGGATGGGAAGCTTCAAGTCTGCGTCCACTTCCACTAAAATAGTAAACGGCAGGAAAATAACTGCAAAGGGAATTGTTGAGAATGGTCAAGAGAGTCGAGGTTGAAGAAGATGGCCAATGAAAGTCCTTGACAATAAATGGGAAGGAGCAGCTGCTGCGCTTGGATAACTAGTAACTCAGCACGCATTTCACAGAAACGTTAAACAATAACAAGCACCATTGGAGGATTAACAGGAACATTTTTTGAAGATTTCAAACGAACTCGACTTTCAGTATAACTGTACCTAATCTAAAGTATTTATAAACAGCTCATCGGAGCCTCTATTTGTCATAGACTTTTGAGTTTATTGTTGGACCACACAATAGGACCATATTTTTTGTCTTTAAAATTGTTGTAATCTCTGTATGCACTTTGCTTTTTTATTAAACGTCATCCAAGGTGAGGCCGTGATTCTCGCGTAGCGCTAGGACACGATTGTACTCTGACACCAGCGTGGATCTGCTCCTGTTGTGTTGAAATGTGAGCCACGTAGTTCAGCCTGCTGTGAAGCTGACATTGCCAGGGTGAATCGTCTACAGAAACCATTCCAGTTTTTTGTTTTCAGTAATGAAAGATTTAATACATTAATGGTAATAATACTTTTTGGGTTATTATAAATTATGGATGTTTTCTAGTTGTGCATGAATGCTGGCAATTAGTAAGTTTTGACAACTGTTTAAATAATGTAATGTTAAGCTTAGGTTTTAAAAAAAAGTTGGTAAACTGGGTCTTTGTTATTGCTTTCAAAAAAAGAGAAAAGAAATGCGACTGTTTGGTGCAAAAAAAAAAAAAACCAGAAACTATTGAACACTTTCTTGACCCACACATTTTACTACTAAGTTATGAACATATACATATGCCATGTTAATGTATTTGAAGACATTGAGATACTATTTTTCCTCTTGTTAAGTGGAAGCATCATTAATGTTATTATAAGGAGAAATGACATCAACTTACAAAGAGATATCTAAGGAGTTCAATATTTTCAATTAAGTTGCACATGCATCAAGAAAGGGAATTTGACTTTATTATTGACCAAGGCTAAGTAAGCAATTGCAGAGTTAATGAAGAGGCGAGCCTGATAAAAATGCTAAGATAATCTTGTTTTTAGTAGGTACATGAGGATTGGAAATGGTTTATTGGAAAGATAATGGAGGCAATTCCACAAAGGCAGTTATTCCATCTTGAGAAGCTTGGCTGTCTGTGCATTGTACAGTTTCTGTATGTAGAGCTTGAAAGACAGGGCACGAATCTGATATGGAAACAGAAAACACTAAAGATGGGAACCATGCTGGGTAGGGTCTTCTTCTAGTGCAAGGTGAATGGGAGGGAAATGTCCCTTCCCCTCTGCTTCACGAAAGCTCAGGACCACAGATCCTAGCAGAGATGGGTGTATACCAGTGTGCACCACCATGAACAGGTCACAGCCTACCATAAATGAGATCAGAATGTGATGGAGGAGGAAGAGGAGGAGGAGGAAGAGGAGGAGGAGGAGGAGGAGGAAGAAGAAGAGGAGAAGGAGGAGGAGGAAGAGGAAGAGGAAGAAGAGGAGGAGGAGGAGGAAGAGGAGGAGGAGGAGGAGGAGGAGGAGTAAGAGGAGGAGGAGGAGGAGGAAGAGGAGGAGGAGGAAGAGGAGGAGGAGGAGGAAAAGGAAAGGGAGGGAAGGAGGGAAGGAGGAAGGGAGGGAGGAAGGAAGGAAGGAAGGAAGGAGGGAGGGAAGGAAGAGAGGGAGGAAGGAAGGAAGAAGGAAGGAAAAGAGAGAAGGAAGAAGTTGTTTTAGGGGGATTCAGAATTCAAAGGGGAGATACCTATCTCTACATACTGTTGCTGAGAACAGTATATAGAACAACAGAACCTCCTAGGCTCCAGCCATCACTCCTGACATCTACCCCAAAGAATGCAAGTCAGCTCACAGTTCAGAAACCCACACAGCCAGCTTCCTCCCGGCACGATGCCACGTTGTGCAGGCAGTCTAGGACAGAGTCTATGAATAGAGGTGGTGTGGGATATTTGCAGCCATAAAGAATGAACTTCTGTCATTAGCTGGGAAAATAAGAGTGATTGGAGAAATCTATCATATTTACACCATTGTATGTATATATATATATATATGAAATTGAGACTCTACTCTGAACGATGAATGTGATCATGATTCTTGAAGGTGAATGAAGCTAGTGGACTTGTCCAGATTGTCACTGGGCTCTCTAGGGATCCGTGGAGTGACTGCTCCAGGTTCTCGGAGGTGAAGTGCCCGCTGCCCTCCTGCGTGGATGGCTTATCTCTGCCATGGAAAGTGGTGAGTCCTCGCCGCCCATCTGTAGCTCCTCATCTCCTGGTCTGGGGCTCCCATCCTGCTCTTCTGGTTTAATGCTGACTCAACTAGAAAATTATCTTCTCCTCTCTGCCTGTGTGGGGTGAGATTCCTGAGGTGACAGAGCACTTACGTTTTTATTTACACTTTCCCAATGCATGCTGTGAAGATAAAAAGAGGACTGACGCATAAAAAGTGAGGATAAGACTAAAGCATTGTTACCATAAAGTTGCCAGGTGCCAGACACTCACACCTGTAAACCTAGTTACTCAGGAGACTGAGTTCTGAGGATCAGGGTTCAGAGCCAGCCCGGGGGAGAAGCCTACGATTTCCTCGCAGTGACTAGCAGCAGCTTTTCCCTGTTGTTTCCTGGTAGTGAGGAGGAAGTGGCTTTTGCAAAGACAAAGCAGCCCAGCTGCGTGCCTTGTTTTCCTGAACCTGTGATGCCATCAGAGCCTGGGTGGGGCAGGAATTTCCCTTGCTCGAGCCAGGACTAAGCAGCCAGCAAACCTGCCCTTCCTGCCCGCGTTCCCACAGTGAGGGCGTTGGGCCTTACCTCACAGCCCCACCCACTGGGAGAAACCACCCCAGGGCAGCCTGACAAGGCCACATTCCACTCCACAGGACCTGCTGCCCCAGGCCCTGGAAGAACAGACTGACAGAGCATGCCCTTCAGAAATCGTGACCTTCATCAAGGTCGTGCTGCACGGCGGGTGCCATCCTGTGGAAAGCTGTAACTTCACAACGAGCCTGTACAAAAAGGACTCTCTTGGCCTGGAAAAAAAAACAAAACGGCATGTTTTTCTTCTGGTTAGAGAAAGAGCATTCTTTCACCTGTTTCTAGAAGGATCTGGTAAAGCTCCTGTAATGGTCCCTACTGGAGTGGAAGTTTTGATAAAAAGCGCTCTCGACCGAGTTGCTGTCTAGTTCACAGGTAAATACATGGCCTGGCAGTGGTTGAGTCCTACTGTCTGCCAGATATTCGTATTTTATTTTTAAGGGTAGTTCTCGAGCCAACTAACTCAGACTCACAGTTCACATTATTATATTAAATGTTCAGGCAGGTCTGTAAGTTAGTCAAATGCTTCACAAATATTTCTCTTGACAGAAGATCGTTTCTGCTCTGTTTTCAAGAGTTTTTGAAGGACATTTCATGGTGTTTTACTTTAAATTCTGTTATCTAAGTAAGGATAGCAGATGCATACAATATAATATGCAGAATTTGGGGTTACCTATTTCCCTAATCATATGTATTTTCTAACTAATCCCAATGTTCAGAAAAATACATCTGGGCCTTTGAAATGTGTTTCTTAAAAGGACATCAAGTTATTAGGACTTCCTTTTTGACATCTCACATGTTTGTTTTCCAAGATATAATAGGTAATTCAAAACTTGGTAACTTCTTGAAGTGGGCGAGGCGGGGGAGCCCTGCGGAGAGAAAGAGAGGCAGAGAGAGAAAACAAAGGCCAGAAAGGGAGAGAGCCATGCAGAGGTAGAGAAACAAAGAGAAACAAAAACGAGGGAGGAGAGAGAGAGAAGAGGGCCAGAGCCACCGCACGGGGCCCAGGGAGGAGAGGCACCTTTACAGCAGCCCACACCCTCCCACCACCCACGACCACCCACTGACAGTCACTTCCGTGCTGGGGCGGGAAGTAGTGATGGATTTCCAGAATTCTATGCTGACCTCGCTTTCATGAGTCAGCTACTTCTTTAATAATGGTTCTCTGAAAGCAGCTTCCTTTACCCTGGAATGGACAAAGGCAGGGAAGGAAAAAATCCCAAGTAGAAACCGAAGGCTTCAGAGAAGAGCCTGATCCCAGCATTGCTCCCCCCAGCCCCCCGCCCCCGACTGCCATCAGGGGAGATCTTCACGCAGGAATCCAGCGTCATAGGAACACGGTGGCGTCTTCGAGAAACTTCTATGTGGCTTTTTCCCCCTAAAATAAAGGTTATTTTTTAAACCCCAATACAGGAGGGAAGAACTATTAGTTTGGGGTGCGGAAATGGTCTCTTCCTGTCAGTGATTAACTACGAACAAGCACCTTGGCTAGACAGATCCAAAATACCGAGGCCACCTGGATCCAGCGTTACTTATTTATTTTAACTTCCGAAGGCAGGCAATTTTGTCCTTGGTGCACAAGCCCTCTGAAGAAGAGCTTCCTCTTCATTTAAAATACACGCACAGATGCTTCAGCGCTTAGGCCAAGGGTCAGGACGAGGGCCCTGAAGGACAGGAGAGGACTCTGGGGATGTTAATCTGGGCCACGCAGAGGAAAGGGTGATGATGGGGGGGGGGAGGGGGAGAGGCTGGGACGCAGGCGCACAGGGAAGCAACACAGATGAAGACATTTCTAAACGCCTTTAGAAAACATGATTAAAGTCATTTTTTAAAACAAATGTCAGATATTGGACTGGGAGTGTGGCCTAGTGGTAGAGTGCTTGCCTAGCATGCACAAAGCCCTGGGTTTGATTCCTCAGTACCACATACACAGAAAAAGCCAGAAATGATGCTATAGTTCCAGTGGTAGAGCTCTCGACTTGAGCAAAAAAGGTGTCCAAGGACAGTGGCCAGGCCCTGAGTTCAAGCCCCAGGACTGGAAAAACAACAACAACAACAACAGTCAGATTCTTCTGCAGTCATTGGAATGCTTGGTGACTGGGGGAGGGGAAGCCAGAAAAGCCCACGATCTCTGCAGTGGAAACGAGAGGGAACAGGGTCGGAACAAAGGACCCTATGGCTGAGAAAGGGCAGGAGAAGGCAGCCGTAATATTATTGTGGAGATAGAAGAACAAAGCCTGAGGGGTGGAGAGGCTGGAAGAGATGGCATGGAGAGAGTGCCAGCGAGGAAGCATTGCATCCACAGACAGACTGACGGATTGAAATGAATCCCTCTGAACAATGGCTCAGATCGTTTTAAAAGAACCCTAGATCTCAAGGTCACCAGGCCCAGTTGAATTTTAGTATCAGTGTTGCCATCGCCTGACCCACTGACTGTGAACTAAAACAGATCTTATCAAATAGTTGAAATGGCTGAGGCATTCTGGACCTCTGTTTCGCTTTACACCCCGAAGAGAATATGCTGAATAAATGTGTGCTTGACTCCTAGTTTTCACTGAATAGTTGGATTATTATGTAATGATTCTGCATGAAACATTTTTTAATACTAGGCCCACAGAACAAAAGTTGCAGTGGGAGAAACAGACATAGAAAGAAAGAGAGAGAGAAATAGGTACAAAAAGAAAACATAGAGAACACACACACACACACACACACACACACACACACACACACACACACAATGTTTTACTTGAATTAGATGACATTTTGAAATAATTTGAACTGATTTTCCAAGACTGAAAACCAGTACTTCTAGGACCCAGGACTTCGTTAGGGGCTTGTCGGGTAAATCAGAAGTGCTGGGGGTAGCAGCCTGTCATCCCAGATGACGTGTGGGGGCCCCGCCTCCCCAGGGGCTTATGGGAAGCTACTGCTGCCCAAGGCCAACACCAGGCCCTCTGGTCCCCCATGGAGGTCACTGAACTGCCATCCAGCTGGGGACTTGAACCAGAGACCACAGCATAGCGTCATCATCACAGCTGTCCTGATGTCACAGCCAGCCTTTCCTGCACATCCATTGTAAGCGTGTATTATTTGGCGGTTCTTTTGTCAAGCAAATGTTATTTCAAAGCAAAAAAGTCAAACTGAAAAAGACAAAAGAAGAAACCAGCACTACTTCCCTCCACTGAGTCAGCAGCGGCCAGTCTGGGCACTGGGCAGCCACGGTGACAAATCCTGAGAACGGGGACCACAGAGGAGGCGCCATGACCATCTACTTCCCCCCCCCCCCCGCTGCAGGGTCTCAGAAAGTCACCCTGGAATTCTCAGAACTATAGACTAAAACTCTTTAAGTAATAAAGAATAGAGCATATGAGAGTGAGTGAGGAAGGTGAAAAAGAAATTGCTATGGTTGGTAGACGGTGTACAAACAAAGCCAAGCAATAGATTAGCTAAGAAGAGAACGATGCAATTGAAGAATGCTTAATCCTGTGGTTGTTTCTTAATTCAATTCTCACATTGGCGTTTAGTTAGCCATTTGGGGGTTTTGCTATGGTAGGCAGTAATATGATAAGCTTCTCCTTCATGCACAAATCCTTGCTGAAATGAAAGATATTCTGGCAGTAGCAATGTGAAGCTGGAGGAAAGGCAAGTTCACAGGTGGAGAAGTACAGTGGGAAAGTGTGTGGATAGACAGTCCAGGTGTGACCAGACTACGGTGTGAAGCCACAAAAGAGACTGGGGCTCTGGGAAAGAGGAGCCAGCTCCGGCCCGAGTGTAAAAAGGCAGGTTGTGGCAGGACTTCACATCAGGGGCCACGGCTGGCTCAGGTCTGCAATCTAAGCGAATCGACAGGCTGAGACAGAAGGACCCCAGCTCCCTCAAGGTAGAGAGCATCAGTAGACCCTCTCTGAACAGTAATGTACCTGTCATCCCATCTAGGGAAGAAAACCTGTATAGGAGGAGTTCTGGAAAAATAACCAGAGCAGAAAGAATTGGAGGCATGGTTCAAGTGGTAGAATGCCCACCTTCAAACTTCAACATCAACAAAACAAGAATAAATTGAGTGTCTGTATTTCAATTAGTAGGTGACTGAAGATTTGTCTGCAGGTACTCAATCTAATTCATTACTGTCTATTGTGATATTCATGACTACTTTTCTGTACATGATAGAGAATAGTTAGAAACACAAAATAATTATGAGGAGCAGTATCATAAAAGGAGCTAAGACTCTGAAAGTAACACTGTTTACTTACTATGACTGTGCAAAATGGCAGTTATTCATTTCATTTAGTGGCTATTTGAAATCTAATTTTATCACATGCTTAACATATATAAACCCAACGAAAAAATAAAGCCAAAGTAAATCTGAAATCATTTGGCAGCATGTCCTGAAAAAAGTGCTATCAGGAAAATCATACTTATTATTGAATATAGGTAGATAAAATGATTATTGGCAAATGCATTTTCCAAAGATTAGATATTTTTAATATTATTTATATTTGAAAACTCCTTGCATATAATAGGTCATAAACTTGAAATACAGCCCAAATTCTCAGAGACATGTTTGTGGTAGATATTCTGAAGCCTATTGTTCTGGAAGTATAGCCTTTAGTTAAAATTCTATGAGCCTCATTTTAGGTCATTCAAGCAAATTATCTCTATTACATAAATATTATATGAATGCATTATCTTTTACATGGTATTATTCTTCACTGAATTTTTTAAAATTACAACTTCATTTCCTATTAAATATTAACTTGTAGAAGATAACACAGAATTTTGTCTCTAGACAATTAAAATTCAGTACAGAGCTCACACTTCAACAATGAGAAATATAAAATCTGTGTGTATACATTTAATCAGGAGAGCTACCATACACGCATTCCCTGTTAATTGAACTCTGTTTTTTGTCTGCTGATTAAAACAGAAATTAGATGGATGCTTTGTGTATCTTTCCCTAAAGTACCTTGTCTCTTTCTTCAGAGAAACTTAGTATTAAAATAATCAGTATGTTGGAGATGTCATAGATTAGATGGGTGCTTACGTAGCTGGTTTAGAAGACCTTGGGGAAAGATGCTCAGCCACGTACATAGGCACATGACTTATGAGAGATGCCCTGTGCAGAGTGAGTCAAGGTAAACTCCAGTGCATCTTGGCCTATGGCTATCCTTAGTAAGAAGGGATGGGAAGAACGGGAAGCTAGCCTCCTGGCCTGGGTACACCCCGGCCCCGTCAGCAATGCCACTGCTCTTTAGGACAATTCGGGGGGCCTGTGCGCAATCCTGGGAGGTGACATGACCGAGCATGATTCCATGGATTAGAACATTGTCGAGTAAGTGTGGGAACAGCTCAGGGTCAATTTGTCAGTGGCCAGTGACACATAGAGATGAGCACGAAGAGTCAGGACTGGGGCTTTATCCCAGGCCCTCACACCGACGACCTCAATGTGCAGGCCTGTAAATCTCCCTCTGTAACTCACCCTCCTCTTGGTGATAAAACTGAGGGCGGGCCTTGTTCAGCTGAGCTCTGACTTTCTCACTATTTCTGACCCCCCAGCACAGGTTTCTCATAATTGTAGCGTTGCAGGTTTCCAGTCCAGCCTTCCTGGGCTGTGTATGATCTTCATAGTCTTCCTCATGCTGGAACTGCTGCCATTCCATTTCATTTTTATTGCTCCGCATCTGGTGCCTGGCCTGCGATGAGACTGTCAACAAGTATTCATTGAACAAATGAATCCTTTCTCTGGTCAGGGGATGTGAGGACACCCACTCAACATTTGGCCCTCATCATGTACCTTTATCCCAATGAACATGGCGGTGGAGCCACCAGTTTTGGGTTTGGATAGTTACTGAGAACACCAGGAGCCTGAAGTCTTTATCACCACGAGGTCGCCACTATTTTCTGATTCCTGTGAATAATTGGTGAGGATGGCTTCCTGAGAGTGGCAGTCCGTGACCTCCCCTCACGTGCTGCAGCAGAGCTCTGTGGGCGGCGCTTGGCTCCTCTCCCTCTGTGTCATTCATGCATTTAGAAGGAGTTATGATGCTCTTTTTCTTTTGGAAACTTTCTTCACTTAGCTGTCTTGATACAAAGCTTCTTAATTGTCCTGCCTTCCCCACCGTGTCCTCTTCAGGTTTCTTTAGGCTTTCTTCAAGCGATTCTTTAGAAAGACGATCCGTCCTTCATGTGACAGCTCATCCGTCACTTTTCAACTGCAGGTCTGAGTTGACTGCCATCTCTCAGTGAATTGAAGCCATCGTTTCATCCTCATCAACCCACTCTGTAAGTTTCAACCACAATAAAAATGTCTTACATTCAACACCCACTGTTTCCAGTAGCTCATCTCAGTTTGGAAGATACCACCAATCAATAATTAATCAGTAAATATTCCTATCATTAGGGCCATCATTGTTGTATAAAGGAAGAGAGGTTCATGATTAAGGAAGTTTCTACCGATCACAGTTCGAAATTCATTTTTCCAACGCTATTAAAATGACATATATATATATATATCTCCACAAGTATGAAGGTCTATGCCTAAAGGTTGCATTTAAGCTGGACTTAAGGGCTAGACATAGTTCTGCCATTTTTCCTAGTGATGTGATGCCCCCTTATAGGACTTCCTGTCAGTGTTTTGTCAGTTGTGGAGCTTGACTGTGGGCCTGGGTGCTGAGTTCTTTTGCTCTAGGTTAGTGCTCTGCCACTGTGAGCCATTGTTCTGACCACTCAAGTCCTCAAATTTCAGTGGATTCCTTATCATTTCTCTAGCTTTTGCAAGATTGTACAAACTGTTGTTGGCTTCCACTCTGTAGCTCTTACTTAGTTCATAATGAACAATTGGTGCTGAGGGCTCTTTGTGGCACAGAGTAAGGTGCTCTGAAGGTGGCGTGGAAGCGGCCCCCTTTAACGGGCACAAGGCACGAGTGAGCTTTCCACTCAGGCGCAATCTCATGTGACTACCACAGTAGGACAGGGAAATTTCATTGCAGATGAAGCTTTGGAATGTTCCTGCTTTAATAACTGTCTCAAGTGTTTGCATTTTCAGTTACTCAATAGTAAATGACCCAAATCTCTGAAACCAACTGTTCCATACAAACCCTGCGTACTTCATAGTTATTGTAGTGTCTGCTCTAGATGCCACTGCATGATGGGATTTGAAAGACCGGTAGCACAGGGAATTACAACGTGCATTGCCAGCCTTCCCATTTATTATGGTGTTGCCAGTATGTCTGCAGTCTTCTCCATGCAGTAGAGAGACGAGAGAAGTCGAGGCTGAGAGGGCTGCCTCCTCCAGCTGCCTCTGGTCCAGTTGGTGTCGCATCCATAATGGTGAATGCTGGCCTGGCCACTTGCGGAGACTTCATCTGAATGAATGGAACCGTGTGATCTAGTTCCACAGACGAGCTACCTGTCAATGTTCACTAGTGACGTGGTCCGAGGCACCGCAGGCAGCATTCATTGCGTCCTTAGAGAAAAAGCTGTCGGTGTCACGCTGGTCAGAATTCTGTGTCCCTACCGACCTGAGTAAAACTAGGGCAAATGATGCAATCACTTCTGATTCCTGACAGCTACTGAAAGAGACTCATTGGTGACTGTACTGAACATTTTCACTGTCTATTACACCTTCAGAGACAACGCCCGCTGCAGAAAATGGCTCTGCCAAAGGCACTCCACCCAAAAGAAGAGACAGACAGATGCACCCTAGAATTCAGATGCGTGCAGTGTGCACAGAATGTGAGCATTCACAGGAGATGATCAGAGAACAGGAAAGCAGTCGAGGCTGTGTGTCAATTTGAAGAATAAAGCACAATTGCTTTGGGAGAAGTTCATCAAAAATGGCTTTATCTCTAGATATTCCAAATTAAGGGCATTTTGTTTCAAACCAATCTTAACAACATATGGTTAAGCAAGGAAGACAGAGCCAGGAGATTGAGTCTTATCTAGGAAACCAGGGAAGAGAGAACCAAATTAAAACCCATTGTATCTGCTGCCGCTGCTTCTGTTGCTGAGCTGTGTGAAATTTCTCCTCTATACCCAGTCTCCTGATGTTCTTTAATGCCCTGTAGGTTATCTTTTCAAACAGGGTTTACATTTTAGGACATACATCAGTCCTTCTTGTCTTTAACTAGCATATAAAATAAAAATATACGGGAAGCAGGCATCTCTACTATGAGTGCCCATTTAGCTTTTATGAGTACTGTGGCTACAGATAGGCTGGTAAGTTGGGTGAAATTAGAATGATAAAGGTTAGAACTATGGGAGAACGTACTGAAATCAGATACGCTAAGCTTGTTCTCGTTGTGGTTGTTGGTGTTTGTAGGCTACTAAGGAGATGCTGGAAGGCCATCTCAGACCTGCACTGAAGTGGGGGGGGGGCAACCTTGTCCCAGGTGAGGGAGGGTGTCGGGCTGGCAAGGGCGGGCTCTCACACCCAGGGTCGCGCCTGGCACGCCTTCCACCGAGAGTTAGGCTACTGATGGACTAGCTCAGACTTGCTTGTGTCTGGCAAGCAGATCAGAGCAGAATGCAACGCTACTGAGATGGGAGCTGGGGCACAGCCAATGCTGCTCCTTCATGTCTTTGCTGTTTCTTTCCCTTTCTTATCTTCCTTTTTTCTCTTCTCTTTTCCTTTCTTTTCTTTATATTTCTTCCCTTCCTCCCCCTAACCTTTCCCTCCCTCCCTCCCTCCTTCCTTTCCTTTCTTCCTTCCTCCCTCCCTCCCTCCTTCCCTCCCTCACTTCCTTCCTTCCTTCCTTCCTTCCTTCCTTCCTTCCTTCCTTCCTTCTTTCCTTCCTTCTTTTCTTCCTTTCAGTGTGGATGCTACCGGGGATGTAGACAGGGACTGTTTCCAAGCCCTGTGCTTGGGCTCAGTTAGCTTTTCCTCCCCTGGTCCTCCCCTCGGCCAGCAGCCTCTGAGGCAGCACCTCTCTGAGGGTCTGCGCCCTCACCGCACCGTCCTGTCCCCTCCTCACTCTGTCTTGCCCATTGTGCTGAGATAGACAGGGCGCTGGGCCCTTCCTCTTGGCTCAGTGGTTTGTCCGTCCATGGGTCTTCTGTCCCTGCCTGTGGGTCCTCTGTCCCCATCCGTGGGTCCTCTGTCCCTGCCCAGGTCCTCCGTCATGTCTGTGGGTCCTCTGTCCCATCCGTGGGTTCTCTGTCACATCCGTGGGTCCTCTGTCCCCATCCGTGGGTCCTCCATCCTGTCCATGGGTCCTCCATCCTGTCCATGGGTCCTCTATCCCTCTGGCCTGTGCACATCCCAGCAGGGCCCCGCGTGGCTGCAGTGAGAGAGTGGCAGCGCCAGGTGGCGCCACTGGTATCTAATAGATGGCTGGTGCATCCTGGGTGGGCAGCGAGCCCCCCATCAAAGCTGGTGCCAGAGCAGGGGAGGTGTGGACAGGATCAGAGCACATCTGGGAGGGTTCAAAAGACCACGGCCAACTCTTCAGTGCCATTAATTTGCATGGATATATATTTTAAAAAGAACTCCAGAAGTATCTGGTTACCCTCCCCTACCTGCTTATTCATAAAAATGAAATGACTTTTTATATCTATTATCAATCGAGACTATTTATTTAGACTACCAGGCTCTAGAACAACCTTTTTTCATTTTAATTTATTTCTCCCAATTGCACAATTCTAACAAATATATTATCCCACATAGTTTTGCAACTTTAATTATTTTCCATAACTCCCCTCTGTCTGTCTTTCTCTATGTCTCTGTGTCTCTGTCTGTCTGTCTGTCTGTCTGTCTGTCTGTCTGTCTCTCTCTCTCTCTCTCTCTCTCTCTCTCTCTCTCTCTCTCTCTCTCTCTCTCTCTCTCTCTCTCTCTGTCTCTCTGTCTCTCTCTGATGGTCTTGGAATCAAACACAGACCTTCCCTGATTCTAGGCTAGTTCTTCCCCAGCCCCTCCCAGACCTTCTTTCTCTGCTTCAGTTTCTACGCCCATCTATGTCTTTCTTCTTTTCCACCCGCACTCCCCCGTACACACATGTTGTGAACACAGCTAACTCTGCTTTTGAGCAGAGGCTCTCCTGACACGTTTGGAGTTAGCACGTTTTCCTCGCCTTGTTCTCACTTAAAAAACGTCTTCCTCCCACTGCCTTAATGTCAGGTCCAATCTTTAATTAAACTGGACCCTAAGATTATGACACAATCATAGCTTTTCTCTTCCTGCACTTCAGTGGTCCAATCAGAGTGAGGTTCCTGGCTGACTGCGACAAGCCCGGGCAGCTTCGCAGCCTTATTGGGAACACAACGGATGATTGTTTAATGAATCTTACTGGTGGGCCAACAGAAGCTGTCAGTCAGCAAAGCTTTCATAGCTAATATTGAAATCTTTGGCTTTAAAACCCTTTAAACATTAACCAAGATCAACAAGAGGCTGGGCCTGCCAGCCTCCACACCCAGGCCACGTAGAGCAAAGGAGAGGGGGAAGGCTCGGATTCATGCTCATGGCTGTATCACAAGCCTTCGCCATACTGGTGGTGATTCATACCATGTTGATCACACAGGCTTTGAGGACAAAGGCTAACACCCATAGACACATACAGACTTGTCCCCCAAAGGAAAGCAGCCCATCTCCTCTGTGTAGGTTTAGTGGATGAGGGAGATACACAATGGATTCATGAAGGAATGGTTTCAAAAGGTAACCAAAGCCCCTGTCTCACCATTAGTTCTCTTTGTCTCATTGTCTTTGTCCCTGTCTCTGTCTCTCTGCATATGCCTGTCTCTTCTTCCTATTTCTATGCCTCTGTCTCTGTCTCTCTCACACACCTTTGGTCTCTTCCCTAAGCCTGCTCTTTACTTTTGTTCCTCTTTTTGCACTTCATGCTTGTCAGGACAATAATATCCACCATTCAATGCTGAGAACCCCGGTCGTCAGGTCCCTGGGCAGTGTGTGTCTGGGCCGGCTTTACCCTCCCGGTGCACTGGCCTCACACCATCAGCAGCAGTCGGCTTAGAGGATGCACTGGAAGTTCAGAGGGAGTCACACACTAGAAAAAACCAGGGGACCCGGAGAATACAGGATGGGAAAATGGCACTGAGGTTTCACGGGGACATGAGACTTGGGCTGGCAGAGGCTTCGACAGCCTGGCGTGGTGGAAGTGGCGAGAAGCCCAGGGAAGGACAGCAGACAGAGTCTGCAGAGGTCCACTCCTTGGGGATTGACCCTGTGGATGTCAGGGTCCCGAAGTCCAAGGACTTCCACTGGCGTGTCCCAGGAGGCTGTGGGCATGGGCCATCCTCAAGGTCAGGCCGACAAGGGCACTGCCAGGCCCAGGTGATTGTCTGGAAAAGACGCAGTCCTTACAACCTGCCTGACGTGCAGGACGCTCGCAGTCCTGGCGAGTCAGCCCTAACAGCAGGAACACGCAGGGATCGGGGAGCTTGAACTGCCACCAGGGAGAAGTGACACCTCTGCTTTAGAGCGAGATCCAGATAGAGAGGGGGCAGCGATGGTGGTTCTGTAAGTGCTGAGGAGGAAGGAACGTGAGTGAGACCTGAGAACTCCTGTGCCCAGGGCGTCATGAGGAAATGGGGGAGTGAGCACCGCGCCAGCCCTGCCTGAGAAGACCAGCTAGGCCTCCTGTCTGCCATGGGTATCGATGAGCAGTGCTGTTACACAGGACCACACGCTGACAGGAGGGCAGGCAAGAAGGACTTTCTGAGGAGTCGCAGAAGGAAATTTAGAGCAAACTCTAGGTTTGTCCAGTGGTAGAAACAGAGAGCAAAGCTAGAACTTTCTGGAATTGGAAAGGGAGGGTGTCAGATAAGACAAGATTCTCTAAGGTGGGCTTAGTTCTTGAAGGGTCCTCACTCCTCTTTCCCTCTTGTATCTGTTTGGCTGATAGGGGATTTGAACTCAGAATTTCTCACCTAGCTGGTGCTCAGCTTCTTCAACCACACCTTTGGCATACCTTTTTGCTGTCATTTTGGAGATGGACGCTCATGGCTTTTCTGCCAGGTTGTTACCTTTCCTGTCAATATTGGACCCTCGGCCCCCTGAGCAGCGAGTACTGCTGGGTTGAACCAGTGCTTCTGGTGCCCACACCATCACCTCAACATTCTCAGAAATCCTGGGTGGTAAAAGAGCCCCTGAGCTTGATTCTGCTCTGATGTTTGTAGGCATGGAGGTGAAAGCCGGGCGGGATCTGGCCTAGGCTTCACCACAAACGTGGAAAGGTCAGTGGTGGGTCTCAGGGTGTGGAGCCGGCCTGGACTTTGGTGTCTGTGCACCCATTTTCACGGACTCATCATGGCTTTGTTTTTTTATCCTGGCAAAGTCTTCAGTTTTACACCCTCAAAAATAGGACAGCAATGTGGATTACTATAGTGAGATCGGAATTCGATAAGCCAGGAACGCATCCCTTGGTATAAAGTTCTTCATGGAAACGAGCCACAGTTCTTAGACTCGATCTGCAATGTCACTGCCACGAGAAACAAAAGTGAGCCACAGCGACTGCACAGCGCGTCTGCTTCAATGGCACAGATGTAGGGCTTCTCCCGGACCTCCCGAGCATGTGAGGTACCTGGATGGCACTTCCCGGCCGTACCCGGTCTTGTCCCCTCTCTCCCCGTACTCTTCTACATCCCAAGTAGTCCAACACTTACTTCCATATCCTTTTTCCTTTTCTGCGCTATCTCACCGGGAGAGGAAGTGTGGTCTCGTCTTTCTGAGGCTGGCTTCAGAAGAAGATTGGCCTGTGAGCCTCTCTCCCATCTCCCGGCCAACTGTGTACTTCAGTCCCGGTGGATGGCAGGACTCCGTGCATGCACGTGGCTGTATGCATCCACCAGGCATGCTGGTTCCCTCAGCGCGGGACACAGTACTGGAGAGCATGCGGCCCGGGGAGCGGGAAAGGGCGTCTCCTCTTCCCACAGTTCACATGAGTGATGATGGCTCAGTAGCCCCAACTGGATGGTTGGAATGTAAGCTGAGCTCCACAAATTCCGCAGGTGTCTGGATACCACCGCCCGCCACCGGTGGGCTTTCTCACAGGACTCATAGTCTAACTTGTCTTGACATTATTGCCAGAGTATCCGCTTTGTGGCTGGGAAGGGAGGGTCAGGACCTCAAGCCTGGTGTTCAGGCCATTTTTCCCCACCTGGTTTGGGAAACCTGGAGCTGGCATTTGCACGGCAGGAAGAAGTGGCTTCGGGAATTCCTCCCTGAGCTGCGGGAGCGTGATGCAGGCCGAGGGACGGCTCCGCTTTCCCATGCTTTGCCATTGTGCTCTACGGGACTGAACAAGCAGCCTGGCCGGGTGTGGCCGGATGATTTCTGCCCTCGGGAGTCTGAGCCAAGACTGAGCGCGGCATTGCGGCATCCTGTGGACTGGGTGCCCGGAATCCCTAATCCCCAGCCTTCTCATCCAGCAGCACACGGTGAGTGTCGCCATCACACCGGCACCAGTGCCTTTGCAAATTTCCCAAGCCTCAACGTTTCTCTGAAATGAGAGGGAAGCTAGGCATCAACACTTCTCACAGGATGGATGCCTTAGGGGTCAAAGTCACGTAGTCTAAACACTTTTTTTTTTTCAGGAAAAAAACCATGATTATCCACAGTCTAAATGTGCTGCTCTGACTAGCTTTGAACTCCATGTGGAAGCGCAAGCTAGCCTCGAGCTCAAGTCCTGCTGTCTCAGCTTTCCCAGGGCTGGGATACCAGGCAGATGCCACAAGGCCCTGCTTGCCTGCTCCTCTTTGTTGTCACCCTCACCTTGACGTGACTCCCCCGACTGGCAGCACCCCCGATTCCAGGAAGGGTGAGTTTTATGTGAAGATGGCGTCGCACGTCATTGCGGTACCACTTCTCTGGAGAGCGGGTAGAGCAGAGCAACTCACCCACCGGCCGAAGAGCTCTGTTCCCTGCCCCCTTCCCCTCCAGGGAAGCTGGCACACGACTAGAAAACAGCGGCCACACCAAAGCTTTTAAAAAGCCCTTTCACTTCTGCTTTTCTCCAGCTGAGGGAGGTGAGTGTGGCTGGCACAAAGTGGACCTAATGAATGCTAAAGTTCCTTTTCCATAACGCAAAGCCCACGGGAGTAGCTGTTTGCCCCTCTATTGCCCCATCCCTGGTTGCAGAGAGGTATTTCTACCAGTCATAATTATATCTGCCTTTTAAACACATGGTAAAAAAAAAGATTATAACAATGTCTTAGACTGTTACTCATTCAACATCACTTGACCGAGGAATACACAGCTTTAAGATTTGCCTCCTATTTCCATAAAACGCCATTAGCCAATTTCCACCTACTACTCATAATGAAGAATAACCTCAAAAGAGAACTTCAGGACACTGAAACAAGGATGCCTAATTGTGAACGCCTCTGAACAAGTGCTTACGCAAAAGGCTCTCGAAGGAGGGGCTATTTCTTTTTTCTCTGTAGGTTCATTCCTTGGATGTCAAGTAATTAGTTTCAAGGTGAGCACCCACAGGGTAGATCTGCTAAGACATGTTGAGTTTTAGCTGCACCCATTCTTGTCCTTTTCCGGCTTCATGGAGTTCTTTCTGGCTGGATCCACCCATCCTGTGCTGAGGAAATTTACCTGCTGGCCCAGCTGCACTAAGTAATTTCAAATGTAACTGCATATAGGTCCCCATGTGAGGAAAAAGTACAATTCTTGGCTAATAAACTTTGGGCTCATTTAATAAACTACAGATCGTATCTGCCACAAATTTCCCAAAGACAATAAAAGAAGAAGCTGTTACATTTCACTTAATTGTTTTGATGGAAAACTGCAGAGTGGAGTTGATTTGAGGTGGGTTTTTTTTTTTGTTTTGTTTTTATTGTGGGAGGAAGGGGTTGGTGTTTTTTGGTTTGTGTTTTGAGTTCAAAATTTCAGGCTTGACATTAGATCTCAGTTTATCAGTTCCATGACCTTGGTTAGCAATGTAACCTCCCTCAGTTCGATTTTCTTTTCCTGTCGAGTATAATGTATAGTGAATTTCATCTACCTCATCCATTTATTATGGATGGCCTGTGACATCCTGCTTCTGAAACATTTGGAAACAGTGAATGGGAAGGGTGGAATCCCCGGTTTAGCCACGAGGAAAATAAAACCCAAAAATGGCACTAGCCAGGCCTAAAGCACCAAATAATTAACGAAATCCATCAAACGGATGCATAGGCTTCCAAGTCTAGACTCTGGCTTTGTCTTCACCACTGAAGTCTTTATCCCAGGAACAGGGCACAGCGAACACTGGGTGTCACTGACCCCCAGAAGTGCCCAGCGCCGCAGATAGTAATGAAGGGTCAGCAAGGATGGTGAGCTGCCAGAACTGGGCTGTGGACTCGCTCCCGCTCCTGCGGAGGCCTGGCTTCAGGGCCTGACTGTGCCCCTCTGAGAATGGCACCCAGCCAAGTCCTCTGGAGGGAAGAACCTGAGGACCCAGGAAGCTCTCCCTGATGCCGTCCCTGCGGGGAGACAACGAGTAGAGGGGAGCAGATAGCTGAGTGGTGCGGGGAGGACATGGCATTCTGGCCCCCGAGGATGTCAGCCGCATTCTGGGAGGCGTGTGGATTCCAGGACTGCTGCCTGAGGGCCCCGCAGGAGTCATTCCCAAGTCACCAATGGCTCTGGGGTAGGAGGTGGTGATGCGAGAGGCTGGGCATGTGTTCTTTAAGAGAATTACATCATTTCTTTCTAGGTCTCTGTCACAGAGACTGGAGGGGAAGTTACCTATTTCTTAAAGCTATTATAAAATGAGGAAATGTTTATGCACATGTCACAACAGCTGTGTGTGTCAGGGTCTTCCTTAAAGGCCAGGTACCTGGGATCAGTTTATCTTCCTGATTTTTCATGTAGGCAGTTTGTTAGATTACAACCTGAGTTATGGTTGGTAAGGGAAGTCAAATTGCTTGCAATTCTATTTTAGTCCATGTGATAGTAATATAAAACTTGGTGCTGATAAATCCTGGTGAGCTTTGTAGTATGTCCAGTTTCGGAGCAATTTCTGTCTTTCCTTTGTGTCTTATCTTTCCTTAGAATTTCTGAAAGCAGTTAAACTTAGAAATTGCCATTGAGAAAAGGAAATCAAGTGGCCATTGCAAAACACATATTCTGCTTTGTGTTCTCACATTTTTAGGGGATGTTCTTTTCAAATAGTGTGCAAACAACTCCTTCTACCAAAACCCCCTGCACCTGCTCAGGACCCTTGCATGACATCAAGCCTCACAGCCTCCCCTTTCCTCCTTCTCATTGTCTCCTGAGGACTTTGTATGTGTGCTACAGACCTATGAGGAGTTTCTGAATGAAAATATTTCTGCCCGAGAAATGGCATCTCCCTAGTTGATATCTTAGTCTTCACCTACAATAGCAAACGTCTCTCTGCTCACGCATTTCTTTTACTCTAGCCAATTAAACAACCAAAAGGTAGAAATATCTTTGGAGCTATTTTATTTTAATATCTCCTCTGAATATCTTGAAGAACTTCATTACTTTCTTCAAACATTGTTCTAAATTTCTGTGAAAAATTTTAACCCTGCAAAAAAAATGAAAGTCTTCCAGAATGAATGATTATGATGTCAGTATTTCTATTAGTATTATCTAGCAGGAGTAATTACGGTCCCTCAGAAATTCTTGTAATTCGGCAGTCTGTAATCTTTTTAATGAGAACTGTCAAAAGTTATTCAAATACAAGGAGCAGGGGAAGGAGAGCTGTGTTTCTGAATGAAAATATTGAAGAATGGAAAATTGCATTTCTGTAGCACAACAATTGCAAAGGCATGATTAAAGTAGATTAAAGAGTGTAGCTCTTTCTGTGTGGTGACATTTGGTTCAGGCCTCAAGGAATGAGTAAAACTTGATACACAAAGTGTAAGGAAACAGCGCATGCTGGCAAATTCACAGAGTTTAGATGATGTGCTTTCATTCTGGAGGACATACTGGTCCAGTTTAACCAGAGCACCCAGTGGGTGGACTGAGTCTACTGGACTGAGTACTTGAGTACTGGGCATAACGGCGGCCAGTCGAGTCATAGTCGGTTGTAGACAATCTTAAATTTAACATGGAAGTGGTGGCTCACACCCGAAATCCTAGCCACCCAGGAGGCTGAGACTGAGAAGATTCAAGCTAGCCTGGGAAAATGCTTACAAGATCCCCATCTCAACAGAAAATCTGGGTGTGGAGGGGGTGAGCCTGAAATCCCAGACACAGGGAGTTCTTCAGGCGCCTGACTGCAGAAGCTGAAATGTTTGAAAACGCTGTCTGTGTGGCTCTTTGATTCCTAGGAGGCTCGGAGACATGGGAGCAAAGGACCTTCCTTTTTTTCTTCCTTCCTTTCATCCTCCCCACCTCCCTCCCCCCTCTCTCTTTCCATCTTCAATTCAAAATTTGATGCCATGGCAAGAAATAGCCAGTTTAGAGATTTGATCATCACCTAGACAGTATCTGTGAACTCAGGCCCATTGAGGAAAATGTCCTGAGACCTCATCTGAAAACTAAACTGCAGGAAAATGACCCAAGGACATGACTGAGTGATTAACTCAAGGCTTTAAGCTCAAATTTCACATTACCCAAAATAAAAGCCACCAAAACAACTGTCTTCCAACCCCAAGTATTTATCCCTTCCTTTCTAGCGTACTTTTAGGGTGATACTACCATTACTATCAAAGTCAAAGCCAAGTATTCAGAAAATGTGCACGGGTTCTTCCTTGTTTTGATTTACCAAGTCATAGCTATAAATTAATAAAGCCTATTTTACAAGTAATTTTGAGATAATTTCTGACAATGGGGTCTTAGGACATTGTGAAAAAGGGTTTTAGCAGCAATGTTGTCCTGAAAAATATATATTAACTCAGCATAATAAATTAAAATTTTTATCCCATGATTCATTTTCTAAATGGAAACCAATGACCTTCCATCTTGCCAAGAGGTTTAAAAGGATATTTTATGACCTGAAAGACACTGGCTGCAAGTGCATATTTTATTAAGGTCTGTCCCCAATTCATTTTGTGGACAAAAAAATCAGCTGATGCATTTTTAATTTTCTGGCATTGCATACAGTCAAAGTAGAAGAGATAAATATCGATGTCTCTGGGCAAACTGTAGAGACATCATTTTCAAAAACACAATTTAAACCTTAAAGGAAGCATTATCATAGTTTTTTATACATTTGCTACAGGAAGTTCCTGATTATTTCTTACAGGAAGCTCCTGATCAAAATTATTTGATGAGACTTCATTTTAGGGGAACTGCAGGTGGCACTGTCATTTGTTACGATGGCATCAGCTTTTATTGCAATATGATTTATGACTCAAAGTCCACGGACATCAGGGCTAATCTTTATATGTGGATTTTTTGCGTTGATCTCCTTAACAGTGTGAACCAGGAGGTGGATTCTTCCTCTGACAGCATCCACTTCCCATTAAGTCGGAGCACGAAGCGCTGGTGGACCAATCCTTTCACAGTGTGGACCATCCACCGAGATGCGACTGAATTCTGAGTATGAAAATTATACTATCCATTGGCAAGTCTGTGTGTTGAATTGTGCCCTGGATGATCAGAAATGTTGCTCAGGCTTGGAGACCAACGGTCTCTTTTGCGCTCTTGGAAGTGTGGCATGCCCACGTGAGTGGGCAGAGAAGATTGTCCATCAGACTTGTCCACAGCCTCGCTTCTGCACGGCAGTTGGTGCAGGCAAGGTCACCGAGGAGCTTGGGGCCCAGCACTGCCGCTGTTCTCACCCACGGAGATCTGGTCTACCTCAGCACGGGGTCCAGCTGCCCCCCTCCCCAGCCCCTTCACATCACCTTATTAGCAAACAAACAAACCAAAAAAACGTTAGTTTGACATGGTAACACACACCTAGAAAAATTTCAGCTACTGCGGAGTTGGAGTGTGGGTGGTTCTTAGTGTGAAGCCAGGTCGGCGTAGAAGTTAATAAGAACCCATCTCTGGGGGCCGGGAGTTTGGCCTAGTGGTTAAAGTGCTTGCCTAGCATGCATGAAGACCCAGGTTCGATTCCTCGGTACCACATATATAGAAAAAAGCCGGAAGTGGTGCTGAGGCTCAAGTGGTAGAGCTCTAGCCTTGAGAAAGTCCAAGGACAGTGCTCAGGCCCTGAGCTCAAGCCCAGGACTGGCAAAAAAAAAAGAACCCATCTCTGTAGAGCAAACTGATACAGCCGTGTGTTCCTCCATCCTAGAGATGTGGGAGGCATGAATGAGAACACTGATGAGCAGAGTCTTCTCTGGGAAAGAAGACCCAACTAGAAAAATATTCCCCTCCCTCTCCCCCCAGTGAAAGCAAAAAGGACAGGAGGGGCTGGGATGTAGCTCAGTGGCAAAGCACTTGCCCAGCAAATGCAGCCTCCTGGGTTCCGTCCCCAGTACCAAAAAAGAAAAGACTATGTATATATATATTTTTTTTTAAACAAAAAAAAAGCAGAAAAAAAGGGCAGGAAGTAAGGCCCAAGTTGAAGAGTGTCTTCTCACTCCTGAGTTCAAGCCCCAATATCAGTAAGGAAAAGATAAAAGGAAATGAAACATTGACTCTTTTTAAGAAAAATAGAGAATGTCTTACTACACATATTTCCTAAGAGAAATAAACCACACGCATTATTTTATGCATAAGATACATTGATTCTAAAGCATTTTACTGGAAAAAATTGAGTGGACATGTTTGGATGGTTTCATGTTTCATAAATTTCACAAACTTCCACGTTTCATAAATTCAGATACATTAAAAAGAAGTAACCTTTTTTTGTAGATAATTGATAGGAAAATAACTGGCTTTTGCACTTGCATTTTAAACACCACTAGGTCAAGGAAGTCAATTAAATAAATTGTCAGGGCTCTCTGGAGTCTGCTGCTGTTTGGCTGCTCGTCCTGTCGCATGACCTCCTGGTGACAGCAGTGTCACACCAGGCACGGCCATGCATGCAGACCCACGGGCCCAGAGGAGTGATGATAGATGACAGAATCAAGAACTCCAAGGAGAAAAGTAGTTAAGAAGCAGCAGAAACATATGCTGTGAGAGTCATGTTTTATATCCATAGATGATATATAGCATTTATACATCACATGAATTTAATATCAAATATGTATTCTGTAGAGAATATATCTATACATGCACATATGATAAAGCATGCCACATTCATATACTTTTTAAATTAGGTGTATGCTTTTGAAAAATCAATTGTGAATTAAACCTTTAAAAAGGATTTTAAGTATGGCATTTGCCCTAAATGGAATCCGGCAAGGTATCTATGCCTGGAGCTGGGCTGGAAGGGTAGTGAAGCATCCTTTGGTTTCTATGGCAACAGAAGCAGGACATATTGAAACCCAGAGAGCGCTGATGACTGCATCCGGAGCCGCTCTCTAAGTCTCCAGAGGCCGCGTCGTCTGCTGAGAAAAGTGGACCTATTTTCAGTTGGTCACCAAATTAAGAAGAAAGCTGAGTCAGAGCAAGCGACCAGACTTTAACCCTGGAGGACAGAAACAGCGGCCACTCCAGACCAGCACAGGCGCAGGGCGGCACTGGGTAGGGGCTTAACATTCAGCCTAGAGGTGATGAGTTTGGCCAGGGATGGGGTGATGTACTGAGCCTGGAGCTGGGGCCAGGTGCCTACACGTGTGGGGACACACGCACACACACGCATGCACGCACACACACACGCACACACATGCACACACGCACGCACATGCACACACGCACATGCACACACATGCACATATTCACACACATGCACACACGCACACATGCACACACGCACATGCACACACATGCACATATGCACACACGTGTACACACATGCGCACACGTGTACACACATGCACACGCGCGCACACGCGCGCACATGCACACACATGCACACATGCAGACACACACATGCACACACACATGCACACACACATTCACACACATGCACACTCACATGCATACGCACACATACACACATGTACACACATGCACACACACGCTTGCACACACATGCACACACACACTCCCCTTCCCCTAGGAAATGCCGGACGCATGCAGCTCCAATGATGAAGCTGTTGGGTGCCGAGCTCCAGGCCCTGCTGGTAGCTAGAAGAGGAAATGGGCGCCGCGAGCACTCTGCACACTCCAGTGGGAAGGGACCTGTGAGCTCTGCCCCAGGAGGTGAGTGCAGACGGGCTGGCTGGGCCAGACAGGGGCTCTCAGTTCCATGGCGAGAGCCTGCCATGGCGAGGCCGGGGATGGGATGGCGAGGCCGGGATGGGATGCCGAGGTCGGGGAGTGTGCCTTGGCGAGGCTGGGGATGGGATGGCGGGGCCGTGGACCTGCCATGGTGAGGCCGGGAATGTGCCTGGCAAGACCCTGCGAGGTGCTGGGCCGGGAGGTGGAGTCTGGGATTTCGCTCTGAACGCGTGGTCGAAGGAGCCCTGACTGATCCAGTTTGTCTGGGAAGGAGCGAGTCTGCCCAGGCAGCGTGGCGCGTGGACGGTACCCCCAGAGGAGGCCCAGAGAGCACGCTTGAGACCCCGAGAACTACTCCAGGGGGAAGCCACGGGCCTGGGAGGGGAGGAGGAGCCGCGGGGCGGCCTCAGGAGGCGGGTGGGTCCAGATAACCACCCGGGCTTTCAGGCCTGGCGCATTGGCCCTGAGCATTAGAGGCGCGCTGGCTGTTGCAGCAGCCCTTGGTCTGTCTGCATGATTACCGGGCTTCCTGCGGCTTCAGAACTGGCTGGGAGCGACTTTCCTCATAACTGGCTGAGAAATCTAAAAGGGATGAGCCCTGGCTGAATGATCAGAGAATTTTCTGTTCCTTCAGGGCTTCCAAAAATACACACAGCAACGCTGATGAAGGGGCTGCGGGGCTGCCGGGAGAGCTGGAGGCCAATGCGGGGTCCTGTGGCCTCACAGCCCCCAGGTAAGGAAGAGGGCGCCTCCCCTCCTCACACCTATGTTTGCCCAGAGAGAAGGCAGGGTACGACCCCCTGCTTTCTGATTTTGTCCTTGTCCTGTAGTTTCTGCACCATCCAAATTGAAAGTAATTATTCCATTCCAGCTTTTAGGAAAAAGTAGAATTTATTAGATTGCTCAAAACTACAACAGCATAACAGTACCCATCCCTGAAAGAAGCCCTCCCACTCCTTCCCTCTGATGAATCCCTGCGTCTGTTTTCTTTAGGACTTCAGAGGAGGAACTAAACAAGATGAAACGAATGATTAGCTTCATCTCACAGCTTTGTTTTGGCAAAATAAGCACTCACATTGCTGTGTTCACTCTAATGATTCTGATGACCCAGAAAATAACTTAATACAAGATTTGACTTACATGACAGATAAGAGAAATTTGAAAACTCCCCATGTCAGTTTCTGCTTTCACTCATGCGGAGAGAAGGTCTCCAATCACATTTAAAAAGAAGCCAGCCTTGAAAACAGAAAGAGATTGGGAGTTTGGCGAGCAGAGCAGCTGGTGAGAGATTAGGAAAAAAACAGAAAGGCGAGACGTGAAAATGACCACAGGATGTCACAATTGCCAGAGATCACAGTGTCAGGAAGAGTGAAACTCACAAATCCCTTTTCTTCCACCCCTGCGTTCTCAAGTTTTTGTCCAAAACCAGGCTTCATAATTATTGTAAGGATAATGTGGTAAAAAGTGTGCCAATGCTGAAGACGTAGATTTTATTCTTTTATTAATCAAACAGTTGCTGAGTATCTTTTGGAGGAATAAAAGGTGAGCAGTAGGGTTTAAGGTAGACAGGTAGAGTTTGGGATTCTTTGAAATATTTGAGGAAATATGGGAAGTTTTGAGGTTCAGTAGTTGGAAGCAGAGACTTAGCGATAATGTTGCTATGAGAAACAAAGAAAGGCGGGAACTCCAGTATTATCCGAGGGTTTGGAGATTCCACCTAAATGGTAGCACATTTGTCTAGCAGGCACAAGGTCCTAGTCCAAATCACAGCACTGACAACAAGGGAGGATAACCAGAAAAGAAGTCTTGAAAAATAGCAAAATGGTGTCTTTATCTCAACCAACGCAGTCAGCAGTGACCTTTCCTGTCACCACCCAACCCGTCTCTCCTTTGTGAGGTGAGTCTTACGTTTATTCTTTCTGATCCTTTAGGATGGACGGTCCTAAGATATTGCGTATTTCTCCCCCAGTTCTGAAGTTCTGGCTCTCACCGGGGTTCCCCCACAGCGATAGGACACCGGCAACCCTATGTAGTTCCGCCACTGGAACTCACTTCATACTTTGTAAAATGGTTTATGTTCCATCGTTGTTAAAATTCTACCTTTTCAGCGGGATGGAGAGCGCATGGTCTCAGGGTAGGTCTATCTACAGGCACAAAAACACCGTGACAAAAATACCACAGCCACTCTGTGGCCATATTGTCTGAGATGAAAGTTTGGGAAGCCAAAAGTCATTCCTCAAGGTAATTAAGAGTATCATCCAGGGTACAACACGGGAAAGCCGAGGGAGGGGGTAAAAGACAGACAAGGGCACACCAGAGAAGCGCCGTGCCTTCTAGAACTGACCACCACCACCCAGACTCGCCTGGACTGTGTGGGTTGGGGATTGCCGGCGATGGGCTCCAGCTCCCGGGGGCTGCCTGGCCAGGCCTGGGGCTCTGTCCATGGTCCCAGCAGCAGGAGAATGGAAACAAGGGTCAGCGTCAGAGGGGCGTCCAGGAGGCAGCCGATTCCTCCCTCCCCTCCCTCCCCTCCCCTCCCTCTCCTTCCTCCCCTTCCTCCCTTTCCACTCCCCTCCCCTCCTCTTCCCTCTCCTCCATCTCCTGTCTCCTCCTTCTCCTCCTCTCCTCCCTCACACACAAAGGCTGCAGGAAAACAACTATGTCAGCCTAATATGATTTATTTCTATGACTTCATCTGTCTGGGCTTTGGTAAAGATGGCTCATGTTCCAGATGGAAATGGGAGGAACACACTAGACTGATAGACTCTAGAGCCGGCCGATGGCTGGGGAGGGACCGTGGGGCTGCCTTCCGTGGTGGGGATGGACATCTGCCAGAGGTGCCACATGCCACTCCGTCTGTTCAATCTGATGCATCTCTGTTCACTTTCAGAGTCAAAGTCTTGTTGGCTTTGGTTGCCTGGGAGAGGAAAACCCATTGCACTTGAATGCATATTAAAGATGGAATTTTAGTGTGGACAGTATAGAACAATACATAAAGAGAGGAAACAAACTATTGTTTTAAATGAAAAGTATATCAGAAAAGGAATTCATTCCTGGGCTATGAAGATCTTTAGAAGCAATCGAATTAATGAATTAAATTACGACATTACTTTCAAACATACATGCATTTTCCTCCTATGTGTAACTGAAGTAATTCCCCTCACGCTAGCTAGTATGCCCGAACACAGAGGAACAAATTCATCTTCACGCCATATTTTAATAAGAATAATAAGACTGGACACTTCTTCATTTATTTATGCAGGCAAGTCACCTCACGATGTGGGTAGGTAACGTGGTGTCACAGCGTTACTGAAGCAAGTATCTGCTTAGCGAGATGAGGGAGTGACATGTGACATCCTTTCATGATGTGGAGGAAAACTTTTATCAAATGGATCGTGCAAGCACATTAAAATGCTGGAAACCAGATTCTAGACAGCATTAATTGCCGTGTCCGATTGTTTACTGGGAGAACAGTCATGACATCACATGCCTGTCAGGAGTTTTATAAAGTGTGACCACGTTTGGTTTAATGGCATGCAGAGCAGCCTGTCAGACAGACCCGAAACCCTGCTTCCAGCCACCTGGTCCGAATGAGCGCTGACAAGTCACTGTTTGAAGAGCCTCCCGCCCAGGGCTCTGTGTCCTCCAGGGATTCCCAGCGGAGGCCTCGGGGACCAGGGCCAGGTCAGACTCAGCTCCCTGCACTGTTACTCTACACATCCTGCTCGGTGGCCCCTGGAAACCCAGGAAACCACTCCGAGGAGAGGCGAGCTCTGCGTTATGACACTGCCAGATGGACGCTGCCTGACACCTGCTCCCTCCTTGCCCCCGAAGGTCTCTCCAGGGCCCACATCGTCCCGTGTCACAAGTTCCTAAGTGATGGGACAGGCTTGAGATGAGAAAGACACTGGCATTCAAAGAGGCCGGATCTCCAGGCTGCATCGTGTTCTCGTTCAGGAGAGGGAAGTTGTGTCTAGTCACGTGGTCATGTCCTCACATACATTACTGCCGTGGGAGAAAAAAATCCAGCGACTTGTTTTATCCCTCCCGCTTTTCATTAACTATTCATGCAGAACGGCTCTGTGAGAAGAAAGAAAGTTAAAGCCTGCTACACGGATTTGGATTTGGGGCACAAGTGGCAGGGCCTCAGGTCTGCAGGTCTTGGGCCGAGTCTTTGAATAGAGATGAGGAGACCTCGGCCCTCGGCCAGAGTGACACCCTCAGCATCCACTCCTGCTTCAAGTCAAAACAGGCAGGACAAGCATGGCCGGAGAACTCCCACACCTCCGTGTCCCCTTACCTCTGGGTTGTGTTACCGTGACTGCGCAAAATGACATCTTGATTTATGTTTCCAATTATGACATCAAATCACCAATGTCTTCTTTTAAAATGTAAACTAAACCAAGTCAGGTCTTTGTGACTCTTTGTGTATAGAAAGAGGCTTTGGGGAAGAGTGAGCACTGGCTCCCTGAGACCCAAGCCAGCCTCCACCGGAGTCTGGAGGAGACACAGCTTGAGAGAGCACACAGCACGCAGGAGATGAAGAATGAGCTGGGGGACGGTCCAGTTCCTTCTGGCCGGTTTGTCATGATCTCTTCTCTTTGCTGACGTGATTTCCACATAGTAGGGGAATTGTGTTGTTCTCACAGAGCAAATGTATGACAGCATGGGAAACAGCCACAACAGAAACAAAAGTCTGTTCACTCTGTATCTTTATGTTTGTGTAAAGAAAATTCAACAGTTACAGTAAAATAACCAAGTATCCAAATCAGAGAAGGGGAGGCCAAGGCTGGGGAAAGGTCAATGGGATTTCATCTTGAACACCACCAAGATTCAGAGACTTAACTCATTTTGGCATGCGTGATGCTTCTACCAATTTAGAGCAGGAAAAGCAAGGAACAGAAATCTAAAGGCCTTCTCCCATTAAAAATGAAAATTACATTTACAATTCCACATGTGCCTGTGATTTATGTATGTATGTGTAGCATGTATGCATGTACTAAACACACCATATTCATGTTTTCATACCCTATTCCATATTATAGGTAAACTCTAAAAGTGGTGACTAAAATATCAACTAGTATGAGCACTAAGAATATTGTTTTTAGCATTTAACCTCTCAACATGGAGGCAGTTGCATCTGTAAACAAAAACAAGAGATTTGGCTACATTTTCATGATTACTGCAATCCCTTGGTATTGAAAAGCCGGTTCTTCAACTGAAGAATTGTGAGGTAGCCCGTCCCTCTCGAGGCGAGCGAGCCGTGGAGACGCTCGTGTCCAGACTTCCCCAGCCCCATCAGTGGCATTCCTCCAAGCACGTCCTGGGGCTGAGCGAAGTCCCCGGCTCTGATGGCGCTGGCAGCGTGGTCTGGCTGTGGGCTCTGCCTCCATGGCTTTTTCCCTGCCACACAGTGTCTTCCTGCACACAGGACGGTGCGTCCTGTAGCGTTTGCCCACACAGAGAGGCGGGCAATCACTCCATGTCTTCCTTTCTCCACCTGAGAAATGCTCCATTTCCACACCGGGGAAATGCCTTCCCTTGAGCAGTGGTGCAGGGGGGCAAGCGAGGGCTCCGTGCAGCGCCCTTCGCATTGGTTTGATGGACATATTCAGGGAAGATGTCTTCCAAGGATGGGGCAAACGGGAATGTGGGTTTGAGCTCTGCGAGACCCATGGTGGCCCCTAAACGGAGGCTTGGCCGCTGGCAGTTGTGGGGGACTTCTGCCTACCAAGACTGGTGTCCCAGGGGGACTCTGCAGAGGTTGGATTTGAGCTGCTTTACATTTTATTCAGATTTTTGTTCTTTGAATCTCATACAACTGCATGATTTAATAAATCATGTTGTTTTCATCTACCACCAAAAAAATCTTCAGAAATAATTTGAACTCTTCCAAGGACACTACAAAAAAAAAGAAACACATAAATTAGTGTGGGTTGTAGCAATAGGCACTCTTGTGATTAGGGAAAGATGTTTTCAGAAAAGTAGTACTATCATAAATCAACTTGTTTTCTGTTGATTTAATTAACATAGTGATTGAATGTGGCTTTACTTGTATTATACATCTAACCTTGAACAAACTTCCAAGCTCACCAATAAATCTGCTTATTAATGAACAAGTTTTTTAACTCAACTTTCAAATTTAATGATGCTGAAAAATGTCGATTAGTTTTGTCCCAAACAATTTAATGTATGTGTAGCTTCACAAAATAACTCTTAAGACTAAATAGTATGCCATACTCCAAACACCTTCTTATTTGTATACATCTCTATGATGTAAAAGCTACTTGAATACACTCAGTTTTTAGAAGTTACCGATCAATTCTTTCCGGGTAAAATCATACAAGGAAGCTTAACCTGATCATTTTTTTTAAAAAATTGTATTTTATTGTTGGGGTAAATGGACAGAAAGGTTACAGTTACATTTGTCAGGTAGTGGGTGCATTATTTCTCAAACCTTGATACCCTTTTTCATGTTTTTATTCCCCTCTCCTTCCTCCCCTCACAACCATGTTGTTTTTCCCCTTCCCTATTTCAAATAAAGTATGTATAAATAATATACCAGGTGCCAAAGTCAGATGCAGTAACCACATGAGATAAACCATAAGGGGAAAAAAGAGAAAAGAGCTTCACATAGTACATTAAGAACAACAATCACAAAGATAAACTTCTTGTTTCCATATCCTGGAGTTCATTTTGTTTAGCCTCATCTCATATGGCCATACGTACATAACTTTTGAGCTATTCTGAACATTTTTTTCACCTATCTTTTCAACACTCCTTGGTAGAATTTACAAAGAAATTAATAATGGAGTTAATACTGTGATAGTAATTAATGCTGTAACTGGGAATATAAACATTTTATAAATATATCAATTAAAGTGTTGATGTTCCATCTGTTTATTCCAGGAAGGCCAAGATTCCTTCTCCTTGCTTTGTCCTTCACACAAATAGTCAAGAAAGACTTTTATGCCATTAACAACATTCTAAAAACTTCTTTTCAGAGTAAGCGCATCATTAAACAACAGAATTCATTTCTGGCAATGACATTGAACTATTACATAAAATTCCACTATGTATAATGTAAAAGCTAGCAATGGACAAATACTTTTTCTTGGCCCTGGGAATTGTGTCCTGTTTCCCTTTGGTATGGGAGACATTATTGATGTGTAAAATTGTGTTGTTTATAGAATTGCATTAAGAAGCACAGAAGTAGACATCCTTCCCTTCCTCTAGTCAGCTAGCTAGTGGCTCTGGGAGCCCCGGGGGAGCAGTGATAGGTCTAGGCACTGCACAGGTTAATTTCACTGCCCAAGAATCTTGTGTACTTGGCCTAATAAGCCAGAAAAGTGATTGAACTCTTGTCATTTGCCGCCATGTAGAATGACCTGGATATCATTCTGCAGGCTGAAACAAGCTGTCGTAAAAGGACAGGTGCCATGTTTTCCTCAGATGCAAGCTAATAATCACATGATGGAATAGCAGAATCGAGAGAGAGGGCGATGGAAGGAAGAAGGAAACAAAAAGGAAGTCACTGTTTAGGGGGCTGGGAAGGGAGTGCGAGGACAGAGGGGAATCTTGGGAAGGGAAGGATAAGTGGACATTTGCATAGATTTGCATGTATGCAAATGCCACCACAAACGTACAACTAGCATGAGGTTAGAACAGAATTTTGCACGATAAGAGCCAAGGAAGGAGGCAAGCAATCATCTCTTCAGCAGGGAGACCTCACCTGACCTGAGCCACACTCCTCACTGCAGGAACATCTGCCATGAGGCTAGCTCTATGGGGAAAACCCTGAAGCCCCCCGAGCGCCCATCCCTCTTGTCTCGAGGAAGGCGATTATGACGCCAGGCCTCAGAGATCTGCCTGCCCACTGGGTCACGTGATGCCATGGTTCCCTGGGCCTGGTCCTCCTGGAATGAAGCAAGCAGGCAGGGCTCTCTGCTCTCTGGAAGGTGTTCAGCCACAAGGTTATTTTCTCACTGCCCAGTGCTCCCCAAACACGTCCACGTGTAGGGACCCACTGTGTGTGGTCCCCCTAATTAATTCCTGAGAGAGGTTCTTACATTCATCAAGAGTTGCCTGGACTTGAGTGATTTATTTTGCCTTTAAATACGCACAACACAGAAGAACAATGGTTTCCATTTCCTCATAATTCGTTCCTCTCCCTTAAACTTGTGGATAGTAACAGCAGTAACCTAAGACCATGAAGTGTGAAGGGAAGAGCTGTATTCTGGTCAGTTGTATTCTGGAAGATAAAGTGAACACATGGAGGAGTCTGTAGTGGTCAATTTAATTCTTTAAAAATACATTTGCCCTGTTGTAAGTCATTTTACAAATGGATTAGCATTCAATAAATCCGCTTATAGGTTAATGGATTTCAATCAGTGCCAACCCTTTCATCATCCTCCCAGCCCTCCCAGCCCACCCCCGCCCTCAGTCTCCTGCCTTCTTAGGATAGACCTTGAATTTTGTGACTGATTTCTACCCACTCTGACTTCAGTTTTCAGAGTAAGACGCCCTTTTCCCCCTATGTATGGGGCAAAGGTGTGGGGCGTGTGGGGAAAACCCTACGGGGGTTTAGATGGTTTAGATGGGTTCTTTATACAACTACAAATACCCACATACCTTCTAGCCCAGCCAGTCTTCTGGCTCTTGCGGGAAGAGTCAGGACTACGCCTGCAAAACTCATTTTCACCTGCGCTCCCATCACTGGATGAACAAAGTTGGAGAAACTGAAGAACAATGGCATTTTCTCTTTATTTATTTTTTATTTTTATTTTATTGTTGGTGTGACAGTTACATTCCTCAGGTAGTGGGTATATTATTTCTTTTTTCTTTTTCTTGTTGGTCATAGGGCTTGAACTCTGGGCCTAAAAGCTGTCCCTAAGCTCTTCAGCTTGAGGCTACCACCCTGCCCCTGGGCCACTGTGCCACTTCTGGTTTTCTGGTGAGCAACTGGAGATAAGATTCTCATAGACATTAGTGCCCGGGCAGGTTTTGAATCTCAGTCATCAGATCTCAGCCCCCTAAGTAGCTAGGATCACAGGCGTAAGCCACTATATCCAGCTTGGATACATTATTTCTTGAATACTATTACCCCTTCTCACGTTTTTCTGCCACTTTTTCTCTCCCATCCCCTCCCACTTGTCTTGTTTTTCCCTTACCTTTCCTTTTTCAAATAAACATATATACCAATGGCTTTTTCTTTGGTGAACTGTAATGTGTCCTTGATAACATTTCTGAAATTAGATATATTTAAGTGTGAGGGGATGAGTGGGCACTCACTGAAATCTATCCTGCAAGTGTTCATCCATTTCTGAAGCAGCTGAGAGACAGCAGGGCCAGGGGCCTAGATAAGGATGTGCATGCACAAGAAGCAGCCAGCTCCATTCATCTAGTCAGTCAGCAAGTGTGCTAGGATGGGGCTTCGCTGGGACAGGAAACCCAAGCTGCTGTGTCTGGTTGGAGCGCTCATTGTGGTGGAGACTGACTGACAGCAGGGATGAATTCTCTGAGGTTTTTTTTTTTTTTTTTTTTTAGCAGAGTGTAGCTATTATTTGAGGCTTGGGAAAGCTAAAATGTTAAAACTCTGGTGGGAGAAAAGCAATTTGTTAACAAGAGAAAATCAGAGGAAATAAAATGTAATGGTGGAAACTATTAGAATTAAAAATAAAACAGAGTTTGAAAGGGGTTCTTTTACTTTCGGTGCTACTGGAAATAGATTTGCCAAAGAAGTAATCATTCCATGCAATTAGAAAACGATAGATTTCCTCTCGGTTCCTTTGTTTAGTGTTCTTCGCTTCTCAGGAATAAAGACAAAATGTTCTTCCCTTTGGTACCATGTGGCACCATGTGGCTGGCGTGTGCCCATCCTCACTTATGCTTTGCAAGGCCCTCTCTCCATCCCCGCAAAGACCGGACATCCCCGGACATCCCCCGGGCTGGCCAGAGCTGAAGGGGTCTGGTGCTTCCCTCACCTCGCCACCCCCAGACCCGGAAGTCAGGATGACATCTGAGCCAGTGTCACCAGAGAGAAGCCAGCTGCACGGTCCCAGCACGGTCCACGGGTCCCCGGCCAGTGTGACTTCACCGAACTTTCCCTTCCACCGGAACAAACGTCAAGAAAGCAACAGCAACATATCCAACAAATGCCAGGTATCACAGGACCACACAAACCAAGTCTCAGGGGACAGATGCTCCGCAGAAACTCAGCCGGAAACAGCCATTTATACAGAGTCATTCGGTCCGAGCTCCAACAACCTACTTTGATCCAGTTTGAACCTGGTCAATAGTGAAACAAGGGCCAAGTCTGGTGGCTAGATAAAGTAAAAACAATGCCACTTGTGGTTGAGCTTCAGACAGCTTCTACACTGTAGGTGCACAGGGCCCGATGTGCACCATGCTTCTGTTAAAACCCACTGGTTAGTCATTGGAATGGCAAATCAAACTGAGTACCCAGTATTTCTGCTTGCCAAGTCATCCCATATATAAATATATGTGTGTATATATGTACATATATGCATATATAATGTGTATGTATGTATGTATGTATATATATATATATAGAGAGAGAGAGAGAGAGAGAGACAGAGAGACAGAGAGAGAGACAGAGAGAGAGAGAGAGAGAGAGAGAGAGAGAGATTGAGTGCTGCCCTGTGCTGTGGAATCGAATCAGAAGTCTTGGCACACCGGATGCACGTTCTTCCTACTTTGAGGACCTGCGTCTTGCCTTCTGCAGGCGAGCCCTGCCAGGCTTGACCCCCTTCGCCTCGGCAGTGCAGCTCTCTCACAGGTGGTAAACAGAGTCTCAGCGTTTCCGTTCGCATTGGCTTCTTGGAAGTGCAGTGCATTCTTCAACTTGTGGGTCGCTCTCCACAAACTGCCACCCAGACACCCAATCTCGGCGTGTGGAAAGAACCCCCATCTGAGCTGCCCCGAGATCCCCTCTCAGCCCTGCCCACTCTGTCAGCCAGCGTGGCATTTTCACATCACCTGGGTGTTCTGCTCTTCATGACACTTTCTGTGGTGCTTCATCCTACTGGAGTACCAGTGTCCATGTCTGCCTTGACCTCACAGTGGAGGCCGGGTCTCTCTTCTTTTTTTTTTTTTTTTTTTTTTTGCCAGTCCTGGGCTTGAGCTCAGGGCCTGAGCACTGTCCTTGGACTTTCTCAAGGCTAGAGCTCTACCACTTGAGCCTCAGCACCACTTCCGGCTTTTTTCTATGTATGTGGTACCGAGGAATCGAACCCGGGTCCTCATGCATGCTAGGCAAGCACCTTAACCACTAGGCCAAACTCCCGGCCCTGGGTATCTCTTCTTGACCTCACAGTATAGGCCAGCCTCTCTTCTTGACCTCACAGTGAAGGCCAGGTCTCTCTTCTTGACCTCACAGTGGAGGCTGGGTCTCTCTTCTTGTCCTCACAATGGAGGCTGGGTCTCTCTTCTTGGCCTCCCAGTGGAGGGGCCTCTCTTCTTGTCCTCACAATGGAGGCTGGGTCTCTCTTCTTGACCTCACAGAGGAGGCCAGGTCTCTCTTCTTGACCTCACAGTGGAGGCCGGGTCTCTCTTCTTGACCTCACAGTGGAGGCCGGGTCTCTCTTCTTGACCTCACAGTATAGGCCAGCCTCTCTTCTTGACCTCACAGTGGAGGCCGGGTCTCTCTTGTTGACCTCACAGTATAGGCCAGCCTCTCTTCTTGACCTCACAGTGAAGGCCAGGTCTCTCTTCTTGGCCTCACAGTGGAGGCCGAGTCTCTCTTCTTGACCTCACAGTGGAGGCCGGGCCTCTCTTCTTGACCTCACAGTGGAGGCCGGGCCTCTCTTCTTGACCTCACAGTGGAGGCCGGGCCTCTCTTCTTGACCTCACAGTGGAGGCCGGGCCTCTCTTCTTGACCTCACAGTGGAGGCCGGGCCTCTCTTCTTGACCTCACAGTGGAGGCTGGTCTCTGTTCTCGGTCAGCAGGGAGTACACTGGGCCCGCGTCTGCCCAGCCAGACTTCCTCAAGGGAGGCAGAGCCGTGTGCAGACTCTCAGCAAGATCGCGGTGGAACTGAATTCTACTCCACTACCTGCGTAATTATTAAACATTTCCTCGTCCCAGTGTCCTTTCTGTGAAGCTAGTTTAGTGACAGCATACAGGCTCAGGATAAGATCTGAATGGGTGTAAATTTTAAATATTTAGAATGCTGCCTAAGGTATCATAAAAGCTGCTCAATGAGCATGTGTTGTTTTTCCCACTGATTCGCAATCGCAAAGAATCCATCAAGACTGATCCTTAAAATATACTTTTATAATAATTCTGGTGTGCTGATTAGCTTAATAGTAAACAACAAGAAGAGCATTAGTGGAAAGAGTACCAGACTTTATCTGGAGGGAACCACCCAAAGTGTGAAGGTGGGGAGTCTGGAAGAGGAGGAGGGACCCTGTGTTTGGAGTGCTCAGGCTGCTGGCTGGCAGAGGGGGCTTGTGATAGAACCTGGGGATTCCAGACTGGGCTAGACCCAAACTCTATGAGGCGCCATCTTCACTGTGACAGGCAGATGGGTGCTGCAGCAACAACACAGGAAAGTAAAGGCAGGGAGCACAAATGGGCCTGTATAGCAAAGCAACGACAAACCAGTGAGCAGAATGAAAAGGGAACCTATGAAATGAGAAAAAAATATTTGCAATTTGATAACGGGTCAATGCCCAGCGTTCACTGCCAAGTTAACTACCAAAAAGCCAGATGTGAAGGTGTCGCTTGAGTGGTAGAAAGCCAAACATGAGCAAAAAAGTTCAGGGACAGTGCTCAGATCCTGAGTTCAAGCCTCAGGACTGACACCACCACCAACAGCCACCGAAATAAATGTCAAAAACAACACTGTGATTCAATGTATAGCTTGTGATAGGCAGGAACGGGGAACTCCAGCAGAGCTACTTTGTAAGGTGATTTTAAATTAGGAAGTCTGATAATTCGGACCCCCCTAGTCTGAAGGATTATATCCACACTAGTTCCTCAACCTTCTTTGCTCCCATCATTATTAGTGAAAGAAAGAAAACCCATAGATAGTTAGATCTGAGCTCAGGTGAATTCTAGAAAGCTGTGCGGGGGGCGGGGGGCCTCTTAGGCCAAGTTCAGAGCACAGCTTGTGGTTCAGGAAGGGGGCGCCAAGCCTGAATGGGAGGGAAGTTTCCCATCAGCTCATCCTCCGCCTCCCCACCCTCCCTTCCTGCTTGGTCTGTCTCTTCCCTCTGCCCCCCCCCCCACATAAATGAATGTCTGCTCTGTACATGCTATGCTGCCCTCTGGGTCCACTTTAGGTTTTTGTACTTCTCTCTTCAACTTTTCAGTTCCTTCAGGTTTTACTCCATGGAGGTGGAAGGGATTTGATGCTGTACAGGAATACCAATTCCTCACCTCCTGCTTTATCCTAAATATTCTCAATTTTGTTTGTGTGGTAAGGGCCTGTCAGTTACTACAAATTACCGGTATGCCCATTGCCCCAACTGGAGTGGAAAAAGAATGAAAACACACACACGGTTCCTAAGACGCATGGAGGAGAGCGAGCATTACATCAGACCCGGTACTGTATTTTAATGTCATTAATGTGTTTTTGTAAAGGTGCCACAAATATAGTTGAAAACACTGAATTGAAGTTGGGCCACTCACAGTTTCTAGTTATGACGCCCTTGGGAGAAGCACCCTCCCTGTGAGATGCTTTCAGGCATGGTTTGTGTTTATAGAGCCGTGTTTCTCAAAGGCCATCCAAAATGACTTAGAGAAGGGAGAGAGGCTGGACGATTTGTGATCGTTGAAATACAGAGTTCTCGGTATCACGCCCGGCTGAATGAATCAAAATGTCTAAAGAGACCACATTTTAATATCTCCAACTCATCCATATTGACTCCAGAACGACTGGCTACGGTAAATATGAATGAGTAAAGAGTGCATTCCTTCCAATAACTCAGGGCATTTCACTAGATTTCTCAATATAGTACAAGTTTTTAGAAACTCATCCATCTACTGAACTTGATAAATTCCAACAGGAGATTTATCCTTATACCCGAAGTGTTGTAATCATTTTCTTTTCTGATGGTAAGATGCTTTAATAATACAATTAACCAAAAAATGGGTATTTGTAACTGCAACAGAAACATGCCTGGATTCCTGAAGGATGAATTTTGGTTGTAAGTGAGCCAATGTACGAGACATTGATATTTGGGTGGGGTAGAGAGGCAAAGAATAGGAAAGCTCCATTAAAAACATTAAAGATTAGCCCCGGTCTCACTGGGACCAGGCCATCAATCAACGGGCCTAAGCAGCAGCTCCTACCTCATGTAACAAATGAGCTGCGCTGTTGGATGGAGGCAATTCTACATGACCCAACCCGAAGGGGAGGAGCCCAGCAATGGCGGGGTTGTGGAAATGAGTGGGGCAGGCAGGCATCGGAGAAAAGGTTAGGATCCAGGAACTCCAGTCGCTAGGGTCCGAGCCTCGGGTCAGAGGTCTGGGCAGAGCACAATGATTCATGGCAACAACAGGACGCTGCAAGTGGCCATATGAATGCCGTTGGAGGCTGAGATTATTGGATTAAACTGGGCTTCATGGTGTGTGCATAGGCTCCCAGCACCGAGGAGGCACAGACAAGAGGGTGGGAGGTTAATACCACCTGGACTCTAGAAAGAGAGGGAGGAAGGGAGGGAAGAAGAAAGGAGGGAGAATGAGAAAGAAGAGAAGGGAAGAATACAAGGAAGGAGGGAAGGAAGGGAGGGTGGGGGGTGAGGGAGGGGGAGGGAGGGAGGGGGGAGGGAGGGAGGGAAAGGAAGGAGATATTGGATAGGAGTTGAAATGCCCAGGGTATTGGAAAGGAGATTTGGGTGGATTTTGCCCTTACCAAGGGTTTGTGAGTAATCTAGGCATTAGAATCAAGGGACTGAGAGAGATTGGAAGTGTGGAGGTGACAGTGGCTGGAGAAAGAAGACTGATGGCTAAAGTCCTCACATGCTCCATACCATCCAGCAGCCTCGGACCAATGCCTGGACCTCGAGAAAATCCTGTGCTTCTCATTGCACTGATTCACTGTTCCCGTTTTCATCAAACGCTAGTGGAAGCAGGCAGCAAAGACAGAAGGCTGAGTGGAGATGGTGTGTGCTTCCGTTCATGAAGGCCGTCTAACAGAAGAGACCGGCGAGGAAACCACTGGCCATGCTGCCGCAAGACACTTCTACCCCCGGCGCTCAATGCAGTGACCGCGGATGGGGCCGCTGGCTCCTCACCAACACCTCCAGACACAGCACTACACGGGAGCCACCCTCCACTGGTTTTCTGAATGGTGTCGCTGGGTGCGGAAGTCCTGAGGTGACAAAGTGCAGAGGGAGATAAAATGATGCAGACTTTTATCCCCGCCTGTCTGGGGCATTCCACCCGTGTGGGTCGGTATCAGAGCTAAGGTTCCCAGGGTTAGGGTTTTCCAGATGCTTTATGTAGGCAGTCATGAGAGCACTGTTCAGAGGGGCAAAGTTGTTCTTCAGGATCCACTGAATTGTCTGAGTCGTACAAGCCTTTGTTCAACGTTTCAGGTCAGAACGCCATCCCGAGAAGACGTCAGGGCAGAGAAAGCTGAATGCAAAGGGAAGTGCGAGTGTCCTGACTTCATCTCTCTGCACAGGCTCACAGATTTTTCTCCAAGAACTTAAACATATTCAGTACCCCAGGGTTAGTGTTGCTTTTCATGCTTGCTTGCTTGCTTTCTTTCTTTCTTTTTGGTAGGATTTTCTGACCCACTGAGGTTTGTCCCAGTGACTCATTCTGCCGAGACCATGATAGGTGCTAGCCAGTATCAAGAACAGAACTCGCTAACTCTATCAAGAACAGAACTCACTAACTCCGAGCACTGTGCCTCACCTGCTGGATTATGATACCACGGCATATACTCAGGGCCTCTCTATGGGTTCTCTAGATTGCAGTGGTAACTTGCTTCACAAATGTTTTTGGCTAAGCAAGTGACAATGTATGATATTAATCACTTCTGTCTTATTTGAATAATGACATGAACACTCTCACCATCAAAACTATAGCAAACACTGAAAAAAAAAAGCCGTAAAGTCATGATACTTCTTAACTAACACGAGGAGTGCTTGGATAATTGCTATAACAACAGGACTGCCTTACTTCGAAATATCTGTTATGAGTAAACAGAAAGCAACTGATCAGAATGCAAGTCCACAATGAAGCAAAAGTGGAGTTAGAGAGGCAGAGGGCTGATGTAAAAGGGGCCATTGTGTCTCCAAAGACAATGGGGTGAGAACCAGAAGAGCCACTAAAATTCCCTTTCTGTGGCTTTCTGCAGCTCTGAGCACTGGCACTGTTTTTCCATCTCTTCCTTGATGTCTTTCCTGTGGTTTATCTGTATGTTACAATGGCCTGGTCCCTGCCCCTGCCCCTGCATTCACAGAGGAGTGTTCTAGCCACATCTGCCACCGGCCAGCTCACTGCATTCCCTTCAGCTGCCTGGGCAAGGGTGAGGGAGTGGTCAGTTGCACTTGGTCCAGTCTTCTTCTGGCCTGGATGGCATTCCTTGGAGGGACAGTAGAGTTTAGATAGGTTTGGCTAGCACTAGGGAATTTCGTGAGATGCAGCTGGGATAGCCTCTAACAATGGGTGATTTGCGGGTAGGTCCTACTCACATCCCTGTGCATACATCTGTCTAACTTCCTGTCTGTACCTCTATCTGCATACAGTTAGCCTTCCTGTCCTTGCTGGCATCACAAGGGTGGGCCACAGTGGCCAGCTTCCCTTCCCTTCCCTTCCCTTCCCCTCCCCTCCCTCTCTCTTCCTCTCCCCTCCCCTTCCCCTTTCTCCCTTCCTCTCTCTTCCCCTCCCCTCCCTCTCTCTTCAGGTCTCCTCTCATCCCCTTCCCTCCCTCCCCTCCCTCCCCTCCCCTCCCCTCTCCTCCCCTTCCCTTCCTTTCTGCCTGGGTTGGCCTGGCCCCACCACACCCAGGCCCCAGCCTCTCATGCAGGTTCACATCACCGCTCAGTGATGAGTTGAACCAGGTCTTGGAAACTCTTCTGCCCAGGCTGGCCTCACACTGAGATCCCCACCTTCTCAGTCTCCCGAGCAGGGCAGCAAGGGAGCTCCCATAACTTGAAAATGGCAGCCGTCTGGGCTCACGCTTCTTGAGACTGTGTTGGGTGTCAGGCCTGCAGAACGCGCTGTGTCCAGCCTGCTGCATCCTCGGCAGATCGCATTCTCACCGTGAGCTGTTTTCACACAGTAATTGAAATGCCACCACCGAGGCGCCCAGGGGCTGAGCGCAGGGCAGCGAGTCAGGGTCTTGGGTGGCCTCTCTGCTGGCCTGCCATCGCCCGGACCACATCCTCCTGTGCTCTGGGAAGCACTGAACTTCCACAGCCCCTCGGCCACCGCCACCCCGGACACCAGCTTTGAGGACTGCAGTGCGGAGGATGGAGAGGTGGCATTTTGCCCGGCATGGTGATGCGGCAGTGCCATCCACGTCTTTGGTTCACAGCCCCCGTTGAAGCTGTCTGCTCGGGGCAAATCTCTGGATTCATGGTCAAAGCTTTCTCCTTTGACCCCAACTATTTTAGATGAGGGACTCGGCTTTTCTTTACCACACCTGAGCTCAGAGCGGGAGCATGATGCCCTGGGAAACAAAAGCTCTCAGAGCGCACAGCCACCTCCCGGGCCCCTCTGGAGCCAAGACGCTGCATCTCACTCAGCAGCCCAGGGCTCGAGGACAACGGAAAGTGCTTTAAGGACATGGTTCTCCATCTGGGCTGGCCTAACCCTCTCCCCACCCACCTAGCCAGCTCCTCATTCTCCATCCCTGACACTAAAACAGCTTGTTAGTTAGAATCCATCGTATCCCACCTGTGAAGATCAGAACAGGACACGGGCAAGGAGGACAGGTACCTTGCCCGTCTCCCAGAGTCAAAGGCCAGCGCTGCCCCTGGTGCCCTGACAGAGACCTGGGCCTGGGAAGCAAAGAAGACAAGACTCAGGCCGGTCACATTCACCCGGCTACAGCTAGCCGGGCCTTAGTGCCGGGCCTTCGCTTTGCTCTTCTCTTGCTCTTTGTAGAGCAGTTTTCTTTACTTGCCCACCTGCATGACTCAGAGTGACGCCTCCATGGGTGGCTTCACAGCTGCAGGAATGTGCAGACTTTGCCTCCAAATTCCAAAGAAAACGTATCACCTTTCAACATCCATCCCCTCCCAACCCACTCCGCCTCACTTCATTTTTGCAGGACATATGTTGGATTAAATTCATCAATGGCTTTGGTAAATGGTGACTCCTTTGTACAATGACTTAAAGATAATAATAAAAAGAAGAGGAGGAAGAAGAAACGGTTCTATTTTAAAACAAACATCAATCCTAGCTCACAGGTTGTGCTCAGTGAACACTTAACTTGGAAAGGGGGATTTCTGCAACATCTCTGGACCAGAGAACCCTTCGGATTGGGGGTCTGTGACTTACAGAGCAAGATAGCTGCATTCAGTGCCTGATCTTTGCCGTCTGGAATCGTCTGCAGTGAAGTTAACCAGGGCAAGACTGGAAGGGTGTGCTAATTGCAGGTTTTCTAGAGTGCACAGCACCTCTTTGAGGTTGACTAGTATTATTATAATTACATAAAATTTAGGGCTAGGGACATAGTGAGGCTATAGGAAGGGGTCTTGAATGAAAAAGAACATTTGAATTCAACTCAGCAAGTTTTGAGGCTCTATGAAGGGGTCCTGAATGAAAAAGAACATTTGAATTCAATTCAACAATTTAAATTAGGGTCCGGATTTAGTAATGGTGCTAGACTTCAAATGGTATTCTATCTAGATTTTCATTTCCACTATTCTTCCTTATTTTTCATTCTATATGATATCATATCCCAACTGCTTTTCAGAGTGCTAAATAAGAAAGCAATTCTTGAAGCTGGGTGCTGGTGGCCTGTGCCTGTCATCAGAACTACTTAGGAGGTAAGATTGGAAGACGGAAGTTCAAAGCTAGCCAGAGTAGTAGCTGGTTTGGACTATGGTTTTCCTACATTTGTAAGTAGAATTAAGTTCAGTGTTTTACAGTGGACTCAATCCTCATTCATTAGTAAAACATAATTTTGTTTGGAATACCCAGTACTCTTTTCCTTTTTCTGTACTGGGATCTGAACTCAGGATGTACTTGCCAGGCAGACACAAATAAACTATTTTCTGTTAGCTATGTCTGTGACCTTAGTCTCTCTCTGTGCACTGCCTCGAAGTCATCGCATTATTTTTAAAGTGTTCATATACTTTATGTAAAATGATATTGTCATGTATTTGGTAGGCCCCAGAGTAAGAAAGAAGGAATCTATTCTTGAGCTCTAAATGAATACAGATGTTTAAAAATGAAGACGTTTAAAAATAAATCATGATTTTCTGCTGAAACAGTTAACACAGTTCCAGTCCCCAAAATAGTGTGTCACAACCACTGAACCCGTTATAGACACACCCACAGCTGAAAACGACCACTTCCGGGGGCTCCACCATCATTTCGAAGAGTGTGGAAGCCAAGGACACAAATGTGCTTCTCACCTGCCTCAGCCATGCATGGAGAAAAGGGCCCTTCATCCACCTGTCTGTGGATCCTGTTTAATTTCATTTGTTTCCGGACTTGTTTCACAAGTGCTCCTGTCACCTTTCTGGACTATAATCGGTGCCTAGGGGGTCCTGTCTTTTTTTTGTCGGTCATGGGATTTGAACTCTGGGCCCGGGCCCTGTCCCCGAGCTCTTCCACAGCACCACTTCCGGTTTTCTGGTGGTTAACTGGAGATGGGTTCATGGACTGGCTCTGAACTATGACCTTCAGATCTCATCCTCCCTCGCAGCTAGGATTACAGGCATGAGTCACTGGTGCCCAGCGGAGGTCCTGTCTACACACACACAGAAGAGTCAACACACACTCAGGGAATGTGGCAGACAGCAGGGGCAGGTGCTTGCTGGTCACTGCACTTTGTTTTCTTTCCACCTCTGCCACCCAGGGCCTGACATGTTGCCTTTCCCATGGTGAAGTCTCTGTGAGCATGCTGAAGGAATGGTGTGTGCACCATGCAGTCCTGAACAGGGACGTGGCTGTGCTGTGCCTTTCAGCATCTTCCTGGAGTCTAGGTAAATGGCAGTCAGATGACTCGGCCACATAGTGATTCACCCAACAGCAGGCCTGGCTTTCACTTGTGAATGGTATTATTGATGAGTGTGTCTGCTTTCTTATTGCTCATGTGATGTTCTTTCTGCAGTTATTTTTTTAACATCTTCATGGAAGGTATTGCTCAGACTGCATTAAAACATGGGAGTTTCAAGCTCTCAGAACAACAGGACCCTTTCTTTCTTTTTTGTGAGTCATGGGGCTTGAACTCAGGTCGGGTGCTGTCCCTGAGCTCTTCAGCTCAAGGCTACTGCTGAGCCAAAGCCTCACTTCCCATTTTCTAGAGGTTAATTGGAGATAAGAGTCTCATTCTTGAATGCCCAGGCTGGCTTTGAACCACAATCCTCAGATCTCAGCATCCTGAGTAGCTAGGATTACAGGCGTGAGCCACTGTGCCTGGCTCAGGATTTTTTTTTTTTGGTTGTTGTTGTTATTGTTTTTGTCCTGGGGTTTGAACTCAGGGCTTGAGTGCTGTCCCTGAGCTTTATTTTATTTATTTTTCTTTTTTTGCTCATAGGTGGTGCTCTACTACTTGAGACACAGCTCTACTTCTGGCGGTTAGTGGTAGTTAAGAATGTCATGAATTTTCCTGTATGGGCTGGCTTGGAACCAGGGCTCTCACATGTCAGCTTCCTGAGGAGCTAGGATTGCAGGCATGAGCCCCTGTACCTGGCCAGGACCTCTTCAGCAGACAGAAAGAGCTAGCTGCCATACTGGTAGAAACATGTGAGGCTTGCATTTGGGAAAGACAAAATAAGTAAGATAGAAAAGTATTTTCCAGAATATAGCTTCCAATACAATTTCCCAGTACACGCAGGATTCTCTCTTGTGTGAGTTCTATATCACTTTTTATCTGCACCTTTGTGCACATGTCTGTTATTCTCTGGATTATTCTTTAGTGTGTATACTCTGTCTATATTCTCTGTATTATTATATTCTCTATGTATTCTTCTCTAGTAAACTATAAGTACTTCAAAGGAAGGGAAAACCAAAAACATTACCCTCCCTTGTGGTTAACACCATACTGTCCAGGAGAGAAAGCGGTATTGAAAGCCATTTACTATGTCCATTCATTTGACTTTGGAGTTTAGACCAAAATGTGGTAGAATGAGCAAATAATACCACAATATTATTCATTGATCATTATGTTATTGAAAGACATTATATACTATATTATATTATATATTATTGGTTATTATTTTGGTATTGATAGACATGTTCTTAGCAGGCCCTGCATCCCGAGCTCAGTCTTCTCACAGTACCCATGAGCTGCCTTCGGAGTATCAATTGTAAATATGCTGGTATTAGTTCTCTCAGTTTCTCTGAGAAAGCCAGCCTTTGAGAACGTCAGGCCCTGTTCTTGGGTGGAAAGCTGGAAGCAGTGTGGGCTTCTCTCCACACCTTGTTCTCATGCTCAGCTTCCTTCTTTCTAGTCATTTTCCACCTTTTCCATCCCAGACCTACCTGATACGTTGAAAACCACTTCTCCCTGACCCAGCACCAGTTCTATTTATTTTTTACATACATGGCCGTTTTGCTTCCCACTCTCTTTGGACAGCCGGAAACACCTCCGGGGTCTCCAGCCTCCTCAGGCGGCCACCTTGAATGGACATTGCTGCCTCATCCCACTGGCTCTCACATTGATCTCCGTGCCCTTTCTTGTCTACTACTCTGGCCCTTGCTACGTTTTTCACAACACAACAGGATATAAATTGTCTTCCCAACTCCTTAGAATTCTGACAAAGGGCGCCAAGTCTTAGGGACATCAGAGGCACGTGGAGAGAAAACTTCTGTCCACAGGGCCGGGCCGACGTTTGCCCTTCCTGCGTGAGGTATTAAGACCCCTTTTGGCCTCTGTTGAAAAGGCTCAGAGTCCAGGACAACGGATAGTGCACTGTCCGGAATAAATTAGCCCATCAGTCAGGACTTAATTCTAGGCTGAACAGTTGGACATTTCCCCAAGTGCTTGATTCAAGGAGAAACACCCATTACACTCATCTAAAACGGTTGATTCCTGCCATAAACTAAATTAAATACCACATTGGAAAATTAAAATACACCTTTGTGACCACACTTCCCATCTTCCAGTAGATGGCTAGGGTTTCACACTTGCTGCAAGCCTCACCAGAAACAAGAAAGGCCAGCTAGTATGTGAGCTCTTCTCCTCCTCGGGAGGTCAGGGTGAGGGTGTGATCTCTTCTCCGCAGGAGATGGGGCCTTCCCCCCTTCTGGCCCTCCTCTCTCCTTTTCTTCCCCCTCAGGTCCTCTCCCTTTCTGTCCTCTCTTCTGCCCTCCTCTCCTTTCCCCTGTCATCTCCCCCACCTTTTCTCCTAGCCCTCTTTCCAGGCTGCCCCCCTCATCCCTTTGCTCCCTCCTGCCCAGCCCAGGTGTGCACTTCTGCCCAGGCTGCTTGTGGCTCTGCATGGAGCGGTGGGCGTGTGGAGAGCTCTGTCTGTGGGGCGGGCGCTCTGGGAGCTCTGGGTGCTCTGTCTGTCTGGGCGCTCTGGGGGATCTGGGGGCTCTGGCGCTCTGGGGGCTCTGGGCGCTCTCTCCGTCTGGGGGGCTCTGGGCGCTCTGGGGGCTCTGGGCGCTCTGGAGGCTCTGGGGGCTCTGGGCGCTCTGGGGGCTCTGGGCGCTCTCTCCATCTGGGGGGCTCTGGGGGCTCTGGGCGCTCTGGGGGCTCTGGGGTTTCTGGGGGCTCTGGGGGCTCTGGGCGCTCTGGGGGCTCTGGGGGTTCTGGGGGCTCTGGGGGCTCTGGGGGTTCTGGGGGCTCTGGGCGCTCTGGGGGCTCTGGGGGTTCTGGGGGCTCTGGGGGCTCTGGGCACTCTGGGGGCTCTGGGGGCTCTGGGGGCTCTGGGGGCTCTGGGGGTTCTGGGGGCTCTGGGGGCTCTGGGGGCTCTGGGCGCTCTGGGGGCTCTGGGGGCTCTGGGGGTTCTGGGGGCTCTGGGCGCTCTGGGGGCTCTGGGGGCTCTGGGCGCTCTGGGGGCTCTGGTGGCTCTGGCGCGGGGTCCAGGCCGGCTCCGCGGTGTTGGCTGGGCATGAAGAGCGGGATGCCTGGGGACTCACCTGCTCCACTGGGATCCCTGGGCGCGGTCCGGGACCTGAGCGCGCAGGTACCTCCTCCTCCCGCGCTCCGCCCCCGCTCCTCCTCCTGCTCCTCCTCCCCTCCTGGGCTTCCTGGGCGGCGGACTGGGCCGGGCCGCCCGGCGGCGGGGGACGGCTGTGCGGTGAGTGGGGTCGGGGCGCCGGGGTCGGGCGCCGGGGTCGGCGCGCGCGGGCGGCGGGGCGGCGGGGCGCGGGTGGAGGGCGCAGCTGCGGGGGGCGCGGGCGGAGGGCGGGCGGCCAGGTTTCCTCTGCTCCGCCGCTTGGCGCGGAGAGGCCGGGAAAGTTCGGAAAGTTCGTCAGGCGGCGGCTGGCGAGGAGCGGGGAGCGGGGCCGGGGTGGTGGTCGGGGTCGGGGTCGGGTGGTGGTCGGGGTTGGTGGTGGCCGGGGCTGTGGCCGGGGTCGGGGTTGGTGGTGGCCGTGGCCGGGGTCGGGGTCGGGGAGGCGGGGGCGCGCGGGGAGGGGAGCGGGGGTCCGGGTGGCCGCGGCAGGGCGCAGGGCCGTGGCCGCGGGAGGGGTCGGGGTGGTGGTCGGGGTTGGTGGTGGCCGTGGCCAGGGTCGAGGTCTGGGTCGGGGAGGCGAGGGCGCGCGGGGGGAGCGGGGGTCCGGGTGGCCGGGGAGGGGCGCAGGGCCGTGGCCGGGGTCGGGGTCGGGGTCGGGGTGGTGGGGTCGGGGCCGTGGCCGGGGAGGCAGGGGCGCGCGGGGGGAGCGCGGGTCGGGGTGGCCTGGGCGGGGCGCAGGGCCGTGGCCGGGGTCGGGGTCGGGGTCGTGGCCGGGGAGGCAGGGGCGCGCGGGGGCAGTGGAGGTCCGGGTGGCCGGGGCAGGGCGCAGGGCCGTGGCCGCGGGAGGGGTCGGGCGTGGTGGACCCAGCACCCAGCACCCAGCCCCCCGCCCGCGTCCGCACCTGCCCGGGGCGGCTCCAAGGTGGAGGTGCGGTCAGGGCGGGAATGGGCGGCTTGGAGAGCCCGCGGGGAGCCTGGGGAGCCGCCACCCGCCCGGCCCGGGTGCTGGCGGGGGGCGAGGCCGGTTCCCCCCCCCCCCTTGGTGTCACTGTGACAGTGGAGGTGTGCAAGCCGAGCCTCAGGCCCCCAGCTGCAGTGTGGTGAGCGTCTGACCTCGTGTCCGGGGTGGTCCTCACCTCCCCGGAGTCGAGTGTGGCTGAGCATCTATCTGACCTCGTGTTCCGGGGTTGTCCTCGCCTCCCTGGAGTCGAGTGTGGTGAGCGTCTGTCTGACCTCGTGTCCGGGATGGTCCTCACTTCACCCTCCGCCACGGTCCTCCATCCACTGAGCCACCCGCCATGCGATCGCGGCACTCACCGCCCCTCTGCCTGCTCACCCTCTGCTGAGGGGCTGGACTGACAGCCCCAGCCTGGCCCTGCACACGGAAGGCTGTCCTGACCTGCCCGTGTGTCCTGCGACCACTGTGCTGGGTTTACGGGATGCGGTGTTGTCACCCTGATCGACAGCTTCTTGACCCCGTACGTCATGCCGCTTCTAGCACATGCATCTGGGTAGAAGAGCGATGTTTGAAAGGCCCCACTTAGCACAATTTAATTAAGTATACAGCGAAGTACTCGTTGCTCTTGTCTAGCTTGCTGGGTAGGTTTGCACATTTGTCCCTGCACACCTCGCAGAGTTTGAGTGAGGTATTGCACAATTTGGGTGTGTTCTGTACAATGGCGTGGACTTTGCAACTGCACATGAGATGTGGGTTAGCACACACACACAGTGGTGCACACACACCTGTAGTCGGACTGCATGTGGGATGTTTGTTAGCACACACACACACATACACGCATGCACACACGTGCAGACACATGCACACACCTGTGCACACTCGTACATGCACGCACACATATACACATAGTGGTGCACACATGTCACAGGCTGCAGAAGAACAGGCGGGGCTCAGGTGGTTCAGCATGGATCTAGAAGTCACCTTAAATCCCTGGTTCAATTCCTTTCCTCCAAGCAAACATTTAAACATCTCTGTACATTCATCCCTACTCGCTATCAAAACTAAAGATGGGGCCGGGAGTGTGGCCTAGTGGTAGAGTGCTTGCCTAGCATGCACGAGGCCCTGGGTTCCATTCCTCGGTACCACATACATAGAAAAAACCGGAAGTGGTGCTGAGGCTCAAGTGGTAGAGCTCTAGCCTTGAGAAAGTCCAAGGACAGTGCTCAGGCCCTGAGTTCAAGGCCCTGGACTGGAAAAAACAAAACACTAAAGCTGGCTAAGCAGAGCCCAGCTTTAAGGGTGCCAGGGTGACATTTTGTACAAATGGCACCCAAGCTCCACCAAAACTGAAACCACCACATTTGTTGGTCTCAAGGAGAAATATTTCCTCCTGGCCTACTGAGTGTTGCGTTCTAGCACCTTAGCCTATGGGGTAGAGCGGGGTTCCTGGACAGATGAGCACTGTGGGTTCCTGTTGGGCTGAGCACTGTGGCCTGCTGAGACAGGAGCCAGGACGGTGGGGTTCAGTGGTGTGGGGACAGCGGCCCAGAGTGGGGAGCAGCGTGAGCTCCGGTGCTTGGAATACTGGGGGGCAGGGAGCAGAGGCAGAGGGTGTCTTCTCTTCCTCTTCCATGGCTCTGGAGCTTCCTGGTGTGGGGATGGGGGGTGGGGGAGGAGTGCTGAATGTGGATAGCTAGAAAGCTCCTCACTTTACCACCTTGAATGACATGAAGATTTTCCTCTGGGGACATCAAATTGCTCTGCAAGTTTTATTTTGTTCTTGGAAATGGGGTTCCCACATCCCCCAAAGGCCAGGGGTATTTACCATTTCAGTCATCCATACAGCAGTCAATGTGGACGCTCCCCTCTCCCCAAGGCCAGCCTCCCTCCAGCTGCCTGCGGAATCTGCTCTCATGACTTCACACCCGCATCTCGCCATGGTGATAACACGATGGCTACATTATGTGCTCTTTTACGCTGTTTATTAACAATAGTCACTATTGTGTATTATACAATCTGTTCCCTTCTGAGGAGAGCCAAGAAGTAAGAAACTCAGGAGGCTCACAGCTTGTAGACCTAAAAATAATTGTACACACACACACACACACACACACACACACACACACACGCACACTCACAGGCACGCATGCCTCTGGCTCCTTGCTGGGTTTCTTCTTGTTCTCCAAAGGCCTGAGCAGTTACCGTGGAAGTTCCTGGGTCTTTGTGACAATGAACATGAGCAGATCTGGTCAGGTATTGGGGGTGAATGGTTGGGCTGTGTGTTTGTGCCTGCACCTCATGGTCTCATTGTTCTGTGCCTCGTGGTGGCTGCTTCCCCAGGGGAACACCCCATTATTCCAGCTACCTCCTGTCCTCCTTCCAGAGAGCTCAGGTTCTCCTGTGGGCTCAGGGTGGCCTCTTTGAGTGTACAGACGTGGAGGAGACCCTTCCGAGGCACTGGGGCTGGCCAGACCCCTTCCGGCTGCCCTGCGGAGGTTTGCCTCGGTGCCCTGTGGAAACCTGCACAGCCCCTGGCTTCAGGTCTTCGGGTCTCCGGTGCTGCAAACCTTCTCTAAAGAGTTGTGCTTTCCTGGAAGACGTGTCACATCTGAGCCATTTGCTAGAAAAGTGTGCAGTGCGCAGCTGGTTTTAGAGGTTGGGTCTCGGCTGCCTTTGCTCTTCACCCTCTGCCCTCCCTGCCCTCCTCCTCCCGCCTTTCTTCCCCTCCCCTGCTCTTCCTTGCCCCCTTTCATGCCCTTTTTTCCTTAGCCCTCACCCCTTTTTTCTTCCTTTCTCCTAGTTCCTCTGATTGGCCTGTGGTCTACTGCTTTTTCCTCTTCTCCCGTTCTCTGCCGTTCTCTGCTCCATTTATTCGGATGATATTTATGTTTGTTTTTGTTTCTGTCATATCTGGCGGCAGCATTTTGCTTTGGTTCATGACATGTGTCTAATAATCTATAAAATGATAGTGTCAGGTAACACACTTATTACAAGGAAAACTTCCTTCCTTTATGATGAAAATATAAATAAGATGGACAATCACATTTTGAATGTACAGTATATATCTAAAATGACAGTATATATTTAAAATTTTTTCTGCCAAAATAGAATATGTGTAAAATGATTATCTGATTGAAATTAACAGTGTGTACATTTTTCTCATGTAATAAGTTCTGTCTTTGCTTAAATTATGTTCAGCTTATGAAATAACCATCACTTTAAAAAATCAGGATTTTTTTCCCCATTTCCTTAAAACTTAGACATTTGAGTTGCAGTGCAACATTCAAATAAATTATCTAAAAGTAATAAAATGGAAACAATATAACACCACACCAGGCTGACCCAGTATGATGCAAATTGAAATACAATGAATGGATTAACAACTGGAATGACAAAAGGATCTATATTTTGAGTGTCAGAATTCCAGTATGTCTAAAATTTCTGTGTCTGCCAATGTCAAGAAAATAACTATACATACACGGTGTTATAAATACTCCAGACCATTCAGGGGCACTCAGTTCCCTTGTTAGAATCACCTCCACAGGGCCTGTTAAATCTCTCTAAAGGAGACTTACAGTGTGTGTTTTTGTGAAGTTAACCATTTTCAAGGTCAGTAGATCCAGGCTGTGCTTGGAGGGTGTTTGGACTAAATTCCTGAGTACTGCACTGGGGTCACAGCAAATGATTTGAGGAAAAAAAAACCACTGGGTATCTGAGTTAGAGAACCTAGTTCTCTCTTTTCTTCCCATTGGGAATGTACTTTTTATTTTATTTTTAATTAATGGTCATGTGAAACTTCAGTATCACAATCTGGCAGCACCATGCCCCTCTGTCTACTTTGCTTATTTTTTTATCCCTATTTTTGTTGGTAGACTTTGAGCTCAGGGCCTGGGTGCTGTCCCTGAGCTCTTCAGCTCATGGCTGGCACTGCCTCGTTGAGTCCCAGCGCCACTTCCCTGAGCTCTTCAGCTTACCGTAGAGTGCTAGCTCTTTCACACTCAACCACGCCGTTGAGTGCATCCTTTGTTCACTTCCCCAAGTGGTGGAGGGCTTCTGGCAGACCGGAGCAAAGACAAAACGTCAGAGTGGGGCCAGCTAGCTCCTTTCAGGGCTGAAATAAAAGTGACAAGGATGCACTTCGGTAATGGCAAAGTTAGATCAGCCACCTTGATTAAAAGTGAGGCCTAGCTGGGCGCGGTGGCTCATGCCTGTAATCCTAGCTACTCAGGAGGCTGAGATCTGAGGATCAAGGTTCAAAGCCAGCCCGGGCACTAAAGAACCCGAGACTCTTATCTCCAATTAACCTCTGGAAAATGGGAAGTGGGCTTGGCTCAAGGGTAGCGCTCAGGGACAATGCCCAGGCTGAGTTCAAACTCCATGAGCACCCCCTGCCCCCCCAAAATAAAACAAACAACAAACAGAGGCCTCCAGGACACCGCTGAGAAGTGGCGGATGCAGAGTTGTGTTCATCTCCTCCTTTACCCAAGTTACAGAACCCCTTTCCGGGTCAGCTATATTAGGAACATTTACTTTTTGCGTTCTAACTGAACATGTTTTCTGCCTTATACATTTTTCATAAAATGATTCAGCTTCCAGACTTCTTTCCATCGTGCAGCGTTGCTCTTTTCCTCCTTTCCTATGATGGGCCCTTTTGCTCCTGGGTAGCACTTTTCTGAAGCTGCTCGTTGACTTTTACTTTTTTCCTCGGTGAGGTGCTCTGCTCCGGGTCTGAGCGGCAGGAACCGCCATCGAAGTGTTCATATTTGCCATCTGTTTATTATGCTTTCCCCTCGCCTTTGCTCGATACATGTCAGTATGTACCACGATTGACTTTTTGTGTTCTTGGGTTCTGAAGGTGAGACTGGAGGGCTGGGCCGTGTGCTTAGCACTCAGCGCTGGGGTGAAGGGTGGCTGGTACTCGTGCTTTTGCCTCCACATACTTTTTAAAATTGCGTTTTATTGGTGGGGTTACGTGGCAGTTACGTGCACCAGGTGGTGAGTACATTACTTCCTCAACCTTGATACCCACCCTTCCAAGGTTTTTCTCCCACCTCCCCGCCATACTTGTGTTCTGAATTGTACTGAGGCTTTGGAGTCAGCTGGGATGATGGTGGTCCATCTTCCTGTGGTGTTTGGGATTGTGGGTGGGTGTTTGGAGCGCCAGAGAGGGGAGGAAGGGCAGAGGAGGAGGAGGAATGTTAGGAGATAGCTTGCTGGCTTTCTCTGTTTTTGTATCACACAATAAGAACAGAAGCAAAGCCATCATTCCTTTCTCAGAGAAGTGACCTCACTGCGAGTGTGGCCTGGTGGTAGAGTGTTTGCCTGGCATGCGTGAAGCCTGGGTTTGATTCCTTGGTACCACATACACAGCTGGAAGTAGAGCTGTGGCTCAAATGGCAGAGTACTAGACTGGAGCAAAAGAAGCTCAGGGACAGTGCCCAGGCCCTGAGCTTAAGCCCCAGGACTGGAAAAAAAATATAAAGAGGGAAATCGCGCTAGAGATCTGGGGACAGTCCAAACACCAGTGAATGTGTGGGTCTAAAGCTTAGGGAAGCAAAAGATTCTGGAATCATCAGTGGTGTGAATAGGACAAGGTCGTTCTGGTGAGGGAGGCCAGGGAAAGATGAAGAAGGAATTAACCAGCACTCCCACGGACAACCCACGAGGACACTGCAGGCAAATTCCTAGCCTCCCTTTGCATCACCCATCCCTCTTTTTAGAGGACATTAGAACTCCCTCCCTCCCTCTCTCCCCCTCCTCTGCCTCTCTCTCCTTCCTTCCCCCCCACCCCTCTCTGTGTATGTGCTGGTCCTGGGATTTAAACTCAGGGGCTAAGGATTGTGTATTTTTTTGCCCAAGTCTGGGACTCTACGACTTCTAGCCTTTTGCTGGTCAATTAGAAGAGTCTCATGGACTTTCCTCTTCCAACTGGTTTCTGAACCCTGATCCGCAGATAACAGCCTTCTGAATAGCTAGGACTACAGGCACGAGCTTCTGTGCCCGGCAAGGAACATAATCTTGAGGCCTATGTCTAGGGTCATGTAGGAGAGTTTAGTGGCTCAAAATGCTATAAAATGATCTTGACTTTCCAGGAAACTCCGATTTCACCTTAATGATACACCACGTCCATATTCACAATTAATTTCAAACCCCAACCATCATCTTCCTTTTGAAATAAGTTTACATAAAAACAAGACCAGTAGCAGAAACAAGAAGCGTGAGTCATGCTTTTGAGCTAATTTGTATCTCTACTTGTGTTGCAAAACATAACTTAGAACCTTATTTCATCATGATTAATTTCATTCTATAAAAACTGCAGAATGACTTTAGCATAATTAAGAAAAGAAAAATGCAAAATTTCAGGAGAATCCTCAGGAGATATGATGTCTCTGTTCTTCGCACAGGTTTTGACTGGAAGCTAGTATTTATTTTAGGCATAGCTCTATTGATCCATCTAATTACATTCACATTACTCAATGTGTTTCTAATTACTCATTCGAAGGCTCTTTACAAATGAGTAATGCTTTATGTTACCAGAAGACAAACTTTGACCACTAGTATGAACCGAGGGCCGATATGTGCTTAGATCCTAAGAACGTTGTGCACTGGAATTTAAAAAGGTTTAGCTGGCTGCCTTGGCATTTTCCTGTCTACGGTATCATAGTCAACTCCCCTTCTGTTATCATGAGTTGCTAAACAGATGCGTGATTGGGTTACTATTTAATGACCGTGTGCTGGACATTTTGAAGTGTGCTGGCTGGACCCCAACAGTGCCTGCAGTCTGGTAGAGGGGTGGAGAGAACGGGGGCGTGGGCTGTTACCCAGGGGTTGCTATGCCAACTCCACAAGTCCAGCAAGCCCCTGAGTTGTAGGGGTGATGCTGTGTATTGGCGCGTTGTTTGCTGGGTTCTGCTCAAGTCTAGCTGGTTCTTCTAATGGTTTTCCTTTATGGTTCCGAGGTCCAAGCAGCTGGAGCACCCGGTTTTCTTCTGTTAGAGCACTGAGCTTCGTACTCAGCACTCTGGGCTTCCCAGTTACCATGACTCCGTGCATGAGTGAGCCAACCCAAGTTAAAAAATAATTACCGAGCGAGGTTCTCTCTAAAAATTCACTTTCCGTTTGTGAAGTTTCATTTTCACATTCATCGAGACACTTTTTTTTTTGTCAGTCATGGGACTTGAACTCTGGACCTGGGCGCTGACCCTGAGCTCTTCAGCTCAAGGCTGCCACCCTACCCTTGAGCCACAGCGCTGCTTTGGGTTTTAAGTGGACATAAGAGTCTCCTGGACTTTCTTAGTACCCAGGTTGGCTTTGAACCTCGATCCTCAGATATTAGCCTCTTAAGTAGCTAGGATTACAGGCGTGAGCCACTGTGCCCAGCTTGAGACACATTTTTAATATAGAAAAGTAAAAGAATTTTTTTAAAAAAGACCACTAGAATGGCCACTCCTTGTTTTATGTTGGTTCTGCTCCTGGTTTTGCTAGCATTTCCTTCGTTAGAGCTCTGCTCTGCAGGCTTATTGCAGTCTGCACGTTGCCCGCATTTCTCCAGTGGTGAAACCACGGGTGGTGAGGGCTGTTGGCACTCCTGTTTTCTTTTGCCTTTGGACATGGATGTGTATAATGCTGCTTAATTAACCTTCAGAAACAAACAAAAAGTGAGGGCAGACCAGCCAGGTTGGAAACGCACCCATGGGCCTGGAAGAAGACTTGAGAGACCCCCCCGAGGAGTCCTCCCCTCAACCCCCCCCCCCCCGCCACCATACCTTGCCCTGCACATAGCTTTCACTTGGCTGTTTCTGAGTTGTATTCACGAGAAAGCAGTGTACAGATGGCCTAGCTGATGTGAAGGCAGTTAGGAAAACCGGTGGGTATACATTTGCACCACGGAGGGGTTCACTGTGACATTTGCAGACTTGCTTTGAACAAATTTGTCTCCGCCCTCCTTTTCCAGGCAGTGTTGGCAGGTCTCATTATGCTGTGTGTGTAACATGATACATAGATGCGGATCTGTAACTTGTCCTGTGGCATTCCCTTTCACCCCTCACTGTCTCCTCCCACCCTTCCCCGCATCTGGTCCACTCTCAGGAAGTCGCCCTTTTGCATTTAGGACCCATTACCACTTTGAACAAGTGACCTTGAGATTTCGGTCTGTTTTTTGGTCTGTCATGGAGCTTGAGCTTGGCCTGGGCGCTGTCCCTGGCTCTTCGCTCAAGGCTAGCACTTTGTCACTTGGAGCCAAGGCACCATGTCCGGTTTTCTCGTGGTTCATTGAAGATGAGAGTCTCACCGACGTCCTGCCTGGGCTGTCTTTGGACCAGGATCTTCAGATCTCAGCCTCCTGAACAGTGCACAGGCGTGAGCCACCAGTGTCCTGCTTCCCATGGTTTTTGCAGTGCTGGATACTGACGTCAGAGTCACATGCTCATTCAGCTTCTTTGCTTAGCTGACACTGTAGGCAATGAGCCAAGCCTCCTGCTCTGCTTTTTGCTAATTACTGTAGAAATAGACTCTAAGGGAGGCTTTTGTTTGTTGTTTCTTTTTGCCTGCGCTGAGCTTGAGTTGCCATTCTCCACCGCAGCCTCCTGAGATAGCGAGGGGCACAGGCTTGAGTCACGAGGGCCAGCATGAGCCGTGGAGTTTCAAGGCAATTTTCTTTTCCTGGAAAAAGATATATCTGGAAAGTGATCTGCTCAGCTTTAATATTATAGCGAGATTTTTATTTTTTTCTTCTCATTAACTCCACATTAAAAGAATATATACTTCCTGGGAGTAGGTAATAATTATTCATAAGATGACTCCTTGGTTTTATAAGTTTACTACCACACATAATTGATTCTGTCCTCTAATGCAGTGGCTCTCTTGACACTGAAATCTTGTCTGGAGCCAAGGGCAGGTTCTATCTTACTGAAGTCTTTATTTATGAGAGTGGTATTGCTTGTTGCTCCCTGTTAACACTTTTCTGTAACTCTTGTCAACGGCTCTGATGGTGAATCGGTATTTCTAGACAGTGGCTGCAGTGCAGGCTGGCCTCTGCCTTTAGAACCATGCCAAGGGCAGCTACTGTCTGCAGTCTCATCATACTGTCTTCAATCTGTCCTCACAGGTCTTACATTTTTCCTATAAGGGCTTCCTTCAGGGCTTCTGGGATTGACTCTTTCATTAAATCCATAGTGCTTTTTTTTTTTTGCCAGTCCTGGGGCTTGAACTCAGGGCCTTGGCTTTGCCCTTGGACACTTTTTTCTCAAGGCTAGAGCTCTGCCTCTTGAGCCACAGCTCCACTTCCCACATTTTCTGTGTATGTGGTTCTGGGGAATTGAACCCAAGACTTTGTGCATGCTAGGTAAGCCCCTTACCACGAGGCCATGCTCCCGGCCGTGTTTCTTTTTTTTAACTCATTTTTTTCTTCATAATTAACTTCTTATGAGAGTGCATGTTTTATTTTGCTTTCATCAGCCCTTTTAATCTCTGATTTCTCGATTTGTACATCTAGCTCAGGGCTGATCATTTTACAGTTGCAAAGTATTTACTTCGATAGCCCTCCAGAATGGGTAATACAATTAAAGCACTTTATATGTTTAGCATTCCAAAACAGAATTCAGACATTTGGCATCATATATTATAGTGGAATTTAAACATTAAAATTTAAAGGGTAAATAAAACAAAAAGTGCCCAGAAAATGAATGTCCAAGCAGTTCCCATTTGAACAATGGAAATGGTAGCTGGGAGTTTTCATGTGAACACTGGATGCTTCATTCTGATAGATTGGTGCTACACACTGTAGCTAAGTACTCTACACGCCTTCTGGAAGCGAGACGACAGCTCCCTGAGACTCCCTGGACTATGTGTCCTGCCATCCAAACTCTGTCTCTTGGGAATGATGCCCATCTCTCCTCTGTCAGGATGGAACTGGGTGAGAGGAGACTGGGGCCGGACGGCTACCTCTCCAGTGATTGAGGGGTTTGTGGATGCTTTGGTATATGCTCTGGTGCTTGTCAGGAGACCAGGTGAATTTTAATTAGGTAATAAAAGAAGCCCTTTGTTGCTCCATACCACAGAGATTGACAGGTAGGAGCTGCTCCGTTTCCTTGGAGGAGAGTGCACGTGTGTGCAGGGCTGTCGTGGCAGTGTCTGAGGAGGAAGATGGCCCGCTCGTGTGTATCACAGAGCCGGGCTCAGAGACAGCTCTCACTACTCTGGCTTAGTCAAGACCAGACTCATCCCGAGAGCTCTCTTGAGAGTCAGAAAACACACCCTGCTTTTATTTGTCACGTTTGCCCTTGAGGCCGTGAGACAGATCTCAGTGCAAGCTCGGAGCCCTGCTCATAGCATCTCCGGCCAGCTTGGGGAGAGACGCCTGGCCTTCCATGCCCCAGAGGGGTGGTGGTGGGTGCTGGGGTGCTAGGTCTTTTCTGATTCCTGCATCTCAGCAAGTTTCAAAGCTCTGCATGACAAGTGAGTGAACGCTGTCACAGTAATTTGAGTCCAGGAGTTACAGATGGCCCAGGCCTTCCCCCAAGTCACGCTGCAATGTCTGCAGCCTGAAATAGGACAGGCTCGTTTCCTTGGGATGGTACATGGGGCAGGAGGCCTGGTCAAGAGCCTTTCTTGCTCAGACCATCCCTTGAGTGGGGGCTGCACATCTGGAGTTGTGTTTCATTCCAACCTCACATTGAAGTCCCTGGAAATCCCAGCATCTTGGGCAGTGCAGCCGCAGTGAGCGGTTCAACAAGTTTAGCTTGAGTGCTTTGGAGGTGAAAACGTGAGCTCGGGAGGCGGGCTTGGAAATCTCTGCACCATGTTTGGCGTCCTCGGTGTCGCCCTGCTCCTCACGCCCAGTCTCCAGGCCTTCGCCCCTTCTCCTGCAGGTCCAGTCCTTCTTGCTATCTCTCCAGGGTCCCCAGCCTGTGGTTTTCACCACCAGGGTTGATGGTCACAAATGCCTGTTCCTCAGGACTTGCTGCCATTTTGTCTGCTCCCTGGTATCTCCTACCCCGACTAAAGGAAACCTGCTCTTCAGCATTGCAGGCTTGTTTGTGCTCCTCTCCTTTCTGTTCTCCATTCTCTTCTTGCCTTCTCTCTGGGAATGATGGCCTGTCTTCCTTTCATCAAATCTGAATCTGGGCCCAGCCCCAGCCAGCTTCCTCACCAGGCCGCCCCCAGCTCCTTCCTTCCTCAGAGATGTCTCCTCGCTCTTACGGGACACGCAGAGAGCCCAGGCCCCTGGCCAGTTACGGAGCTGGATCTGTATTCGTGTGGCCATGGACTAGACATGGCTTCGGTCAAAGTGGTAACCATTAATTTTGTGCATGCATGTTGATGCCTTGTCTAGCTCATTTGTACGTTCCTGGAAGACGCATGTTTTGGAATGGTGGGGTCTCATCTGCCGGATGGTTATAGAGTCGTGGAGTCGTCACCGCGGCTCAGCAGGTGTACTGAAGGCGGAGCCGGCATTCACTTCCTTTCTTACAATCTGGACCCGAAGTGTGTGTTCACCTCGCGCTCGCGTGTGCGGAGCGGGCTTTGGGTTGAGGAAGATCGTCCTGACAGTGAGGGAAGGCAGGTTTGTGCTCTTAGATGAGCAACTACAAGTAGAGAGGCCTTGAGAAATGGCAACAACTCGATCAGCAGAGTGGGGCCGTCGCTGTGGCTCTGAACCAGGGGATGTGGAGGGTGGAAGGTGTGAAGACGGGAGTGACCCGTACCCGAGGACCCCCAAGTGCAGACGTCTACCTGACACTGACTTTCCTCCTTTCAGATCCTCCGGGCCAGCCGGCCACCCCAGATGGGCGTGTGAGCACGGGCGTGCCCGTGACCCTCGCGGCAGCATGGAGACCGCCTCGCTGCTCTCCTCCTTGAACGACGAGTGCAGGTCGGACAACTACGTCGAGCCCCACTACCAGGAGTGGTACCGCTTGGCGGTCGACACGCTGGTGGAGCATGGCGCCGAGGCCTACCAAGAGTTCCTGACCAAGGAGCGGGCGGCCGACTTCCTGGCGGAGGAGGAGGTCAGCTACATCCTGCAGCATGTCCAGAGGCTGGCCCCGAGCCCGGCGTGCAGCCCCGACGGCTCCGGCGATGACGCCTCCTCGTTGGGGACCTACTGGCCAGAGGAGTCGGACGTGGAGGCGCCGGACCTGGACCTGGGCTGGCCCTACGTGATGCCCGGCCTGCTCGGGGGCACGCAGGTAGAGCTGCTCTTCCACCCGCCCCGGGCACAGCTGCTCACCATCAAGGAGACCATCCGGAAGATGGTGAAGGAGGCCAGGAAGGTAAGGCCACGGGCCCAGCCGGGTGACCGATGGGGGCCGGGCACGCACGCACCGTGTGCAGGTTCTCCAGGCCAGGCGGGTGTGTCCGGCATGGCGGGGAAGAGTTTCTTCTCTCCATGAGGGCGAAGGCTTCTCCCTGGGCGGGGAAGGAGAGGACGTGTAAGGGAAATCAGCCGTCCAGTGTGCACGCGCAGTGCCTGCAGGACTTCGCACTTTGAGGCCTCGGTGTTCTTTATTGAATCTTACGTTGGCTTGCATAGTACACCAATTCTATGTTAGAGCTCAGTGGACGCTAAAAAGACAGTCCGTGGAAGGTTTCTGGAATGGGTTTGTGTGGTCTTTGTTCTTGGTTTTCCCCCTTTGGTCTTGGTTTTGGTGCTGAGTGGCATGGAAGGCTCTCTGCAGACCACAGCGAAATCTTCTCCGCTTTGAGCTCGAGTTTTAAAACGGGATGGAATTAGTGCTTTTTAGAAAACTGTAAAACATCAATTCGCGACGGAGACTGCCATGCGGATATCTGGACGTTGGCTGGTGTCTGTTAGGGAATAGACTTTGCTTCCAGGCACAGTGATAAAGGCAAATTGGAAGCCATCCTGTAGGTGAGGGTGCGGGGGAGATGGTGTGAATGAGGACCTTGTTCCCCGCTGGCCTCCTCACCTCTGCCACAGGCAGGGCATGTGAACCACCTGATGGCACAGTTTGGGGCCCAGCAGCCCCTGGGATCTGCACCTCAGCCTGACCAATCCCCAGCCTTTTCTTCCCAGTGTAGCCCTACGCAGTTAATGAGCGTGCAAAAATAATGTCTCCTTGGTCATCGTTTCCTGGGAAACTCTCCTTTGAATTAGCAGGCAGAGGATGGCGAAGGCCACACTATAAAACGTGGAGACCTTCTGCTTCCCTCCTGTAACACCAGAGCGGAGTACACGGATTGAAGCCTGGATTTTTAAGACAGAACTATTTGATTTTATAAATCTAGTAAATTGTAATTGGGTACAAATTGTAATGGGAAGCTCTGTTGGTTCTTGTTTCAAAAGCTTCAGGGAAGAGGCTAGGAAATATTGAGGTCAAATGGGCTATATATAATACATTTTTTCTCAGATCTTTGGAAGTTTCTTTATAAGTTTTTATATCTACTTAAAGATATTTGAAGGATTTATTAGTCTGGTGAACTTGTTTTTAATTAAATCAGGTTTTAAAAATCAAGATGATTTAGCCCATTTAAAATAAGGCCATCAGTGGTAGACATTGTAGTGTGTGCCTGCCGTCCCCAGCTCTCAGGAGGCAGGGGGATTGCAAGTTCAAGGCTAGCTTGGGCTACACTGCGAGGCTCAGTTTCAAGAGAAAAAAACAACAAAGTGAGTAAAAGGGAGCAAATTTTCTTATGAAATAGAGACTTGTCAGAACACATTGCTCTGTAGCTTAACTGGTTTGCACGAGTGTCGTTACTCAACAGGCTTCACCTCAAGGGCAGTGTATCAGCTATTAGGAACACAGAGTTTTTCAACCATTTTCAGAGGATTAATTCTCTTCATTGGTACCTCAGCAAATTGTCACAGCATTATAAAGGGACAGTCTTTCTTTTCTTACATAAAGTGTTTGAATAAGGTGGATATGGACAAACAGAATAAAGGTTTTTTGTTTCCAAATTCCTAAGGGACATTCTTTTGGTAGTCAACACTATAAAACTTTATGTGGAGATATGCAGCCAAGCAAGTAAGGCTAGAAACGAGAGCAAACAGACCTGAGAAAAGGACTTCTATCCATTTCCACTGCTCATTTTACAGTTGAGAGGAAGGACTGATGAAAATAAGTGCCCTATTAGGGGAAAAAATTAAATCAAGGGAAAGAATTCAAATGCATTCCATGGAGAGATTCAAACAACTGAAGTATGATCATAAGTCCCACATTAACTTCCCAGTATTCTGAGACAGAAATTAAAAATGGTGTTCTATCTTGCTCACTTTTGCTAGAAATATTATGACTAAATTATTTCCCAAATATTTTGTTTTAGAGTTACATCATTGTACTGTCATTTCTACTTTAAATGCTATAGCCTTTTGGTCACTTTGCTTTTTAAGTAGAATATGATTTTTGACAGTTGTTATTTGAAAGTCATTTTGAGGGGGGTGTGTGTGTGGAATTTTTCGTGTATGTGTGTATGCATGTGTGTTCATGTATGTGTGTATGTATGTATGTATATGTGCATGTGCGTGTATGTGTTTAGCTTTGTTGTTTGAGAATTTACCACCGAGGAACTTCAGTTTATAAACATTATCTTCCCTGTACCCTCAAGGCATATATTTTAATTTAGTGGCTATTTTTTAACCCCTTTCTATTTTGCTCTGTGTGGTTGACATAATTGCATTTGGCTCAGCTTTCTAAACTCTGATAACGTCTGGCATTACTTTTCCCAGGTAATTATTTGTCTCTCAAGCTTTCCGAGATGATATATGCATGTATTCTTAATTACTGTGTACTCCTCTTATGAGCACATTCTCCCGTAATTACTTTAAAAAGTCACCTGTCATTAAAGTTGGGTCCGGGCACTAGAATGAGAGGGGTGGAGGATCACTGTTCAGGCAACAAGTGAGACCCTGTGAGTGCAGTGAGAGACGAGAGGTCAGCTCAGTGGTGGAGCCCAGTGTCGCCTCTGGTAAAAACATGGGCTTCCTGGCCATTCAGTGGCTGGTACACATGAGTGGAATTCTCCCTTCTGATCATACTGAGTATGCAAATCGTTAACCAGAGTGCTATTTGCATCTCTCTTTCCAAATTCCAGCCTAGCTTCTTGGGTGAGATAAGAATCTTGTCTTACGAGATGTGGAATCAGGAAGAGACATAAGCACAAATCTAGGGAGAAGAAGGGCGGGGTGGCTGCGGAGGTGGCCCCGCCCACAGGCGTGGATGCAGGCCTCCCTGACTCACTGCTCAGGGTGGGGCTGTGTGGGGGGACTGGTTAGTCCTGCAGAGCTCACGGCCTCCCATCTGCAGGTAGAGGTGCACAGAGATGGCACTCCATCGTGACGTTGAACAAATCACCCTCCTGGTCTTTTCATTTCGAAATGAGGCAAAAACCTCTTGGCATTTAGTTTAAAAGCTCCCTTATCCTGGTCTCTCACCGTGTGTGCCAGCCAGTTTCAACGTATCATGTGCTTTGCCAAATAGTCCATAATAGGAATGATTTTGCTGTACGTGCTGTTTGCCTCTCAGTTATGTCATCTCACTCATGGACCTACCTTGCCAGGCTGCGTGACATTTGTTTGATTATCATCCTTTGTTGGACAAAGACCGTCTCCTCTAATCGTCTCCATTTTTTAGTAAGAATCTCCCCTCATCCACACCTCCATGCCAACTCCCCCATGAGGCCTTTCCTTCTTTCAGTTCCACTCCAAATTAGTTCCTTGCAGGAAATATATGTGGCTAAGTCTGATTTAATGACACTATTATCCTGTGGTATTAAATTGAACATATTTCCTTCTAATAAAAGTACATTATATGTGGTTGTGAGAGGAGAGGAAAAGAGGGAGGAAGAAAAGGAAGAGAGAAGAGAGAAAAGACAGGAAGGGAGGGAGAGGAAGTGAAGAGAAGGGACAGAAACGGAGGGAAGGAGGACTAGAGAGGGAAAGGGGAGGGAGAGAGAGGGAGGAGAAGGAGAAAACACAGGCTAGAATGGGATGTAGCTCTGTAGAAGAAAGCTCGCCTAACATGAACAGTCTCGGGTTCAATCCCAGGTCTCTCTCTCTCTCTCTCTCTCTCTCTCTCTCTCTCTCTCTCTCTCTCTCTCTCTCTCTCTCACACACACACACACACACACACACACACACACACACCCCTATGCTCACGTCCCACCATCCATTCTTCACTAGCTACCCACTTGCTTCCCTACTACCACCACTAACTGCAAGGGTATTAAGAATGTTATTTTCAGTAGTTACTGAAGAGGAAAGCAAGCACCTTGTGGGCCCCATTGCCAGCTAGGTTTTTACTTCCTTGATTGCTTTATAATGTTTACAGGCAGAGCAGATATCAGCTTGCTTGCACTGCCCACATTCAGATAAGGCCTCCTGGGATGGAGGGGCAGCTGGGAATCACCCAGAAGCCCAGCTCAGCTGCTGGCCTTGCACATTGCAGGTGCGACTTCTCCATTCTCATTTCCCTGTGCAGTATGGACACTGATGTGTGTGGGCCAGAGGAATCCGCCGATGTGGCCGACATGGCACTGCTATGCATTTAGAGTTCTGTGTGGTGCTCAGGCGCTCCTCCCCCTCCTCCTCCTGCTCTCCATCCTCCTCCTCCTCCTGTTCTTCCTCTTCCTCTTCCCCCATTACTCCATTACTTCTCCCCACTCCTCTTCCATTACTCTAGAATATGGTTCATGTGGAATCTACCAGCTTACATTCTTGCATCTCTAAGTTGACGTGTGTGTGTGTACCAGCATGCACCAGTCCTGGGGCCTGAACTCAGGACCTGGGCGCTGTCTTGAACTTCTTTTTCTCAAGGCCAATGCTCTACCATTTGAGTCACAGAACCACTTCCAGCTTACTTTCTGAGTCATTTATTGGAGATGAGTCTCATGGACTTTGCTGTCCCAGCTGGCCTCCAGCCACGATCCTCAGATCTCAGCCTCCTGAGTACCTAGGATTACAGGCGTGAGCCCCCAGAGCCTGGCTTGGCATTTGTTCTTTTGGGATGCAGACAACCTCTGGCCAGGCGTGGTAATGAGTGACGCAGTGTCTCTGGGAATATCAGCTGCTGTGGATGGTGTGTGGCAGAACCATTCCTGCCAAGGCTCTAAGGCTTTTCTAAGGCATGGCCATACTTAGGGGTGCTTCATTCATAGTTGAGGATTTCCAACATATACTTACTGCTTCGAAGGGTCAAACCAGCAAGAAGTGATCCAATATAGATATAAATTTGAAAGTAAATCCTATTGTGAGGATAACTTACTTCTTATGTTCAGGATGTACGAAGAAGACATCGTGGTTTATGGAAAACTGAGTGTTGAAGAAGAAAATTGTGAAACACTAATTTGTTCTGTAAATATGTGAATATTTAAGAAAATAGCCTTGATGGAAAGCTTAAATGAAAAGGGATATGTTCTACTGAGGAAGAGAAAAATTATTTTCATATACAAGTATTAAAATGTTTAAAATATACTAGATCTTTAAGTAAATCTGCAAGGTATAAGTATATGTTTATACCTTCTATAACATACATATATAATAGGGTTTATAAAGTTCTGATGTTTATTTTCATTGTAGATGTCGAGTGCCTTTTTTAACTCAGTTGATGTAGTTCTATGGCGAAGCTGTGTTCCCTGCCCAGTGACTCCGTTTCTGAAGTATTGTTGCTAAACATTTCAGAAGGCAATAAATACGCTATGTAATGCATACCCTAATTTATCCTCCCAGCTTGAGGAAACTCTGCTTTCTGGGTGTGGCCACAGCTGGGGGGGGGACCTGGACAATGCTCTGCTGAGGCCTTCCCTCCCCACCCCTTCTTCCACTGACCCAGGAGCCCCCACAGCCTCCCCGACTACCCCGACTAAACGTGTGAGAGGAGACATGTGAGCCTGCCTTTTATTTTTACTTCCTGATGTTTTCCTGTTGTACCCATCTCCTTCAAACAACATGATGAGTTCTTCCTTCTTCACAGCAGAGCAGGGGCTGTGGCACACTCGCACCCCATTGTGTACATTCTTCCATAACGCGTGTCTCGGCTGATTTCATACCTTGACTATTGTGAACAGTTCCACAACAAATGTGGTTCTCAGAGAATTCTTTGGCGTGTCAAACAACTCATTGAGGTATGCGCCAAGAAACAATTAAGTTGGGTAGTATGGAAAGTTTATTTGTTTGTTTGTTTTAATTTTCAGAACATCCATACCTGTTTCCATGGTGACTGGGCTAATTTGCGTTCCCACCCACAAGAGAGCGAGGCTCCTCTCCCAGCCTCACCAACATTGCTGTTTTATGTTTTCTTGATGACAGCCATTCTGACTGGATGGAGTGAACCTTCATCTCAATCCAGCTTTGATTGCCTCTTCCCGACAGCTAAATCCTGAATGTTTTTCATGTGCTTACTGGCTGTGTGTTCATGAAAGTAGAACTGTGGCTCAAATGGTAGAGCACTCGCCTTGCGCTGAAGAGCTCAGGGATGGCGCCAAGCGCAGAGTTCAAGCCCCACGACCAACTAAAAAGAGAGGGGGTATTCAGTTCAATTTCCTATTGATTGGATTTGTCCTTCATTCATTTTTGGGGTGTTTTTGTATATTGTAGGTATTAATCCTCTGTTAGCTGGAAAGCTGATAATGATATTATTATCTAATTTGTAGGCTTTGCCAGTGCTTTTTAATTTAATGCCATGCTCTTTGTCAGTTCTTGTTCATATTTCTTCAGCTATTGCAGGTCAGAATGACTATTTTTATTATTATGTATAATTGCTCATTTCCTTTCCCATCATAAGCATAAAACCAAACCAAACCTCCAGTCATTTCTTGAAATGTGTAATGGTTTGCTAGTAACATGCCTACGGTAGTTTGTTGAAATGGAAAATAAGTTCATCTGTATAAAAGCTCTGTGAAATCATGAGCTCTCCTAAAGAAAGCTGTGCTCCTTGGGAGCAGAACTCAGTTGTATAACAGACTCCGGTACTTTCCAGGCCACGCCGGGAGCCGGAGCTGGCTGAGGGAGTGAAGGAGCTGGGGCCCCACGTCTAATTGTCTAATCGTGGGCTCTGGTCTCCTGCTGAGGACAGGCCCAGCTACAGACCTGGACCCCTTACCAGGAGAACACCCGCCCCTGAGAAGGAGGGGGGCCTGCCATCCCTGCCTGCCTCTTCTCGAGGAGAGAGATGGACCCAGGGCCCTCCCGAGGGACAGAGCCCCTGCTCCCTGTGGCCTGGGGTCCCAAGCAGAGGAAAGTGCCGTCCATCCCCTAGGCTTATTTTCGGTGCCTCTTGCTGCACTCTTGAAAATCGGGCCATTACCCAAGGGAGGCTGTTAACATGGTTCAGGTGTGGGCTGCAGAGTGCTGGCTAGAGCGCGGATGTGCGCTGCCGCTGGTCAAATGAGTGTGGAACGGGTGGATTAGGAGCCAGAGGATCCACTCCTTGGGGGTTGGGCAGTTCTCACGATGGCATTGTCACTGGAAGCAGGGGGCAGGCAGGGCAGAGGGGACAGTGGAGGACAGCCTGGGGGACTGACGCACAACCCGGCCCCCCCTCCTGGCCTGGCTACGTGACTTAGAGGTTAGCAGTTTAGATTTGTTATTTTCTTCGCATCACTATTTATATTCTTTGTGGAAAGCAGAGAAACATACAGAGTTAAAATGAGTTGAGAAAATGTATATCTAATCACAGTCTTCCAATACCCAGTACAGATAATGAACCCTGCTAGTGGTAGAAATTCTCTGCCTTCCTAGATAAACAGATGGAGAGAAATATGTGTGTACATATACAGTTTGATGTGTGCATCTAGGTAAATGTAATATATATGTATGTGCCTGCTATTGCCATGGGTAGAACTCTGAAAAGAGTATTATGTGGCAATATGACAGATATATATATATATATGTCTAAACATTGTGGATGATGATATTTTAAACTGTCTTCCCTTTCACTTGATTTTTTTTTTCTGGAATGAAGCAATGGCTGTTTTGCACAGAAATAGCCAGGGTCACCTAAGAGGGGAGCAGGGAGCGTGGCCCCCTAGGTGTGGCTCCAGGCCAGCCTGCTCCAGGGAGTCAAGCAGCTGTGCTGAGGTGGAGGAAGGCTGCCTGCCTTTTATGACAGCATGTGCTGTCTGTGGTGAACACCCTCACCGGTGATAGCAGACTTTATCCTTCTGCCCCCACCCAGCTGTTAATATCGTGTACCCACAAAGGACACTGCTCATGGAACGCGCCTCCAGGAGTGACGTTGTTTTTGGAGGTGAGGTACACCCATAGTTGTTTGCATGGCTGCTAAGCCATCGCTCTGTCCCCCAGCTCTGAAAGCACCTCCGCGCAGAAGTCTACGTTTTCTTTCACAAGTGAAAACGTCCTTTCAGGTTCTCTTAATTTCTTATTAATGACAGTATTTCTATGTCTCCCCCCTCATGAACTCAAGCACAGGAAATATTGCAAACAAGTAGATAAATGTGCAAGGCAGAGCAATGCCATTTGGATAAATACCAATCCAATAAGTGCCACTGAAAACAAAATCCATAATTGTGAAAAAAGAATTCGTGTCTGAGTCATGGTACTGCTAGTTAAGCCAGCTAAAACTCTAGAGCAACGAGTACTCTTAAAAATATCTAGTGTTTATATTTTTTCAAGTAGGCTGAGAGCAGCTCAGGGTCCAGAACCCCACGGCCTCTCACCTGCTTACTGACCACGACCCCAACAACGTCCGGGCGTCCCCACTTCTAGTCCCAGATTCTGTCGTGTCTTCTTCCTTCTCTGTTTAGAATGACGAGGCTAAAGAACGTATCCTGTGCTACAGAAGGCAGCAAGTGGTGGGTTTGGCATTGATCTGGCTGCTGGGCAAAGCCCTGCCCAGGCTTTCCTCCGAGAGAGCAGTGACCTCTGTGTGGGCGCCATGGGCCTTCCTGGTTCCTGGCCCTCGGCCAGCGTCTGGAGCCACATGGTGGTTTTCACTTCTGCTTGCGGCTCCTCCTTCCTGGTGACTCGGTCTGGTCTCACATGCTGGTGGTTCTGCTGAGGCTGGGAGTGGAGGGATGGAGAGAGGCCTAGCTTGTTCTCAGCTCTTAGCAGATCCTGCCCCTTCAGACAGGGCCGAGCCCCCTGTCCCCCGTCCCCCCCAGGACAGTGTTCTCCACACATCTCAACTCCAGCTCGGCTCTTTCCCACGTGCTTGTCAAGAAAACATCCCTAGCAAACCTTCTGGTTTTCTCTCCCTTGCTCCCGCCGTGAGCCACTTAGGATGGGGTAAAGTCTTGCAGGTTCCTGTGCTGGTTGGAGTCCCTTGCGCGGTGATGAAGCACAGACTTGTTCGCTCTGGACCTGTGTTTGTGGCCTCGGTGCGATGGAGATGGGTGGGTGACTCTCGACCACAGCTTACTGCCACACTCAGTGTCTTGCTCCGTGACTAGTGGATGTGAGACCGCCCGAGGGGACGGCCCGAGGGGACTGTCTGTGCTGGCCTGTGCTCCGGCCCGGTCCTGACTGGCTCTCACACTCATCTTCAGAGTCGGTTTCTGTTCCTGTCATGGTTTGCAGCAGGACAGCTGGCTTAACACCGTTTTATTAATATATTAACAAAGAAAGATTGCATGCAGATTTAGGAAAAGAAATGACACCAATTTAGCTAGCTACGGAAGGACTGTAAACCCTACCAACGAGAGTAATAAACACGTCATCTTCACATTCGGAAAAACTGCTTACATTTCTTCCTAATCCTACAAAGGAGATGATGCCCATTCTGTGAATCAGCTCAGGAATGCACTTGTCTTACTCTGACGTCAAACACTTCCACATCTTTCTTTTGGATGTACTGGGCTTGGAACCCAGGGCCTCGAGCTGGCAGGGGCTCTACTGAGAGCCACAATGCCAGCCATTTGTTGTGCTTAATTTGGGGATTGGGTCTTGCCTCTTGCCTGAGTGATATGGATAATTTTAAGGTTCCTGTTACTACTCAGGCAACAGACATAAGCCACTGGTCTGGTTTCTTCAGCTGAGATGAGTTGTGTTCTCTCCTACAACCTGGGTCCTTTCCACCTCAGCCTGTCACTCAGATGGGGTCCCAGGTCAAGCCATTGCATCCAGCTGGGGTTTGAGATGGGCCTTGTCCACATTCCTATCTTGGGCCGGGAGTGTGGCCTAGTGGTAGAGTGCTTGTCTAGCATGCACGAAGACCCGGGTTCGATTCCTCAGTACCACATACACAGAAAAAGCCAGAAGTGGTGCTGTGGCTCAAGTGGTAGAGCTCTAACCTTGAGAAAGCCCTAAGACATCACCCAGACTCCAAGTTCAAGGCCCAGGACTGGCAAAAAAAATGTTCTGTCTGGGCTTCTGTGAACTGCAGTCCTCCTGATTTTAGCCCCCCGTGTGGCTAGGATTTCAGGCCTGAGCCACTGGGCCCAGCCTCATTTCCAACATCTTTCAAATGGATGGGAACTGTTCCATGCTGTATTTTTCTTCTTTTCTTTCTTTCTTTTTTTTTGTCAGTTCTGGGCTTGAGATCAGAGCCTCAGCACTGTCCTTGGAGTTTCTCAAGGCCAGAGCTCTACCACTTGAGCCTCAGCACTACTTCCAGCTTTTTTTTTTCTCCTATGTATGTGGTATCAAGGAATCAAACCCAGGTCTTTGTGCATGCTAGGCAAGCACTCTACCACTAGGCCAGCCCCTCTATGCTTTATTTTTCATTAATGGTGGCTTACTTTTCCATTTCCCCATGCTATGCCATGGAGGAAATTCTCTGAGACATTATCATAGTGAAGTTTCATCTGCCTAAGCTACAGATGAAAACTCCCCAGTGTACATCTGTTTAGAAATGGGCAGGCACACTTGTATCTGTAGGTAGCCTGTGCATGCAGGATGGGTGCATGTGTATATATGAGCATTTGCATTCAGAGCCACTTCTCATTCTGGAGGGTTAAGAGAAGCCACATTTACCATGGTGTGCAGTAAACGTCACCACATTTATGCAGCAGTAATTCTAAACCCTCAATGTTGTTTGCATATGTATTAAGTGGAATTGGGTAACACACAATCATGTACAATTTATAAACAAAACCTTTTTGATATGAAACTTTTATTTTTAGCTTCTTATGTCAGTACTAGGCTTCAACTCAGGGCTTCATCTTAGTGTCTATTTTTTTTGTTTGTTTGTTGCTCCAGGCTGGAACTCTTGAGCCACTTCTCCAGTTCTTACTTTTGTGTTTTTAGCTATTTATGTTACACTTAACTGTCAAAAACTATAAAATACCGTAATCTTTTCAAAACATGGATTTGAAAATGTACAGCCATAAATAAAACAAACAAGAACTGTAATTGCATTATTCATTCTAGTTACTGCAGAAAACAATTTTCTTCTGAAAAACACTGATTTGAGAAAGTGTCATGGTAAAATATCTGGCATATGTCTACATTGTTTTAGTAAGAATTCACCACATTGAAGCAAGCAAGAAAGGTTTTCATTGAAGCAAGTGACTCACCTTCCTTTTTCTAAGTTATATTTTTCCGAGGAACTTATTTCAGTTACTACTCTGATTTGAAAAATCACTAGGTAGCTCGTTCCCAAAAATCAAGGACTGCTTTGTGTGCTACCTCTTTATGTCTGTGTAGAAGAAGAACAATTTTTGTTCAACCAGCAAAGGTTTTAGGCTAATTTACCTAGTATCTTAGGAAAACCAGATGCCCAGAGCACAGAGGGCAGCTTTCCTGCCTCTCCCTGCTCTTCCAGCTCTCTCCTGGCCCCAGTGTTTAATTCTTCACCATGAGTTCAAAACACTGTTCTAAAATTACGGCACAGAGAATGTTTCCATGGAGGGACAGAACGTCTGTATCTGTGACTCAAGAGCTTCCTCTCAGCTCCTCTTTTGCTCTGATCCCTGTTGATGACAGTGCTGCATGGATAGATTCCAGGATGTGGACTTTGTGTCATGGATGGGGTAGGAGATCGGAGGGGAGTGGTTTGAAAGTCCCCTTTCCTGGCCCTGCCCTCCTCTCCTGGGTGGATGTGGAGCTTTGTGGCTGGAGGAGGTTCTGCTTGGCCCCCCTGCGTGCCCCCCTCCATGCCTTTGTCCCCCTACCCCCCTCACCCCACCCAGCTCCAGGCCTCCTTAGCTTCCTTCTGCTCTTGTCCCCTCTCTTCAGAGAAGCCAGCGGATTCCCTTATTGCCCTTTTTATAACTTTAATTAGCATTTAGCCTCTTATAGCCTGAGGCCTCTTGCCCTGGAGTGGGTGCCTCTTCCACTTCTCCTCCCAGCCACCAGGTCTTCAGAAGCAGACCCCACCCTGTTTCTGCTTGCTCCTCTTTCCTGCCCACACTGCCCACTCCACTCCTCTCCCAGCCCTCTGGCTTCCCCGCCGGCTCATCCCCAGGCTCGTCCAATCCTCAGAGTACATCCCATGGCTTCCCAGAAGTGAGGCTGCTTTTCTACCCTGGCTATGGATGAGGAGCAGTGACTTCTGAGGAGTAAATACCACGTCCTTGTGAGGACACGACCAGAGGCTGATGTGCTGCCTCTGGGTTTCTCTTTCCAAGGCCAGTGGGTGTGTCACGAGGTCACTCAGAAAGTCATATGGAGGCACAGAAGGAAAGAATTGAGAATTTCTTCCAACCCAATACCGGTGGGGGCGGATTGGGGGTTTTGTTTCACATGATGAGTAACTGCAGTCATTAGCCTCTGGGAGGGCTCTTCTTCACTGCTGAGATGACATGAATTACTCTCGAGAAGTATTAATTTGTTCTACTGGTGTGGTTAGGTTTTTTAAACCATCATCCATTCATAGTGGTTATTTGTGGATGCATCTTGTAGCTTGCCTTATTATGCAGATTTCTGTAAGTCTAAATTACTGAACAGATCATGTAAGTATATAAACCTTTTATAACATAAATCCCAGTTCTGCCATCAGTTAAGTATCTTGAAGCTCCCTGGGGGACTGTTTTTAGTATGAATGTTTAGCATCGTCTAGTTGTTCTTAAAATCCATTGTCAAAAGTCTTTTAATTAATACATATATATGTATTAATATATATATGGGTATATATGTAGAGAAATACATACACACTGGAGATACCTCTATAACCACACTTCTGTAAAGTAGCTGTCGTCACAAGGACAAAGCTACAGAGCGAGCGTCATAAATTTCACATTTCTGATGTTGGTGCATGCCCAGTGCACACAAAACTTGGAAAGCATGATGCAAAGCCAGTTTCTCAATAAAATCCCAGGGCAACTAGACGGCTTTGTGTTTTGCATGGACGCCAGAGTCTCCTTTGATGGAGCTCAAAAGAGCTCCTGCAGGGCTCTCCAGATACCCTGTGCCTGTGTCAGTCTCTCAATGTTGGTTGCCAGAGGTGGGGTCTACTGAGGGGTGGAGTGCTGCCCCCCCCGGCCCCCCCCAGTGCCCGGCGGCTCCTGGTTGAATATCCAGCACTGGGGGGACATTACTACAGCCATCCAGCGTCCCCCGGGCTCAGCCAGGTCTTCTTCTTCTTGCTGTTCCCATTCGCCCGTGCCGGGGGGGGGGGGGGGAGGGCTGGGCAGAAGGGGAGTGAAGGCATAAAGTTCAGGCTTGCAGGTTGGTGTGTGCGTGCTGGGTTCTAATCCCACCAATGGTGCACACAGAGCATAGCCCTCGGCGGCCGCCCCATCCACTGATTCCAGTGGCGAATCTTCCACGTTCCACAGCCCGTGGGAGCAAGCCGGGGGCCTGCTCATAGCAGGCAGATGCAAGCATTAGAAACCCTTCCCCTCACAGAATACAGCCAGATGGAGGGGAGGTGCGGTCTTCTTGGATTCTGATGAGTCCCTTGATGTTATTTAGGGTGACAGTTGGCTTAGACAAATTGAGCAAGTGGAGAGCAGTCCGCTCTACTGAGTAGCCAAGTGTCCGTCTTTTGCCGGAGAAAGGTGCACACACGCTGGACAGAATGTACAAATACAATCCAGTCCACGCGGGTGGCTGACATTTGAGAAAACACACTAGAGGAGATTTTAATTAAGAATATGGATCGTCCCAGGGAACCTACGAGAGGGACTCTACAGGGATTTGTCCTCAGCCATCTGGTGTTTGAGGTCACATTATTGTGTGTTATGGGGTAGCATATAAAACCCGTTCAGGGGGCCGGGAATTTGGCCTAGTGGTAGAGTGCTTGCCTAGCATGCACGAAGACCTGGGTTCGAGTCCTTAGTACCACATACTTAGAAAAAGCCAGAAGTGGTGCTAAGGCTCACATGGTAGAGCTCTAGCCTTGAGAAAAATCCAAGGACAGTGCTCAGGCCCTGAGCTTAAGCCCAGGACTGGCAAAAAAAAAAAAAAAAAAAAAAAAAAAAAAAACCGTTCAGATCTGTGGATGGCATGGTAGGAAAAACAACAGGCCCTTCAAATCCAGAACTCAAATAAAGATACTTTTGCTTGGCCCACACAGTTCAGAACTGACAGCCACACCTCTGATCTTGTACTTGTTTTTCTCTGTTCTCCTGCTCAGCTGACGCTGTACCCTGTGAGCCACGCTTGCGGCCTAGGTTTTTGCTGTTTTGGAGATGGAGTGTGATGGACTCTTCTGCTTGGGCTGGCTTTGAGGTAGTCCTCCACATCTCAGACTCCTGAGTGGCTGGGCTGACAGCTGCGAGCCACGGTGCCCAGTTGGTACCATGTTTTTATACAGCACTTCCAGAGAGCAGGAATGCAGCGGGGGTAGTGGAGGGGAGTGAAGATCCGAGCCAGACTGCCTGGCTTTGAACCTCTGCTCTGCTGTGTAGCTTCCAATGGGCGCTAGATGTGGGGTGTCATGTGCTTCAGAGCATTGCTGCGGACCTTTCAGGTACAGGACGAGCTATTATGACCTCGGCTTTATTCACTTTTCTGGTTAAAAACCAAAATGGGATTTCAAGATGTGAAGAGATTTGAGCGCTGTCAGCCGAATCCCAAGTGTCTGTTTCCACATCACTGACGACCAAGCCTTGAACATCGTCTGAGCTGTTTGCCGGCAGCCCTGCTGTAACCCTCGCTACTCTAGAAGCGGAGATACGGAGCCACCAGCCCCGGGAATCTGTGACACTGCCATCTCCAAACTAAAACCAGCAAAAAGCCAAGCTGGACGCATGGCTCAGGCCATATAAAACCAGCTGAGCAGGCAAGTGGAGCAATTGCAAGTCAGCAAGTTCAATGCCCAGCTGTTTGAGAAAATGATCCTGTGGGGAAAATAACCCCTGAGCCAGGGCGTAGGAGAGTTAGGAAGCCGTGCCAAGGGTTCCGCTCCTCCACATGGACGGAGTGCGGTTTCTAGGGAACAGCCCTGTCCGGGGATGTGTTGGTGTCCCAGGGATGGGCTGACAACCCGTTCTCCAGCTCCCGGCAGTCCAGGGTGACACCCCCATTCCTGTCCCGGCTCCCTCGTAGGTCCCCGTGTGCGTGTGCGTGTTTACCATGCAGTGAGACAGGTGTTCTGGCAGGCAACATGGCCAACATATTCCCGAAACAAAAATGAGCGGTAGAAGACGTGGATTCTGACTTGTGAAACACGACATGAATGGCATACATGGGTAAAATGGAAATTAGGAAGGCTTTCCATTAGACTTGTAAAGGGCAATACCTAGTAATCTCCTGCAACTCCTTTCCCCAGGCATTTCCTCTGTAAGAATGCTAAGGGATTAGGCGATCATTCTTGGGTTTGCCTTGCCTACATAAAGCATAATTTGTGATATGCACTATGTAACACCCTGCCTCCCATCCACAGGCACTTCTCCACACTAGCAAAACAAAACAAAGCAACAAAAAAGGAAGCATTTCAAACTTGCAAGCAAGAATAATTATGTGTCAAAAACCAAAACCCAAGGATTCTTTCGTTGTAGCTCTGCATCTGACTTAATCATTCTGTCTTCTATCCCAGCTCATAGTTTTCATATCCGGTACTCTGTCCACCTGCTGTAACAATCCGCCATGCACGAGTGTGGAACACGCCTGTTCTGTCCACTGCCGCCACACCACACCAGCCCATCCTCACCAGGGCGCCACCGGAGGGAGAGTGGAGAGAGGCTATTTTCACGTTTGTCTGGTTGTTTGTTCTTCCTGCTGGAGTGCTGGCTCTCTCGCTGATTCCTTTCATAGTGCTGGCACTTGTGTCACCTTTTCACACATGTCTCAGTACTGAAAACTTATAATACCCTCACCAAGTTAGTTCTCCGTTCTGGACTCTTCCTATGTGCAGGTAACATTCTCCATGCTGTCTCTTTGGAGAATGTAGCAATACAATAATCTGCAGTGAGGAAAACACTCTGTCACAAAGCCATCAGGCAAATGCTTTGTTTTAAAAAAAAGGTGTCCATATGCCTCAATGAAAGGAAAAACAACAACCAAGAAGCATGTTCTTGGTTGTGAAATTAGTACTTTTTCCTGCCTTGCTCTATAATGCACAGGAGAATTGCAGATGATCTTTCTTTCTGTTTTGCTCTCCTCCTTTTTCTCTTTCTTTGTTCCTGTGTGTGATAGACAGATATTTTTTTCATGCCTTAAGAATGTTACCGTTTGCTTATTTTATTATTAATCCAGATTTCAGAATGCTAGGAAATGCCCTAACTGCCAAAGTTATCTTAAGGAATGAAGTCAGAGAGTTTCAGGTGCTCATGCACAGTAAGTAATTTAGTTTTGAGGTACATGTTATCGACAGTGGTACCTTTTATCAGGTGATAACTGAGCAGTGAATTCTGCATGGCTCTTTCCTCCTTTCTGCCTGAGGACTGAGCCTCTTACCTACTCGCAGGCTCATGGAGCATTTGAGCAGCTTAGTAATCAAGGCCAAAGGTTAGGTGTCTAATTGAACTGTTCTATATTCTAATCATTTAGACAAGTTTTTCTCCTACTGTGACTTACATAAAGATTTCAATACCCATGTGTGTGATTTTCTTAGGCTATTTGATTTGTTTCCAAATGCAAATTCTCAAGTTACTTCAACCACAGGCATATTAAAGTTATCTCAGAAGAAATACCCTGCTTGACCAAACTGAATTTCTGACTTGGGTTTTGCTTGTGAGAAGGAGGTGCCTTCACAGTGTTATTTGTGTCCTCATGTATGAAAGATGGGGCTATTGGCCTTCAGAAATTATTGAAATTTAAGAGGGTTCTAAAATGCCATTTTACAGTTTTGGTACAGTAACCAAATTTAATGAGTTGCTCCGAGAAAGCTTAGAGTTTCTCCTCTGTTTTATTCTACTGATCTCATTCTCTTCTGTAATCATAAGCCTGCACTTCTCCATTTCTGCTGGCTAGAGAGCTTGATTCTCTGCCTCAGAATGGATTTATTTGGAACCTATTCCAGATTCAAGTAATATACCCACTTAGACTATCCAGGAAAGGGGGATACCCAAAGATGTGTAATTTCTTTGATTTCACAGTGTAGTCTCACAAATTGTTGACATAAATATGGTGTTTCAACCTTTGCCAGGGGCAGTCTCATTTTGAATACATCAATTTTTACCTCTAAAATATGCAGCAAACAAAAATAATACCTTCCTCCAGGACATCAAGTTCCTTTTTGTGAACCTGTAGGAAAGTAAGTAAATAATATTTATGATTTTCCTAGCAGAAGACATTTAAGATTTAACAGGGAGATTTTAATCATAAGATACAGAATCTGCCTTTTTCAGCTCTGGGGAAAATAATTTTCTGTGTCTTGTGTTTTTTTTATTGTGTATTTGTACATAGTAACTCTTATTAGTACTCAAAATGACTAAGAGACCTGGGATATGTATGAGGGAATATTATTCAGTTAATAGTCTTATACAATAGTCTTAATAGTTAATAGTCTTATAGTTGTTCCATGTAGCTTGACGGTGTCCTGAAAATCATTTCCCATATTTCTTAGTTTTGAAGACACTTGTAAAATGAAAAATAATACCTTACAAAGGCTAGTGCTTATTCAGGAAAGGAAAGAGGAAGAGTGGTTAAGTACACATGTAAATTGACAATTGAGAACAGGTATAGAAATGTATCACACTAATTGCTACCTTAATATTTCAGGACCTTAATAAACCCCTTTAATATTACGTTTCCATTCAAGTAAAAAGTACTAAAAGAAATAGGATTTATAGTTTTCATGTCACTTTTTATTCATTTATTTTGGTCAGTCATGGGGCTTGAACTCAGGGCCTGGATAATGTCCCAGAACTCTTTTGCTCATTGAGTCTCAGCTCCACGTCCAGTTTTCTGATGGTTCAATGTAGAAAAGAGTTTCCTGGACTCTTTAAACCCGAGTAGGGAGGATTATAGGCATGAGCCACCAGGGCCCAGCTAGATTTACTTTAATGCCAAATTTAATTCATTATTTATAGTTGAGGTTGAGTGAAGTGAGTACTTCCTGAGTAAAGGATGTGTTCTCTCAAAAGCAAGGATGGCAAATCTGTCCTTCTGTGTCTCACCTCATACTTCCAAACCATCCCTGTAATCACTGTTTTCCCTGGCTTCAATTTGCACCATCTCTTCCATGCTCACTGCAGCCTGCGTTCACTCAGCATCAATCTTCTACTGTCCAGCGTGGCTTCTCGTCCCCCATCTTTTGATGTCTAACCGCCCTTTCCCCTGTGCCTGCAAACCCAAACAAAGAAGGGAGAAATGTGTCTTCACTATGACATTTTCACCTGGTCGGGCGTCTTTCCTTGTATGTGAATATGAAAATGTTCTTGAATTGTGGGTTTGCTCGTATCCTGCAGTAGAGGCCTCGAGGCCCTGGAGAGCCCAGCCTGGTGTCCTCTGTCCTCCTGACTGCAGTCAGCAGGCCAGCCTTGTCAGGTCTCCTTTGGGCGCTCCAGCCCTTCCCGCCCATGTCTGGGTTTCTTGTCACCCCACCACAGAGGACTCCTCATTGTTTGCAGCTTCCATGCGTATTCACCTGTATTCTTCTAATTGCCTCATTCCTCGGCTTTGCAGTTTCCAGCTCTGAAGCCTTTTGTTTGCAGTGTGCCCTTGGCCGGGGCTGGAAGGGTGAGCCTCTATTCTCTGGGCTACATCTGTATCGGAATCTTTCTGGCCTTCCTGCTGATTCTGCCTCCACAGAGTTCCACTCCTCCAGGACCTTGGGCCGGGAGATCCTGTGAGGCACACTGAGTGTGCCCCAAAGGGCACAGGGCTGGGTGTACCCCGAGCCTTCCTGGTGCTTTCCAGCTCTTACCCGACCCCCTTCCCAGCGCAGTGTTGTAGATCTTCCCACAGGTTTGCAGGCTGGCTCCCGCCCTGCCCTGCTCCCACTCTGTGTGCAGGTTCCCTCCAGCCTTTGCTCCTAGCAGATGGGGCTTTGTGTCAATGAAGGGTCCCAGGAGAGCTGTTGCAGGCCTGTGAATGGTTCTGGCGCAGAGGAGAATGTCCACCTCCCTCTGAAGGCGTCTCAGGAAAAGTTGACCTTAGTTCTTCTATAGTGCTCAGGCTTCAGATCCTTAGAATTCAGACAGAAAAGGTGGCTTCGAACATTCACAATGGCCAAGCTGACAGCAGAGATCCGCTGTGCAGAGCCATTCTGAGGGCTTGGCCAACTCAAGAGAGCACTGCTATGCAGCTGCCTCGGCTTTCTTTTTCTAGTTCAGATGTGCAGCTCCTGTGCACTTGGGGGGGGGCATTAAATCTAAATAACTCGTTCAGACGCTGTTATTAAGCCAAGTGCACCTGGCCTGGCCGATGTTACCAGAAGATCAAGTTCATGACTTTGCGTGTCCACTCTCTCTTGGGGATGGGGGCCCTGGTTTAGCTGCTGACACGTCTGCACACGTATGTGGGTCGTGTCCACACTGCTGTGGCTGGTCTTTCTTGCAGACTTCTCTGATGAGGACTGTGTGTTCCAGAGCTCAGAAGGTAGTCCTCCCTCTTCCTACCGACCTGGGTGGAGAGGGATGCCCTGATGCCGAGGACGTGGATGTCAGTCAGACAGCTGCTCTCGGCATCCCGGTGCCCTCTGATGCGCCCTGCTGGGAAAGTGTGCATGCTCTGTGGATGCAGACGCCGCCGTGCCAGTGTTGCATCCCAATAGCAATTTATTATCACGGGTCATCTGTTGTCCAGTCTGCTCTGAAACTAGGTTGAACCGAGTCAGTGCGCTTGGGTTTTGTAAAGTTAGATAGAGGACAAGCTACATAACACAGGGGTCTAACAATTGAATATGCATCGGTCTAACTCAGAGGATTTGTTTTTAACATTGAATGTCTTCATGTAGCCCTGAAATGTTTTGTTTTTTAAAAATAACTCCACTTCAAACCTCTCCCTCTTGGCTTCTTCCCTTATTTGAAATAATTTGTTGTTTCTTATTTTACTTCCTTGCTTTTCTAATGATTGATGAAAATTCATTCAAAGCAATGATTTAAAATAATGACTACTATAATATATTCATTTTCTCTGTGATAAGTTTTCTTTTAAATATCACCAGTGAAAATAACCAATTACCCATACAATTAGATGCAAAATTGAAAGGTTCGTAGCAAGCTATTAGGAAATTAAGGAGCAAAATGTTTGTTGTTTTAATGAATGTCTCTGGTGTTTTCAGCATGTGTCCTCAAGTACCCTTCCTGCACCCTCTCAGCATGTGTCCTCAAGTACCCTTCCTGCACCCTCTCAGCATTGGTTGACAACCACAGACTATCGTATTGATCTTAGCCTAAGTTTTGATTGCAAGCCACACAGTTTATACCTGCAAAAATTAAATCAAATATTAGAAAATTTGAGCATAATTAAAACCGACCATTGGCCTGATTCATTTTCAGCTTTTCTATAGGTTTGGAAACTTTTTTCATCAGAGTAAAAAGGCCATTTAAGAAGTCACACGTAAACATGGCATCCAGATTCACACATTCATTCTTCATGAGGCAATACTACTTATCTCCTGCCTGAATCTACAGGTCTTCCCATCTCAAAGCTGTAAGGCACACACGTTGTCTTTGAAGAATGATAGGTATGTCGTGCTTCTTACTGGGTCTATCATTACCTCTGAATAAATGTAGACTTGATTTTCAACCGTAGATTTGTTGAAAATGGAAAAGGATATTGCTAGAATTTGACTAAGACGTGGTCCTGATCTCTGGTAGCGGCACTTCTAAAAAGAGCATCATTTCTCATTCTGTAATGACACAGGAGCCATTTTCACTTTTTAATCTAAAAATCAAACGTATTTAACTGAAGCGTACAAAGCACAAAAATGTACCTGTCAGTGGGGTACCAGGCGAAGTGCTTTGAACCTGTACACGTTGTGCTTTCAGATTAGACACCATTTCCCTTGCACTTGTTACCTCATTATGGTGGACACTTCACACGTTCTTTATTCTCGCAGTCTAAAGTGTGGAGCGCTCTCTCGCCACCTCCAGCTCTCTTGCCACCTCCATCCATCCTCTCAGAGTGACAGATCCCATGCTCCCACCCTGTCTGGCTGCGGCTTGCCACAGCTGACACCTGGCTGGACTCCTGGGTCAGCATGTCCCAGCCACCCCCTCCCTTTCCCAGCCCCTGGAGACAGCCAGGGCCCTCGGGGGCTTTGGCCGAGTGAGCTCATGCGTTGCTTGTCTTCTGAGTCATGGGCCAGGGCTGTGCAACTCCACCTTTTTCCTCCAGTCTGGAGAGAGGGAGCTCTGGGGGGGGGGGGGGGGAGACCCTGTCTGTGGTGCGGACGTCCTTCTGGGGGGAGAGGAGACCCCTCCCACGCTGCTAGACTGTGCTGTGCAGATGGGGGCGGGGATTATAATGGTGGGGTGGATGGAGTCTGCTTTGGCAATCCCTCGGCTGCCTTCCAGAGCTTTCTCCATTCTCTGCGAGGTGCATGGTGTGTTTCCACAGCTGCATTATCGTGGTGCAAGGGGGGCAGGGAGTCTTCTGGGTGGTTACTTTTTGCCGTGCTCTGTTTTGTCTACATCCTCTGATGCGGCTTTGTCGAGACGCTCTGATATCACATTGTCTAGATCCTCTGACCCCCACCTGGTCTAGATCTTTCGACATGAATTTCGTCTCCAGATCCTCTGACATCATGGTTTTTGGAGCCCAAGCTAGGACAGTTATCCGTGAAAGAAATGAAGAAATGAGAGTTTTTAAGAAGGAATGATTGAAATCAGAAAGAGGACTGTGGCTCCTCCGTGCAGTTTCACGTTGGCCTTTTCCTCTCTGGTCCATCTTTCCTAATTCCTTTCAGATGTCTTCATTAATATGCAAGCTGTTTTCCCCCCAAAAGCCAAGATGCTTAACTGCAGAATTAGTATAAAAGTTTGCTTCACTAGGACAAAGGTGAAGGCAAATTTATTTTCTGTTGACCCAGCAGTTTAGAACACGTAATGCAGTGCAGAGGTGGGAATCCTTCCTTTAGTGCCGCTTCCAAGTTTCCCTGAAACACACAGTACATCCTTCAGCTCATGACACTGCCACAGTGCAAGGCCGAGGGTCCATGCCACGTCTTCTGCTGAGTTTTATTTACATTTTGTATTTACAGTTTTCTATTTATTTATCTAGATGAACCCTGGGCCTGGTCCTTGAGCTTCTTTTGCTTGAGCTGAGTGCTCTGCCCCGTGAGCCACAGCACCACTTCCAGCTTTTTTGAGTAGTTTATTGGAGATGAGGCTCAAGAAGTTTCCTGCCCAGGCTCTCTTCAAACTGCCACCCTCAGATCTCAGCCTCTCAGTAGCGAGGATTACAGGCGTGGGCCACCAGTGCCTGGCTTACTGAATTTTGTTTTAAGCATATGTAATATACATGGTATCCCAGTCGTTGGAGAACAATGTTATCAGTTATTTTCATGACCTACCTATATAATTTACACTAGAGAAAGCTTATTTTTAAGATATAAATCAGTTTTTAATAATTAGATACTAAGTTGTCTGAGGGAACTCAGTTCTTATATTTTGCTGTATGAAAGTGGGGCTTTCTGGTATACTGATATGATAAAGCTTGAGATCCTATCACTCAAGTTAGTTTAACTGACATCATAAGGAGTGAACTAGAGCAACTGCAAGATACAGTTTTAGAGCTTGGTACATACAAGATCTCCTCCAGTTTAATTGATTTATTATCTGACTTTCCCAGATCACTTCACTTATGGAAGAGCAAACCAGCTGATAAATCATTACAACTATTGTTGCCTACCTGGTTTGAATAAAGCTAAAGGTAGCCATTCTAAAGTCAATTTAGCACATTATTTTTGACAGATTTCTTTTTACAGACTTTGAAACATATATTCCTTTGGTGATTATTTAATAAATTAATTTTTTTTTTGCCAGTCCTGGGGCTTGAACTCAGGGCCTGAGTACTGTCCTTAGGTTTTCTCAAGACTGGAGCTTTACTACTTGAACCATAGCATTGCTTCTGGCTTTTTCTTTAGATGTGGTACTGAGGAATTGAATCCAGGGCTTTGTGCACACTAGGCAAGCACTCTACCATTAGGCCATGCTCCTGACCCCTTTATTTTTTTTTAAATTTGAACTTCCTACTAGTTTTTCTTCTGTTGGAGAGAAATAAATCTCCTGTCTCTATTCAGACCATTAGCAAGGTTGTCAGAATCCCTTCAAGTGAAGCATAAAAGGTAAACTATTCTATTACGAGGGTGATAATGACAGTTGTGACTTTAGCACATTAACCCAACGTACACTACATCTCATTAAGCATCTAGGGCATGCCGAAGCAAACTGCTGATAGCTTTGTACCCTAATAGATGACAAAGGAGAAAGCATGCAAGACTCGAGCACAGGGCATCAGGGCCCACTGAAGCCGCTTCTGGGGAAATGTGCCCAGTCTACATTAGCATGAAGGTGAACACTGCCCTGAAGTTTCCATTCTGCTCACTGGTCCCTAGTTTCTTCCACATTTGTGCAGGGATTTCCGTTTGCTTCCAGACACAGACACCACTGTCAACATTGTCTGGAAGGCCGCACGTCTGCTTGTGAGATGATGCAGTGGGACACAGCTAGTTTTGGTATCCCTGTCACCATACCCAATACTCTGCAGATATTATCTTCTTTAAAAGTTATAGTGTGCTCCACATCAGCTTTAACCAGGAGTTTGAGGTGCTTCATGACCTCTGTGAAGACTGTTCCATGACCCCCCACTCTGTGTGTGGAAACATAGTGGCTTCTGTGCTTGAAAACTTCCAGCTCTCACCAAGGAAGCATCTGTTGAACTGTTCCTATCATCTTCATTCTAATCTTTACCTCTGTGTCTCTGTGGTGCTAGTTTTCCAGATTCAATTGCTAAAACAAAAGAATAAAAACCAAAAGCCATCTTTATTTACTATTAAAAGGGTATCCCAGAAACCCCACCCTCCACAGCACATTTCTCCACCCACCCCTAACATCCATGCGAGTAGACAGACAGACTGACTGACTGATCTGAGTCAGTGTGATAGTGAGTTGCTCAACACCTGATTAGGCACTTTCTTGAATGACCTCAACTGGTGCTAGGACTGTGAGCTTAACAGTATTTACTGACTGGCAACTTCTGTAGTGTTTCAGTACCACATGAGTGCCAGTGACCAGGCTAGCCCAGGAGGAATTTATATATACCATGGACAACTTTTATGTCATAGGAAGGAGTTAAGTGAAAAACTAGCAACCTTCCTCAAAACCAAATGCTCGGAGATTTCTTTCCAGTCTTACAAATGACTGTGATATCCTTCTACATGTTTTCTTAGATCCATTTGTTCGTTAATTTGTATAATTGCAATGGTGGAATAATAATAAACCAAGAGGAGAATTTAAGTCAACTACAGTAGCTGTGGCAGTTTAGTGAATATCACATAATGCACCATTAAAAAAAAGAAAGCTGGTGCACTTGCTCCTGTCTTTGGTGGCACAGGTGAAACTTGCTGTAGATTGTTCTAGAACTTTTCACACACTGGGTGAGCTTATAAGGCAGCAGTGGCCTCCAGCAGCAGCCTGACTTGGTTGACATCAAATCAGATCATTAGAAATTCATTATCTGGGCCATGGGCCCCATTGTGCAAGAAAGATAGTCATTTGTTCTGCTTTTGCTGAGCGCGCCCGCCTCCAAGCACCCCTTGCAAACAAAGCCTGCGTGTGTCCGTGTGATATGCTCTGTTCATTTCCGGAGGCTGACACAGTGAGCCTCTCGAAAGCACCCAGTGAGTGAACTCCAAGGGGAGCCTTAGATATCTTTAATAAGGAATATCAGTTCGCACAGCCAGGTTTCTTTTCTTTAAAAATCCTTTCTAGTAAAATATATTAGTGCCAGCTATGCCAGACATGTATTTTAAAGTCACCTTGATAAGTAAAATGATCAAGTTTTATTTTGTGAATTTTATAAATAAATTTATAAATAAATGAATTTCTTTATCTCCATTGCCATCTTTATCATACCACTTATGAATGCAGACTGAATGTCTAATTCACTGAGGACATGATTCAGAGCATTCACATATTTGATCTTTGAAGATGATTACCGAAACACTGGGCCCTCTTCTAGAACCTCCTACCAACTCCTGTGTAATAAAGAAATAAATAGGAGAGATCACTAGAATGTGGTTTGATTGAAATGCATCTCATGGCTAGTTAGAAGAAAGTCATTGACTCTGCTTCAGTGTTTTCAGCATTGCCCTGGGGTGGATAGGTGTTGTGTCAGTTGTCGGTGCCTCCATCTTGTTCTAATTCATCCCTGCTGTGCCCTGGGGTTCTGTCATGCACCCGTTCCCCTCTTGTTCTCTTCTCCCATTTGGGAGCTTTTTGGTCTCTGCTTTTGATTTCCGTTTCCAGTAGCACTCTATCTCCATTCCAGGCCAGTTCAGTAGAATGTAAGAGATCTTCTCAAAGCCCCGTTCCTCGTCTTTCCTCCTTGTGAGCTTTTAGCTTAGTTCGGCCGTGGACTTGCAATCGTGCCCTAGAAAGTGTGCCAGACATACAGATTCTCCCTCCCTGAAGCCACACAGCCACAGCCGACCACTGCCTCTGCTTTTATTTGCTGTGTGCCACATCCAACATCTGGTAGTGCCAACTATCTCATCCCTCCACCTGCCCTTTTTTAGTGTTATGAGCTGGAAGGCTGCAGATGTGTAGAAGGTATGCACAGAAGCCTTGTGAACAGTCAGCCAGGATCAGCGAGGATCCTGCACGTGTAGTTTGTCTCATCTCATAATGTGGGCAAACAGAGGGGGAAAAAGTTTTCCTGTGTCGTGCCCGTCGTGTGATGCAGATGCACCAAGGTGTGTAGGAAACCTTGGGCATTTACAGTTCTCCTGCATCGACCTTTTCAGTGACCCTAGAAGGATCACCAAGAGTTTCCAGCATCTCCATTTTGCCAATTGCAGCCATGGCCATCATTTATCTGAACTGTGCCATGTTTCATCTTTCTCAGGTCGTGGCTCTGGTGATGGATATATTCACAGACGTGGACATCTTCAAAGAAGTCGTGGAGGCATCGGCTCGAGGAGTGTCCGTGTACATTTTACTTGATGAATCCAACTTCTGTCACTTTCTAAAGATGACTGAGAAGCAGGGCTGCCAAGTTCAGCGTCTCCGGGTAAGCACTCCCTAGCTTCTCAAGTACTGTTCTATGCCATTTTCGTCTGAGTCAAGTTTAGGTCGCACTCAGATAGACCGAGGCCACCGTGCGTTCAAGATGACCAGTGGCTGGCCAGCCCGGGCGGGGAGAATGTGACGCTTCAGCCGCACCACCCCCAGGTGTTAGCCCTGGCTTTCTGAGCTGACCTGCTGGCCAGCATCCATTCCGCCCAGGTCACTTGGAACCTTCTCAACTAGTCACTGTGATTCCATGGCATTGCTTTGTCAGATTGGTTTGGCCGAGTGTTGACAGTGGTGTTTGAATAGTGGAAGGAAGACGGGGTTGACTGATTCGATCACCAGGCCAGTGTGATCCTGAGGACAGGATCCTAAGTAGGTCATTAGTTCAAAAGATCTCCTATTTCAGCTAAAGGAAAATGTGTGCAAGTGGTTATTTTTCTTGAGTATTTGAATTAGGGGAAATATTTTCTGACATTGTCTTTTCATGGATTTTTAGTGTGATTTAAGAGTTTAGTCCAGATAAATATGTTTGTGAATATATGCAGATATATTACATTTGATGTCATCTCCCTACCAGATATAATTTTCTTAATTTTATATTTACATAAAATTTTAGAACATTCGAGTGCGGACAGTCAAAGGCCAAGATTACATTTCAAAAACTGGGGCAAAATTCCATGGAAAACTGGAGCAGAAATTTCTGTTAGTTGACTGCCAGAAAGTGTTGTACGGTTCTTACAGGTAAGAGCATTGGGTTTGTTTCCCGGATTGTCCATCGTTAAATAACTTTTAATTAAAAATTTTCAATACAATTGGTTGAGTCCTATCTTAAGAACGAGAAAGGAAAGCTGGGTGCCAGTGCCTCATGCCTCCTAGCTACTCAGGAGGCCGAGATTTGTGAATGGAGGTTCAAAGTCAGCCTGAGTAGGAAATTCATGAGACTCTTACCTCTCATTAACCACATACAAAAAAAAGTGCTGTGGCGCAAAGTGGTTGAGTATCGATTAGCCTTAAGCAAACTAGCTCAGAGACAGTGCCCAGACCCTGTTCAAGCCCCAGGACCAGGAAAAGGAGAAAGAAAGACAGACAGACAGACAGGCAGGCAGGCAGGCAGGCAGGCAGGCAGGCAGGCAGACCTAGACACCTGAGGGTGCTTGAGCTTTGTCTTCCTTTAGCTGTCATTTTCTGCTAACATTTGCTTTAAATTCAGGAACTTTTGTATTCGTTTTGGTAAATAGGGTTTGGTATGTCGAATGAAACACGTCAAGAGCAGAAATTACAACTACTGCCTGGAATTAATGAGTCCTCTTAAAGTCTCATTTATGTGTGTATGTTTGTTCAGACAAGCTTAATGCAGAGGGCTTTTAAAGGAAATTTTAATTAAAATGGAGCATTTATTTGACTTATAAAATGATGTTTCTTGTTTAAGCTTAGCTTAATTAATGCTTTCTATTTTATTTCTTACCTAGACTTTATTACTTTCAATGGAAATGCAATTTTTATCTTGGCATTCTGAGGTATTTTTAGGGTTAACTGTGAGGAAGGTGGTCCGGTTACTTTAGGTGGAGGCACAGAGAGAGACAGGCAGCAACACTAAACAAACCAAGGATCACACTAACAAAAATGTCTGTGTCCTAGATCACAGGTGTAATTCAAAAACAAATGGAATGCAACTGAACACAGAACACATCAGTCCATCCCAGTTATCTGCTGGGCCCCGAAACATTGCACCTGGCCTCCCAGACATCTGGGTAGCTGGAAGGGGAGGGGCGCCTCTCCTTGACGGCCCAGGCAGGACTTCCTGACTCCCACCTCAGGAATCCATAAGCAGATGGTGATCCAGGCCTGCCAGGGTGACATTTACCAGTAAATGTAATGGAGGGTGAATTTTCTTTTGGCTGCAAACAGACTTCATATGTTAGTATTTCTGTTGTTTGCCTCATGGGAAAATTGATTTTATTAAACAATGTTATTTTGTTTTTTCTGTTGCGGTCTGACCCAGGGCACCGCACAGGCCAGCACAGCTCTGCTGCTGAGCTACTTCCTCTGCCCTGAGGACAGGCTGGCCTGGGGCTTTCTTTGCTCCCTCTGAGTCTTGGGGCTGCAGGTAGATACCTGGGGCATGGCTGGGTTCTAACTTCTCTTCACTTCTGAGGGGCCTGGGGTCTGTGATTTGACTTCACTTAGCCTTGGCAGTTCACATGATGAGGGCTTTTAATCTCAGCACAAAACTACCCCTTCTTACCACTGGAAACACAGGCCTAGCAGCCAGTGCAGATAAAGAATGTCTTGGATTTGACATCCCCATCTTACATTAGCGTATGAAGATCTAGAAGGTATTTAGTAAGTAGAGCATTTTGTACACATTGAACTGAGAAAGGAATTTTTATAAGCATCTGATTTTTGAAGAGCTGCACTGAAATCACTGCCTCCCTGGAGCCTCATCTGATCAGACAGGAAGATAATTATATGTGAGAGTTGTGCTGCAACCCCTAGACAGTAATTTTGTACAACCTTTGCACTTGAATTTTAACCTCCTGAATGGAATCCAGAACTTCTTAAACCACTCTTTGAGACTTCATGAGTCCCAGATTCCCAGCTTCATGACTAATAGATTAGTTTGTGTTTAGGAATGAGTGTTTTTTACACAGGTAAATATATGCATATAGGCTCAGCAATTAAATAGTAACAATCACCCTTGGTCCTGACTTCCCCATGCACTTACTCAATTCTGTGTCTGGCTCTTCTGACATTCTTGCATTCTGTTAAATAATGTGACTCTACTGTTCTTTCTCAACTCACCAGTGTTGGTTGTTGCCTCCTGGCTTTTCATTGTGGTAACAGAAGAAGTCTATAATGTTTTTATCAGTATCCACTGTCCCTCTTGCCCCAATATAAATTTATAGCACATTTTTGTACAATGAAACATCCAGACTTCTCTTATTGGAACTATATCAGAATCAATCATTTGTGAACAATGGAGGTTCTTTTTTGAATGACGTGGTATGTGTCTGATACCAGGGCACAAACCCAGAGCCTTAAGTCCCCCTTCAGCTTTCTCCACACACAGCCAGTGCTTCACATATGAGCTGGGCATCCACTTCTGGCTTTCTGCTGGTCAATAGGAGAAAAGCGTCACTGAGGTTTGTCTGCTGTGGCTACTGCAAATCACAACCCTCAGGTCTCAGGCTCCTAAGTAGCTAGGATTAGAAAGGTGTGAACCATCAGTGCACAGAGATATTTATCTTTTATAAAAAATCTAATATCTGTTTTAACTTTGGTTCATTACCATTGTTACTTTTTTTTTTTGGTCTAGTTGGCTACTGAGATTTTATAGCATATGAATGATTTCCCCAAATGCGTATTTGCTGTCAGATGATCTGAGATATACAGTCTGGACCCAACAGCCTTGACCAGAATTAAAGCTTGCATCCCATCTTCCTGGGGGGATTAACCAGTGATCTCTTAAATCTGTGCCCGTGTGTGTGTGTGTGTGTGTGTGTGTGTGTGTGTGTGTGTGTGCTCGCACGCACGCATGCACATGCATTGTATTCAGGGTCTGGGCTCCAATCCTCAGCTTTTTCACTCAAAGCTGGTGCTCTACCATGTGCTCCAAGGCTCTGCTTCTGGATTTTTGCTGGTAAATGGGAGATGATAATCTCACGGACTTTCCTGCCCCAGCTGGCTTGGAACTATGATCCTCTGACCTCAGCCTCTTGGGGAGTGAGGATTAAAATCATGAACTATTGTACCTAACTTATTGGTTAAATTGTAGATCCACTCTCTCCTTGTTTTATTTCCTGTGTCTCTCTTGTCTCCAAAATATGTTCAAGTACATTTTCAAACTAATTTATGTAGCTATTAGCTTTCAAGTCAACACGTTAGTTTGTGAGTGCATTGCATTTGATCATGTCATCCTGTTCACCATTTTCCCTCTCTCTCAAGTGCGCTTGAATTTAAAAAGGAAATTACAGTGGTGGATGCCTGTGTGGCCAGACTCCAGTGGCCTCCTACAACCTGTCATGGGGTGGTTTCCATTTTTTGTGTCTCCCTGGATTTTCTAAGACCCCTGTGTCTTTGATCCATTGCGCATTCAAACTTAATTTACTTATTTTTCAAAAATATGTGTGTTTCCCAATTTCTCCTATGCTACTAATTTCTAGCGTCATTCCATTGTAAGCAGAATTTCAGACTTTCCTTCCATTAAGGCTTGCTTCCCCCACCCCATTTTTTAGTTGTGATATATGGAGGGGTTACAGTTACATTCGTCAGGTAGTGGGCGTGTTAGTTCTTGAACATTCCTATATTTTTCTCCCAAGACTTGGTTTTTGATTTACGTGCGCTCTGTCTTGGAGACAGTATTTGTACACTTGAGAAAGGGTGCCCACCCTTCTTCTGCAGAACATTCTGCATGTATCAGATCTATATAAATTCTAATTTATTTTTATTTTGTCGGGTGTGGGGCTTGAACTCTGGGCCTGGGTGCTGTCCCTGAGCTCTTCAGCAAAAGGCTACCTCTACCACCTGAGCCACAGTGCCACTTCCAGTTTTTTGGTGGTTAATTAAAGGTAAATCTCATGGATTTCCATGCCCTGGCTGGCTTTGAACCTGGATCCTCAGATCTCAGCCTCCTGTTGGTGGGGGTGGGGGTTGGGGGGTGACCTGAGACCCCTGGTGAGCTGGGCGGGCCCGGGCCGCAGCCACGCCTCTCCTCTTGTGTCCCCGCAGCTACATGTGGTCCTTCGAGAAGGCTCACCTCAGCATGGCGCAGCTCATCTCGGGGCAGCTGGTGGAGAGCTTCGACGAGGAGTTCCGGACGCTGTACGCGCGCTCCTGCGTGCCCGGCGCCCTGGCCCCCGAGGGCGCGGTGCGGGCCCGGCCGGGCCGCGCGCGCTGGGAGAACGGCCTGGGCCCCCGCTCCGTCTCCTCGCTGGCTTCGCTCTCCAGCCGGAGGAACCTGCTCTGGAGGCCGGCCGGGACGCCTCGCGTGGACGCCGGCTTCGCCCCGCAGCCCCGCGGGCTCCACGCGCCCCTCGAGCCCGACAAGTACAGCTACGGCGGCCGGAACCACGGCTACAGGCCGCACTTCCTGCCGCCCACCAACGGGCCGAGCCCCGCCGCCCGCGCCTTCCAGCCCGGCGCCTTGGCCGAGGGCTGGAAGCGGCACAGCTACGCCGGGGAGCCTTCGGAGACGCCGCCCTTCCTGCTGCCGGGCCGGGCGGCGCTGCACGCGCTCCCCGCGCCCCCGGCCTGGCGGAGGCCGGCGGACGCGCTCAGCGTGGCGTCCTCGGCCCGGGGCCACGGCGACGCCCCCAGCGCGAGCCTCGCCGAGCGCCTGGCGCCGCGGAAGAGCGGCCTCCTGGGCGAGCGCAACGCGGCCGTGCGCAGGTCCTTCCACGGCACCGACAGCCACGTGCGCTCCCTGCAGCAGCGCATGCCCACGCTGGAGCGCACCACGCGTACCTTCCTGCGCAACTGGCGGCTCGAGTCCTACCTCAACGACCGCGCCGACGCCGCGCCCGACGCCGGCGGCTCGCTGGCGGGCGAGCGCCCCGACGGCCCCGACGGCGCGCTGTACGCGCGCTCCCGGCTGCGCTCGTCCTTCGTGTTCAAGCCCACGCTGCCCGAGCAGAAGGAGGTGAACAGCTGCACCACCAGCTCCTCCAACTCCACCATCATCGGCTCCCAGGGCAGCGACACCTCGAGGCCAGCCCCGGACAGCCCCGCCGCCGCGCCGCCGCCCGAGGATGCGCCGGCCCCGGCGCCCCCGGCCTCGCCGGAGCCCGCAATCCACGGCGCCAACGGCCACGCGGAGCCCGACCGCCGCGCGCCCCCGAGGACGGCGCAGGACGAGCAGCGGCTCAAGCGGCGCAGCTTCCCGTCCTTCGAGCTCGCGCGCGCCGGCCTGGACCCCGCCAAGCCCTCGCTGTACGGGACGCTGACGCGCGCCCGCGCCCGGCCGCCCGCGCCGCCCGCCGCGCCGCCGCCGCCGCTCCACGGCTCGCGCAGCCTGCACAGCGTGGCCCCGGGCCCCGAGCGCGCCGACGCCGCGGCCCCCGCCCCGCGCAGCCCCGCGCCCGGCCGCGCCGCCAAGTCCGCCTCCATGGCCGCCCTGCTTGACGCCCCCGGCGAGGAGCCCGGCCGCGAGCTGGCGCCCCGGAAGGAGGGCAAGGCCTCCCCCAGCTTCCTGAAGAAGGGCTCGCAGAAGCTGCGCTCGCTGCTCAGCCTGACCCCCGACAGGAAGGACGGCCTCTCCCGGGCCAGGGCCCCCGCCTTCTACCGGCTGTGCAGCAGCTCCGACACGCTGCTCTCCGAGGCGGACGACGGCCCGGCCCCCCGGAAGTCGGAGCCCAAGGCGGACGCGGCGCCCCCGCCCCGGCCCGCGGGCGGCAGCGTCCAGCGCAGCCTGGAGGACGTGCGCGCCGGCCCGGCCTCGCCGCGCCCCGGGGAGCGGCCGCCGCTGGAGCGGCCCGGGGACGCCTCGGCCCCGCGCTTCAACACCGAGCAGATCCAGTACCGCGACCCCCGGGAGGCCCCCGCCGCCTCGCCCGGGCTCCTGCGCTCGCGCTCGGCGGCCGGCCAGCGCGTCTACAGCCGCTTCGAGCCCTTCTGCAAGCTGGAGGGCGCCCTGCCCCCGCCCGGGAGCCCGGCCCGGCCCCGCGCCGCCCGCCCCGAGGCCCGGGCCTCCGCGCTGGGCTACGGCGGCAGCGGGGCCAGCCCGGCGCTGGGCTACGGCGGCGCCGCCTACCGCCCCTTCCCGCCGGGCGGCGAGAACAAGCTGCGGGGCTTCATGCAGAGGTTCGGCAGCCTCATCAACAAGAGCAAGTGAGGCGGCCACGGCCCGGGCTGCGTGCGCGCGGGACCCGCCGAGCCCGCCACGGGCGCGTCCACCCCCGACGACGCCGCCGCGTCCACCCGCCGAGCCCGCCACGGCCGCGTCCACCCCCGACGCCGCCGCTGCGTCCACCCCCGACGACGCCGCTGCGCCCACCCAGCCAAGCCCGCCACGGCCGTGTCCGCTGCTGTGTCCATCCCCGACGCCGCGTCCACCCCCGACGCCGTGTTCACCAACGACGCCGCTGCGTCCACCCGGCCGAGCCCGCCACGGCCGCGGCCGCCGCTGTGTCCACCATCAGCGCTGTGTCCACCCCCGACGCCACTGCGTCCACCCTGCCTCCGTGTCCACCACCAATGTTGCCCCGTCCACCCCTGCCTCCGTGTCCATCACGGGTGTGTCCGCCGCTGTGTCCACCCCCATCCCTGTGTCCACCAATGCCGCTGTGTCCACCCTGCCCCCATGTCCACCACGGTCGTGTCTATCACCAACACCGCTGCGTCCACCCCTGCTTCCGTGTCCACCAACGCTGCTGCCGCCACATCCACCCTGCCTCTATGTCCACCATGGTCATGTCCACCACCAATGTCACCGTGTCCACCAGGGCCATGTCCACCACTGTGTCCACCAACGCCACCGTGTCCACCAACGATGCCGCCGGGTCCACCACCAACGCTGCCATGTCCACCACCACTGTATCCATTGCCATGTCCACCCACACCGTGTCCACCCATGCCATGTCCACCATCATGTCCACCGCTATCGTATCCATCCACGCTGTGTCCGCCAACGTCCCCATGTCTACCACCGTCTCCATGTCCAGCGGAGCCGCTGTCCCCCGTCCTGACATCAGCTTGCTGAGTCTGCACACCTTCCCGGGCGTGCGGTGACTCCAGTGGCAGTGGTAGACACGCGGGCGTGGTTCATGGTTTGTTTCCTTCTAAGATGTGACCTGTCAGCTCCACGGATTTTAAAGTCACTCCAACGTCTTCCTTTTAAACTACATTTTAAAACGGGAGAATAGAGCTTCCTCACTTCCTGCTGTTGCTGTCCCTTCAGAAGAACAGAACGGGGAGGGAACAAAAGCCTGCTTATCACTTCACAGGCCCCTAAGATGACTTGTTTATTTCCCTCCAGTCTGTCTTTCCTGTGAAGCACCCAGCAGCTCTGCAGGCCAGCAGAGGACCGCGGAACCATGCAGAGCGGACCACCCTTCTCAATGAGGCGCCAGCCCCGCTGCAGTCTCAGCCCAAAGCCTAGAAGGACAAGCCCAGTCCTCTCCCTCTCAGAACCATCTAGAACGTGATACTTCCCGGGCCGGCCCCGGGAGCTGCCTTCCACTCTCCATCTCCATCCCTTAATGCAGATCAGCGGGAATGTTCCACACCACTTCCTAACAAGTCATGGTGCTACGTCGTCTGCAAGACGCTGTCACGTGACATCGCCTCCTGACACATGCAGTCTTGACTGCTTGACTCTGTACCAACCAACCAATGAAGGTGCAGACACACAAGTATAGGGGAGGTAGAGGTAGTGGGTATTGAGTTCTTCCAGTTCTAGAAGCAAGGCAACCCTTAAAGTCTCCTTAAATGGCAAGGAGAACAAGAGACAGGGCAAGGGCAGTGAGTTGGCATGCGGTGGGGCACGGAGCACGGTGGTAGCTCTGTGCCTCAGGAAACATATACTGTGGCCCTGTGAAGTGGCTCCGTTTACAGAAAACCAGCTAAGCTCAACTTTCCCAGAGTGGCTAGAGCAGGGATTTGAACATAAATCTATATTTTTAATACCATTCTACACCATACCTTGCTGCTTTTTCTTCTCCTCTGCTTGATGAACATACATTGAAAGTAATTTGTCTCTCTGTATGAAGTGCAGACATATGTCCAGCAACTATGCAGAAATTCAAAGTATATACCCATTCAAAAATCATTCACGGAAGTAGCTTTCCAGCTCCCATCACAACAGGAAATTCCCAAGTGCTGCAGCATAAGGCTTTTCCTATTTTGTAGGCATAAGTGGGAACCTCTTCAAAATTTTCACACTCCCAAATAAATTATTACTTTAAAAATAAAACAGAGAAAACTGTGATCACAAGAAAGTCAATTGTGTTCATAGATTATTGTTTTTCTTGAACCTTTGGGATACCTAGTTTCTTGTAATCAGATGAAGTATTCTAAAATATGAATTATCATTTGGTCAATTTAAGAGTCCTGTAGAGATTAGTCTTCACAAAAGCTACCAGATTGTTGAAAAGCATTGTAATTGGTGTTTAGTGCTAGACGCTATGCATCGTCTTGTGTTTAGCAAAGTTTCCTTCTGTCATCCTGGACCAGTGTTCTGTACCCTCATTCCAGTGCCTGGCACTCAGGGCTAAGTACCCTGGAATGACTTCACCGTTACCCTTGATTTCGTAGAATCTCGGCCCAGGGAGCTTTCAGAGTTGAAAGAACAATGAGCGGACTGTTGGCCGGCAGCTGGAAGCTAGACAGTGGGCGCAGGCTAACCTTAAAGTTGAGACAATGAAGAGACCAAAGTGTTTGATGTTTACTTGTCAGAAAAAGCCCGTTACCATTTTGTGCCATAGCTTCTGAAACACAGTTAGCTTGTGGGAAAGTCCTTTCCACAGCCCTGGTGCCCTTCCCGGTGCAGTTGGGGGGAAATGGGGTGCTTTGTTTCATCCACTCCCGGGCCACAAGTGAGGCTTTTGCACAACAGATTGATTCTCCTCTGCCATTTTCCTTTGATTGTCTTCGTCTTAGCATTTTATGCATGTGTTTCTGTACAGAATGTGTTTTTGTTGTTCTTATTGTTGTTGTTTTTCCCAAACTGGGCTGAGAAACTTCCCAAGGTGAAGGCTGAGAAAAACGCCTGATACTTCAGGAAAAAAAAAATTAGCTGGTGTTTCAGCTTCAGGAGATGCTTCTCAATCCTGAATGTGCTCATCTCAGACATGGCATTCTCTTCTCTTCTCCATATGAATACTGGTGGAAAGATAAGATCACTTAGACATGCTTTGATAGTAAAGTTTGGCCATATGGTTTCTGTTCTGTACACAGCACATTACTTTATAAGAACCTCAGGAAAATGGGTGTGGTTTCAGAGCAGTTCCTGCCCATGGCTTTGGAGTAGGGTCAGTGATCCCATTCTTCTAACAAAATAGCCAAAGGCTGCAGTGAGCCCAGGAGAGGAGGGGCAGAAGCCAGCGGTGCCTTCTGCCTTGTTTGTGGGAGTGAGTGCTGTATTTCACCCAGACGCTGTGCTGGGTTCCAGAATGGTGCAACTTTACCTTCACTCAAGACCTCGCATTCAACTGCCCACAGCACTTTTTTTTTTAATGAATATCCGTTAATTCTCAATATGGCTTTGGCTAAAGGATATAAAATAATATTGGCATGTTAATGATGATAAATTGTATGTGATGCTGTTTAAGATTTAGTTGGGTTCTAAAATATTTAAAACAGTAGTAGGGAAATAGTAAGCCAAAGAGTCATCTTGTCAAGTTTTTATACAATGATGTAAAGAAATAGTCTTCCAAATTATTTTTTAAAATTTTTAAAATGAATATTAAATGACTTTGTACCAAAAAATCACATGCTGTAAGTTCTTTTTAAATGTTAATACCCCTTATTTTGCTATTCATGCACTTCTGCACTTAGACATTATAGCCAGTAATTTAGATTATTGCACATTTACTTTTTTTTTGCCAGTCCTGGGCTTGAACTCAGGGCCTGAGCACTGTCCTTGGGCTTTCTCAAGGCTAAAGCTCTACCACTTGAGCCTCAGCACCACTTCCAGCTTTTTCTATGTATGTGGTACCAAGGAATGGAACCCGGGTCTTCATGCATGCCAGGCAAGCACTTTACCACTAGGCCAAACTCCCGGCCCCAGATTGCACATTTTTAAATACTTCCCATAAACTGTGATCTTCACTAAAACACTTTTATTTCCTATACCTTAACTGCATTTTGGTCAACAGTAAGTCATATATGTGGAACTGAAACTCCCCGCTGTCCAGTCCTCTTGTTGACCCGTCCTCTGCCTAGCTGCTTGCACACCCGTATTCCATTAGGCTACTGAGTAACAGGAGTGCAGATTGTAGCTCAGGACCACTGGCCGCACGCTCTGGTGCCGGGCGTGCTGTGGGCTGGGCGATGCGGGCCTGTGTGCATTTCCCGAGATGTTCACTCGGAGAGGAAGACAAGGCCCCGCCAATGCCCTTCTCAGCCCTTTATGAAGAGACTTGGGACTCATTCCAAGTTTTACTCCCCAGCTGACCTATCTCTGTAAGGAAACAGCTCCTAACCCTTTCACAACTTGGTAGAATCATAGTTCTGAGTAAAGTGTTTTATAGATGCATTTTTATTGCATCCACGTTCACCAGTAGTGCGAAGGCTATTGGAAAAGCACCACTGCAGGGGAAAATATCAAATATTCCTTGTGAATTAAAAGGAATGCGCCATTAAAGGCAGATGTGAGTTTTAACCACTTACCTACAATGATTTAACAAAAAAAAACTAATTTATCACGAGTTGCCATGTCTCAGAAAGCCCGGACTTCATTAGTATGTTAAACTGGCTCAGGGTGGCAGCCCTGGGAGAGACGGATGGACACAGCCCTGGGATGGAGTCCAGGGCCCCAGGGCCGTGCTGGCAGTGGGAGGTGGAGGCTGGACGCGATCCCGGGAACTCCCAGATGCCCTCAGCTAAGGGACCCACCGGAGCCCAGCCTGGGACCAGGGGGCTGGTGGAGGTAAGGCTGGAGCTGGCACGGGGGCTCGCATGGGGGACCGGGCACAGGGGGCCGGGCATGGGGGGACCTGGCATGGGGGGAGACCTGGCATGAGGGCCCTGGCATGGGGGCACCTGGCACGGGGGCTGGGCATGGGGGACCTGGCGTGAGGGGACCTGGCATGGGGGGCCTGGCACGGGGACCTGGCACGAGGGGCTGGGCACGGGGGACCTGGCATGGGGGGACCTGGCACAGGGGGCCGGGCATGAGGAGACCTGGCACAGGGGGCCTAGCATGGGGGGACCTGGCACAGGGCGCCTGGCACAGGGGCCGGGCATGGGGGGCCTGGCATGGGGTCCTGGCACGGGGGCCAGGCACGGGGGCGGTGGTTCAGGAGGCATTCGGATGGCACTGTGCCAGGGTGCCGAGGATCTCCACTCGCAGGGACTCCGCCCTCCAGAAGCATCCTGGCGCGTGGCCATTCCGCTCCCGCACCCTTGGGCAGGCTCTGCGGCCGCCAGGGCCTGGCTGAGCCAGGCTGCAGCCCAGGTGAAGAGGGAGAGAGAGGGGGAGGAGAGGGGTGGGCAGGGGTTAGAGGTGAGGGAGAGAGGAGTAGGGAGGGGAGAGAGAGCATGAGGAAGAGGAGAGGAGAGAGGAGAGGGGAGGGGAAGGGAGGGGAGGGGGGGCAAATGCCAGCCTCACTCTAACAGGAGCAAGGCAAGGACCCCATGGCCTCACGAGAAACAAAGAGACGAAACAAAGAGAACTTCATTTCAGAAAACAGCGTGCTGTGAGACCCCGACACGAGTCTGTTTCCTCTCTAATTTCCTTTTCTAGCTGTACCATTAATAACCCTCACATTCCATCTGTCTCAATCACCAGGAAGATTCCATTCCACTCACCACCTGCCACTAAAAGAAGGCGTGTTGAGAGAGATAGATGGGGAGGATGGTTACAAGACATGAGACCCTCCCGCTCCAGGAACCGCTCTTCCTGAAGTCTCTTTTGTTTTTATTTATCTACTTTTGGTTGTTGGGTTGATTTACAGCCTACCAAGCGTTCATTTTAATAAAGTTAAACGCTTGCTTCATAAATTAAATAGCAAGTTAAGCATCCTAACGAGGAAGAAGCTGCCACCACAGCTCAAAATGAGTTACGTTTCCATAAGCGGGAACAGTCAGATTCTTGGTTTAATTTCTCATTTTTCTCCTCTGGGCAAAAGATGATACTGCTCTTTTAAAGGCAGAAGAAAGTCCTGCTCTATATTTTTAACAATTTACGTACAAAAATAAGTATATAATTTTGCCAAACAGTTTTAAAGACTCCGTTTCGTGTGATGCACAATTAGAGGGCTGCAGTTATGCTAAGCAGTTTCTTCCTCTGCTGCTGCTCCCCTCATCACCTCGTCTGAGTTCCAGAGCATGAACCTGAGCACATTCTGCATTCCAATCACAGGAAGGGGAAAGGCAGTGCTTCAAAATAAAATTAGATAAAAATAGAACGAAAAAAGCCAAGAGCAAGAAGAAGGCCGAATGCTGCTTTCATCGCTGACGAGCCACTTTATGGCATCACATCACTTCGTGCTCGGCTTCCTTCCTGTTAACTAAGACTGATACTTTATTTCATAGGCGTATGCAGCTATTGCCTCATAATCTGAATCCCCTTGAATAAGGTCACAAGTTAAATATTAGCAGCATGCGAGCCTCTCATCCATAGCGTTATTTTATTGATTTCTACCTGGGTAATGGTAGCAGTATTTTTTCAATTCTCAGTTGTCCTCTCCAGTGGATTCAAAGTTTGACAGAAAGATTTCTCAGATGCTGGGAATTAAAAGTTCCAATATTTGAGAGTAAAATGTATTTTTAAATGTCATCTTGCTTAAAGTGCTTTTGTATGAGATTCAAAATGGATAAAATGCCAGGCCTCGGCCTGGGTGGACAGAGCAGTCCAGGCCACCAGAGGGGTTGGCAGGCGTGGCTCCCCAGCCAAGGGTGGGGGGGGGGTCTGCCAACCGGGGATTGGGTGATTATAGGATTTATCTACCTTCCGGGAACCTGGGAAGTTGTTTTGAAGTTATCTTTATCTCATGTCAGGGGGAAGCAGGAGACTGAGTTAAATTCTGATAGTCCACCCACCAAGGTCACCACAAGCTCAGGGAGGCCTGTGGTAAGGAGTTTATAAAGCCACTGGGCTTGGCTGTTCCATGCTCTGTGGGGCAGGGTTTAGGTTAGTTACCAGGGCTTCCTTCCACGTCCGGCTCCATATGGACTCATCCAGTGCACCCAAGGAGTTTTTCCTGTAATAGTCTCTGATCTGTTTCCACACAGAATCATGTACGCGTCAAATGTTTCAACTGCTGACCAACGTGCTCCGTTTTCTGCACCTGGAAACAAGCTTATCTGTACTTGTCACTATGGGAGAGCAATGAAGTGGGGTTTTAATTGAATAGGCATAATCTAAATTATTTAACACATCAAAGCCTGTGTGGCGGGCTCAGGGCCCTCACCAGTACATCGGAGAAAATAACGTAAAACGTAGACTGTAGCAATTTGAAAGTTTGTGTGTTCGTTTTTCTCAAGCCTTCTGATTCGTAAATGTGGCAGTGTATGAAGGCCTGGGCTTGTTCGTAACGCCAGTGTCTGTGTTTAGACATCTGCACAGCTTGTCTCTGTCAAGAGACACGCTTCTTCACTCCACGGGATCAGCTAAACTAGGCTTGAGATTCCCCTGTGGAAAGTGACCACAAAAACAGAGACACTCATTCATGACTGGGTTTAGGTGAGTCTGGCTACAGTGTTATTGAACTACGTGTATTTATTTTAGTTGCAGAAAAGGGACAGATTCAGGTGAACATGAGGTTATGGGCTTGGAGAAGTTCACAGTGTCATTACTTACATGCATTCAAGGAGCACTAAGTTTGGTGTGTGTGTGTGTGTGTGTGTGTGTGTGTGTGTGCGCGTGCGCGTGTGGTCACTGACAAGTCTTTCTCAGTTGCATTGCAGTGTCTGCAAGACATTTATTTGTGAGCCTTCCTTACCGATATGTGCCTGAAGCTCAGGGGAGAAGAATGCCGTAGGAACGGAAGCATTCTGCAGTGAAGAAGATAAAGGACGTGTGAATCAGCACACAGGGCCCCCGGGGAAGATGGAAAGAGAAGGGGAGGAAGCACAAAAGATGAGAGAAGAGAGAAAAGTGATGCTCTTCCACTTTTTATTTTCCACTCATGTCCACAAAATAAATGGGTCTTCCCTGCAGAAGATTTGTTGTGTCTTGAGTCCAAGCCAGTCCTCAAGACTCTGCTTTGGAACTCCTGATTAAAATCCAGGAGTCTGGTTGTGCATCTTAAATAGGGCTTCTGCGTGTGTGCTGAAAGTATAAAGGAGAAGAAATATGCAGCGACATTTCTCAAAAAGGCGGCGCCCATAAACCTGCCTCCGCCCCAAAGGAGCCAACGACCACCCACGCTGCTGAACTCTACCGGCTGTGCCGTGTGCAGCTCCTCTCTGCAGCCAGCCTTTCATGAGGAAAACTCCGTGTGTAACTTTATTTTTTTAAAGAAATCTGTTCAGCTAGCAGTATTTTCCGGGTAAAGGTCTGTCTGTCTATGAATCTGCCTGTCTGTCTGTCTATCTATCACAAGAGGACGTGCTGAGAGAGCAAGGGCTGTGGCGAGAGCCCGAGGAGGGTGGCCGCCACTTTGGCTCTGGTGATGAGTCAGTGCAGAGAAGATCCAGAACACAGCTCCGTGTTCGCAGGCACCGACAGACAGCAGATGCGTCCCTCGCTGGCAGATGGAGCCCACGGTCTGTGGGTTCGTCTCAGAGCAGTGGCCCAGTGCCATGGCTCTTTCCGGAGGCCATTTACCACACAACTCCTCCCACCTTCTGGAATTCTCTGACAAGGAAACGACTTGCTTTTTGGTGACCGTGTCTCCCGGCCTTCAAGGCATCACTGAAATGCAGTGCTAACCTTAGGCCCTGAACGCTATTGGGTAATTCCTGTGACATCCTCGCCCTCTGGTTGTCTCTTCACCACCTAGCCATGTTTTCCTTACAAACACCCAGAACTCTGGTACAACCCAATGTGTTTTACTCTCTGATGGGTTTTCTTAGTAATTAACCTAGAGAGAGCATAGGACATGACTCAAGGTAGAGCTTGATCCATGGGAAAGGAGACCTGAGGTGATGGAGGCACAGAATGGTGTCCTTTTCCAGACGGAAGGACTTGGGTCCTTTGACAAAGTGGAAGGCATCTGGTGCGATTGGCAGCGAATGTCGGAATACTCTGTCCCTCGCTGACCTTGGGAAAGCATCCTGAATAGTGCATCGCGTGGCGTGGAGTGCCAGGGACTCCAGAGCCTCTGGAAACGTGTCCATGGTGGAGGGACTTCACCCAAGATTTCCGTGCGCTGCTACTGAATTCCTTGGCACAGGGGCCGAATTGCTCTCTTTTCTGAGGAGTTGGTTTAGCCCAGGGCCCCGAGGTTGGAGTCTGCATCAACTGCTTGGAGAGTTCATTGAAGTAGAGATTTCTGGATCTCTCTCAACCCCGTCATCAGCGGAGGTGAGCCAGGCCTCCCAGGCAGACAAATCCAAGAACCCAGGCAGCCAGCATCTCTGGACGGCAGGCCTGCAGCAAGCCCCGGAGCCCCACTGGAGCCCAGAAACTGACATGTCACGCTCGGAAGCCCTGCATACGGGAAGAGCATCCACATCGTAACGTCTTACCACGACAGAAATGAAGTATGAAAACATCTCTTCAATAAGGGCTCGTTCTTCCCAACCTTTGTAGTAACTTTGCTCACACCCAGGCATATTTGATGGCCAGAGTTTCTGAGAAGCTTCCAGCAATGAAGATGCAACAGCACTAAAATACCTAGAATGGAAAAACACTGCTAAATGTCAAATAAGCTTGAGTAGAAGACAAGAAAATACCCTTTGCAACACATCATTTTTATAAATAACGGGAGGATTTGCCACTCCACACCAGCTGCCAGCGGCCCCTTAGGTTGGCGTTGGAGTGGAGTCATGGGACTCACAGGAAAGTCACATTGCACTGTTGTGTTGACACACTACTGGCTTTGTCTGTTTGGTCGAAGTGGAGTGAATCCCCTTACTATTCAGAGCTGGGTCAATGACTACATACACACGGGAAGATGGTCAGAACTGGTGAATGTGAGCTGAACACGGAGGAAAGATCTGGGCCCTGGGGCCTCGCGGGAGGCTTCCTTCTCAAGGGAGCAAGTCCTTGTACACGGAGAGCAGGTATTGAACGTGCCCTACCGTGGAATGAATCTTCCACTGAATGTCTGCCCACAGAGGAGGCTCGCGTCAGAGCGCGGGCCTTCAAGTGTGGCACGGTCAGCCCGTGTGTCCTGAGTGCCCAGGGTGTGCTGTGACTTCCAGTGCATTGTCCTGGCTGGTGCTCATGGAAACGTTATTTTTTCCTTTCTAACCCCCTCAATGAGGCCCAGTGAGGAAACAGAAGCCTGTGACTCAGTTACCGCACCAGGGGGGCAGCTGCTGAATGAGAAGTTAGGATTGGAACTGAGAAAAGTCAAGGCCCAAACCAAAGAATGTTTTGAAATCATCCTTCACCGGAGAAATTTACTTTGTTCCCAGCATACTACCACACTCCATGTCTTTAGTGTCCTCACCACAAAGTCTGCTCAGGCCTGGTTTATCATCATAAATTAGAATAAAGGTTGTATTCATCTATCCACCTTACCAAAACTAATTTGAGGGACTTAGAATACAAAATATAGAACTGGTTCCTTGCACCACGTTCTGTGTAAAATACATGTTTGATGAATACTAAAAACCCACTGCTGCCTCCTTCCCTCCTCTCTCTGTGAAGGATCAATCCAAGTGAGGCATCATAAACGGACAAGGTTGCTTTCATTTAACTCAGGAGAACTGATGAACCATGACCTGGGTTTTCTCCGCCAAGCAAAGACACATCTGCAGCTATCCTACACAGCTTCACGAGGCAATGTTTTACTGATTCAAGTTCACGCCTCCTCCTTGATCACCTGGAGTCAGAACCGAGCATCTTTTGGAGAGTCAAGACTTGTCCACATGAAGTCTGTATACATGGCTACCTGGGACCGATGCGGGTCATCAGTTCCACGAACCACGAACGTGGCAATGACACTCACACGATGCTAAGAAGACTCAGAGGGTGGGAGCAGACATAACCAAGTGAAAACCCCTTTTCTGAGGATTTGAAAACAGTTCTTTTCTGAGCAAGTCACAACCAGAAAACACCAAAGATACTCAAGAGAAAAAGCAGGGGGCAGGGGAGAGGTGAGGAGAGCGTTTAGAAATAGCTGATGGGCTTTATTTCTCAAGGAAGAAATTTCCCCTGCACGATTCTCCCTCTTCTTCCCTAGCATAAAGAACAGCCTTCCCTCTTCTCCCCTGGCTGAACAAAAGCAGCACCATGCCAGCGGGACAGCTTGCTCGCCTGCTGAGCCAAGACAAGGGAATTCTAAGACCTAGCACAGGACAGACTGGAGGACAATGTCTTCCCCAAGGGAAGCCTGGGAAGGAGAAGAGAGCGAAGGGAAGGTTTCTGTCTAAGACATCAGCGCCAGCCATAATGTGCACCACAGGGCAGACCATCAGATAAATGAAAAAAAGAAAGAAACCAAATAGATGCACAGTTGTTTCAAACCATGGCATCTAAAACTTAAAGTTAGAAAGGGATATTAAAATAGTCCATATGTGTTAAACATTAAAATAACATATGTATGCCCTTAAAAGTAGATCTTAGTAAATTTTTGAGTCTAGAATGCTATTCTGAAAACGTGAGTTACAAAAATTATTTTCATGAGTTGAATTTTTTTTTTGGCCACTCTTTCAGGATTTGAAACCAGGAAGGAATTCTTTTTTTCTTTACTAGCAATTAACTGAATGTATAATTTTGAATAATCATTCATAATTATTTCTTGTACTGAGCCTCCATAACTTTCATCCAACTCCAAAAACCAAGCATATGGGCTGTGCTTTGCAAGTTAGGTTAGAAGTGGGGAGAAGGTTGGCAGGCAATGCACTTGAAACAGGACCAGAGATTGTCTGCCCTGTGTGGATGTCAGCTTAATAGAATGCTTTCCTCCTAACGTCGGCAGCAGGTCATCCCCCATCTTGAGGAGCCAGCCACCTCTGGCCAAACCTTTGTGCAGTGGTCGAGGTAGAACACAGAGCTAGAGCCACTAAAATGGGATTCGCTTTCCGTGTTGAGATTCATAGTGACCAGGAGTGTCGTATTGGTACCTGGGCGTTGCCCGTGGCTGTTGGGCCCATATCACTTGCACAGGAGTGTTCTCACCACTTGTTTGGGGAGTGGCTCTGGACCTCAGCTGCAGCATCTGTGCATGGACTCGGCAAAGAGCTGCATGCAACAGCGGACAGAAAATACTTGACCTGTGCCAACTCTCTGGCCTCGATTGCAACTGCTCAGCTTGCTTATAGAGCAACATCAACTATAAACAGATTAACTGGGCTGCGCCCTAACAAACTTCTCACACCACGCTTTCATCTTCATGGATCGTTTGTGTCACACGAGATGATTAGACCCTTCGTTTCCTTTCAAATACTTACAATGCAAAGTCCATTCCATTTCATAGAACATTTGTCCTTCATTTCTGAAACAACCACCACAAACAGGGAGCAATCCAAATCCACAGGCCGTGGCTTCCGGAAGACCAAACTGGAAAATGGTCATTAAAATGTGACCATTACATGCAGTGTGCCCCTAAATTGAGATGTGGAATTAAAATCCCGAATTGCAGCTCATTAAAGACAAGTTCACATGGTATGACCCTTAGAACTCTTATGGAGTTGTTCTGAAAGGTGAGACAAGGGAAGGGAGATAATGCAAGCAGAGTTCTTAGCATTTTTTTCCCACTGCTACAATTTTAACAGCACGGCTGTCCCTTGAAGGAAGCCTTTGCTCGCGGCTTCGAGGTGCTCTGACAGAACCCCTGATGTAGACCGTGAAGGAAGGAAGGAAGGATTGTTTCTGCTTGTGGCCCCGGAAGCTCCCATCCCCAGACAAATGGCTGATTCCCTGGCCGGCAGTGAGAAACGACTGGCCACAGGAGGCCGGAGGAGAGAGAGCAAGAGGGAAGAAAGGGCGCCCAGGCTGGGAGAGCCACCTTCCAGCAAGGCCCTCCATGCTCTGTCTCCTCCAAGGAAGCCTCCATTGGCGCTGTCAGCTCCCAACACATCGCCTTTCCATGCCCAGCTCTGCCCTCATCCTGCCAGCCCCACACTTGGCGAAGGCTGAGGACTGCCCTGCCTTACAGAAACTCCCCACAGCATCTAGGAAGAAAAGAGGATGGACAAGGTCGTCCTGAGTGGTTTTCTGCATTGAGGTTTCAGTCTCTGCCTTGCCAAACTGGGCCCATGGATGGCAGACCAGATTGGGCCTCTTCCCCCCTTTCCCTTTTGCACAGATTCTCCTGGGGCCAGTGCCAGTTTCATGGCTGAGCTGATCCAGCTCTTACTTTTATTCATTCGTGTGTTCTTAACTGAGACCCCTGCACACGTGAGCGCCATTGGGCCTGCGTTAAGCCCGAGCCACGTGATGCCACATGGGTTATCAGAGTGGTCCACAAGCGCTGGGCCTTCATGTCTTCACTCTTCCTCTGAAGCCTACAAAAAAAAAGGAGAGACAGACACAAATTGATCTCAAAACTCTTCTAAAGCGCTTCTTAACTAACTGCAACAGAAAAGTACTACCAATAGATCAGAAGAGGGGGAAAAAACCTCAAATCTTAAAAACCTATTTTCCACATGAAGAACCTTTTATCCAAAGGGCTCTTTAAGGAGCTTGTAGACGTCTTATATAGTCTTGAAACATGCCACAAGGATTAGAGAAGATGGAAAGAGACAGGGACAGACTTTTAATAAAAGTGATACAATTTAAGGCAATTCAATGATTAAAAGACTCTCAGCGTGAATCAGAACATCCATCCTCTTTTAAGAAAATTAAGGGTGTTTTCTGTCTCTGAGCTTGGGCATAAAGAGGGCAGAAATGTCAGGAAAACAGAGATACAGACTGCCAAGAGGGAAGGCTAAGTGTAAGGCTCTGTATTATGAATTTACCGCTAGTTCTGCCTCCAGTCCTGGCCTGCGTTGTGATTTGTTTCTTGACCTGGCGGTTTCGAGCCGAAGCTTGCGTGCCCTTCTTCCTGTAGTTGGAGGGAAACACATGTGGCTGGCTAGGTTACACCTGGCATTTGAGTGTGCACACAGCCCGGCCCGCAGGAAATCTTTGTGAAGTATAGATGTCCTGGCCTTCCCCAATTACCTCCCCTGAGCAGTTGCTGAAGAGACTGGGGTGATATTCAAGCTTAGCTCCTTTCATTGAAACTACTGAGTATCAAGTTCCTTTCTGAATATGGGTGAAACTCTAATAAACTGGGCCCACACTGACTGACTTCAGAATCAGAGGGGTAACAGAAGGCTGTGAGTCACAGGAGCCCTTCCTTGTCTTCGACTCTTTGCGTGTCGTGACAAGGATATGAAGGGAACGAATACTTCCTTGCTTACAACCAGACCTCAAAGTTTGTAACTCAGAGTTCAATAAAACAAAAAAGAGGTTTCTGTGGCACAGGCCTCGGGCCCATTGAGATGCTCCTCAGGAATGTCCTAAAACAAATAACCTTTCTTCATCTCCCTGGAACATGAGAACATAAATGCTACTGGCTTTTGTCTTATTTTATATTAATTTTAGGAATGTCCCTAAGCTGGGATGGAAGCTCTCCATGTTGCACTGATATATGCTAGAGTTTCTGGCACTCAGGGTTCAGGCCTGGAGCTGGCTGGAGTCATTGACAGATGGCAGGCCTACTTTAACAGCAAGTGCTGAACACTGGGGTCAACTGGAGACAGGCTGTTTCTCACAAGATGACGCAAAAGAAAGACAGACAGACAGACAGACAGACAGACAGACAGAAAGAAAGAAAGAAAGAAAGAAAGAAAGAAAGAAAGAAAGAAAGAAAGAGGGAGGGAGGGAAGGAAGGAGGAAGGAAGAGAAGAAAAAAAGAGTGAAGGAGGGAGGGAGGAAGGAAGGAGGAAAGAAGGAAGGGAGGAAGGTAGGAAGGAAGGAAGGAAGGAAGGAAGGAAGGAAGGAAGGGAGGGAGGGACTGAAATCTGGCTGGAATATAGCACAGTTTTACCTTCAGAGGTGGCTGGGGTGAGATGAGTATTTCACCTTGGACTTGAGGCTTGATTCTCTTATTTACTAGTTACTGGCAAGTTCCTTATTTCCCTGTGGTTCAGAAAAGAAGTGTTTGTCTTCAGGCCACCCACATCCCTGTTCAGTGGTGGAATGTTGTCTGCATGTGAAAAGCACATCTTGAACCATCAAACACCTTAAAGACGAGCTATACCAGATGGACCATTTTGTCAACAGCCACTTATCAGCTGTTCACCATGGACAGATTACCAAAATTAACGACAGTATCATAAGCATAAAAGATGTAAGAAATACGTTTCTTGTGCTCGAGGAGGTAATATTCAGCTTGAAGAGGTAAAAGGCACAATATCACTATGGAGAAATGATATAAAAATGCAAGAAAACATCATTGTGGTGACTACAACTTTTGTACTGCATCTTTATCCCAGAGGAGAGAGAATAATATTTGCTTTCATGTGATTCTTTCCAAATAGTGGATGCTCCAAGAAGAAATGCTTGTTCCAGGCCTGGGCTCCGTCCGTACCACGCACTGCTTCCATTCGTGCGAACGGCCTCTCATTCCCACAAGCTTGCTCTTGTGGAGGCGGCGAGGCAGGAGGGAGGCCCACACTGCTCGTGCTGTGAACAGCCCCACTTCCTCCACAGTGGTAGTGGAGAATGGCCAGAGCTCCTGCTCAGAACAGAGTTTGCTTGAGGGGACTCCGGTCTCAGTCCCTGAGGGTGACCTCCAGTCTATCCACCCCGCTCTAAAGACTCAAACGTTAGCCCTGAGACTGTCAGCCTTCTCCTTTACCTCTTTGTAAATTGTAAAGATAAACAGCAAGAACAGCAGTGCGTGGAACAATACATCATCACCCAGCAGAAGCCCCAAGCCTTTGCCAAGCCAGTGATCTATCAGCTCCCTGGAGGCTGTGTAAGACTAGGGATGTCATTCCCATGAGATATAAATGAGGCCTTGATATCTTCAACACAAGAGAGAGAAATTACCAGCAACAATTAAAGAACTCCTCTTTCAGATTAAAAATAATAAATGTGGGCATTTTCATTGACTAAGAATGATCTCGTATGGAGAACCCCACTGGCGAGAGTGGTTAAAAAGCATCTCACAGGACGTTGGTCCGTGAGCAAGACCACGCTTGCACCGCTAGCCTGAGAAATGAGCTGGGACTTGTAACACGCACATGGCTTTCTTAGAATCCTGGCACCATTTTTCTGAATTCAGTGTGGTAGCCAAGGGAAAAAAAGGCAGAAAGAGAACAGAGTCTTGTGGCAGATTTTCTGGCAGCTTGGGAGAGTGCCTATGTAGGAATTTCAGAGACCTATTTAGGCCTTGGGTTTTGCTTGAATCGCACTTAGACCCAATAATATTTCATATTAGATCTTCCTATCAGTCAGAACAAAGCAGCCATGAAGACGCTGGTCTAATGCAATCTAGGCTTGAATATAACCACGATGCTAAGACTTGGAAGAGTGGAAGTTAATACACGGAGGCCCCAGACTGTAATGTGTGTAAATATTGCTATGCTACAATGACTCATTCTGTCCTCATGAGCCTTAAGTGGACATAGCCAAAAACTGTCCCTAAAGGAAGGAACATTTTCCATCAGAATGGTGCCTCAGGGTCCTGCTTGGATCGTGGATCAGCTCCTCCCAGTCCACCTTTTCACGCAGCTGCAGACAACATGTACGTTTATAAGGTGTGGCTAGGGAAGTACTAGCAATTTAATGCACGCTTCTAAACACTAGATGCTAATACTGGAGCTTTAAAATAAAAAGTCTTCCTTAATGTAAATTTATCAGGCAATCCAGATGGGTCTTTCCATAAGGAACAGGTGTTTGGGAGAAAATTATATAATAGTTTTCTACTAACAGATTTCCCACTTACTAGCTTCAACATTAAATTAAAAAAAAGATTTGCCTTGAAGCTTAAACCTATAACTCATTCGGTGAATGTATAACACAAGTGACAATCTTAAATACTTAATTGATACTTTGTTCAGTTCATCTCACTGAAAATTTTTTGGAACACCTAAATTATCATATTTATTTTTGTGCCTTTTTTTTCTTCTTATATTTTGAATATAGACTCGGGGAAGAAATTGATTCAGGTTTCATGCTGTTATTTTCTTCTCTGAAATTATTACCACTGCTTCCAAGAGAGGTTTCTTTAAATAAAATACCACCATGTGAAACCAAGAAGAAAACTGAAGGATGTCCAGGCATGTTACCAAGGCAACACAGCCACTGACTCTCTGTGAACCTGAACCTCCAGTGGGCCAAAGCAGCTATGTATGCCTGGATCTGGTTCACCAGACCTGAACTAGATGCCAGAACAGCTCTGGCCGCCACTACTTTCAGAGCCCATAAGATATTACTGTGCCTCATTTTCTTGACCCATTCGTCCATCAAAGGGCACCTGGGTTGATTGTATCTTGGCTATCTTGGTAAACAATGCTGTAGTGAACGTGGTTGTGCTGGCAGCTTTGGTGTGGTCTTGTTTGTGTTCTGGGACTGCCGGATTATATGTAGTTCCACATTTACTCTTATGAGGAACCTAACCTCCACACTGCTTTTCAGAATGGTTTACATTCCCACCAACAGTTAAGTGTGTTTCTTTTTGGATGCATCCTTGCCAGCAGCTGTTTGTTTTCTTGATAGTGGCTATTCTGACTAGGGTGAGGTAGAATCTCAGTGATATTTTAATTTGCATTCCTTTTATAGCCAGAGACATTGAACATTTCTTCATGTGTCTATTGGCCATTGTCACTTCTTTTTTTTTTCTGAGAAGTCTGTCTTTAAGTCATTAACCTATTCATTAATTGGGTTGTTGTTTCTTTGAGGGTTTAAGTTGTGTGTACATCTACACAATGGGATTTTACTCGTCTATTAGAAAGAATAATAATGAACCATTCATAAGGAAATGGAAAGACTTGCTGAAAGTTATATGAAGTAAGCCAGATCCAGAGAAATAAAGGTTGCATGGTTCCCCTCAATTGTGGTAGATAGACTGTGCCTATGAATTTTTAAGTAAACATATTGGTGATTGTAAGCTGCCATAAATGAATTAACTGAAGTAAGAGAGACTATGGAAAGCTCAAATGTATAATCTTTTAGGAAGACTAGGTCAAAAGCCAACGAAATCACCACTAGGAAAAGGAGCATGCAAGTGTGGGGGGTAATATATGAAGTGGGGAGGCAGGACAAACGCAGTCAAGAATTGATTGTATATTCCATGAAATTAAATAAGAGGGGCGGAAATGCTGAAAGGGTAACATTAAGAGGCATTATATTTATAAACTGCTTTGTTAGACAGGACTTCCTTTGTTCGACTGAAGATAATTTTAAAAACTTTTAAAGAAATATTATTGCACGTTCATCCACTCTACCCTACACTCTTACCCTTTCCTACAAGGAACCACCAGTGTATTTTTACTTGGTGATGTATAAATGCAAATGGTTGGAGGAGGAAGATGTTTAGAATCAGCAGTCTTTCTGAAAGCAAATTATCATCATTGATTGATGAAGGTTTGAGTCATAGCCCCTGGAAAGCATATTTTCAAGTCCAAATTCCCAGTCCCTCTGAAGTAGACTTCACTGAAAAAAGAGGAGGATTTGCAGGGCCAATCAAGTTAACATAGAATCATTACATACAAAATGGCTCATCTGTAAAACACAGTAGCCTGTACAGGTAGGAAGACACGGGCAGAAGAAGGGTGTATGGGGAGACACGGGCAGGACACGGGGTGAAATTCGAGGTAGACATGAGCGCCCAAGAACACGGATGACGTGCGACAGCGGGCAGGAGCAGGGCAGCAGCAAGCAACGCTAATTCTTCCCTGGGTTTCAGGAGACACCGGCTGCGACCATCTTGCTTTCAGCCCTCACCATCTCCTCCCTTCAAACTTGGTCGTTTTAAGCCACCTTTTGTTCAATACTTTCATATACCTGTCTGAGAAACTAAAGAGAAAGAGAAAAGTACCAGGAATGGAAATGAAAATCAAGGAATAAAGGAAAACAGCTCTCAAATGATTCTCTTTTAAAACCGCTTCTCTTCCTCTTCACTAGCGTGGTAGCTCCTTACTGACGACGTTTTAACATTTTAAAGTAGATTTGCCAAAGACTTCCTTGATATTTCCACAGATTTCTTTTTAGTTTGCTTTACTTGTGTTTATATTTTAATGTTAAAAGCAAACTTTATTTTACCAGTAACTATCAGTGGGAATCCTCAGAGACATCTGTTTTGGTTTTTTTGTTTTGTTTTTTTGTTGTTCTTGCCAGGCCTGGGGCTTGAACTCAGGGCCTGAGCACTGTCCTTGGGTTTTCTCAAGGCTAGAGCTCTACCACTTGAGCCTCAGCACCACTTTCAGCTTTTTCTGTGTATAGGGTTCCAGGGAATCAAACCCAGGTCTTCGTGCATGATAGGCAAGCAGTCTACCACTAGGCTACACTCCCAGCCCCAAGCCATCAGGTTTTGGAGAGCACTCTATAACGAGATTGTGCCGCCGCTTGCTGATCTCTTCTCCTGTCGTTGCACACTGGATGTTTTCTTCCTTTATAAATGCTCTGACTTCCATGGTAACATGACAGAAAAGACACACTAGAGGCTCCTTTGTGTGAATGCAGGTCCAAGAAGTCCACTGATAAAGGGTCTATAGCATTCCTGAGAGAAGAGGGGGAGTCGTGGGGATCCCCCAAAAGCAACAGGATAGCTAGAAGCCCTGGGGCACACCAAAGCCACCAGACAGAAGGCAGAACAGTTTAGGGGCCCAGCCCTGGTCCCTGGGGAAGGGGGGTCAGCTCAAGCGGGCACCAGGAGGCCAGGCCCAGGGCCATGAGGCATGCAGCCTTCTGCTCTCAGTCCAGTGAAGGACTTCACTGTGACCTTGACTTCCGTGCAGACAGGGGAGAACCCACCCTGGTGCCTCCCAGTATCCCAGGCCCATCTGGAAAGGGAGCTCCCTGTGTGACACTGAGCCCAGCGGGGGCTTGGAAACAAGGAACAGGAGACAGAGGCAGACAAGACGCTGAAGGAAGAGACCGCTGGGGTCAGATCCAAGAGGACAAGTGGCCTTGAGGGAGAAGGAGCGGGGCTGGAGCAGCATGGAGCCTGGGCTTCCGTCACTGAGCGTTGTGGGCAGCGGGGAACAGAGCATTCAGGACAGCCCACGCGTGCCACGAAGACCTCGCTGCGCTGAAGTGCTGAGCAGCACGCGTTCCCAGACACAGGTTTTTCGTTTTGGTTTGGTTTTAGGTGTTTTTTTTTTCTTCTGGTTGGTCGTAGGGCTTGAACTCAGGGCCTGGGCGCTGTCCCTGAGCTCTTCAGCTCAAGGCTACCACCCTACCCCTGGAGCCACAGCCCTACTTCCTCTTTTCTGGTGATTTATCGAAGGTAAGAGTCTCATAGTTTTTAGTGCCCAGGCTGGGTTTGAACCTCGATCCTCAGATCTCAGCCTCCTGAGTAGTTAGGATTACAGGCGTGAGCCACTGCGCCGGGCCTCTGGTATATTTTAAGATGGTTCACTCAACACACACTCGAGAAACCCTCTCATACCAAATGCTCAAGTACATCTAGACCATATGCCCGCCTCTTTTAACGCACAAAACAGTGCCTATGTGTATGTGTGTGTGTGTGTGTGTGTGTGTGTGTATGTGTGTGTGCGTGCATTGTGTATAGCTTGCATTAGGGTGAGGGCTTCTGTCCCTTCTGACACTGAATATTTGTCTGTGGTGAGCACAGTTGGAACTTTGCTTCCAGTTTTGTTTTTGTTTTTGTTTTGTTTTGCAATAGTTGTTCTCCTTTTCTGTTCTGGGAGAGAACTCCGGAACTTCTCCTCTTTAACAACTGCATTTTTAAAACTTGGAACGGAACTAGAAATAGAAAAAGCATGGGCTGGGCGGGCCAGAAGTGATTCACTGGAAGGTGGCAGACAGTGGAATGACATTAAAGGAGGAAGTCACAGCTCAAGCACTGTGTACAGGAAGAAATAAGCCATAGTGGAGGACGGACGGGGGTGGAGTTCCTCTGAATGTAGGTGTGGCGAGGTGTTCAGGAGTAAAACACCAGAGTCAGCTGCTGGAGTCTGGGGTGGGGGGGGCCACCAGGGAGTCCCAGCCGATCCCCTCCCTCCTTCCCTCCCTCCCTCCCTCCCTCCATCCCTTCCTCCATCCCTTCCTCCCACACCGGGAGGCTCAGCAGAGCCTTCCAGGTCAGAGATGAGGTTGAACTGGAGACAACCAAGAGGAAATAAAACCCCTGTTCTCAGAAAATTGCCTTCTGATGAAGTCCCACAGGCAACCTTCTCCTTGTCATGAGTGCAATAAAAGGAGCCCGTAAAGAAGAGGCTGCAGCACAAACTCAACAAGCAGGAAGTCTGAAGGTCAAGGAGCAGCATGAACCCCGGTGGAACAAGGAAGCCAACTTGGGAGCAGACAAAGTCGAGATCTCGAAGGGAAGAAGGCGAGCCTTACCTCACCGGGAAATCAGTGAGAAAGAAACAGAAGCTCTAACATCTGTTCAAACAAATGAAGCTCTCAGAAGACAGACTGGATATTCAGAAGGAGCTCAGATGATGGATGAATTGGTGAAGAAAAGTATTAAGGTTAAAAAGGGCCTTCCAGTTTTAGTCAAAAGGCACAGCAAAGTGAAATGTTTGGATACAAAATTTAGAAAACAAGGAGAATGGTTGACAAATTTGTACATTTGCCTAAACTTTTCAGGATACACAGAATACTCATTGGAGAAATAATAAACTCTTCCAGAATTAAAAAAAAAAGGCATGCATTAATCTGGCTGAGTACTTAACAAGTTAAAGAAGGAAAGAAAGAAGGGAGGGAAGGTAGAACTAAGGGAAGGAGGAAGAGGGAAAAAATTCCTCAAATCAAGACTTGCTGTGGTAACATTTTAGGAGGCATAAAGTACAGTGAAAAACATCATGACTGTCAAAAATGGAGACGATAAAGGCTTTAAATGGCAGAGATTATATAGAAACCAGAATTCGATCTAAAAACTGTAAATGCAATGGATTTAATCAAATCTTTCTAGACTCAGATGAATTGCCTATGTGAAGTTTATTTAAATATTTTCAGTCATTTAGGGGTCAGCTAAGAATTTCTATATAATTGTACAAAATGAGTCCCGAAAGATCAACAAAGGAATTGACATAACTAAGTGAAGACCCTAAACTTATGGTTCTGTTTGGAAATAGACGAGAATGGTTTTTTTTATGAGAAAAATAAAACAGGGCAGGGGGTTGGTGCCTCAATATAACCCCAAAGAGAGAATTTCTCATAGCATGTCTTAGAGAAAGTGAATGCTGCTTGATTGGAAACATAAATCAAAACAAAATATGCGCCATTTGTCTATGTAATTGAAAGGATCTGTCAAGTTTTATGATACAAGGAAATTGGAAGATTCATGCATTGATGAAAGCTAATAACATTTTATGGTTGGCAAGCCATAGGAAGAGAACTCCAACTTAATCTTTGACGTCGTGTGTTGATCTATTCACAGAATTAGTTGCCAGCAACAGAAACAGACTGGCGTGTGTGTGTGTGTGTGTGTGTGTGTGTGTGTGTGTGTGTGTGTGTATGTGTGTTAAATGTAACATAGGTGTATTTATATATACATATATGTGTGCATCTATACATATTTGTGTATACAGATGCAAATACGAATATATACACACATTCTTACTGTTCATGTTATATATTCTGTACAAAGTCACTGTGAACAGTGGTTTAGTAAATGTTAAACGATTGCACTAAGGAGAATGAAAAGGTTAATCTACCATGAATCTGTGGCCATAATCTTTTTGTAACCCCAAACCTCACTTTTGTTATTGAAGTTGGTTCACATGCATTCTTAAAATCAAGCCAGCCTTGATGCCAGTGGAACCTTGATTATTCACACAACCCTTCTTCTCAGAACAGAAAAGCTATGCTGTGTTAACATCATAGATCATGTAAAATGATTCATAACAATTCACAACAAAGGTGACCTTGGCTTGCTCACGCAGTGAAGGAATGTGATCGGAATTGTTTCGGTCATCGCTAGTCTTTAGGTATCTGTCGACTAGCGTACTCAGTCTCATTTCTCAGGGATGCGTAGTTGTTAGAGAATGCCCTCACCCTACGTTCCCCCTCACTCTGTCAAGAAAGACATGGTGAGTCCTGAGAACGAGTTCTTTGGTCCTGCCACTGGCATTCATTTAGGGAAAGCTCTTAAGCTGTTTACACATACACCAAATCAAATCTCAATGACAACCTGGCAGACTGTTGTTTTTTTTTTTTTTTGGCCAGTCCTGGGCTTGAACACTGTCCTTGGACTTTCTCAAGGCTGGAGCTCTACCACTTGAGCCTCAGCACCACTTCCATCTTTTTTCTATGTATGTGGTACCGAGGAGTTGAACCCAGATCTTTGTGCATGCTAGGCAAGCACCCTACCACTAGGCCAAACTCCTGGCCCAACTATTATTTTTTTAAGCAGCTTTATTCATGAATGATAAAATTTGGAAGACATCAGAAAATCCTGCGCTATGAGGATGGATCTCCAAGGTGAGTCCATACAACAGAAACGATTCTGTGGCCGAAGTTGGTGGGCTAGGAAAATGCGCCCTGCTCCGTCCATGGGGCAGTCTAAGAAGGCCACATATGCATGGTTCTCCAACTCCTTGGCACTGAAATGGCAACACAGTGGACAAACAAAAGGCCTGTGGTCAGTGTGTCTCTGCAGAGAGGAGGTGAGAGGGGTTGAGGGAAGCAGAGATTGCAGGTCAGTGAATGTAGTCCAGGTGAGGGTCTGATAATCAATGTGTGTCATGACACACCTGTCACACCCATCCATCTTCAAGTGTTAGGAAAGCCATATAAGCTAGGGTAGTAGATCATACGCTCAAAGTCACAGCGATTGAGTGACTAATGACATTTGCGCATTGGCTCATTATCTGCAACACATATCACGCACATGTACGTCTTGTCTGGGGAGAGATGGAGGCGGTACGGAGGAGCCTGTCGTCCTTTTCAGCTCAGTTTTTCTGTAAACCTAAAACTCCTCAAAATAAATACATATCAACCATGACCATGGCATCATCACCCTGGATTTCCATCCCATTTATCAAGGAATAATTCTAGTTAAGGCTACTGGTATCTAAGTGCTAACCATTTTGTTAAACGTATTTTTAAAGGCTGTGCATGACATTTGTGGTTTTTAACTAGATGATCTAGTTAAATAAGCTCTTTTCATAGGTTCTAGCCTCTGAAACCATTGGCACAAATGAGAAAAGCAACGTGGAAGCCAAGGTGTTTACGTTGTAGGAAAAAGTAGAGCCAGAGAGGAAATCCATTGCTTCACTTAATCAGGGTCATGTTCTGTTTCCTGTGTGGAGCCAGGCCGTTAAAATAAGGGAGTTCTATGTAGACCCAGCTCCGCAGTGAAGGAACCCGAGTGTCCCTCCAGGAATATTGATTCCGCCCTTGAGTCTCAGCCTGAGCTTTATTTCTTCCTTTCTGGACTCGCCATGCAAATCCTTCCTTCTTCATTCAAATAATTGCAAACCACTCCTTCATTCAAATCATTTCCACTGACATCATTTGCTTCTGATTAGTTTCTTTCCAGTCATAAACAGGATCAGTCTGTCTGCCAGCTTCCATTGACAGCCTGCAGCCTCAGCCTGGGCCTGCGGGTCCCCGGCCCTGCCCAGGAGAAGTAATGGTCAAAGTCCCCGGAACCTTGATGCGCGAGGTTGAAATTGTATGGCATCTCCCAGCTCAGGCACAGGGTGGCTCTCTGCATTCCTGGTGACAGGAGGAGGTTAAGAAATGTTTGCTGAGCGTGGAGTGCGGTGGTGGGCACTGTTCCCAGAGCTGAACCCCTCTTCCCGTGATCTCTGACTCTGCTAATTATTTCTTGACTTGATTAGCTATTAGCATAAAGCACAGCAAAGCTCACAAGTCGGTTTCTTTACCTGTCGAGTCAGCATGTAACCACCAGATGGAAAGAAATGAGGAGTGTGGAATGGAAATGTCACGATGCTAAAATATAAACTCCAGGAAGACCAGGACTTTACCCCCTTTGATTGATTGCTGTAACTCTAGCATCTAGTATCTATGATTCATGTGCACTTGCTTTCAGTATACTCATGCTCACATGTGAGTGCACGTGCATGCTCGCACACACACACACACACACATGCATACACACAAAGCTTAGTGAATTAAATACGTTAATACTGTATGAGCTCAGTCAAAGCCAATCAGTTTCATTTTAAGAACAATTTCAGAAGTATAATAATAAGTTTATTATTGTTCTTGTTGTTAGAAATGAGGAAGTAAGAAAAGCAGGCCGAATAACTTGTTAAAATGTGATGTGTAGAGGAAATGTGAATGCACGTCCAGCGCTTTGTGTCTTCTATAGTCACGGAAAGCTAAGGGAAGTTGTGATTCATAGAAACACTGCATAACACTCCAGGGGAAGAAATTAAATTTTAAAATACCAACTAACCAACTCAACTAAAGTCCCATGTTTTTCCACAATTATAGCCCTACAGTAAAGTGCTGAGGACATTTTTAAGGTCTTATGTGATAGAGCTCTCAGTAAGTTGTAATATTTTCCTTCCGCTGGTCTCATTTGCTGATGTTTTCACTTCCCCAAGTTTTGCTGCCGAATTTTAAAATCACCCTCATCCCTCTGCCTTTGAAAATTTATGAGCAGAAGTTTACAAGTTGTGGCTGGGAAATAAAAGTGAAAGGAAAATAAACATCGAAAGTTATGCCACTGTAAATAGATTTTAAAGTCAGTATATCCTACAGTGGGCTCTGGCGGAAACACTGCCATATGCAAACCCAAAACGACCCAGGGCCCTGATCTGTAAAAGAAGGATTGCACGACAGGAAGAGACTTTGCTCCCCTCACCCAGGCCAGCTGCTGTGGCCTCCTGTCTTTCTTCACTCCATCCCTGCATGACTCTGTGACAGTTCAGCCACACCCATGCCTACCTGCAGGTAGGGAATGGGGTATCGTGTATCCACAGATGTGTACCCTTCATGCCTGAAGCAGCAGAGGAGGAGAAGCCGTGACGCCCAAGCTTCTCGGGACCACGGGGCCCAGGTGGCATGTTAGAGCACAAACGGATCTGCCTTAGGAGTAGTTTTCAAGGAAGAACTGAAAGGAGGGAAGAATAGAAACGCTATTGAAATAATATAGAGGCGAGATGCCTGCACAAGTATTGATGGGCAGATGGAATAGAAATGAAAAACGCTTTAAACGGGTTTCGAGTGCCTTTAAGAAAGATCATAAGAGAGGTAAATATTGATCAATAAACTGGATGTCTCAAATGCTATCTCTAGAACACCGCTTATGGTTTTTTTCAACAGTCATAGGGCTCTCTGCTGTTGTCTGGGGGTATCATAAATGGCTTGACAGTCTCAGTGTTTGCCACAACATTTTTTGTAGTGTTGCATGCCCTGTCCATGCCTGGGCCACCGTGATACACCCTTTACTCCTGACCAGTTTCTTGCTGGGTTCAGAGAGCTGCAAAGAGAAGACCAGAATGAGGCGGACTGAGAGGCCAGCAGAGCCAGCATGGCGAGCTGGAAAATGTTGAGAAAGACCAAGCCTGTTCTTGTTGACTTCTTTCTTTGTTTCGTTTGCTTCACTCACAATTTCAACGGAAGCTCACAGAAGACTAAGAAATGGCTCTCAACTAGATGTGTAAGTTGTCTCAACCTTCCTCATCACTGAGTTCTTTGGTAACAGTTTCTGAAATTGTTCTTCATTGTCATTAAGTAGCCGTGCAAAGGTGTTTCCGTTCAGTGCGTCAGCTGAGGAGAGCAATGGCTCCTGAGACTCGTGCTTTTTATTTTGTACATGAGGATTGTTATCTTTGTTCCTTCCATGTCAATGTAACATTGCATCTTAGGGGAGATTTCTTTTCTTCTGCTCTTTGATCACCTTGCTTTTGTCCCAAGAAATGTCATTGGTACAACAAATAAATGCTATGTAGTGTTGGCAGTTCTGTACACTTGTCGTTCACACGGGGATTCACACGGGCGGCCCTGGGCGCGTCTTCTCGCCTGGCCTGGACGTGGTAAGAACTTCCCTTTGTGGCCTAAAGGGCGCCACATCCTTTTTATTTGGGGCTGCAGATGTGCTCACATACTTTTTGTTCCTTTTTCCAGCTGGCTGCATCCCGGTTCTCAACGGCCATAGCATCAGTAACCTACACCAGGAAGTCTTCCTTACGCACTGGGTTTTTTCTCCCAGGGGCCCTGCCCACTGCAAAACATGGTGATGACCCAGGCAAGGAAATTTCACCCTAAGTAAACACCAAACACGACAGGCACACAGCACCCCGGTGGCCTTACACTCGGATTATTCTTCTGAACAGCCATGTTTGGTTAAGAAGCCAACAATCTAATCATAATGAAGGATAACGCCCATGCTCATGTGTGACTTGAATGTCAGATTCTCTAGTTCCTCTCCACCGCCACCCCCGCTTCTCCTGCGGGCACCAGATAACCTGTGAACCACGGCTCAGGACGGGCTCGCAGAGCATCTGAGGAGAGAAGAACAAAGGACATTACCCTTCCTAGAGTCCGCATCTTAGAAAGAATGCCCTGGGTGATAATACTCCTTGGTGACGCTGTCTGGGTCACCGCCCACCTTGAGCCCACAGGTCCTGGGGGAGAGCTGGCCGTCTCTGCTATTGTAAGCGCTCAGCCACACCCTGGATATGACCTTCTTATCTCAATCCACTCATTGACGGGAGGCCTCAGAAGGAAGAAGACATAAATTATTCCCAGCCTCTTTTCCAGGAAGTGTCAGGGCTTGGAGGAGCAGCGTGGTGGAGAAGTGCCATCTGTTCTGTGAGGATGGGGGCCTCCCCTGTGCGCCTTGTCCTCGCTGGCTGGTGCTGGAGGAGTGGACCTGAGGGAGTCCTCCCCTGTCCACCACCCCCGCCCCCGGCAGGCCCGGGCCACAGAGCCACCTCCTCCATGCACGTGGGGCATTTATCCTGGGTCAGGCTGAGGGAGGAGGACGGGGACACGGCTCCTGTGAAGAGTTAAACCATCTTGCTGAAGCTCCGCGCTGAGATACCATCACCTGGTGAGGTCCTGCTTCTGCTAGAGGGGCGTCGTCCTCCCTGCTGCTTTCATTCTTTTCTTTCCCCTTGAGCAAACTTTTTTTAAAAAGTTTACGTAGTTATGCAAAGAAACTGCTGTTCACAGAAGCACCGTGTGAACACCGAATCCCCACCACGGCCACCCCTCTCCAAATTCTCCCCCACACCCCTTCCCTTACCAATCTGAACTTTAAACTATGTATTGAAGGGTTCTGTTTGGTTTTGCCCTTTAGCAATGGAGTGTGTGTGCAATGCATCTTGTTCTGTGTCATCCCTTCAACATCTTCACCCCCTTCCACCCTCCCCGTCCCTTACAGCTCTCAATTCCATGGGCTATATATACAATGTGCTTCTGCCTGCATTCTCCCCCCCTCCCTCCCCTCCCCCTGGGCCCCACCCACCCCCTTGCAGGTACCCATTTCCTGGTGCTTGTTTCATTGGGCTTTCACTTCAGTTTTGTTTTTGTTTTTAATAATTGCACTATTTGCACTCCATTATCCTATGGCACATCAGTTAATTCTTTTGTAACCCCCCACTCACAACCCAGCGTGTTCACGTCTAGATTTGGGGGCACTTTCTAGCTACCGTAATGAGGCGTTTCTCTGGGTCTGGCTTGCTTCACGAAATATAATGTATTTATTTTCCCCACCTCTTCTGTGGGTTGGAATGAGAACAGGGAGATACATGTTTTGACTTCTTCTTAGCATGTTGAAGCACTCCGATTTCTCTTTAGGAAACTGCTGTGAGCTGGTGAGCGGGGTCTGTCTCCCCACGTCCTTCCCGACAGCCATCCTAGCCAGGGCAGCCCCACTGCAGCCTCCACCATCACCTGTGTTTGTCGATGTCTCTCTGTGCAACAACTACACAGCCTGAGCTCAGTGCTGCACAAGGTGTGGCGCCTGGGTGGAGAGACGTCTCCACTCCTCTGCCTAGTATTATCGGGGATGAGGTTACCAGGTTCCAGTCCCCTGGCCTCCGTGGCCGCCTGGCTGCATTGCTGTGCCCCTGGTGACTGCTCCACCGCACAGTGCTCTGGCTCAGATCCAAGCTCGGGATCCCCTTCTGCCTTGCCCCAGTATTTGGGGAAGTGGATGTGGGGCTTGAGCAGGCTGACACCGTCCAGAAACAGGAGAGCGAGTCAAAGGAAGGAACATTGTTTCCTGCCAAACTGAACAGACACTGCAATGGCTTCATAGTCCAAATCCTCATATTTTCAGTTGGGTTTAAATACAAAAATGGTTGAAATTGGTTTTGTTTAAATGACTCACAGAAACTCTCCGGTTCAGTTATCTTCTTATTTTAGTTCAGTTTAATTCACTTAATTTCAGATGTTCATTCAACTCAGACAGAGTAGAAAATAGCAAATCAGTGGACACAGGCTGTTTTTCTCAAAGTCTGGGGAGGAGGTGGAGGAGGGAGACCCCCACCGACCAGTCTACTCCTCCCTGGATGGCGTGCCTGCGAACTCATTGCAATTACATGATCACACACATGTCAGCGTTGAGACCCGTGAGAAATCCTGTTAGGCCAGACTCACATTCCCAGATTGTTTTGTTTCTTCTTATATCAGATTCCAGGACTTTAACTGCAATGCAGTTGCTAATATCATCTCAATGTATTTTTCTAAACAGAATCCTTCTTCCGGACGATGGAGTTAGACATCCGCTTCCTATTCTCATCCCACTTTGCGTCTAGCGGCCATGTGCAACCTATGATGGATGAATTGAAATTCTGCTTTCTCACCCCCAAGTCTTCTTACCCCCAAGTCCTTTGAAAATTGCCCTCCACTTGTGCAACTGCTTGTGTAAGAACTCAAGTCATACGAAATCTGGCAGATAGTACGATGCTGGCCTCTGCCTCCAGGCCCCGGGGCCTGGGCTCTCTGCCTCCGGTGCTCCCTGAAGGCCATCTGGCTTCCATGCAGGACATTTTCTAGTTGACAGACAGAACGATTGTTCTAGAAAAAAGCAGTTGGTTCATGGTTCCTGCAGTGACTTCCAGGACAATTAGTGCAGGCTCCGCTCGTGACCCCTTCCACCTCCAATCAGACTCCCTCAGCTGGTCTACTCGCCACATACCAGACATAAGGGCCTCTTGATGTGGCTTAATCACGCCAACATCCGTCTCTGATTATTGTGATCTGAGATGCTCTCTGCATATTGGCACGGGTTGGCTTGCTCTTGCTCTCTGCATCTTGTTTCGAACATCTTTCTCTTAGAGGCTCCTCAGCCTCGATTAGAAGTAGCCGCCTGGTCAGTTCAGCCCTTGTGGAAGTCGTGTGTGTCCATCACACCGAGGGTCTCACAAGCAGAGGACCTGGCTCTTCCGCCCATCAGTGCATCCTCTAACAGCTGTGATGAAATGCACAAGAAAGGAACAAAAAATAATGAACTGCCTGTCAGGAAAGGCTGTGTGTGTGTGTGTGTGTGTGCAATCACAGGTGCTGACAGGAGCAAACAAAAGCAAGAGGAAAGATGGTGAGCAGAGTCCGGCAGGGCCTCTTGCACAGGGCGAGTCACACATGGATCTGAGGAAGCTGGGACTCCATCTAGGAAGAGAAGAATCACGGGTGCAGCCATCACACGGCAGACACCGGGAAGGGAGCGGAGATGCTCTGGGAATGTCAGCGGTGTGAACCCTGCAGAAGGGGGCACACAAGGAGAAGGAGCCAGGCCAGGCTCAGGGAACAAAAAGAAACCATCACTTCTGTGGGTGAATGAATGAATTTAAACCGATAAATATTTTAGAACCCCGCCATCGAGTAGAAAGCTTACACGTTGCATGACTTCTTTCCTTTTCTTTTTCCAAAGCAGAGTCTGGAAGAAGATGTGGAAGGAGAGTTTGGGAACTGGATGGATGTGTGCATGTGTTTGTGGAGGCAGCAGTTGGCTAGCTGCCCCTTGAAGAGTTGCTTCTTCTCTCTGCCTCCACTCCACATCACTGTGCTCCTGCAGGATTTGTTTAGGGCCCTGACATAAGTCACTCTGTGAGGGGACTGACATGGGAAAGGTGACCGGGTGTGATCGTTATGGTCCTTAGCGTGCCGCAGCGCACAGCTGAGGTGATGTTTATACTGCCCGCTTGGCCCCAGCAGCACCAACCACCTCTTCCTCTTGTTTCTCGGCCACCCCCTGGGGGTGGGGTGGCACCTTCTGGTGACAGATCAGGGACAGGAGTGGTGGAGTGTGAAGCTTAGTTTCAGTAAAGAATCACTTAGTGCAATATGCTGATCACATTACCACCTCTTCTCGCAGAGTCAGGCTTGAGGCAATCGTGGCTTCACGTTTGCCAGGCTGGTGTGGGAGGGCTGCAGTTGATTCTAGAACAGCATTCTAGAAGCCGCTCCCGAGTCCCTTCTCTCCTCTCATAATTTCACCCTGTGAGCCAGAACTGCGGCGCCATCTTGCTCGGGCTGTCACCCTGGTGAGGCGCCCTTCCGTTCTCAGCATTGTTTCGCATCCCCTCTCCACCCTGACCCCCAGAGCTGCTCCAAGGCTGCCTGCCCTTCTCCTCACCTCTTCCTCCACGTCCTCCTCCCCTTGTGATTAGAGTGAGGCCAGCTCTCAGTGCCAGAGCCCTCTAATGGTGTGGCTACGGCACGACTCATTTCACCTGTGGCATCTCACGTGGCCCTCCTGGTGACCCCCATTGTCTCCTTACACACACACACACACACACACACACACACACACACACACACACACCTCCTCAGGCAAGTCACCCAAGAACACCTGCCGTCACCCCTGCAGTGGTTCTCTCGGTGGCTACGTCTGCATGACTCTGGCTCGTCAGTGCTATGTGCTCAGCCCTTCTGAAATGCAGTCTTCTTGCTATCACTCCGGTTGTCCTGCCTGGCGCTGGACCTGGAAAAGGAGTCTTCTCACATCCAGCATTTGGATGCCCGCCCTCTGGGAAGCAATCATACACGTGCTGTTTTTCAGGGATGGAAAACTCTCTTCTCACCGACTTTGCTTCAGCTTTTTACTTGTTTGAAAGATAGGAGGATGAATATAGTTATTTTTATTAGTATAAATAATTGCAAAAAATTGAGTTTCATTGTGGTATTTGCTATCTGCCTGTTTTATACTTTGATATTCTGTTAAGTTCAAAAACAAATTCAGCATTGTTTTCAAGATTAAAAATGTAGTGTTTACAGTCATATTGAGGAAAATAGTTTCTTAATTAAAAAATACTTTATTGAAGTATCTGCTTTTCATGACATGCTGACACAACAACCGAGTAACAATAGTAACAATATCAGAAAGCACTCAAATACTAAAGCTTAAGATTTATTTGCACCCCTCTTTGTTCTTAACACGCCCATGCAAGACATTAGTCAGAATTATTCTTTGTGCTTGGTAGAATGGTCAGTTTATAATGAAGTACATAGTACAAAAATCACAGCACAGAAATCACAGTGTAGAAATCACAATACAGAAATCATATTTTTTCCTAGAACTTAGGGCACACACTGCAATGATGCACATGCCACTAGAGCTTTCTCAACATAAAATCTATAACACTTCTATTTTAAGTTATAAAAACTGAAAATTAGTTGTTTTTTTCCTATGTATTTGTTTCAGAAGCTTTCATATCCAGACTTAAGATATATTTGGATAAAATTTTAAGGAAAGTTTAGAAAAGTTGCCTAGTTGAATATGTATCATATACATTCATATACATATGGGATGTGTGTGTGTGTGTGTGTGTGTGTGTGTGTGTGTGTGTGTGAGATGCACAGTTCTAGGGCTTTATCTCAGGGCCTGGATTCTGTCCTTGAGCTTTTTCACTTGACTACTACTCTATCACTTGAGCTACAGCTCTACTTCAGGCTTTTCAGAAGTTTAATGGAGCTAGAAGTGTGACAGACTTTCCTATCCAGGCTGGCTTTGAACCATGACCCTCATATCTCAGTCTTCTGGTAGCTAGAATTACAGGAGTGATAAATCAGCACCCAGCTATATCATATTTTATACTACAAAACAAATGAAAACCTTTTGAGTTATCTTTAAATTGAATAAGTGAGCATGAGCTTACTTTCTCATGCTGTCAGTGTACTCTGGATAAATCTCGACTCGCACACTCTTTGCAGACTGTGTATTTATAAAGCTCACACAGAAGTCTGAGGCCTCATGAAAAAATAAAGGCAGTTGAAGAAGTAGCTGTCTGACTTGTGAACAAATGGATTGAGCAGCTGCCAATGGCTACTGAATGCTCCCAGCACCTTTGGAATCATAAAGGCCGAGCATCACAGTGATGGAATCAGACTGTGCCCAGCAAATTAAAGGTGCCAATATGTTTAGCCATTAGCAGGGCTGAGCGCATAGATAACTCTTAGGAATTTCCTCTACATGTGCTAGAATAACGCCCTTTGCATTTCTCTTGAGGGTGTTCCTGGCTTCACTTGCCCGGGGCTGATAGCACACAGATGGGAACACACAGTTTCTTCTGGTCCCGCTGATAGCAGCCAGGTGGACCTCCCAAAGTTTCTGCTATTTCAGTCATGCCATGTGTGTTTTCTCTTTCACTCGTGCCCATTTGTCTTCCCCTGCTCCTTTAATGAACTCGTCAGCCAGCGGACAGCCCTTGGTTTCTGGGCCCTGAAAAGCCATCACCCTGGGTGGAGCTGGACTTTGCTCCTTCAGGGCTGTTCCAGGGCAATTTGCAGGCTTGGAGAGGGACTGTAATCTGGCCTCAAAAACTGGTACCTGGCCCATCACTGCACAGCAAAGACCAATTCTCCATCAGAGTGGGGAAACCAGAGGCAGGGAGAGGATGAGCACGGGTGACTGGAGGAGGATGTGTTCAGCCACTGCTCTTGTCTTCCTCCGGCTCTCCTTCCCTGAGGCGCTGGGCGCCTTCTCTGGCTCCTAGCAGGTCTCTTGACTCATCATCTTGCCCGGTGGCCATCATGAATCAGAGGGGTGACAAGAGAGCAGGCGGCCTGAATGAACAATGACATGGCTCCTTAGCAAATGGGAACTTCAGTCCTGTGTTCTGATGAGTTAGGGCGGGAAGGTGTTCAGAGCAAGTGACCACAGGACATTTCCGTCTTAGGAAATCCCGGCCCCCACCCCTAGAGAACCACATCAGCTCCCGTTTCAAATTCCAGCATGAAAAGAAACTTGCTAGTAATTCTCACTTTATGGAGCATCGTTTTATCATCGGAATGCAACAATATGTCACAGGCTTTTTGTTACTTTTGATAAATATAAAAAAGACTATTGTTTCATAAATATTGAACCTGTTGGAGTATTTAGTTACTTGAAGTATCAGAGTGATTTTATTCATCTCAATGCCATGTTGTATTAAAAATAATTACTACATAATTAAAGAAAAAATTAAGCATTTGTTATATTTTCAAAATCTGCCAAAACTCACACTAATATCAACAAACTAAGAGCTGACGTTGGGGTTACTATGCAAATACGTGTTTATATTTAAGAAATTGATTAAGTAAATTGTCTATTTAAATAGATTATTTGAATAAGCATTTTGATGAATGGCTATTAAAATTCATTGGCTAGTATTCAGCTAGAAAAAAATTGTTTCTTGGTGATATTGAAGCAATGGTGCTACTATTTAGAAATTACTTAGATCTCCTGGGTCATCTTGGGCTTCAGAATCTCATGCCATCCGCTGCTCCACTTTCATTGTCATGTTGCACGTTGCGTCCGTAACACCACTCAAATATGAAGTAGTGTGTGGTTGCCTGCCTTTTGTGGCTGTGGAGGAAGTACTGTGATCAACTAAATGATGATTTTGTGGGACAATGTGCTTTCATATCAGGTAAATTCCTCGTAGTACGGTGGTCAGCACACATTATAAGACTGTTTAAAAAGAAAATGCTAATTATACTTTGAATTGGCTGCAGCTGTTCCTTTTATCATCAGTGATAACCAGATATATTGTCTCATATTTGTGACTGCACTACATTGCCAGGCTTTGTGTCTTCATTGTTCTACCTGTGTCTTGGCATCCTGCTTTAATTTACATCTTATACTCAAGAACGATTCTGTTTGTTTTTTGTTTGTTTGTTTGCTTTTGTTTTTGCCAGCTAGAGTTATCGTCTTTGGTTAGGAACTTATTTGGGCCATTATCCTATTTTAAAATTTTGATTTTTAAGGTCTTTCAGCATTTTTAATTTTAGAATGCATTTATTTTTGTTTGCACATATTTTTCTGTTTGTGGCTTCTGTGCTACAAAAAATGTCATTTGCTGAAGGAGTGTTTTTAATTTCAATGAACTCAAACATCAATACTGCCAGTGTTTTCTCTGAAAACGAATCTTCAAACCCAAGGTCACACGGATTTTCTGCTATTTCTTGTCTGCATGCTTCATAGTGGTACAATTTATGCTAGGCCGGTGACCAAGCTCAGGACAGTATATTCATAGCTCAAAGGGCATACTGATAGTGCTTTGTTTTATGATAGAGTAAGTGCTATAAGAAGAGAGGTTATAAAATTCCATGTTTGTCCTACTTATGATATCATAAAATACAATCTGATACCTGGGTTTCTATGTTTCTCCCCTGTTAAAAGAAATGTTAATGTTAATTCTTTTTTTTTTTTTGACCAGTCCTGGGCTTGAGCTCAGGGCCTGAGCCCTGTCCTTGGACTTTCTCAAGGCTAGAGCTCTACCACTTGAGCCTCAGCACCACTTCTGGCTTTTTTCTATGTATGTGGTACCGAGGAATTGAACCCAGGTCTTTGTGCATGCTAGACAAGCACTCTACCACTAGGCCAGACTCCCGGCCCCTAATGTTAACTCTTACGTGTTTAGTTACCCATCTAGTGAGAACAGCTCCTTCTCTAGTGCTCATGCTTATGTGGATCTTTCTGCCTCTTCTCTGTATGTTTTCTTTAAGACCCTCTTGGACTGCTGGTTTAGTGGGCATGGATTGTTTTTATTTTATGCTTATTACAAAGCTATTTGTTTTCTCTTCCATTGAAAATGCTATCTTTTGCTGTGAACAGTATTCTTGTGGGGATTTACTTTGTTTCACTTCATTCTGTTCTGGTCTCTGGAGTTCCTACTTAGAAATCTTTTAATATAATAGCTTTAACTTTTTAAGTAACTTGGCATTTTTCTTGTGATTTTGTCCTCCTCCTCATTTGCTTTTCTACTCATCTAGTGAAAGTTATTCTCTCCTGGATTCTCATGGTTGTGTTTAGCTTTTTCATCTCTGTAGGATTTCTTTAAGTATCTTATGCAGTGCTGGTTTAGCGTCCTTCCTGCCTGCCTTCCTTCCTTCCTTCCTTCCTCCCTTCCTTCCTTCCTTCCTCCCTTCCTTCCTTCCTTCCTCCCTCCCTCCCTCCCTCCCTCCCTTCCTTCCTTCCTCCCTCCCTTCCTTCCTCCCTTCTCTTTTATCTTGTGGTACTGGAATTAAGCTCAATGCTGTGTGACTGTTAGGGAGGTGCTATAACCTTTGACCCACCCCCCCCAGGCATTTTTACTTTAGTTGAGAAGTTCGGATGTTCAATTTTTGACCATGCAAGCATAAACCACCGTCGTCCTATTTATGCTTCCTGTGACACTAGGATAAGGATAAAACCCAACACTCGGCTTTTTGAGATGGCGTCCGTTTGTCTCATGAGTAGCTGGGATGACAAATCTGAGCCTGCGCCTGGTACTGCTGGTTGATTTTGGTCATAATATAGTTTTTTAAAAGAATTCTCCTTCATCTATGAAGCATAGCTTTCTGCATACAGTGATCTAGGTCGGCATTTCTATTCTTTCTGGGAGTGAACTGCATCATTACACATGTCCTTGAGGGTTTCTACTGAGAAATCTGCTGTGATTCTGATGGATTCACATTTGTGTTTTCTTTCCTGTTTTACTCTTGAAGCTATCAAAATGGCTTGTTTGGCACACTAATATTTAAACTATAATATGGCATTGAGGAATTCTTTTTGCTAGTCTTTTATGTTTGATATCCTGAAATTCTTCTGAAGGTTTGGGAGATTGCTTACTTTATGTTATTGTGTTTTTTCTATGTTTTTATCTCATAACTCTTCTCCTTCTATGCCTATCATTCATGTTTGATCTATTGAAATGCTATCCTGAGGTATCTTATGTTGTTTATATTTTATTTATTCTTTTTTTTTTGCCAGTCCTGGGGCTTGAACTCAGGGTCTAAGCACTGTCCTTGGGCTTTCCTGAGGCTAGAGCTCCACTACTTGAACCACAGTTCTACTTCCAGATTTTTCTGTGCATGTGGTACCAAGTTATAGAACCTAGGGCTTTGTGCATGCTAGGCAAGCACTCTACTGCTAGGCCATGTTCCCGGCCCTTTTTCTTGTTATTGTCTGATACTTTACGTAGTGTACCATCTCTTCAAGCCCTGGTTCTGTTTTTAACTTGATCTAGTTTACTTTTTTTTTTAAAGAAGAAGTTTGTTTGAATTATTGAGTTTTACATTTCTAGAATTGTAGTTGAATGTCTTTTCCCTCTTCTGTCTTGATTTTGTGGTCCTTGGGTGTTCAGTATCAAACCATAGGCCTCCCCTCAAGGTGGTCCTAACTATGCAAAGGATAGAAAGGGAAAGGGATGTAAAGTTAAAAGATCTGTTCTAATCGTTTTAACTTTTAAAAAATAACACTGGGTGTGGTATGATCCATGTAAAGCAAGTATTTTATGTGCTTGCATTTTGCTGGTGAAATAAATAATATATGCTGTCTATAAAGGAACAAAAGGCACATGGTATCCTTAATATGTAGATATTAGATCCAAACAGCATAAGAGCAATAATTCAATATTCAGGTACCCAAGGTTATGGAAGTGGTCTTGGAGCTATAGACATAAAAATCTATGATGGGATATATACTCTATAGACACAATGTTTTATCATATAGATTGACATGTATTTATGACATACAAAACCTCAGCTCAATATTAATTATGTTCTAAAACTCTATGTGCCAGTGACTGCGTAGAGATTCCTTCTTGAATACTTGTTTGTTAAACATGACATTTGAAATATGATGTAAAAATTAGTGTTAATAAAATCTTAAAAAACATATCTTCTGTTTAGTCTCACTGAAACGTTGGCAGAACAGTATTTTAGAGACAATCCATCCCTGAATGCCAGCTGGAGAGAACTCCAGAGCACGTCCTGAGCAGGTGAGGAAGTGTGTTACTCAGGAGCCATCGAGCTAGGAAGCATGCGTGGGCTTTGGTCTGCAAAACTACCGTTTCAGGGAGGAAGAGGGAGAAGAGGAAGGGAAGGGTGCAAAAGGGGAGGGGAGGGGCAGGGCAGGAGGATGGGGAGGAAGGGAGAGACAGGAGAGAGGCAGAAGACGCCTCTGGTGGCCCAGGCTTGTCTTGTGCTCCCCTCCCCGGGGCAGAGTGTACATCACACACACCCATGCCTGAGGTTGACCCACATTTTATTGATATTCGTTTATTTTCATTTTTGTTTTATAGTCAGATAGCTGTTGAATTGCAATGAAGTCACATTTTGGGGTCTTGTCTAGGATATGGGCAGTGAAACCTTCATATTTTCAGGAAGAGACTTTGTACAATGTTTTCATATTTGTCCAGGAGCTTTCATCCATTCAGCTTTGAACTCAGGAACACGGAATCTTGTATTTGTGTCTTAATATTTTTCCCAGTGTAGACATAAAAGGTTTTTGTGAAGATTATGTCTCTTCTAACATAATCTTTAACAAAGTTTTTTTTAATTTACACAACTGTGGTGTGCTGTGTTCTAGGAGGTCTTATTTCTTGTTGTGGAGTACTATAATCTGTGATAACTATAACACTTAAGGAATCTATGAAAACATTTTTCACAAAAGATGCCAAATATACCTGATTTCGTGATGTCATTTTCCCCCTCTGTGAGCCATAAAACTTTATTTAAAAATAGAAAGAGTGGAAAGGAGAAATATGTTGCTACCAATGGCCTCACTAACACATAGCAGTGTGGCATTGTGCCTGTGGTCTGTGATTTTGGTATTCCACACTCGTCGTCACTGCTCTTCAAGGACAGCCATCGTGGACGCTGAAATATTCATCAGTTTACTGCATGTGATCAGCGTGGTAAGGAAGAGAAGAATGTCAGGGTTTGACTTTGTGCCGCCTCTCAGAGTGTAGCAACCACGGATCAAATAGTTTTACTGCTGGGAAAATACTAATATACTCATCTGAAAACATGAAGTGATTTTCTGCAAAGGATTCGGTCATTCTGAACAATGTGGAGGGTTTTGTTTTGTTTCCTCAGAGATTTTATTGAACTCTTAGGAGCCGGATAAAAATAGAACTTACACTGAAGGAATGTGTGGTAGCTGTGAGTTTCCCTTTGAGTTTCTTCAATTGCTGAGAGGTTATTGGGTAGGACAGGACACTAGCTACCGGAGACAAATGAGTGAACCAACCGGGCCTGTTCCCTGCTGGGAGAGCTCATAATCTAATAACGAGATGAGGAATGAGTCAGCAAATACATAAACATACACCTAAGACATCAAGACTTAATACCAAGGCAGAGGGATTAGGAGTGTGACTTCTAAAATCAAATAACAAAAATGTTATTATTACCATTAGGGAGCATATTAGGAAATAAAGACGAGAGAAAACTCCTGTCTGAAAATTTCAGGATGTGCAAGCAGCTCCCAGGCTGAGAACTACCTTCTGATCTGGATGATAAGGCAGATCCTTGCTGCTGAAGGCTTGAGGAGAAGGTAATTCCTAGCAAAAAGAGAGGTGGGACGGGCTGGGGAGGGAGAGAGAGAGATTAGAAATGAAGTAAAGATCAGGGTGCCTGGAGTTCAGCGAGTGGCAGCTTATCTGGCTGGAAATGAAATTAGAGATGAGAAGAAAGAAGGTCTTTTTTGGCCTTGTAAGATTTCATGCTCAGGACAGTAAAAGGGCTTATAAGGGTTCTAAGTGAAGGAAAATCATATTTTAGAAAGGTCACTATGCTTTCTGTATGGAGAATGAATCACAAAGCACACAGTCAAGGAGATGGGTTGGAAAGCTCCAGAAATACCCTAAAGAAAAAAAGAAGACAACATCGAGACAATGGTGATAAAGTTAAACAATGGATTGAGTCACTGTGTAAGACAGATTTGAGAGGGCTTATTGATAAATTAAATATAAGAATGTAGAAATAATATTATACTAAGAATCACAAATGCCTCAACTACAGCATACCATAGATTGTGTTTGTGTTTCACGCATTCCCATGGCTTATTTTCTGGAATCTGTCCTGATGACTGAAAAAAATCAATGTGATCTTGGCTTGATCCTCAGTTGTTTCACTTTCACATTCAAAACTTTTGAAATGAAGAATTAAATTCAGTATATAAAAAAATAAAACTGAGAAGTAAGAATTCAACCAGTTCATCAACTAGAATGATGAACAGAGTCTGTATTTTAAAATTCACCCATGTATGCACACAACACACAAACAAAAACCTAGAGGAGGAACTCATTGTTTTAAAAGTGACTTTCACTCATAAAAATGTATTTCTTCAATTTCTGCTTTATTGGATGATCCAGTCATAGTGCTCAAGGGAAGTTCACAGACTCCTTATTATTTAAAAAATCTGCATGGATTTCAGATGCTCCTAATTGATTTAAATATTATTAAAAGGTTAGACCTATGTGGTGGTATTATGATGAGAAATAATCTTCAGTATCTCTATGCTTGGATCTCATTGTAGTTAGAAGTGAATCGCTCTAACCCTCAAATTCTTTTCCTTAGTCAATTAAATGTCCTTTTACTCTCTTCCTTAAGGTACTTGGTTTCTTTCAGACTGAAATGGATGAACTGTCCATTTTCTCACATTCCTGAGTCTTTAGCAGGAAATAAAAGGTGGTATCCCCTTCTAAAGAAAGGATGTATTAACGTAGCCTAGGGCAGACCTCTGCTGTCCTCTGCAGCTTTGTCTTCAAGCGGAACTGTTTCCAGCTTGAGGAGAGAGGGCCATTCTGGAATTCAGCCTGTCACTTGAGAACTGTTTATCTAGGCTTGTACAATCTCCTTTATGTGCCACAACAGCCAGAAGTTTGAGTGCCTTTCAAAAATGTGCTTTATTGAAATAAGCTTTCAGACTCTTTTGAGATTTTTCTCTATGAAACATGAGCTGTAGGGCAGCTGAAGATAGGAGAGATTTTAAAATGGCAGTGAGAGGTGTTCACTTGACAAAATCTCTTCATATTTCAAAATACCAAGACTAATTTGTGGGGAAAGCCATGAAAATGGTTTGAATATGGTGGTGGGGAGCTGGTCCAGGGCCCTGTGCAGGGCAGGCAATGGAGGAAGCCCTCTCTGTTCTAATGAGGTCACCTTAACCAGTAGATCTGCCCCCCACCCGATCAAATCCTTGCCTCCCACCACTCTCAGCCACCAGCGCCGGCAAAGATTCGGTACTTGAGGCTAGCAATACAAACTAAAGTTCCAGCCCAGACTGACCAGAACCCTTGGGGCTTGAGGGCCCAGAATCTGCAGATGGAGAAGCACACAGAGATGGTCGCCCGCCTCGACAGCTGTCGACGGCTCCAGGCAGTGCTGACGGCGGAGCCTGGACGCGGGCGCTCGGCTCAGGTGCTCTCGGTTTTAGTGTAAGCTTTTAGATTTTAGCCATCATCGAAGAGCTGAAAGTCGTGACTGCAGAGTATTCTGGCTGGATAAGGAGTCAGTCCGTCCAGGGGAGTCTCAGACTAGATCACTGCAGATCACCACAGATCATTGCAAATCACCACAGATCACACAGATCACCACAGATCACTGCAATCACTACAGATCACCATAGATCACTATGGATCACTGCAGATCACTACAGATCACCACAGATCACTGCAGATCACCGCAGGTCACCGCAGATCACCACAGATCACTGCAATCACTACAGATCACCATCGGTCACTACAGATCACTGCAAATTACCACAGATCACTGCAGATCACTGCAGGTCACTACAGATCACTGCAGATCACCACAGATCACTGCAGATCACCATAGATCACCACAGATCACTGAAGATCACCACAGATTACTGCAGATCACCACAGATCACTGCAGATCACCACAATCACTGCAGATCACTACATATCACTGCAGATCACCACAGATCACTGCAGATCACTACAGATGACTGCAGATCACTACAGATCACCATAGATCACTACAGCCGACTGCACATCACCACAGATCACTACATATCATTGCAGATCACCACAGATCACCGCAGATCACTGCAGATCACCGCAGATCACCACAGATCACCACAGATCACCGCAATCACTACAGATCACTACATATCACTGCAGATCACCACAGATCACCACATATCACTACAGATCACTGTAGATCACTACAGATCACCATAGATCACTACAGCTGACTGCACATCACCACAGATCACTACATATCACTGCAGATCACCACAGATCACTGCAGATCACTGCAAGCACTATAGATCACCGTAGATCACTGCAGATCACCACAGATCACCGCAGATCACCACAGATCACCACAGATCACTGCAATCACTACAGATCACCACAGATCACTGCAGATCACCACAGATCATTGCAGGTCACCACAGATCACTGCAGATCACCACAGATCACTGCAGATCACCACAGATCACTGCAAATCACCATAGATCACCACAGATCACTGCAGATCACCACAGATTACTGCAGATCACCGCAGATCACTGCAGATCACCACAATCACTGCAGATCACTACATATCACTGCATATCACTGCAGATCACCGCAGATCACCGCAGATCGCCACAGATCACCATAGATCACTACAGCCGACTGCACATCACCACAGATCACTACATATCACTGCAGATTACCACAATCACTGCAGATCACTACATATCACTGCAGATCACCGCAGATCACCACAGATCACCATAGATCACTACAGCCAACTGCACATCACCACAGATCACTACATATCACTGCAGATCACCACAGATCACCGCAGATCACCGCAGATCACCACAGATCACTGCGGATCACCTTCCCAGTTGTCGGCTCTTTCTCTGTCTTCTTGGCCTCACGCCACCCTTGGTCACTCACCTGTGTGACACGTGGAGAGTGCACGCTGGCAATGCCGTGGAGCTCGGGGACAGCACAGCCCAGGTGGCCGGCTCGGAGCTCTTCCCCGCCAGCACCTGCCTTCCCCACACATGTCTCCCTCCCTTCTTGTATTTCCATCCCCGCTAACTGGTCTGTGCCGACTCCTTAATGGATGTTCTCTCCCGAGGTGGCCGGGCAGAATTCGGAGAGTCACTTGCAGTTATTTTCTGCTTTGTATCTAGGAAATCTGGCACTAAATAAAAATGATTCATCCTTCTAATCTATTATTTAAAATATTAAGTTACACCACAGTTTGTGGTGCTTTGTGACATTCCTGGGCCCTCGAAGATAAGTGCCAACATTCACACTTCTCATGTTGCTTCATATTTGCGTGTGGGTTTGTTTATGTACGTGTGTGTTCTTTAACTTGTCCTTCCTTCTAATGAGGCTTTTTTTCAGCTAATGAAAATTACCAGGTTGCATTGATTGTTTTGATTATGAATGACTCAGCTATTCACACAAATGCAATTGCTCTGTTTCAAAAACACTTGTGAAAATGACATTTAGAGATGAGATACTAGTAGGTATTTGGAGGTGTAATGGATGTGGACATTTCTGAGTGACCTCTTCTTTCTCCTCTGGACCTGCCTGCCAGGGCATTAGAATATGCACCTGACCCTTGATTAGCTGTATAATGAGTTCCTTTAAAAATCTGCCCCTTGCCTTTTTTTAAAAGTCAGTTTTGGAAAATAGCATAGCTTTGTGACTAAGAGAGTAGATTGTGGAGCTAAATAGTAGACCCACAGCAAGCACATTACATTCTGAAGTGACGAGATGCAGTCTGTTGTTCTGTAATGGAGCTTCATCTTTTTCCTTACACCATACATCAGAATTGATTCCAGATAAATAAAGCCATTCATTTTTTAAAGCCTTGTAAAATTTCAGAAGAATATTTTATGGCCCAATAGGAAAGGACATGCAGTGGTATTTCTTAAGGCAAACTACATAAAGGAAAACTTGCATGGACTGTAATTTTTCTCCTAGCTGTGTCATCTGCAGTATCTCTGAGTAGAAATATGAAAATGAACTATGGGAATATAATATTTTTATGCAATACCATATTATAGAGCCATGAAAATGCATGAGCTACATTATACGTACCCACACGGAGAACTCTTATAATCTTACAATTGTCATCAACTGTATTTTGCAAAACAATGCATGCTCTATAACTACTACAGATGTTTTAAATAGATGAAACCACCACATATATTGCTCATAAATTTATGTAGAAAGTGCATAAACAAATGACGCTAGTACTGCCTTCCTCTTAGTTGGAAGGGGGGGCTAAGGCAAGAAAGGAAATCAAAGGGACTTTCATCTCAGTCTCTGGTGATGCTATTACGCTTTTGATGTCTGCTTTTTACTTTATAATAATTCCAAATAATAACACAAACATAGTCAATATTGACAACTCCTGGCCTACACAAATTACCAATTGTACAGAATTGTTTATCCTTAGAGGAGATATTTTCTTGAAAATTCCATTTCTTTCCTCTTCCCTCATCCCATAAATAGTTATTGAGTATCTACAATCCACCAGGTACTGAATTAAGTGTTAAGATCCTTCTCCCAAAAGAAATGTAATTTTTCACAGCATCCTGTTAATTCTACCCAAGCTCTGTAATATTTGATTTGATTATATGTTAATTATTCAGCCATTTTTCTTCAATGCTTTCTTTGAGATTATTCCCTCTTCCTTTCCCCATTGACCCCTGGTAAAAGCTATCAAGTTGCTGCATTGAGGATGCACTTTTTATTTCATATTGCTGCTAATAGATCCTCCCCTTTTGTGTATTGCTGTAAGCTGTCCTTTCTTCTTCCTCCTGTGCTGTCCATATGTCAAGGAAGGCTGACAGAGGCCAGTGGGGCCATGTATCCCTGCTGCAGTGGTGACTTTCACATCGTTCTGTGGCTGGGGTACCAATAGCTCAAGATAGACACTGACTTCTTTGAGCCTTCTATGTGCTCCAGATATTGTACCAGACATAGTTATGACTTCCAGGAAACAAGGGAAGGGGTATTCATAGTCCTCATATTTAGAAGATGTGTCTTTTGTCCCACAATGAAGACTTAACATGACCTGAGAGACCCATTCACGTTCACTCCCATTTTTATGGAGAGCGCTCCTTCTGTGACCTCCGTCTTCCAGTCTTGCCCCGTTGCCTCTCAGGAGGCTCACAGGGAGTCTTCATCACTGTTCTTGTAGAAAAGCCAAGTGTTGGAGGTAGTTCCTTTCTGTTGCTTAGGGAATTTCTCTGTCATATGACTTCCTGAGAGTTTCCAAATTGGCAGTCACAAAGAAGTGTCTCTGTCCTGTGTGCCGTGTGGGTGTGGGGCTTTGTGTCACCTTCTAAATGTGCTGTGCCTGTCCACAATAGCAAAGATGATGAAATCCCGGAGCTGCCCACCTGTCTTTTCAACCTCACTGGACTCAGTGCTGCCCTGAGCATTTGACTCAGACTTCCCAGCTTTGCGTGTGGAAATGTCACACTCACAGAGCTGCCACTCGACGATGAATTACCACACTGCAAGCAAAAGGTTCAACAGAGGACATGAGGATGGATAATACAGGAAGTTACTGCAAGAATACAACTGAGATAGCTCAGTACCTCAGGGTGAGGGTGTGACGTGTGTGTGTGTGTGTGTGTGTGTGTGTGTGTGTGTTTGCACGTGTGTGTGCTGGTTGAATGTGATGCTTTCCTGAAGGTGCTTGGAGCAGTCCTAACACCCAGGGTCAACACCATGACTCAAAGACAGTCACAAGATTTTGTGAACATGTCAGATGCCTCTCAGGTTGCTTAGTTACGGTTGTACTTGTGGCATTCCTTCCTGTGCTTGGACCACACGGGGGAAGGTGGCTTTTCCTGGCTTTTTGGCTTCGTGTTGCAGGTCTCCCAGGAAAACCTTCAGCAGTCAGACAAGGAAGAGGACCAGACAGGCAGTACCACCTAACCTTCCAGACTTGGCAGCTGGCAGGGGGACAGGTGGCAGAAACCTTTCATGCTGAAAGTTAATCTGGAAGGTGACATTGAGCATGGAAAGAGAGAATGCTCAATTCCCAAATTTAGAAATGATACTGAAAGCCCAGCATTCTAGAGAGAAAGGATCAAAACTCTCACTTAAAGGCAGTTTGGAGATAAAAGAGAGAAAGGACATTGTTATAAATAACAGGCGGTTTATCACATATCTTTCCAGAGAGAGGATAACAAAGGCAACATCTCCAAGGGTGGAAATGAATCTGGTGTAAATACTTCTCCCAGAGACATCAAGGTGTCCATGCCGAAACAAAACCCTGGGATCTTTATCACAGAGGGCACCGCTGGAGACACACACCATAGCGACTTCTGGTCTCCTTATGTCTACATTTTTCTGGTATTATTTCTTATTAACTTTGTAGAATAGTGGGTCCATTACAAATATTCTCATCATGTATGCACATGCATCACTTTTCCTGTATCTCCTCTCTCCTTTCCCATTGTCTTGACATTTCCAGTGTCGTTTGAGCATTGACTCAACTCCTTGGAAGATGCATTCTGTCTGAACTCATGCAAGGAGAAACAAACAACTGAAACTGGCCTATACCTATTCAAGAAATTGAATCAATCACAGTTCACTTTCAAAGGCAAGAGCAATGCATCCAGTGAGATGCCCTCGTGAATGCTATACAATACTTAAGGGAGAAATTATATAAACTTTCCACAATCATGTTCACAAAGATCAAACTAGAAGGAATAATTCATTATGGACCCCAAGGCTGCACATTAAATAAAGTTATTATAGGGGAAAAAATATGGCAGGCCAATAGTCTCACACACATAACTCCAAAAGTTTTCCTCAGAATATCAACACATGGCATACACCATTGTATAAAGGAATTCTAGCTGGGTAGCTACCTGCAATCCCAGCTACTCAAGAGGCTCAGCTCTAGAGGCTCAACATTCAAAAACAGCCTGGCAGAAAAACCTATGAGATTATTTTGGAGATGTCAAAAATAATCAGCAAAAAGTGGGTTCAAAGACATGGTTCAAGCGATCAAGCACCAGCTAGTCCAGGGAACCAAGCAAATATAAAGCCCAAGTACCACAAAAAAAAAGAAAAAGGAGGGGCCAGGAGTTTGGCCTAGTGGTTAAAGTGCTTGCCTAGCATGCATGAAGACCCGGGTTCGATTCCTCGGTACCACATACATAGAAAAAAGCCGGAAGTGGTGCTGAGGCTCAAGTGGTAGAGCTCTAGCCTTGAGAAAGTCCAAGGACAGTGCTCAGGCCCTGAGCTCAAGTCCAGAACTGGCAAAAAAAAAAAAGAAAAAGAAAAAGGAGTTATAAAGCATAAACAAGTAAACTTTAATCCTGGCATGAAACTTGGCTCAGCATTAAAAAATAACCTAATTTAATCTATCACTTTATATGTTAATAAAGAAAAAAACATTTTACTGTAATAGAGATTACAAAAAAGTATTTGACAAAATTTATCTTACAAAATGTACACCATTCAATTTTTTAATGGCAACTAAAATATTACAGAAGCAGAAGATTTTGAGGTAACAAAGAGGATTAAGCCTGCTCTTCATTTTTAAAAATCTGCAGAGATATAAAAGGAGTCCTAGCTTCCTTCTTCTGCAGTGATATTAATAATTTAAGAAGCCATATTCTGTTACTAATATACCATAACCTTTTGCTTCACAAAATACATGTGGAAAACAGTCTCTTTGCCCTAAATAAAGGTAAGGTTACATTTATTTTGTTTTATTATCAAATCATAAAGGAAAAAGAACAAGAACTTATAGTAGACTTTATAATCTTCCCAAAGCTTAACTCAAACAATGATCCTAGACTTGATGAAAAATACAAAACTAATTCTCTTAAAGTGCAATATTGGGGATAACTGATGTGGCCATTTTGAGGGAAACTACTTTTTAAATAACGCAATAACAAAAACAACAACAAAAATGACCCCTGTAAAGAAAAGTTTGGCAAGCTGTGTTTCATTTATATTAACAGATTTCTGCTGCTCTCCAAAGGACACTGCCAAGAAGATGAAAAGTCACAGATCAGGGGAAAACATTTTCAAACTTCATATTTTCAATCCTAAATACCCAAAGGACCTGGAAAAGCCAAGAATGAAAACACTAACACATCCTTAAAATGACCAAAATGAACTGGTACCTTGCCAAGGAAGGGATGGAGATCGCAAATGGACATGTGACAAGATGTTCTATGTCATAACCATGAGCCTCGAAGTCCTTTCAGGACAAGAAAAGTTACCTTCATTTTCTCCAAAAACGTGAGTATATTGAAAGTGCCAAGTACACATTCCAGGCATGCAGCGAACACAAGGTGACTGTGTGAAGAGTTGATTAGGAAATTCACGGGTACAGGTAAAACAGGTGAGCGTAGTACATTGCCACATTCTTCCAAAAATGACTTTTAAAAACGACTGCCAAACACTTGGGAAAGATGGTAGGAAGTCGAGCTTGGGAGCCTTGGTGGGTGAGTTGTTTGGTCTTGGGGTCCCCTCAGCTCTCCACACACTGTCCATCCCCTAGAGCCGGGTGTCAGCTGTGTTCTCACAGATTGATAACCGTATCTGACTGGCAGAATCTGCCTGTCTTGTGTCGTGTGCCTCCTGAATTTTGATGTGAGGCTTATTGTGTGCATAAATATTCATGACAGGCATTTAGTGTGTGTAAATGCTGTCAATGAAGTTGTTCTCTTCATTGCCTACTTTTGCAGATCGGGATTAACAAATACCATTTCTTCTTTCCTTTCTCCCTCCTTTTATTCATATAATTGGAAGATTTTTATTACTGCAGTCTGCCATGATATGTACATACACACGGCTTTATATATTTATATATATAAAATATATATACCTAGATATAGTATGTGTATTTAGGCATATATATATGGATATATATGGATTCTACATGTATATATAGCTACAATAGAGATGGATATAAATATAGCTTTGGATGTATGATTGTCACTGGCTTCTTTGTATTCTTCTTCTTGATCTTGGTGTTTCTTTGTTGCAGAGTCATCGCATGTCCTTCCAGACATGACGCCAGTGGGTTCCCAGCGGTGCAGGGGGGTCTTCACCAGAGCTTTTGCACCCAACCTTCCCCTCGTGGGCTTGCCTGCGAGGAGAGCATGTGTTCACTGGGCAGCGGTGAACAGAATAGCCCTGGAGAACGTGGGTTCGCGTCTGGATGGGGGATGAGTACAAGCTGACTTGGGGGTTAGGATTGGAATGTAGACCGTGTGTTTGCCAGGCTGAGGGGGAGAGTGTGTGGCCAGGAGGTAGATCTGACATAGAACTGTAGACGGTACTTTGAGAAGGAAAAAGAAGTGGGCAGCATCCGTGGATAAGATCTTCAGTCACCGGAAAGCAGAGGAATTACTGACACAAGACAAGGAAACTAAAATTTAAACAGTTTAAGTTCCCAAAATGAACAGAGTCAAGGACTAATGTACTCACCACCTTGTGAATGTAACTGTAACCCCTCCATACATCACCCTCACAATAACATTTAAAAAAAGTAATGGAAGCAAGCACACGCGCGCACACACACACAGAAAAAGACACGCCTCCACTTCCCTCTCCCCCACCACAATCAGAGAAACATAGTTTTGAAATTTTTCGAGAGATAGACGTGAGTTCAAATGTCGGCCATGATGCTGTGTGTGTGTGTGTGTGTGTGTGTAAGACAGGTGACTATGCGCGCTCGACATTAAGGACGTGTGTAATGAAGCAATGACAGTATGTTATACAATTAATACCCATGAATAAAAATTTCCATTGCATAACTTTAAAAAAAACCCAGCAGGAGCCATGGCTCATTGCAGTGGACTGGTGAGCACCATCTAGAAGGCACTAATTGCCAGGATTTCTGCTCGGCCGCACTCGAGCCGCAACACTCCAGGGCTGCGCCAGATGAATGCCTCTCGTTTCAGCGCTGGCAGCGGCTTTGGGGCACCGGCAGGTTGGATCATAGTTTTTGCCATCACACGAAAACAATTAGGAAAAACTCACATTATTAGTCAACAAAAACAGTGTGTTCTTCCCATTTTCCCTAGCGCAGCTCAACACGACTGTGCAAACCCGGTCCTGGGTCTGGGCGAGAAGACGCATTTGCATATAGACATGGAAATGTAGTATTTGCCCTGTGAGTGTTCAGGATGATTGAGGCTTGGTCAGTGCGCCATTTTACTCAAAGGAGAGTACCTAAGGGTGCATGGAGAGAGAACATGGTTTCTTCTCCTTCAGCCACATTTGCTTTTCCATGGTGGTAAGATTTCACATAGGAATGTTTATGTTGTGTGTGTGTGTGTGTGTGCATTGGGGAGACCACGTTTTGAGAGTGAGGAAGAAGGGCTGGAAATAAAGCCCAGGAGATCTAGGGGTAGGGGAAAGAGAGGACAACTTTAGCAGGATCTTGTGGCTCACAAGGCCAGTGAAAGCCACAGAAGGAGGGAAGACACGAAGTCCTTCGGACCCCGCTCCGTGGCTGCGGGCAGGCAGCCCTTGGGCTCGTGTCCTTGGCTACTTAAGAAAACCTCATGCACTGAACACGGGGAAACTCTGGGCGGGGACTGAGTCACTGCTCACAAATCCAGGACGGGTGTGCAGTCACTGCCCTGGGGAACAGCCTCAAGGGGGAGAGCTCCCTGGCCCGGGATTCCTGGGCCTCGGGTCTCTGGTTGGGCTCTAGGTGGGCACAGCCTGGGCGGGGACAGGACAGGGAGGCCCAGGCAGGGATGAGGCCCACTGGTCCTCATCCTGTCCACAGCTCCCTTCCACACCAGCTCCACGTGGCTTCGTGCAGAATCAACAGAGAGTGGCTGCCACGCCCAAGGAAGACGGAGGCCTAAGTGGCCCGGCCCAGGAGCCCTGGAGCCAGCGGAGTGCATCCCGCAGTGCCACTCCCTGCCCAGTGCTGCGTCCACGCCCTGAGGACGCCATCTGGGCTGGGGACAGGCCCGTGGGCAGCACTCCTGCCAAGACAACTATCAACACAAGTAACCCGTTCTCTACTCCATTTTCATCACGTGACACTCGGCCCATACGCGGGAAAGACACTCCAGAACAAGGAAAACCTTTGGTTTGACTTGAGTCCACATGAATGGTGATATACAAATGACATGTTTAATGCTTCCTGAATGCCCTTTCCTGTGGTACAGTATTTTGTCTTTTTCTTCACTCTCCGTATCTCCAGTCTACACCATCACTGTTGTCTGATTACTCGGGGCATTGTAATTCTCCGTAACAAGATCTTCTAATTACCACTTCTGTGGGGCTGGCTTCTTAAGCTGGTCCCTCTGTTGCACTGAGAAGCCCCAGGAGCTCAGGTTTCTAAGATCTTGAGTTTCAGGTTTGCCCCTGAAGAGCAGGTTTTTGTGTTGTTTTGTTTCTCAGCCTCCACATCATTCCCTCAGACAGAACTGTTTTTCCCTCTTTGAGTTTATTTTATGATACCTCAATTATCATTAAAAAAAAAAAAGTGGCTTGGCAGCACATCTAGCCCAGCATCAAAAGCGAGGGGTAGCACTTAGATTGTCCTGGTCCAGAGTTGAGCTGGGGGCTGGTATGGACGGTGCCTGTCATCGAACTCGCTTCATTTCCAAAATGCATCTAATCAAAATTCCCTGAGGGACGGTGTCCACAGAGGAAGGCCGCCGTCTTGCCGCTCGCAGACCTGGGACTGGCTGTGCTCTGGGGATACTCCACCAAAGTGCTGTGGACAGGTAGCTCGTCGTCCGGGCAGGTCTGAGGTCTGAGGTCTGAAGGCGTGTGAGGTCTGAGGTGCGGTGGCGGTGTCCTCAGCAAGGGCGGGGCCTTCTCTCTATGTTCTCCCTGGGGTCGGGGAAGGCAGGGACCTCATTCGCCAGGCTCTGCCCCCTGAGCTCACACCTCATTCAGCCTCCGCTCTGCCTAGGCCTCCACGCCAGGGTGTGGGGAGAGGCAAGCACCCAGACTGTGGGACAAGGAAGGAGATCCGCCATCTTCCAACGGTCATCCTGACAAAGGACATCATTCTGCGTCCATGTTGTCACCATGATGCAAGGCCCCCACCACGAGGAACTGCAAAATGAAGCACAGATACCCCAGTCCCGTGCACGGTAAAGAAGGAAATACGCAGGAAAAAGTCTCTGGCTAGAAATGGCCTATGTTGGGGGTCAGACATGCACTCAGAGCTTGCTGGAAGTCTTAGTCCTGCATAGGCTGGAAAGACACGAGCTGGCTGAGATGGTGACTGCGCCATGTCGGTATGAGCGCCAGGACACTCGAGGTGACATGCAGTGTGGAGATGCAATGGTGTAAGGCACAGAACTCTTGATGCAAATGCTCACAAGGATGTCCTCTGCAACCGGAAGGGGCAGCGCAGGTTGGGGACAGAGCTGCAGGCCTGGGGGTCTAAGTCATCAAATCACCCGTTTTCTAGACAGTGGGAAAATTCACCAACGTCTTTAATTCAAATGCTGGCAAATAATTCTTTTTTGGTGATACTGGGTTTTTAGCCTTTAGACTTGATATGAAAGAACTCTGTCACTTGGTTATCTTTTTTAAATAGTGTCTCGTTTTGATACCAAGGTCAGCCTGAAATACAATCCTGCTCTTTATGCTTTCCACACAACTGGGATGGCAGGAATGTGCCAGCGTCCCCAGCGTTTACCAGTCCAGCTGGGACGCTGTGAACTTTTTGCCTGCGCTGGCCTTGAAGAGCAGCGTTCCTGCTCCTCACTTCTGAGTGTCCAGAGGCCTCTGGGCCTGTCGGTAGCTCAGTTCTCTAAAACAAGAAAGAAAGAAAGAACCATGACCTAGCCAGCATTTCTCCCTGCCCAGTGTGCGTCTCAGGAGCGGCTGTTGCTGTCTGGCTCTGGGAATGCAGGCTTTTCCTCAGGATTCTCAGACACCACTGCCAGTTCAGGTTTTCGGGCATTGCTCCTGATGGGATGCAGCAAGCTCCTATTTCTGCACAAGTCAAGAATGCAAGAACAAAGGAAAACAAACCCATTTACATGCTTTCTCCTTCTCTTTGAAGTTCTGAGATACATGGCAGTTTTGAGTGGTTTTCTCGGCCTTTGTGTACAATTTCAAATGGATTATATTACGTAACCTAAGATGCTGAGATATATTTCATTGTGTTGGCACCAAATGAGAGCGAACTTGGAGGTGGACGCTGTGTCGGGCTGTCCATGTTAGGGAGGTTTGCTTTATCTGTCTGAACATGCAGATCTGCCGGTCTGAAGAAGGGCAACGCACAGAAACAAACATGGCATGTCCCAGGTGGGAGCATCTCTGGATGAGGCAGACGTTTCTTTAATAGAAAGGAGGATTAAAAGACTGTGTGTTCTGGGTGTCTCACATCTTCCTTCCCTGCACTTACTTCTGTGTGCTAAATACTTTCACTGTGTAGAGATTGGTAACAGTTTGACCTCGAGTTTAACCTTCATGTCTTCCCCTGCCAACCAGCCAAGGCTGTGTGAGATTTCTAAGTGGCCGTTTGTGTGAGTGCAAATTTAAACCATTCTCTCGGAGTCAGGGGGGAAGAAAGGGCCAGGTCAGCCTGGGGAAAGCTCTGCCTGGGGCCCTGGAATACCTGGCATTTGAGAACCTGATTACTGTGTTAATTCTCCGGCTTATTCAAAAGTCAGTTTCACCAATCTGCATTAAGTCATCCTCAAAAACTGTTAGAAGTTGACCTAGGGGATAGTGATTTACAAAGAATCATTTATCAAATATTTTCAGATATTTTTTAAATTGGTGCAAACCATAAAACCTCTCTCTCTCTCTCTCTCTCTCTCTCTCTCTCTCTCTCTCTCTCTCTCTCTCTCTCTCTCTCCATGTTTTGTTTTCTTAGACGTCATCATGATAATGACATCAAGCAAGTTCTAGCAAAATCTGGCCAAGCTTGGGCTATCTACTGCCATTTCACACACAACTTGTCATGTTCTCATGGCTGTCATGGGGAGCTGGCTTTCATGTGCATTAGACATTGGTCTTAAAAAAAAAAAAAACAAAAGAGTTCCTCATAAAGGGTAAATTGAATTAAACAAAGTGCATTTCTAGTATGATGTTAGCTGATCACATTATAATTTCATTAAATGTACTGAGAAAAGCTGAGAAGAGTAATTATCTGAACTTGGCCCCTCTTCAGATAAAGTTTGGGATTTGGTAAAAAAAAAAATGCTGAAGTATCAAGTAAGTAGAAACACAATGTGATTGATACTAAACTTCAAATTTATGATCTTTTAAACCACTTGAAAACCATTGCTATGTCCGATTTTTTTTTTTTTTTGCCAGTCCTGGGCTTGAGTTCAGGGCCTGAGCACTCAAGGCTAGAGCTCTACCACTTGAGCCTCAGCACTACTTCCGGCTTTTTTCTATGTATGTGGTACTGAGGAATTGAACCTGGGTCTTCAGGCATGCTAGGCAAGCACTCTACCACTAGGCCACACTCCCAGCCCTGCTATGCCTGATTTTATCACAGCTTGTTCTGACCGGTTAGGCAGAAAACAACATGGCCGCCATTATTTTCCACAGGATGTGTGGATGCTCACAGGGAGCAGCTCAGATACTTGAGTAGTGAACAACAGATTAATACTGGGTCTCCTGAATCGCTGCTCCTTCTCCTCCTCTTCCTTCTTCTCCTCCTCTTCCTCCTCCTCCTCCTCTTCCTCCTTCTCCTCTTCTTCTTCTTCTTCCTCCTTCTCCTCTTCTTCTTCTTCTTCTTCTTCTTCTTCTTCTTCTTCTTCTTCTTCTTCTTCTTCTTCTTCTTCTTCTTCTTCTTCTTCTTCTTCTTCTCAGAGCAGCTGAAGAACCCCAATTAACCCCCCACTCCCTCGATCACCAGCTCCATGCTCTGACAGAAGCCAGGGTGCAGTCACCTGTCAGCTGCATGGGCTCTGGCGGGTGGGGGCCTCCACGGGTGGCCTGGTCATGTGTGCAGCACTCAGAGGGCACTGGCTTAGGGGTCCCTCGGGGAGCGGAGGCCTCTCGGAGGCCAGGGTCACGGGTGTGCCAGCTACTCCCGCTCGCCTGGAGGCCCTGAGAGGAACCCACAGACAGAATTTTGAAAGTGGTTTGTTTTAGGTTTGGTTAGGATTGGGAAAAAACAAAAACCAAGTCATTTTTAACCCAACTCTCAGTGACTCATAAGGCCCAGGTCTTTAAATTCACAGGAGAATTTTTGCAACACTAAAACACATCGTAACGCGCGGGAGTTGTTCTGGACGACTCTTTAAAAATGGACGCAGTTGGTCACCACGAATGCAGAACTCGGGTCTGAACCTCCCAGGCCGCCGTGGCTTTGGGGTGCTGGGACCACGAGGCTGGGCTCAACTTCTGGAAAGCAGCACAGTCCTTGTGAATACGAAATCCAATCAATACCAGAAGTTTCAGAACTTATTTTTAGAGTAAATTTTTTTCCTCAGCACAATCTGTCAAGCTTGACATTTCCTGTCTCTTTGCTCCCATGTTTTCAGTCTCTTCCCTCACACGTATGTGTGCACACAAAGTGGAAGATGCAAGCATATGCCTCTGACTTGTTTTCTTTCCATGGGTGGGTTGGATGACGTGTGTGTGTGTGTGTGTGTGTGCATGTGCACGTATGTGTATAAGAGAGGGGATGCACACAAACATAAAATTCAGAAACCATCTGCAAATATCTCAAGTGAAGATGTCATATCTATTTCAATGGCTGCATAGGGACCTGAAAATCAGGGTGCGTGATTGGCTGATATCCATTTTCGTGCGGGGCAGGTATCTACTGGGGGTGAAGAGCCATTATGGCTTCAAGGAAATATGGCAAGCAATATCTGTTTATTTATCTGTCTGTCTCACTGTCCTTTGAAATTCAAGCATAGCTTACCACAGTATGCGTAAAACTGCCACCTGGCTCATTTAAATGCTGCCTCTTAAATAATTTTTTTAAATAATACTTATAGGAAAAGTAAACCTTCTATCTGGCCAATATCATGTAACCCTTTTATTAATTACAATAAAAAAATAATAATAATAAAAAAGAAAACCAGAGCCAAGTTCAATGAGGCATAAAGGCAGGGTCTTGCCATTCGTAATGTAGACAGTGTCTCCTCCCCGCTCATATTGTGTGCTGACTTAACATGGCAAACTGCGCTCTTCTTCTTTCCTGATTACAGTAAAACAAACTTGTACTGAACAATGATCACTTTTAGTTTTTCTTTCTAGATTTGTTTTATGTGATCAATGAAGACAGGATGTAAGCAGAAGAAAAGGAAGAAGGGAAAGAAGCAAAGATGGAAGGGCGAGCTTTGGTTTTCTAAGCACGGTGGGAAGGCGACGTATTTAAATTGGTGTTTTTGTTATGAAAAGCCTGTCTGGAAAGATATTTTATAGGATCAATATCATGAGATTTGATTCTATGAAAAATGTAGTTTGTATATTTGCCTCTAGCAAGGAATGTTAGCTCCTTAAAATGAAAATACTATGGTTCTTCTACTAGACCCCATTGTTAACTAGAACAAATGAATGGATAATTTGGTTAATAAAAAGACTTACTTCATTAAATGTGCGTCTGTACTACAGAAAACACACGGCTGGTTTTGGGAAGCAATATGCTTGTCATGGGTGTTATACACCTGGTATTTCAGTTCAAGCAGAGTGAGAAACAGATGTGGTTGAAAACTTGGTGTGTGTGTGTGTGAGGGAGAGAGAGAGAGAGAGAGAGAGAGAGAGAGAGAGAGAGAGAGAGAGAGAGAGAGAGAGAAAGAGAGAGAGAAAGAGATGGGGGGTGATGGGGTGGCACTAACTGCTTTACATAAACCAATTCCTTCCAGAACATGATTCTCACCTTTAAATTTTACTCAGAATCAGCATTTTCACACATGCCCATTTGGACTGCCTAGGCAGTCCTGGAAAGAAGCGCTCACGAGCTCCCAGTCACTCCTCCGCAGCCTTCACGACGTGCCCGGGCTAGAGAGCCCCGCGTGGCATGGCCCCGCCGGCTGCGCCCCCCTCTCCACGCAGATGCACACAGCCTTGCGCTCATTGTATGGATGTTGATTGACGGCCTGGGCATGTTAGCATTACCCCCAGAGCTGGAGGGCTCTGGTGTGTGTGTGTGTGTGTGTGTGTGTGTGTGTGTGTGTGTGTGTGTGACACGCAGACAGTCAGACAGAGTCAGAGACAGAGAGAGGCAGACCAGCAGGTGAGGCCGTGCTGTGTAGAGGATGACAGAAGGAGGCAGCTTTGCTTCTGGAAGAGGAGGAGGACCAGGGGGACCGCAATCAGTGGTTCTGAGGGGCCAGGAGATCAGGATGCAGACCACTCTGAGCTTTAAGGCTGGCCGGTGCCATGGGAAGGCAAAGGGACAGTGAGGCCCGGGAGGAGGTGCCCATGCGAGCAGGGGGCGGAGACACGTGCCAGGCCTCCGAGGGTGTTCATTTAAGAGGAGGACAGATGAAGCAAGCCAAGCAGAGCAGGGGAGCTCAAGAGGGATGAGGGCTGCGGCTAAAGTGGGGCGGAGCCCGGCAGTGCACGGATCGCACTGTACGGATGTGGGCATCATTCTGCATAATTCCTGGACCTGACTTCATTCTCGGGAAGCTCTGGTGGTTTCTTATTTCTCCTCTAGCTTGCTGGAGAGCGCCAGACGACATCCTGAACCACGCGAGGTCAGGTACCCACCGCTCCAAGGAAGGAAGGTGGAAAGCTCAAAGTACATGTTCAAATTGTTTTGTTTTGTTTTCAGGAAGGAAATTTTTCTTTGAAATTCAGGAAGCATAAAAATTAACCAATTTTAATTCCTTACATCTCTTTGGGTAACTTTAAAACCTGTCTCTTGGGGGCCAGGAGTGTGGCCTAGTGGTAGAGTGCTTGCCTAGCGTGTACGAAGACCCGGGTTCGATTCCTTGGTACCAATACATAGAGAAAAGCTGGAAGTGGTGCTGAGGCTCAGGTGGTAGAGCTCTAGCCTTGAGAAGGTCCAAGGACAGTGCTCAGGCTCTGAGCTCAAGCCCAAGACTGGGGGGAAAAAAGTGTCTTTTGTCATGATGAAAAAGTCCAGTGACATCTCAGGACCTCAACACATCCGCCCAGGCCTCAGCACCTTGGCCTTCTACTGAAACAGCAAGGAAAAGGGTCAAATTGAATGGATATTCTGGATTTTTGTAGAACTTATTCTAAATCTTTTCCAGGGAATGGAGAAACAACAGGGCACCTCTACCAGTCGCCCTAGCTTGTGCTTCCTTTTCCCCTACATTATATTGAAATGCTGAGACCTCTAGGGTGGTACGCGTGTCTTGGAGTGATTGCTCTGTTTTCCTCACGGATTTTCCAAGTTTCTGGTCTTGCACTGTGATCTTTGATCCATTTTGGCTTGGTCTGTTTTTTGGTTTTGTTTTTTTTTTTTGCAGGGTAAGGGATAGGATCTGTTTTTAATCTTCTACCTGTGGATATCCACCACAATTGATTGAAAAGGCTGTCTTGTCCCCAGCATATTTCTTGTACTTCTGTTGAAGACCAGATGGCCAAGGCTATGAAGGCTGATGAGTAAGTCTTTCTTTTTCCCTTTTCCATTCATGTTTTGATCTGCTTCTGTACCATGCTGTTTTGTTACTGTTGCTCTGATGGTGTGGTTTAAAGGTATTTAAAGAACTGGAACACGGTTTTTTTCCCTCAGGATTGCGTTGGCTATCTAAGGCTATTTACCTTTGCATAGTGATTTTAAAATTGATCTTTCTGTTTTATGTCTGTGTCAAGTGGCAATGGGATTTTTACAGGGATTGCATGCAACCTGTATGTAGCTACGTTCACAACATTAACTCTGTGGATATATGAACACAGAACTATCTCTAATTTCTTTTGTGTTTGAAGCAATTATGAATGCAATTGTTTCCCTTATTTCTTTCTCAGCCTGACATGTTGAAGCTTAATATACGAGTATATTTATATGAGTGATTGACAGAGAATAGTGCTTTCCTTACTTTTACAGCACGGTTCTCCTCGTGTTTGACTTAACCGTTATTTCTTTTAAATTAAACACATAGCACTGGGCTAACATGCAGAGAGTGTGATTTACTAATAATGAATTTTCTTCCAGCTGCGTGTGCTACCCAATGCATCATTCTGAGTCATCCACACTATTTATACCAAAGGAACCACCTCTGATTCAGCTCATTAAATGTGATCAGCAGAAAGAATAAATATCGTGGGGTGCAGATAAATACTAATAAAATACACGGGTTCCATCCTCATTCGTAGAACTTGCAGCAAATAAAAGGATGGATGGGGTAATTTATGACAGTTGGTAGATAAATAGATAGGGCTTTGCATTGTATGTAAAATAGTATACATAAAATGACTTGTTGGTAATGAAAGGGCATTTAAAAGTATTGGCCAAATTCTACGCTGTCTAAGCATTTTGAAATTCATAACAACAGTTTTCAGTATTTATGCTTCCGTGAAGTTCTGGGAGTTTGCCCAAGGTCAAGTTACCAGCTTGCCTAGGAAATGAACTCCGTTTCTCTTCAGATGAGTTTTTTTCTCCTTATTTGGACCTGGCAGGTCCTAGCCCACCATCGAAAGCAAGGCGTGATCGTGACAAGAACTAACATGCGTAGTGAGTTGTGCTGTGTGCACCTTCTTTCCAAATGCGGGGCAGTTCGACTTTCCCCTAATCCACACAACTCCGTGGGGCCGCTGAGTGGGAGCACTGTTCTACACACAGGCCATAGGGAAGGAAATGGAGGGCTGTGTTCTGAGACTGGACCTGAGGCTCTGGGCTCTCTTTGCGAGCTTCTCCCTCTTTCTGGAGCCGAGTCACCACTCAGTCACGCCTCAGGTCTGGGACAGCTCTCCACCACATGTGGCTCCCCAGACGTGTGTCAGAAGCCAGCCAGTGGTGCGTCCCCTCCTGCGGCTCTCCACCAGACCAGAAGCCATGGCAGCCACTTCCACATAGGTGACTTCAGAGTCTCTTGCAGCCTCTGCGTGCTGCAGGCTCACTCTCCCCAAGGGAAGCCTGGAGAGCGGCCTCGCCCAGCCCCTCCACCAAACTGCCTCTCCTCAGCCTGGAGACCACAAAGGCCAGTATCAGCCAGCTTCCTCTCCTCTCTCCTTCACATGCATAGTGTGTGTGTGTGTGTGTGTGTGTGTGTGTGTGTGTGTGTGCACCAGTACTGAGGTGGAACTCGGGCCTTAGCACTGTCCCTTAGCTTGTTCAAGGCTGGCATTCTATCACTTGCCCCACCATTCCACTTTCCTCTTCAGATCTTAGAGGGCGCTAAACCCTGTAAACTTTTTATCTGAACTGCTGATTGGATTTTTCGGTCCTTATATTCTAAAATAGGGAGCATATTCATAGGCCTCTAACTGGCCTTCTTTTGTCTTTTTCCTCCATCTGCTACTCTAAAACCCACTGTTCTTTCCCCAAACAAGCAAACCAAAGGAGCACTGGCCCTCAGACCCTCCGCATCAGCTCAACGGCTGTCCTCAGCCTGTCTCTCCCCCTCCTTTCTACTGGCTCCCCAGCTCTGCCTGAGTCCCAGGAACCGTTTTCCTCTGCCAGAGACCTGATCCTCTCTGCCTTTTGTTTTTGATGATCGAAATCATCATGCGATGGAAATCGGGTCTCAGACAGGCTCAACAAGCACCCTACTAGGGTCCCCAAAACAAAGGTGGACAAAGCCAGAGCCCTCTCTTACCATGTCGCTGGAGCAAAGTGACAGTGGCTTGGCTGTCCACAGTAGAACAGTGAGAGGCAGGAGAGCCAGTCCTTTCTTCTCTCTCATTTATACTAGCAGTTGGTTGTCGATGGGATTTTTATCCATTTACATGTTTTTTCATATACTGTTATGGTAATTAATAGTCACCAGATAGATGGTGTGTTACTTCACACGCATTGACACCCTTTCTTTCAGTCTAGCCTTCCAGTTGAGTAATTTATCCTACCAGTTATGCAGACTTTGTAAAATGAAAAGAACTCCCCTGTAAAATTACTTAATGCAGGACCAGTAGGGCGGCCTAGTGGTGGAGCGCTTGCCTAGCATGCATGAAGCCCTGGATTCAATTCCCCAGAACCACACACACAGAAAACGCTGGAACTGGCGCTGTGGCTCAAGCGGTCAGGTGCCATCCTTGAGCAAAAATTGTCCCTGGCAAACAGTGCCCAGGCCCTGAGGTCAAGCGCCAGGACTGGTAAAAAAAATAGGTAATGCACACTTCACTTGCAACAAATATGGCTGAGCTAATAAATGATTGAATAGTGGGGAAGAATAATCACATTAGTGCCTCACTCAGCATCTACCTCAGAAAGGGATGATGTCAACATGAGATGCCTGTCTTGGCTGTCACAGAACTTGACAAGAGGACACTGTCATGATGCAAAAGTAATAATTTATTCCAATGATAGCAAAAGCACCACATCATTATAAAAATTCTTATAATTGTCCAAAAAAGACTTGTAGCCATTAATTTTCAAAATCTATATCTATAGCTAAACTGACATTTCAAGGTCAAAAATGCTCATGGAGTCCTGGGCAACGGCAAGAGGCCTTGATAGAAAGGAGTTGGAATCATTATCACCACAGATAAAATATCCCGGATGTCTGAGTAATAAAAGTCAAGAGTGTCAGTTAAGGGCAAAGGTTACTGGAACAAAAAGTAGGCTTTTCTCCTCTTTTAGAGATTGTTATAGTGACTTTTTGATGCCCATGTAGCTTCTAGAATTAGGTTCCAGACATTACCCTTCTGAAGAGATTTTTTTTTAATGTCTCTTTCACACTTCAGCTGCAGCTTTTCCAACTTCCCTGTGCATGTGAGTCACCCAGGGATCCTGCCGAGCTCCGGGGGCCTGGGTGGGGCCAGTGCCTGAGTCTAAGGAGCCACCCTGCAATTTCCACACATCCCCTCCGCGCGCAGGCCGCACTTGAACCCAGGCCGCACAGACCAGATTGCACATTCCAGGTCTCTGTAAAGGCTCATCAGTGCATCTTCCAGTGTGCACACCACGGGGTTTGTCATACCATCTCCAGACACGCGTGGACTGTATGTGCACCGTTCCTCTCTCTGTTTACTCTGTCATCTTAAGAGCTGTCTGCCGCCATTTCTCGAAGCTGACATAGTGATGTGATCAGCACACGAAATTAAAAAAATAATAACACCTCGCAGTACTTCCAAAATACAGACAATCTGGCAAGCCAATATCTTAAGGGAAGTTTGAAACTCTCTTATACTCTTCTGTGTCTCACACACTGAATGTGTCCCTCTAATGTTTTCACAAATCTATGAGTAAAGATGCTTATTTGATTAGTTATATGTAGAGATTATCTGTGATTTACCTTTCAGTAATTCATTTGAATACTCTACCCACTAAGCACGATACTTCGTCTTTTTGTAAACAGATAATCTTTTAACTTAATATCTAAAAATGATATGTAGTCATATGATATATCAAAAAAAGGAAAAACAAAAGTCGATGTGCTTTTCCTGTCTTGGTACCTGCTCAGGAGAAACAGGAACAGTTCAGCCTCGGCCAAAGGGTCTGCAGGTTGTGCTGGAAGAGTGGATGGTTTAGAGTCATGGAGAGTTATTGGACATCAGTCCTTTGCTAACAGAAATGAGTAGGTTCTATTTCCAGCGGTGAGAGCTACCGAGGGTTGGCAGCAGGTTGATTGACAGCAGTGCAATGTGCTGATATTCCAGAGCCAATTAAAACAGCAGAAAACAAGTTGGAGGTGGAGCTCAGTGTCACATGTGCAGTGCTGGCTTTCCTGCTCACACCACACACACACACACACACACACACACACACACACACACACACACTCACACAAAACCGCAGCAAAAGTTTTTATTTTGCGATGTAAAATCCTGGAGAAGAAATATTCTCTGTACTGCTTGTTTTTTTTTACTGTTAGGTTTTCTGTCCTATCATCTATCTGCTTCACCTGTCAGTCTGTCATCTATGATTGATGTATTTGTGAATATGCATAATGTATAAACATCTGACTCTAAGAAATGTATCAATGTGTGTATGTCTTTGTTTGTGTGTTTGTATTCATGTAATTTGTAGGAAATTCAACCACCTCTTTTAAATGTTAATATCGACCAAAAGAATTCTGATGAACCAAAGAATAAGGACAAAAACCTCACACTTTTGTGTCTGTTACTATTCAGGGTAACTCTCTACTTCTCCTCAGACTCTAATCCAAAAGCCATTCTGAGTGTTCTGATTTCAAGTATCCACTGAAAGGCACTACGAAGGCTTAAAATTTTCCTATCCTTCACCCCCTCTTCCAGGAGTTTACTTCAAACTCACAGATAACAATTGTTCCAGAAACAAGTGACTGCTGTGAGAGGCTGGATGTGCGGTGGGAAATCAGACCTCAAGAGCAGAATGAAAAGCTAATCCCCTTCTCTGCTGAGGTTGTATTTTTTAGTGCGACTCAATTCATGGCAGGAAAATGCTATGTCACATCATTTTCCGTCACAAGCCTACCCAGTTTCAATTCTGAACTTAGAGGTTCTGCATAATGTGCACATGATTATTTGAATGTGGATAAGAGTTACTGACTTTTCACTCAGTCCTTAGAGATACACGGCAAGTAGCAAACTGTGAGGACCACCACTTAAAAGGACAGTCACACCTCACTTAAGTTCGCCGAATACTCTGAGTCATAAGAAAATCAAGTGGTCATTTCTGGGAGATGAATACTTGTCTTTTGAAATCATATTTCCAGCATCTTTAAGTAGTTGTACAGAAGCGGTTTGTGAATACAACGGGTCTCCCTCTCCATAGCTTGTGTGCAGAGTTAGCAGCGCCCTGCGCACCACACGAGGATCTGGGTGATTGGGGCGCCCCCGGCACACAGGACACTCCCTTGCCCCCGTGGCCATCCACGTCCATCCCCTGACACTTCCTCTTTGTACGTCTTCCGAAGTTAGGCTTCATCCTGTCTTAACCAGATGCCGCTTTCTTCTCTGGGAAGGTTGTATTCCTGCTGGCAGTCCACGTCTGCTTCTTTGCTAATTGTGACTGTCTTTCAGAAGCAGCGCTCCAAGGTGTAGCGTTTGGGCCAGAGTGGGCACTCGGGCTCTTCAGTCCTGCACAGCAGGGTGACACCGTGTGACACTGCCTGCGCTGTGCGGCTCATGCCTCATCTCTAGACCTCACCAACAAACCCAAGTGGGCAGACGCATGGGGAAGAGGGAGATGGAAGACTGCCACGGGGATGAAGATTACCTGCTCTTTCTGTTCCCTTTTCTCTGTCAGGCACAAATGCAAGAAAGGCCAATTGAGGACACAGCAAAACATCTCACCAAAGCCAAACAGGTTCTCCCAAAATGTACAATGCATTAGAAATGAAATGTCAAGCCCTTAATGCATGCGTTCAATCAAGTGAGCCAGACAACTTTTATCACATATATTGACATTCTATTATCAACCTTGCAACCATCAAAACACTTGTTAAAGTAACTTTAAACACATTCTAGCAGAGGCTTTACCTGTCTGGAATTTCTCTTCATCCTTACTTATGTTGGTACGCACGTCTGAGGTCTCTTTCAGAAGTGTTTGTGATATAGCACTTAAGTGAGACAAGTGTATTTGGCTTTCAGAACTTCTGCTGGAAATCACTTAGAATGCTTGGTAAATTTAAATCACTTAAAAATTGAACATCATTGAACTTTAAAGTTTCTCAATTCTGAGAACATTTTATTAAAAATGCTAAATGGTGATTGCAATTCCACTTAGGCCCTGTTTTTTTTTAAACGAGGCAATACACTGTTATACTTTTAATTCCTTATTGCAGACACAGTCGTAACAGTGAAAAGTGCACCGGCCCATGTGCTCCGCCAGAAGACCCTGAAGCTAAGGTTATGTGCCCCAACCACACGTATCGCTCCCCCGCTAAGAGCAATTCTTATGAGACTGCTCCCTTTCCGCATTCTTTTCTGTTACTGACGCTTGAACAAAGGGCCTTGTGCTTTTGCTGGGCTCTTTCTGTTCACCGTTGCAGCACCACTGCTTGACCCCCAGCCCAGCTTATGTACCTAGTCCTTGGAGATGAAGTTCCTCAGAAATTTTTTTTCTGGATGCAAAGGATTCAAATCCTGTGACTACATCAATACATCTTATATTTGAGTCAGCCAATATTCTTTGATGATATGAACTGACAACATGATAGACAAATAAATAATTTACCTCTACACAATATAAGATATCTTTAAAAAAACAAAAAACCCACCACTGTTGTACCCAACAGTTTAAAAGGAGAGAGAGAACAAATTTTCCCCAAGAACAAAGCAAGAAATCTTTAGTTTCTTTAGAATATCCCAACCAGAGCAATTAGGCAAGAAAAAGAAATGAAAGGCATTCATATGAAAAGACGAAACATCATCTAACTTCTGTTGGTGGATGACATGATCTTGTATGTAGAAATTCTAACCCTCCCCAATAGTAAGAATTAAGAAATAAATTTAGTTAAGTCAAAGGATATAAAAATCAGCATAGAAAAAAACTCTGTTGCATTACTACAAAACAACAAAGCTAATTGGAATGAAAATTAGGAAAATAATCCCACTTGTAATTGTATAAAAGTAATAAAATGCTTAAGAATAAACTGACATGGCAGAGCATGGTGGCTCACGCCTGTAATCCTAGCTACTCAGAAGGCTGAGATCTGAGGATCAAGGTTCAAAGCCAGCCCAGGCACAAAAGAAAATGAGACTCTTACCTCCAATTAACCTCTAGAAAACTGGAAGTGGCACTGTGGCTCCAAGGTTAGGGCGGTAGCCTTGAGCTGAAGAGCTCTGGGACAGCGCCCAGGCCCAGAATGCAAGCCCCATGACCCACAAAAAAAAAAAAAAAAAAAAAGAATAAACTGACATGGAAAAGGAACACCAATGAAAGGCACTAAAGACAAAGAAATGCAAAGATACTAAGCCATCATAAGAATAAATACTAATAAAATATCAGTACCACCCAGAACAATCTATAAATCATTATAATTCATATTGAAATTCTATTATTTTTTAAATTATTTTAAGTAGTATTGGTACATGTTGTCATTATAATGTATCTTGATCAATGTCACCCCTTGTATTGAAACTTTAACAGAAATGGAAAAAACAATATAATTCATGGCTAGTAACCAGAATATACAAGAGGGTTCTCTTTATTTTTCTGAATTTGACTCAATTAAATGCCAAATCCTAGTTCCTAATTTTTACACAAAATAGCAAGCATCAAAGCTGATTCATAGATTCTTAGTTGTAGTTAAATAATAGTTTCTGGTGGCACAGAAAATGGCCAAGGATCTCTAAAACATGACCAATTCCTATCATCCAGGGCAAGTGAAACTAAGTAAACATTAGGTAATAGCATTGTTTGTGTCTTCCAGGGGAGATACTCAGCCATTAGTATTAAATGGTTTATATAAACGTATGGTGTTTTATTTCAGGAACACTTATCTGGCCTGCCAAGGCCTTGGAGCTGTTTATCACAGAGCTGTGCGGGGGTGGGGTGAGACTTTCCAACACTCATTCAGCCAGGCATTGAAGAAAATACTCTGCAAAGATGTTTATTCTCAGGGTAAGAGAAAAAGATACATTTGAATTGAAGCCCAGTGATTATTTCAGGAAAAGAATGTTGGTTCTGGAGAATATGTAATCAAAATTTAATTTATTGTATCCTTGTAAACACGAGATCAATTCCCAATTAGCTGGGTCTGTCCTGTTAGCATTAACCAGTTCTTGGAAAGATTTCTCAGGAATCTTGAGAAAGTCATCCAAATTTCAGTTGTTCTCTTCACTTGAAAAGTGAGCAAAGGAAACCAACACCAGAGTATGGTGATGTTAAAATAACTTAATGTGTAAATCAAGGACTCAGGCCATATGCTGTGCTCTCTCTCTCTCTCTCTCTCTCTCTCTCTCTCTCTCTCTCTCTCTCTCTCTCTCTCTCTCTCCCCCGCCCCCATCCTCTCCCTGATTCTCTCTCAAGCTCTCTCTCTCCTCTGCCTTCGACTCAACCTCTCCATGTACAAAACTGAAATAATAATAACCCATCCCACCTTGATTACTTGGTGAGCACTGGCGCCCGCTCTCTAGGTAATAGTTCTCTTACTTCCACGGGGTCCCAGCTGCTCCCCATCCTCCCAGAATCATTTCTATCCTTCAGCTCCGCATTTCCCCGTGTCTGCTCGGGTACCCTTCCAGACCCACCCGTGGACCTCCATGCTGGAAGGGTAGGGGCTTCTTCTGCTTTCAGGCCCTCCCCCTTCAGTATACAACTTCAAGCATTTACCTTACCAAATTAAATAACCTCTCCATTTTCCAATGCCTTTTAGGAACAAAGACTCAAACAGATAGGACAGGACTAGAGTGGGTAGTCAGGGGGTGAAGGGTCAGAGGTGACACTGAAGGACAGGAGGGCGGAGTTAGAACAGGAAGAGATGCAGAGATGGGCACACAGAGAGAGGAGGCACAAGTGCTTCATAGTAATTTGTGTCGAGTGGCCTTGGTGACTCATGGCTAAATTTTTAGGGACGTGGGGTTTGAGCCTCCATTGAGTTTCAGTGGTAACACGTTTTATGAGTTCCCTCTCTCCACTCTAACAGACTGCTGGAGTCTCTGCCATTCAAGACTTTTCCCGAAAGATTTAGCTAGACGGCATGAGGTAAGAAAGTGTATTTTGAAGCCTAGAGATGCCAGATAACTTCTTGCAAATTAAATACATTTGTGCTAGGAACACACGTTCTTAATTCAGCCATTACTGAGCATGCTTATTCTTGATTTATTCTAGTTCCAGCAGAGAAGAAAGATAAAGCAACTGTGTTTCAAAGAGTAGGAAGTCAGCAGTGAGGTATTACCCTTCCTCTACTCAAAACAGCATTTCACACAGGAGGAGGAGAGTGGCTTCCAGACTGGAGAGGGTCCGGCTGAGGGCGGGGGCTGCTGAGCTATCCTGCATGAAATCACAGCCACAGGAGGCACAACTGCTCTGGCCCCTTAGCAGAGTCCACGCCCATGGATTTCACAGTGCAAATTGAAGGGAAGATTTTGACTGTGCTCACCACAAAGTTACATTAAACATGGTGCGCTGTGAGCGCGCGCTGTGCGGACACAGGAGACGACTGCCAGACCCTGCTCCCACGACCACGCACCAGTGAAAACGTTACCACACGACGGGTCTCAGGGTGTGGGAAGAAAACCTTGAGGATGCTCTCACCTCTCCTCGCTCGGCTCGTGACTTTCCCCACAGCGGCGATGGTGAGGGAACAAGAGACCGGGAGCCCTGGCACCGCCCTGGGAGGACTGGAAGGAGGGGAGGTGGGCGAGGCGCCCAGTCTGGCTCCAGTGGCTCCTGGAGCAGCATCCACGTTCAAACCTCCAGGGAATAGAACAGAGTGACCGGGGCCTCTCTCCACAGGGCCCTCACCCCACCTCGCCCTCGCGCCAGGCCTCCGGTCTTCTTCCCTCCCTCAGCAGCTGGGCAGGACCGCGCTGGGCCCCCGCCCTGTCCTCTCACCCTTGTCCTCGTCCTCCAGCACCTCGCGCCTCACCAGGAAACGCGTTTAGAGGAGAGACTCCTCAGCGGGGAAAAGGCAAAAGGAAGGTCGGGAAGGAAGGGGAGACCGGGCTGGAGAGGCCGGGGTGACCAGAGAGGCCGGGGTGACCAGAGAGGCCAGGGTGACCGGAGAGACGGGCTGGCCGGAGACACTGGCTGACTAGAGGCCGGCTAGCTGCCCGCCCATCCCACAGCGCCAGGGTTCTGTGTCCTGCCAGTGGGTTCTGTCTGGGGACACCAGCACCCCTTGGAGAGGCCGCGCCAGGTGTCACCTGGGGGAGGGGAGACATAGCCAGGGCCTCCAGGTGTCACCTGGGGGAGGGGAGACATAGCCAGGGCCTCCAGGTGTCACCTCAGGGGGCTGGGTCAGGTCTGCCTGGAGGAGGCTGGGGCCTCCAGGTGTCCTCTGGTGGGGGTGGCACCACCACCACCACCACCGGCGGGGCCCTGTGCTGGGCCCCACAGGGGTTCCCTTGGGAAGGTGCCTGGCTTTCCCTGCCTGCTGCTCAGGGTGAGCAAGGAGGGGGAGGAAGAGGAGGGGGGGAAGAGGAGGTGAGGGGGGGAGGAGGAGGTGGAATAGGAGGGCGGGGCTGCAGCCCGGGCTCAGATGAGGAGCCGCCCTGGAGTCTCCATCTCCCCATCCTCCCGCTGCTCCTCCACTTCTGCCCTCCTGCTCCTCTCCTCCTCCTCCCCCTCCCTCCCGCTTCTCCTGCTCCACCGTCCTCCCCTCCCCTCCTCCTTCAGGCCAGGTCCTGCACGGAGCCGCCCAGAGCCCCCACTGGGCAGCCAAGCGAGGCATTGGACCGAACTTTTCACGTCATTTCTGCTTGGAGCCCCCATTGCCTGCCCTCCCTCCCTCCCTCCCTCCCTCCCTCCCTCTCTCCCTCCCTCCCTCCCTCTCTCCCTCTCTTTCCTCCTCCTTCCTTCCCTCTCCCCCTCTCCTTTCCCCCATCCTTTCCCTCTCCCTCTCCACCCCCTCCCTCTCCATCCTCTCCCTCTCCAACCTCTCCTCTCTCCCTCCCTCCCTCTCCATCCTCCTCTCTCTCTCTCTCTCTCTCTCTCTCTCTCTCTCATCTCTCTCTCTCTCTCTCTCCTCTCTCTCTCTCTCTCTCTCTCTCTCTCCTCTCTCTCTCTCTCTCTCCCTCTCTCTCTCCCTCTCCCTCTCTTCCTCCCTCCCCTCTACCTCTCCATCCTCCCCCTCTCCATCCTCTCCTCTCTCTCCCTCCTTCCCTCCCTCTTCCCCCTCTCCCCCTCCCTCTCCCCTGCGCTCTTCTCCAGCCGGTGGAGCGCACGGCGGCTGCGCCCTGAGCCGTGGCCGGAGCCCACCCGCGATGTCCGGCGGCGGGAACGGGTCGTGGGGCGCGGAGGGGAACGGGACGCGGGCGCCGGCGGGGCCGAGCGACTACGAGGACGAGGCGTTCCTGCGGTTCCTGTGGCGCGAGTACCTGCGCCCCAAGGAGTACGAGTGGGCGCTCATCGCGGGCTACATCCTCGTGTTCCTCGTGGCGCTGGTCGGGAACGTCCTGGGTGAGCGCGGCCGCCGCGGCCGGCGTCTGGGGTCCCGGGGTCCCCACCTCCCCCTGCGCGGTGCCCGGGGTCCCGGGTCCCCTCCCTTTCCCCACGCGGTGTCCGGGGTCCCCTCCTTCCCCGGCGCGGTGTCCGGGGTCCCCACTTCCCCTGCGCGGTGTCCGGGGTGCCGGAGTCCTGGGGTCCCCTCCTTCCCCGGCTCGGTGTCCGGGGTCCCCTCCTTCCCCTGTGCGGTGCCAGGGGTCCCGGGGTCCTGGGGTCCCCTCCTTCCCCGGCGCGGTGTCCGGGGTCCCCACTTCCCCTGCGCGGTGTCTGGGATTCCGGAGTCCCCACCTTTCCCTGCGCGGTGTCCGGGGTCCCCTCCTTCCTCTGCGCGGTGCCCGGGGGTCCCGGGTCCTGGGGTCCCCTCCTTTCCCTGCGCGGTGCCCGGGGTCCCCTCCTTCCCCGGCGCGGTGTCCAGGGTCCCCTCCTTTCCCTGCGCGGTGTCCGGGGTCCCCTCCTTCCCCTGCGCGGTGTCCGGGATCCTGGGGTCCCCTCCTTCCCTGGCGCGGTGTCCAGGATCAACTCCTTCCCTGGCGCGGTGTCCGGGGTCCTGGGGTCCTCTCCTTCCCCTGAGCGGCGTCCGGGGTCCCCTCCTTCCCTGGGGCAGTGTCCGGGGTCCTGGGGTCCCCTCCTTCCCCTGAGCGGTGTCCGGGGTTCCCTCCTTCCCTGGCGCGGTGTCCGGGGTCCCCTCCTTCCCCTGAGCGGTGTCCGGGATCCCGGGTCCCCTCCTTCCCTGGCCCGGTGTCCGGGGTCCCCTCCTTCCCCTGAGCGGTGTCCAGGGTCCCCTCCTTCCCCTGAGCAGTGTCCAGGGTCCCCTCCTTCCCCTGCGCGGTGTCCGGGGTCCCGGGTCCCCCTCCTTCCCCTGAGCGGTGTCCAGGGTCCCCCTCCTTCCCTGGCGCGGTGTCCGGGGTCCCCTCCTTCCCTGGCGCGGTGTCGGGGACCGGGCGGCCGCGCGCCGTGGGCAGAATGCAGACCGCAGAGCCGCCAGGCCGCCCTGCCCTCGGCCGGGAGCCGCCGCCGCCTCCTCCGCCTCCTCCCCCCCTCCTCCCTGGACGAGGGGCGCTGGGGCGGCTCCCGGGCAGAGGGGAGGCTGGGGACCCCGCCGGGACCTCCCACTCCCCCTCCATTCAGCGCGACTGTTTCCTCCCAGAGGACGCGCGGTGTCAGGTCCACGAGTGTCTCCGCTCCAGACCGAGCCGCGCCGACCCCGCTCCCCGCCGGGCTGCTCTGCGCCCGGCGCCGGGGTCCGGGGAGGGGAGCCGGGGTTGGGCGCCCGGCCGGGTCCGGGGAGGGGAGCCGGGGATGGGCGCCGGCCTGGAATTGTGAATGAGCGGCGGAGCCTGGGTGAATGGCGGAGAGGGGGCGCCGGCGGCCGGGCGTGGAGGGAGGCGGTGGAGGAAGCGCAGGCCGGGCGCGCCCGGGTTTCCGGCAGCAGCTGGCGGGGCGCGCGGGGGCCGGGGCGGGGGCCGCAGGTGAGGAGGAGGAGGGGGGGAGGGTCTGAAGGGCAGGGACCCCGCCGTGCCGGGCCTGGGCCCCACACCGCCAGGTGGACGGGGTGAGCGCCATGGAGACCCCGCTTCCTCCGCCCTGACCTCACACCCGCGTCCTTCCCCGCCGCTCCGCTCCGAATCGCCGCGCGCCTCTTCCTCCCGAGAGTCTGCGGGGAGGGGGAGGGGGGCGGGGGGAGGGCGGGCAGGGGCAGGCCGGGGGTCCTCCCGTCCACTCCCCGGCCACTCCAGCCCCGCGCAGCTGAGGGACCCCGAGGCTCTCCGGCCGCCTCCCTCCCCGGCCTCCCTGCGCCTGGCCGCGGTGGGACGCCGGCCTCGTCCCCAGGGCCCGGCTTCCTCGGGTGGCGGCGTCGGGCTGCGCTGTCCACGGCCCGGTGCTGAAGTCGTGGGGCTCAGCTTCGGGAGAGGTGGCGCCGGGTACCGCTCTGCTGGCAGGATGCCCGCAGCTCTTCCCTTGGGGACCGAAGTCTCCGCGCCCTGAAATCCTCTCCCTGCACCCCAGCGGAAACCCCTCCTCCCCGTGCCCTCCCTGCGCACTGACAAAGTTTAGGGTCCACATTCAAACCAACAAGCAGCATCATTATTCACAGGCGACCACCGCGCTAGGATGCCGCCATCAAATGTGCAAACCAGAGGAAAGCAAGTGGGAATCTCCTTTTCTGTGCCTCCCTCCCTCTAGAGGTGGTTGCGGGCAGAGTATCAGGACAAGATGCCATGCCGTGATGGCTGCAAGATACAGAGGCCAGGTACACACAGTAGCTACACAGACAGACTAGCATCTTGTGGCAAGTCACAAGCTCGAGTTAGGCCTGGCTGCTGCGGGTGTGGCTGCCGTCTGTACCTCCCATACCCGACTGTCTAGCTGAACTCACACCCAGAACGCTGTCCACTAGAGGTCATTCCCCCCACACAGCTCCGTGGGAGGTGACTTAACAAGATGCTCTTGGCACAGGGCCACCAAGTCTCGGTCCCCCCCTCTTCTCCCCACACTGCCCTCTTAAAACTATCCCCACCGCCTTCCTTTCCCCATTAAAGATACTCATTGCAGTGATGGAACACAATTTCCAGGAAAGAAATGACGAAGCCATTCACCAGAAGGCACAAATTACTGTCAACGAGGCTCTGTGCGTATGCACGTCCTCGTGAAAAGCCAGATGCATGACTGTGGAGTGCCCAAGCCCAGGGGAAGAACAAGTAGAAAATTTACTTGGGGAAGGAGGGTTGTTTTTTGTTTTGGAAAACAATAGCACAAATAGGGCGTTCCTAAGAATATTTTGTATTATAGCCAGACAGCTTGTATCTAGGTACTATTATCTGACCCGTAGCTTTTGGACAATTCTATATTTTAAAAGGAATGCACATGCGAAGTGGTAGAGATACTGGTTGGGTGCAATGTCTACTGCCAGTAACTTGGTGGGAACTGGAAAGATGTTTGCAGTTGCTCCTGACTTTTCACGCCTGTGGAAAAGGTCAGATTTCTGCCTCTCTTGTGTCCGCATCAAAGACACACCATGCTTCGCTGGGCGTGTCTCTGCCTGCCTCAGGATTATCTCTACCACGTACAAAGTGGAAAACCATCCCCTAAATACGCCCATCGGCCCAGCTGTGCTCATTGCCTGTTGTGTGACCACTGGCATGTTTCAGGGGCTCTTTCCTTCTGACTTGGAATGAGGGTTGGGGAGTCTTGCCTTGTAGAAGTCGACTCACGACGCAGTGCTCTGTAGGTCGGGTGCTCTCTCTCACCCGCGGCCTCGGCCTCTGCCCTTCCCGAAGCCTTTCTGTGTCTGCCTCGCTCTGGCCCAGCCTCTCTGTCTCGGGGGCTCTTCACGGCCTCTGCTTTCACCATTTTCCCACGGGGCATTTCCCTAGCCGTGTGGGAAGTGGGTTTCTTCCCGCCACACTCACTTTCCACACCAGACCTCCCTCCTAGTCTCCTCACACGTGCCATGCGCCGGCCACGGCCACCAGTCCTTGAGGTCCTAAGTGGAGAACCATGCCTCACTCTGTGCTGGGCCCCGTTCACCTGGAATGGTCTCGGTTGTTGCCCTCGCTCCATCTTTCTCTATTAGTGCTCTAAATAAAAACTTGCACTGAGCTGATTAAACTCAGTAGAATATAAAGTAAGATCAAAGTCCACTGTCAACTAAAGAAAGAATTTACCCAACCCAGATCAAGATAGACTGGATGTTAGGTAGGAGGTAGGGTTAACGTTAGAATTGCTTTCTGCAAAGGTAGCTTTATGAACCGGAAGTGGAGGTGACTGTTCCCTACCAACCCTGCTGTTCCGTATGTAGGAGACAATTCACAGTTCATGGGCAGCTGCCCGGTCACAGCCCCCACCCTCTCTAACAGCCCGCGGTCCCAGGCTAGCCCAGGTCAGGCCCCCTTAGTCCGTGAGAGACAACTCCAAGCTGGGGCAGGTGCTGGCACCAAGCTCCTGCCGGTTCCGGGCAGGGAATGACTCCCTGGGAAAAGGAAAGGGTGTTTGTTACTGCTCCCCTAGAAGGAGCGTCACAGCGATAGCCGGACCCCTCACCTCTCCCGACGGAAGCCAGGACCTCTGGACTCCACTGTAGACCCTGAGGTGCTGTTGCATGGAACACGCGTGATGCCGGCTTAGTCTGCTCCATTGCTCTGACAAGCACATGTGTTGGCCTCCTCCTTGTTCCTGGTGTGAGGCGATCCTTCCACCCACCAAATGTGCTGGGGGGAGATTTCAAATCCACCCATAGGTAGGAACGCCACAGTCCAAGGCTGCAATCAACCCTCGCCAACAGGCCCGGTGGTAGTCCAGGCCTGCAGTCCCAGCAATCTCCCAGAGCGAAGGGAGGAGACGACTCATCCAGACCAACCCTCGGCACAAGAAAATAACCAAAGCAGACACGGGGATGCACTGTGGCTCATGGAGGCGCACCTGCCTGGAAGTACTAAAAGAAAACAGCATAACCTCAAGCAGTTGGTACGACGTAAAGGTACTGCGGAGGAACGCGTGAGCAAGACGGCTTTGGACACTCCTTGGCCCACACACTTCTTCCCACGTTGTGGCAGAATTGGCCCAGATGAGAGATGCACCTAGACGTCACACCCAGGATACATGACAAAAGGTGACGGATTCTCGCTCCAGTGCCGTCTCGGGCTCTGGAATCTTTTCCTCTGAACCAGGTGAGTGTCCTTAATGTGAGCAGTCTGGGTCGCTGAGGAGCTGAACTCTCCAGGCAGGGGGACCTGCAGCCAGCCGCAGCCTCGCGGTCAGTCTGCAAGCCAGTCCCTCAGTCCGGTGGAGCTTTCCATGACTTTACCAAGTCCAGCACATCCCCGTGTAACAGGCACTTGGCAGTCCAACTGAGCTTCCAGAAGTTTCCCCATCCACAAGGTCTAACATAAACACTTTGGGTTGGTTTAAAGTGCTCTATTTGCACATAAACTAGGGAACAAATCCCGCAGTGTTCATGGCAGGACAAGAGTGAACTGAGGGGAAAAGGCACAGACTCTTTTGCCAAAATGTGATGCATTTATCCTGCTGGTGGGATGTTGTTACCTGTCTGGCTACAGGGGAGAACGGGAGGCGTGCAAGCTCCGCAGGCAAAGTCCTGCCTTACATGAAGGAGCCGTGACATAAGCTGACCAAAGTGAACTGAGCGGGGGAGGTGTCTAGGGACAGCTGGTGAGCTGGGTGTCTGCTGGTGGAGAGCTGGTAATATTAGGAGGCTCTGTGCTCATTTCTGTACTAGGGTTGCAAGTAGAAGGAGAGCAAGACAGGTATTTCAAGAAATCCCCGCCCGAAGTGGCCAGAGACAGGCAGAGCTGCGTAGAGAAGGAGGCGGAATCCGGGGCAAGCCACTGAGCCCTGTTCCTCACCGTAGATGGAAATGCAGGGGGCGAACGTGACCCCTGTGATGTGATGAGTTCTAATGGAGGATTCAAGTCATCCGGGTGAAGAAAATTGGGTACGGATGTTCTAGGCAAAGGAAACAGATGCAAACGCAAAGAGGCGTGAAATAGCATGGGCTGTGACGAGAATGCTAAGCAATCGGGTAATTCTGTGCAAGGCCCGATGAGGAGTCTGGAGATGGGGCTGGAGCAACAGATAAGGGCTGGCCCACGGGTGGTTTTATGAGCTGCACAGACGCTGGGTGCCATTGGAACATTAGAGGGGAATGCTCGCCCCCTCCCCCGTTATCTCCATCTCCCATGAGACCATCCTGAAAACGAGGGAGGAAAACTTCCAACAGAATGGCTAGTGAGTTTCTCGTACTGGGATTTGAGTCCCGTGCTGGGTCATAATGTGACCAAGGTTGAGGAATAAGTCTACCACAGAGAAATATCAAACTTCCAGAGGCACCAACCACTACCAAGATTCTTCACTGGAGAAAGTGAGGAAGAAAGGTAAGGAGGAATGTGTGTGCAAACCTCTGTGCGTTATGAAAATGTGGGCTGTGGACTCTGCCAAACATATAAATCTGGACAGTAATTTTGTAATTTCTTTTCTGGAAGAAATAATTATAAATTGTGTATCCCTTAGCCTTATTAATATTTCCCAATATTCTACATAAAATTTAACTAAACTATTTTCTGCAAAGACTTATCTGCTTGGGCTGCAATGGGTCCTTAGACCCCATGCATCTTTTATCTGACGTGTAGAGGTGACATAAAAGGGGAAAGCAAAGACTTAAGATGTTTCACATTTTCCCAGCTCAGACCCGGTTGTTTGGGTCTAACCTGCCCGTCCCTTTCTAAGCATTTCTGTTGTTGTTGTGAGGACACAGCCCATGGGGGACCCTGGCTGAGCACACCCGAGTCTCAGGACGGGATTCCCGAGGGAGTCTTCCCTGCTGCATGATGTCACGCTACCCTTCAGACAACCCTCGGGGCTGCTCTGCAGCCTGGGGAGCACGGCGGGCCCTTTGGGAGCACTGGTGAGGTCTTGGGGAGCATTGGTGAAGTCTTGGGGAGCACTGGTGAGGTCTTGGGAGCACTGCTGAGGTCTTGGGAGCACAGGTGAGGTCTTAGGATCACTGGTGAGGTCTTGGGGGCACAAGTGAGGTCTTGGGAGTGCTAGTGAGGTCTTAGGGGCACAGGTAAGGCCTTGGGGAGCACTGGTGAGGTCTTGGGAGCATTGGTAAAGTCTTGGGGAGCACTGGTGAGATCTTGGGAGCACTGCTGAGGTCTTGATAGCACAGGTGAGGTCTTGGGGAGCACTGGTGAGGTCTTGGGAGCACAAGTGAGGTCTTGGGGAGCACAAATGAGCTCTTGGGGAGCACAGGTGAGGTCTTGGGGAGCACAGATGAGGTCTTGGGAGCACTGGTGAGGTCTTGGGAGCATTGGTGAGGTCTTGGGGAGCACAGGTGAGGCCTTGGGAGCACTAGTGAGGTCTTGGGGGCACAGATGAGGTCTTGGGAGCGCTGGTGAGGTCTTGGGGGCACAGGTAAGGTCTTGGGGAGCACTGGTGAGGTCTTGGGAGCATTGGTGAGGTCTTGGGGGCACAGGTGAGATCTTGGGAGCACTGGTGAGGTCTTGGGGACACAGGTAAGGTCTTGGGGAGCACTGGTAAGGTCTGGGAGCACTGGTGAGGTCTTGGGTGGCACAGGTGAGGTCTTGGGAGCCCAATGAGGTCTTGGGGAGCACTGGTGAGGTCTTGGGAGCACTAGTGAGGTCTTGGGGGCACAGGTGAGGTCTTGGGGAGCACTGGTGAGGTCTTGGGGGCACTGGTGAGGTCTTGGGGGCACAGATGAAGTCTTGGGAGTGCTGGTGAGGTCTTGGGGGCACTGGTGAGGTCTTGGGGAGCACTGGTGAGGTCTTGGGAGCACTAGTGAGGTCTTGGGGGCACAGGTGAGGTCTTGGGGAGCACAGGTGAGGCCTTGGGAGCACTGGTGAGGTCTTGGGGGCACAGGTGAGGTCTTGGGGAGCACAGGTGAGGCCTTGGGAGCACTGGTGAGGTCTTGGGGGCACAGATGAGGTCTTGGGAGCGCTGGTGAGGTCTTGGGGGCACAGGTAAGGTCTTGGGGAGCACTGGTGAGGTCTTGGGAGCATTGGTGAGGTCTTGGGGGCACAGGTGAGATCTTGGGAGCACTGGTGAGGTCTTGGGGACACAGGTAAGGTCTTGGGGAGCACTGGTAAGGTCTGGGAGCACTGGTAAGGTCTGGGAGCACTGGTGAGGTCTTGGGTGGCACAGGTGAGGTCTTGGGAGCCCAATGAGGTCTTGGGGAGCACTGGTGAGGTCTTGGGAGCACTAGTGAGGTCTTGGGGGCACAGGTGAGGTCTTGGGGAGCACTGGTGAGGTCTTGGGGGCACTGGTGAGGTCTTGGGAGCACTAGTGAGGTCTTGGGGGCACAGGTGAGATCTTGGGGAGCACTGGTGAGGTCTTGGGGAGCACTGGTGAGGTCTTGGGAGCACTAGTGAGGTCTTGGGGGCACTGGTGAGGTCTTGGGGAGCACTGGTGAGGTCTTGGGGAGCACTGGGGAGCACTTCTCTGCAGTTGGCATGGTGACATTCTTCAAGTTTTCAAGGTGTCGCTGTTTCAAAGCCCCTTGTGATGATGAAGTTACAGCCCTGATTAAAAGTGTAGTGTCCTTCCTAGGTTCTCAGCGAGCTTTTCTCGCCCTTCAGCTCCTAACTGCACTTACCCTCTGTCCACCTTGCTGGAGGTGGGGTCAGGGCAAGCACAGGCTCCGAGGATTTAATTCACCCCCCCAGTGAATCTGGTGAATCACCCCGTGGGTGGAAAATCCCTGATTGACAGACAACAGTCTTCAAGCACTTTCTCTTTCTCAGAGGGGGAAGCTTGCGCACATGTTTATGGCAGATCTAGGGAGGCGGGCTAAGGTGCTTAAGAAACCATCTTGCTGTTCAATATTCATAGGTGTCCAAAACCACAGAATGAAGTACATAGTGAAATGGGAGTGTAAGTGATTTCTTCTTACAGATGATTTTATCTTGACTTTCTCTTCTGCAAAAGGATCCCAGTATATTTATTTAAGTCCTACTAAGACTATTTCACCTCACTTTATGCATTAAAAACATGCAATTTGCTTTTAATTAATATACTGTTTTAAAAAGTATACTTCAGGAGTCTGGGAAGATGAGTAAAGTTCACTTCATGGGATCATTAATATCACATAGTATTATTCTGTATTCTCTAGTCTATGATTTCCAATAGATATGTTTTTTTTTCTGTGCATCCTTTCAGATACTAAGCAAAACCTTGCAAACATATTGCTAGATACACCAAGTTCAGTCAACAGATAATGGCAGAGGAAGACTTGCAAGATGGTTAAGAAGTTGGAAAGTATTTCACCCCAAACCGAAGTCTGGAGAAAACTTGCCTCTGAGTCAGGCCTCGTGGCTCTGATTTATTAAGACACCAATGTCAGAATGTGGTCCCCAAATATGTATAGGATTTCAAGAATGTTGGTAAACACCAGCATTTCAGCCACGATGTAGAAAATACAATGTTGGGAGAAAAAGGCTGATGGTAAGGAATCTAAAGCATTATCTCTCAGGACTTGCCCACACTCAGATTTTAGAAATGTCATTTCTAAGCTGTCCTTTCCTTCCATAGTCCAGAGCTGGCAAATAACCTGGAGCAAAGAGAAGAGGTTAGCAAAGCCGTGCGTGAGAGTTAAGGCCGGAGATGGATTTGGCTATTGTAGGCGAGAGAGAGACGCGTTTGCTTTAAACGATTGTAAGTCAATTCCCATTTGTAATGTGAAAGTTTGGGCTTTTCCTAGACATGGCAGATACGCTGTGTAGACGTGTGTGTGTGTGTGTGTGTGTGTGTGCGTGTGTGTGTGTGTGTGTGTGTGTGTGTGTGTGTAAATTCCAGGGTGTCATCCAAAGAGGTGTCGGTGGCAGTTACACGCTCATCGGAATCTCTGTTCGCTTCATTCAGGCAATTCAAATCTGATGCCGTAGTATTTATTCCCCGGCAAACGTTTTGCATCGCTCTTGGGTTCTCTAAGGAGCGATGAGTTCAGCACCGCCAGGCACACATTTTCCCCGGCTGGGAAGCAAGCATGACTGATGCACGTATTGGATGTTAAGGCTAATCTTATTACTCTTCGCTAAATCTCATTGCCTCCCTGCTTTGGAAGGCAGTCCTTAGGTGATGGCATGGGAATCCGAACATCCTGTAGCACGGGAAGCAGTTTTGCAGTGGTCAACATCCACTTTTTGTGTTTGCTGTTATAGCGAAGCAGTTTAAGGTGGAACTTCACACTCAGCACGAGTGACCAGTACCGTGTCCCAGTCCCTTTGCACATGCTACACAGCTGCAGACTACCTTGGACTCTGAGGGACAAATTTACCCATTCCACCTTCTCAATGAAGAAAACATTTTCCTTTCGCAGACCACAATGTTTTGCGGAGTAATAGTAAGACCATCAAGATAAGTTTAGACATGCACTTTCATATTGTAATCCATTGGGTTTACAAAATAACAGGTATATCATCTGGAAAGCCAGATTCATAGAATTTTGAAATTCAATATTGATCGTTAAATGGGTTCCATCTTCAAACTTCAAATTAGGAAGGCCACTGAAAGCAAACCTCAACATGATTAGTTGAAGACCACAGGACTGAAAGCTGACAGGAGAGCTTCACTTTCTAACAAACACGAGGAATAAATTTGTAGAAAAACTGAGATTCCTTTTGGGAGGTATCATCCTACATCCTGATGGTCTGATAGCACCCAAGCCCTTCCCAAAGCTCTGCTCTCCATGAACCCCCGACATACACATAACTGTTTAAAACCATATTGCTCCAGCAATATGTTACAACCTTGGTGATGGGTCAACACTTTTGGGTTTGAGGATTTGCCTTCTGTCCTCATTTCACTCTGTAATGTTATCTTCTACCTTGACCAAACCTACCAAGCATGTATGTGTCCAATCCATGCCCAGGACTGCTTTGCCTAGCAGAATAGCCTTGGCAGCAGTGGGTCAGACTTTGGTGGGGTGACTCAAGCCTGTCACCCCAGCTCAGGAGGCTGGGATTGCAGAAAATATGAATAAGGGTGGAAAAATTAAGATCTACCTCAAAACTAGCCAGAGAGAAGGGCTCTGAGGTGTCGCTCAGGACAGACGGTCCGAGACCGTGGCGTCCTGACCTGTCCTGGATGAACCAAGCTCAGGGAGGTCAAACTTCTGCACTGGGTGACCCCAGCTGGCGGAAGCTCTTACGAGCTTTCAAAATAACTCTATTCATTTTAGGTTGAAAAACTTAACAAGTACTTGTAATTTGGAGATAATTTAAAACTGGGGGTGTGGTGGGGGGCAGAGGAAACCATAGTAGTCTATGGAAGTTCTCTCCTGTCAGCATGGATGAAATGAAATTCATAAGGGAAAGACTGAACCTGTCAGTCCCAAATCTGATTCCATCCAAGCACGTTGGCTGGGTGTCCCTGGGGTGTTCAGACTGAAAGACAACACTGAGAGCGTCTGCACCCTTCTCTGCTCTGGGCGTGAGGGAAGCCGGCATGGGGTGGGCTGGCTCATGGGCCAGGCCCGGGGCTTCTGAGGAGCCAGGCCCGGGGACCCCGATACGCCAGGCCCGGAGGCCTTGAGAACAGCCAGGGAGCCCCTGCCAGCAGAGCCACTGGTGAAACACAAACACTGACGGCTGCCCGCTGGCCACGCGCCTTCCGGCACAGGGTGAAGCCTTGGGAAAACGCACACCTTGGGCCCTTCATTATTTTCTCCAGCAGAGTCTAGACAGAGGTGTGTGTTAATTCTCTCTCCTCTTCACCGCCATCGTCATCTCCCAGCAGTGTTTCCAGGGATCACTTGCACAAGACAAAAAGGAAAAGCCCACCTCACCTTTCCCTGAACATTTTTCTTAGGGTGAAGCAGGCCAGTGGGGAGCGGGAGCAGGGGCGCTCGGTGTGGCCCGGGCTCTGGTGTGGAGAGAGCCTGGCTCTGGGGCCCGGCAGAGACCAGGGCGTCAGGAAGGACGGCGCTGGAGTCCACACAGAGGAACTACACGATCCCATTCTCCCCTGCGTGGGCCCTGGTTCAGTTCAGACCTCGGCTCACCCTGGCGTACCACCCGACGTGCTCCTCCGGAGTGTGTCGCCGGAATCCTCCTGCCACAGATGAGGAAGGCATGCCTTCTTCCACGCGGGCCTGAATCACCCCAGACAGAGTTCCCCAGGCCTTTCCACTTCTTTTCAAACGGTACAATAGATGCCATGCTTTCTAGTGGCTGAGAAAAATCCCATTGTGCATAGACAGAACATGTTCTGGTTTTGTTTTATCCACTGGCCCATGGCGGGCAACCGGCCAGTCCCTTACCTTGGCTCTGGTGACCAGTGCTGCAATAAGCGTGATTTTTAGATTAGTATTCATCAAGCTATACGAGCTACAAGTGGAATATTTTAAAGGTTGACTTGGCATATAAACACTATATGTAGCTAATGGGTGTATCTGTTTGAATTCATATTTTTGAAGTTTGACACACAGGTGAAACATAATACTTATGGAAATATAAATATTGAAAATATGTATAACCCCGAAATGATTCCATGACTGACATAGTGCTCGGGGCTTGTCTTTAATCTCTTCTGAGATATTTCAATTTTTTTATTAAGATTGTTCAGTCTTATATTTACTTTGTGAAGCATCCGAAGACAAATCACAGGAGGTCGTTATTGGAAATTGTGTAAGAATATTAGTAGTTAGATATGTTTATTTAAAAAAGAAATGAGGGGCCAGGAGTGTGGCCTAGTGGTAGAGTGCTTGCCTAGCATGAATGAAGCCCTGGGTTCAACTTCTCAGTACCATGTATATAGAAAAAGCTGGAAGTGGTGCTGTGACTCAAGTGGTAGAGCGCTAGCCTTGAGCAAAAGAAGCGCAGGGACAGTGACCAGCTCAAGCTCCAGGACTGGCAATATGCATATATATATATATATATTTAATAAAATAAATGAAGAAAAGAAACCGAAGGCCAGAATTCTGGTTTAAAAACTGAGCACTTAGCTATCAAGACTGGCAAAGCCCTTGAACTTTTAGAAGTCTCTCCATAATATAAAAGATTGAACATGTTCTTGGCTTATCCTAATTATATAAAAAAAGTGAAGCAAAAATAAGATGTGTGGTAATTATGAAAACATGAGGATTCTGCATTTGAGGTCAGAAAATTGAGCATTTAATTTTAAAAAGGGGCTTCATTGCAAATTTCTCTGGAAAACACTTCATTAGAAAACCCAACAAATAACTTAATGGTTCTTGTGGAATGGTTTAATGCGAGTGTGAACCTTGGCTCGGGTCAGTTTCTGAATTCATGGCTTGTACACTTGACTGGAGTCCCTCACATCCCTCCCTTTATTATTAATGGATGTGGAACCATCTGAAATATGCTTCACCTTCTTAGCTTGGCTCGCTGTTCTCTAGAGCGGAGGACTGCTGGTAAGTCCACCTTATCCCGTGAGCACAAATCCCCTGAGCCGCAGAGCTGAAATCTCATAGATGCCTGAGACTGAGTCTTCTTACAATAATTTATAGTAGGAATGGAGGTGAATGGCGAATTCTATCAAGTTTATATTGGTACTGACTTAGTATTTGATGAGGTATGGAAAATTCACTTTATGAGTATCTTTCTAGTTGTAAAATAAGCTATGTGGTTGGCATGCGAAATCAAATGTATGCAGAAGTGGCGCTGTGGCTCAAGTGGTAGAGGATTAGCCATGAGCACAAAGAGGCTCAGAGACAGTGCCCAGGCCCTGGGTTCAAGCCCCACAACTTAAAAAAAGCATCGTGTAATCTGTGGACAAGAAGGCTTTCTTTGTGATGACCACAGTCAAATGTAGAAATGTAATAAGCAGAAGATTTGTATTTTCCATGAACTTTATAATTACTGCCTCCCATTCCAGTAATTCTTTTTTTTTGCCAGTCCTGGGCTTGAACTCAGGGCCTGAGCACTGTCCTTGGGCTTTCCCAAGGCTAGAGCTCTGCCACTTGAGCCCCAGAACCACTTCTGGCTTTTTCTGTGTATGTGGTCCTGAGGAATCGAACCTAGGGCTTTGTGCATGTTAGGCAAGCACTCTACCACTAGGCCACTGGGATCCCAGCCCCACATGCAGTAGTTCTATGTCAAAGACTGAAATGGGGATCGACTTGCCTTAGATCCTGTCATTGAAATAAAACTAAAATTTCAGCTAGGCTTCGAGCACACAGGCTGGGGGATGGCATTGATGCTTTGGCTGGCACTGTGACAAGAGGGTCAAAACAATAGGTAGAAAATTACTGCTGACAGCATGGGAGAAGTAGGGAGGATTGTAGAGTGACAGAACAGGCTGAAATCATGACATTTGTTCCTAAACACATCAAACGTTTCGGCAATTTCCTGCACAGTACACTATTGTAGCAAAGCTTTTCTGTCATGGGAAGATGAGACAGAGTGACCCATTCCGTTTCTTTTAATACTAAAATAACACAACGGAGGTTTTTTTTTCCGCCCTAACTTCTAAGAGTGTATATTATCAAAGTAGACACCCAATAATCTATTGTTAAAATGTGAAAATAGCACAGGAGCCTGTTAAAAATCTGCTCAAGTTTCAGGTGTTGCGAGATGGAGTTTGTCATCTCTATGATCCTCGAACAAAGTGTGCATTCACGATCCGGCCAAGCGTCCTGGGTCTCACAGACCGCCTGGCATCTCCCTGCTCTTTCCTGACCGTGATTTGTGGCGGGGTTTGAGAGCTGTGCTGGGTGAAGCTTTGAGCAGCGCTGCATTGGCGGGCGCTTACTGAAGTGTTGCATCTTAAGGGACGGCGCAGGCCTGCACGCACCGTGAAGCCTGCAGTGAGGAGCGCAGCACGCGTGTCTTCCCTGCCCTGCTGGCGCGCTGACCTGGCCGTCACGGAGTCTCGCAGGGCTGCTGGCCCCGCGGCTAGGGCACCAGGCGTGCGTCCACGGCCTCTGCTGGACTCTGCACTTGGTCTCCCGAGCCAGGCTCAGCCTGCGCGTGTCCTCATTTGGGCCTCGGGGCCTTCGGGTTCCATCTGCAGTGGAATGCAGACGCGAGCGTCTCTAAGCAGCTCTGGATGGCCCTGGTCACGAGTCTTGCCTCAGTGATCGCACCAGACTTGCACGTCCTGCACCCACGGGAGAAGTGTTGACGCAAATGGTATTTGTGTGGAAGCGCTATTTACCAGAGTCCCCGGCTAGCAGAAGACCGGCTAGCCAGCAGGCAGCCGTCCACGCTCTTGTTCATCTGTGCCCGAGGCTCTGAGCTCCAGGTCTGGGCGTGAGGCTGCTTCTGGCATGGCGCTCAGAAAGGAGGCTCAACTGCTACCAGGACTCACAAATGAAAATTGGGCTTTTACCTGGCTCATCTTTTTGTCAGTCGTGCAGCTTGAGCCCGGGGCCCGCGCACTGTCTCCGGGCTCTGCCAGTTTCAGCCACAGGTCCACTTCCAGGCTTCTGGTAGTTAATTGGAGATAATGCTCTCACCAACTTTACTGCCCAGCCTGACCTTGAACCACGATCTCCAGATCACAGCCTCCTGAGTACCAGAGTGACACGTGTGAGCCACTAGCACCTGGCTGCTCATCGTTGTTTAAATTAGAAACATGTTTTCCAGTTCATTCTTAATCATTTTCTGCACCATGTTGACACAATTTTAAGGTAAACCACGCAGTGCTTCTCAAACCCTTTCTCAAATCCCTGGAGCTTGCTTTAAGCCAGTATATCTCTCTATACATTATTGACATGCTTCAGGGTATGTGTTCTAGTTCCTTAGGTTATCTGAATATTAAAGAGTCCAATATCAAAAGAAGTTCTTATCAGGCCATTTGGAAGGTTTAATGTCCAGGAAAATTATTTAGGAAAAGCTTAAATAGGACCACATTGCACAGAACCATAAATAATTCAATGTTGCATGAAACCATTCTCCCACAAAATAGTGTTTGGCTTCCTTTCAAAATGGAAACCTTCAGAACTCTGGACATAACCTCTCCCACCCTAATAATAAACTCTAGTTGCCACGAGAGATACTACACATGTTCCATTTGCTAAGTGGTTGCAAGGGTAGGAAAAAGGCAGTGCGTAATTTACTGACTACAAATGTATTGAGCACAGTTCCTGGCATTGGTCCTCATTCTGCTCATGTCGTCAGGGCTAGCAGTGCCCTTTTCCGCCTCCGAGTGACAAGTGTCGGGTGGGGTGAAGCCGCTCGTGGGGGGACAGAACGAGCCAGCGGCCGCAGTGTCCCCGGCTGCTGCAGCTCGGATCTCACTGGATATTTTGGAACCAACAGTGGGTTACCATGAACGTTTTTCTCGTCGTGGTTAAAATGCGTATTACAGCTTAGAAGCTGAGTGTGACAATTCAATTCGAATCATATAATTATTAACATATGAAGGAAATCATTGCTGTTCACATAATGTGCTCTGGTTCCTGACATTTATTAGCACTCGAGGGATAACATGAGCTCATTAGTCAGGATGCCATTTCCAGGGCACCAGCGAGGCCAAAGACCCCAGCCCAGGACCCCCAAAGGACACCAGTGCAGAGCAAGACAGCTAGCGATGCCCCCGGGATGGACTTCTGCCACTCACCTTCCATGGCAGCCTCCTGCCTCAGCACCAAACGATCCGTAAAGACTCCCAGGAAAGAGAAAGTGGTAAGAGATCCAAGCTCAGGGTTCTGGCAGTTCTGTGTAACAACAAGAAACCAACAGTCGACTTGATAGAAAACAAAAGACCTAACAGGCTGATTCTGTCATCTATCTGGTTATTTGTGGAGTGGATTTCATGAAGCTTTCACAAATAGATTTGATTCTTCCTGTCTCCTTCTATTTTAGTTATCACTATCTGATAAGCGTTAATTCTAAAACCAAAATTTTAAAGAACACCAGCATTGTCTGAGGAGCTTGCTGGAGGAATTTTATTTTATTTTATTTATTTATTTATTTATTTTTGCTGGAGGAATTTTAAACACCAGGAAACAGCTCCATAGTGGGGCGTTTCTTAGGCCTGACTCACTTTCAGAAAAGTACTTCTTGTAAAATCATTTTCAACGGGTGTGGGAAGAAGGGAGACTTCCGTGGTTACCATCTTGTCATTCTATCACCTATCTCTATCTATCTCTCAATTTATCTATCATCTGTTTCTAGCCATGTATCCATCAGCAGATCTGTCTATATCATCCACCAGCTACCTATTCTCTATCCTTCCCATTGATCTTCTATCTATCTATCTATCACCTCTCCATCCATCTATCATCTATCTACCATCTGTCTGTCTGTCTGTCTACCTACCTATCTAGAGCTCCCCCATGTCTGGTTTCAGGTCATTATGAGGCCTCGTTGATGTGATGCTCTCACTCACCAGAATCAATGGCGCCAACTCAGGGCTCTGGGCCGGGGTTGATAGACGACTGTCCCTGCGAGCGAGGCTGGCGCTGGCTCTCCCTGGCAGGACCTCCCCGTCTTCATCCCGTGTGTTCTCACTCCCACCTGAGCTCTGGGCGTCACATTTCACATGGCCAGGACGAAGCCCGTCGTCTCCTTCCGTGCTTTAGCTCTTTGTGCACCGTCTTCAGTGGAGCGGATGTGTCCTAACCCACTTCACTGGACGTATTTTGTATACAAACGATTTTTTTAATTCGGCAGATCTCTTCTGACAGAAGCATTTAGCCTGCGCTGTAACTAAAAACACAACAATACCAATAGCTGCCTCACCAGCCTCCTGTCTTTGTCCAGGTGCGACTAGTTACAGCAGTTTGCATGTAATTCACTTTCAGGCCTGTTCGCTGAGTGTGAATATTACTGAGTCAAATGGGCAATTAATGGTCTTTGCATAGTCACTTATTACCACGCATCCCATGGCTCCCGTCTCCGTGTGTCTCCCTGGGTCCACGGGGGACGAATCTGGACAGCTGCAGCCCTTTGTGCCATGCTCTTGTGTTCTAATGGAGCCAAGTGAAATTTAACAAAAAATATTTTCCTAGCAGAGAGTTGGAATTACTGAGGAAGAAGTCCTGATTTCCTGATGCATTGTCTTCAGAGATCTCAGATGGGCTGATGTGAGCCCTAACGTGAGGGGACATTTGCTAGTATCTGATAAAAAGTCCCCTGTATTAGATAAAGATAAGCTTCAGCAACACTAACAAACTATAATAATACTAGTAACTACTCAGTGATGGCCGTCGATTTACTAGGTGACAGAGATCAGTTGAGATCAGTTGTTAAAAGCGTACAGGTTTTGGTGTCTCTCCGCCCTTGCTCATTCCCTCCATGTTGAGGCATGTCTTTAGGCAGCTCTGAGGGACGGGTGCCAGCAGACAGGCTCCTCCATGTCCAAAGTGGAGAGGAGTTAAACAACTCACAGCTGCACGGGCTGCAAGGGCAGAACACGATTTAACTCCAAGAGGTATTTTTAGTGTATCTGTTTTCATTCAAGGCGAGTAAGCGTTATAAAAGCAGCAAGGTGATTTAATAACTACGTCTTTTCTCCTTTAGAAAACGGTATTTTAGGAGACCTTGTTCACTTCCTCCAGGTCTTCCAGGGAGACTCTTTGTGAGTGCTAGTGAGGCGTTGGTCGATTTTCTTTCTGTGAGAATTTAGTTACCACTTTCCTGCTTTAAATTTTCTTTTCTTTTTTTTAGTAGCTTGAGATTATTACAGGCTGTGGTTTTTCTTCAATAGGAATTGTTTGAGGTTTGTAGCACACTTACTGAGTCAGTGGGTACATACCACAGATTAATCAGTTTGCAAGATTCTTGGGTAAATATATCTCCTGACTACTACTTTCTAAATATTACTTCTCATCAACAATCCTTTCCTATTATTCTCTGATATTCTTCATGATAATATATAGAGATATATGTTCTCTTGAATTGTTTTTAATTTTCTGAAAAAAATTTCACCAATTTCTCAGTAGATTGTGGTCATATGCTATTGCTTTCTTGAATGATCATAGATATTTTTTATTGAGCAAGTGACATTTTGCATGAAAACATTGCCAGAATTATTTGATAGTCCAGTTTAATGGTATCTTCCTTTGAAAAGACCTTGCTTTTTCTTTGCAGGCAGGGAGTTTAAGGACAAACAAAGCAGGCTCCATTTAGCCAGTCAAAGCATTTGACCTTGGGCTTCTTGCTGCAGGACAGTTCAAGTGCAAGTGCATGCCTAAAGTCCAGGTTGTCAACCTACTGCGGAGGCAGCCAACTGTTGCCATTCTCTTTTCAGTCAGACACACCGCTTTCCATCTGATGTCAGGGAGACTCAGGTCTTCCCTCTGTCCTCTCTCCCAGTCCTCACCAGGGGCGCTCCCTGTCGGTGGGGCACTAGAGAAGCAGCGCTCTGCCCTCTTTCCTGGGGCTGTCCTCCAGGGCCTGGGCCCTTTCTGTTCTGCTGCCCTGGAGCTGCCATGTCCTGAGGACACCGTGACATGCTTCTTGTCGCTGGAGGTGTGCTATTCGTTCTGCGGCGAGCTTATGTTCCATGACCAGAAATAGAAATTATTCTGTGCAGCCAAACAGATGTCTGGTAAATTGGGGGAAGAGACATTTGGAGTTGCGGAGCCTCTGAAGTGCTTCCCAGCCAGGAATCTTGGTCAAAGCACCAGGTTCTGGGCTAAGGAATGTCCTTCTCATATCCTATGGCTGATGTTAGCCCTTCAACTGCTTTTAATCCCACCTCTGTTCTGAGGAAACTCAACCATGGGTACAGAAATGAAATGTCTTTCCTGTAAACACAGCACAAGTGTCCGTGCGGGATGTCCACACAGGAATAATTAACGGGAGCTAATTGCTTCTCCCCCCCCACTTCCTCTTTCCCTCCCCCTTTCCTTCCTCTCTCCCCCCTCCTAATCTCTCCCCTTCTTCCCCCTTCCTGATCTCCTCTCTCCTCCCTCTCCCCTGGTGCTCCCCTGTCTCCCTCCCTTTGAAAGCATATAAAGCTCAATAGGAAATATACTTTCAGAGGAATGCACATTTTTCATTCCAGAAGGTGTGACTTGAAACTTCCATTCTGCTTCACAGAGCTCACAGCTGAGTGGCTGGCAGGGGAGAGTGGTTTTCAGGTCTTCGACTGACACTGTGTGGGGAAGACTGGAACTACAGCATTTTCAATATGTTTCCTAAGGAAATACCGTTTTAGAGATGTATCCTGTAATATATAACAGTCAAAAATGGTTATCCCATATATCTTTGACATGCATATATTCATAGATATTCAAACTAATTCAACCTCAACCTTAACTCTAAGTAGTACCTTAGCATCTATAAGTTTATTATCCTTACATCACAAATACTTTTACTTTGCAAATGACTAAAATTTCTGTGAAAAATTACAAGGCTGCTGTCTTTGGTATCCATTAATATCTTAGAATGTTGAGTTTTTAAAAAAAAACAAACCCTTGTGCTTCATGTCACTGTTTTAGGTTTTACTTCAGTACGCTAGATTTGACAGAGCTCGTCTGCTCTGTGTGGCGGACTTTTGAGGACGACAGAAGGGCCAGTGGGAAGGAGGACGTATGTAATTTAGATTAGCCTTGCAGAAGACTTCATGGCGGGCTCTTGACATTCTAAACCCAGACCTGCCGTATTATACAGAGAGCCTGCTACTGGGTTGATACCCGGGGTAAATGAGATGAGTATCCTAAGAAATCCATGCCATCCTGAGTCTACTTAGTCAGAAATGGAGACAGAACCTCTACCAACAGACAGAGCGGTTCAGAGCAGTGGGCTGCTGCCCCGCAGTGAGAAGAAGGAAGCTCCTGTCCTGTGTGAGCACACGGGAAAGAGCTCAGGTCTGGAACCTGCAAACGATGAGCTGGCTGTCACTGGACACACGAGGCCGCCACCAGGGCCAAAGGGGAGAAGAGAGCAAAGCACAGACAACGGGGGTGAATACCTCACGTGTGTGTGTGTGCGTGTGTGTGTGCTGCCACTGCACCAGCCGTCTCCCAACCTCTGCTGCTTTCCAAATGGATAGTTTTTATTCACCAGATAGTGGTCTCTCCTCCACCCCCCCACACTCCCATCAGAAAAGAAATGGGGAGACGAGGGAGAGAGCGCAAAAGGTCAGTCTGGTAGAGCATACTGCATCGGTCATGTCACATTGAAATCCTTCTACAATTAATTTATGCTGAGTAGTTTTATAGTTTTAAAAAGTGTTTTTCCTGCGTTTGGTGTGGCATGCTTATAATCCCCTAACTGTGGAGCTGAACAGGAGAATGAATGATTTTAGAAGCCCCAGAAGCCAGCCTTGACTGTATGTTAGTTTGTGCTGAGACAGATAGAGAGAAGCTGTTTCAAAAAAATCACCCAGCCAATCAACCAACCAAACCAAACAAACGGAAACCTTCCTCCTCTCCCTCTGGTTCTGAGTCCCCGTGACAGATGGAAATGCAGTCATGAAATAGTTGTCCTTTTGCGTTTGGCTCATTTTCCCCAGCATAATGTCTGTCTTCCATTTTAACATTATAGAGATCAAATATATTCATAAGGCAGTAAACTTAACCTGACATATTTGGTTCAGATTTTTAGAGGTGTGGTAATACAGTAATAGCTCATAATTTGATGTTATATCTTATTGTCGATTACTACCTGACATTTCAGGGACCATGCGTCCATTAAATAATCCTAGCCGGGCCTCCGATGGTGTTTGCATCAAGTCAGCTTTGGTGCTGTAGTGCATAAACACTGGGTTACTTTGAATGTCTCCAGGTGAATGATTGGTTTGAGAATTCGTCTTTGTCCATATGTGTTTTGACAGATACTAACACCAAAGTCGATGTGAAACTAATAATAGCCAACACGCCCTTTGGAGAATGATAAATTCACGTTTATCATCCCTGTGAACGGCCGTTTGACGTGCCCGTGCCGTAACCAGTTCCACGATCAGGTCGTTTCCTGAATATTTTTTTACTAACGTACTTTTTTAGTGGTCACCTTGTCAGGCTGGCCTGTGGATTTTCACAAGCAGCTTGGACAAAAGAAGGACCCGCTCTGTATACCCTGCTGTATAGAGAAAGAGAGGCCGGTGTGGGGGAGTGAGAGACATGGATTTTGGGAAGTGGAAGACATGGATTTTTGCCTTCTTGTCACTGCTGCCCTTTGGATCTCTCTCTGAGTAAAAATCCATGCCTGAGGTGGCACTGCATTGACTCTGCTTCCTCACCTGCTCCATCTCTCTCTCCTTCTGTGCTCAGTCTTTCCTCTCGGATTCCTAGTTCATGGAGAATCAGGCTTCTAAGAGGAGGCTTCACTGCAGATCAGCACAGCTATGACGTTTGTGGCCTTCACAGCAGTGGCCTCAAGTGCCGTGGCCCAGCCCAGGTCTCAGACTATACCCCAGCTGCCCCGGCGACTGGACATGGAGAAGGGAGAGCAGCAGTTGACTGTCACATCCACGGGAGCACATTTCACCCAGAGCCCTCAGATTTCACCCAAAAGAAAGGACACAAGTAAAGGCCGCTTCACTCAAAGGGAAGAGCGTGGAAATCGGGTAGAAGCCTCCTATAGATATCAGAATAGGCAGAACACAACAACTATGACCCGTCTACCATCATGCAGTCCGCCATAAAGCACGAAGTGTTCTACATTCTCCAATATGCCCAATTATATCCTTCATAGATTTCCCCTTTCCTCCTTTCTTGCCTTGCTAGGAGTCTAAGGGAAAGACTTAAACTGCAACACAACAACATAATTCTAATAATCGGACACACATATGACCAAAAATGTGCAACTTGGCTGCTAAGAAGGCGGTAAGGCAAGAAGGCTTTGCTGACGGAGAGGGAGGGGCAGAGTGAAGCCCCAGGGCTGGGCCCTGCAGCCCCCAGGCTCCTCCCGAGGGGAGGCCTCCGGGAGGGAGGGTCCCAGCCGGTGGAGGGGGAGGGTGGCACCAGCTGCACAGATGAGGCTGGCGTCCTGATCCAGGGAAGCCAAGATTAGAAGCCTGGGTAGAACTGGGCTCGTCCAGCAGCTGGGCGCATGCCGTCAGGGGTTGGAGCCTCTGCTTGTCACACACCCTCCAGTGGAGCTCCCGCCTCCCAGAGCAGCCTGGCCAGAGCCCAAGGTTGCTGCTGACGGGATTTGTGACGATGAAGTGGTGCTGCACCAAGGCGAGACACCCTTTCCAGTGTCATGAGCATCCCTGCCGAGGCACAAAGGCCTGCGACCCCAGAGACGGACGGGGCATGGCCGCTCCGAGCTGCAGGGCTCGCCGAGAGGCCAGGAAGCCCCAGGGGCTGGGAGAGGAAGAAGCCAAGGCTGGGACGTAAGCCTGGCCCACAGCTGGGGCAGGGCTGTGAGACTGTGCCTGTGATTTGTTAAGGTATTGACTTTACCATACATTTTCTGATCCGCACAAGTAAACAATGAAGCATGGGGTAACAGGGAGTTAGGTATGGAGTGCTTAGTTTCGGATTTCTAAGAAGACATTGAGAACTAGTAAGCAGACATGAAATGGGAACAGATGTCAACTCAGCATGAACAGGGACTTGCCAGCAGCTAAAGTGATCATGAAAGGAGCTCAAGGACTTCTGAAAGTCGTATATTCTCTGGTGTATTAAATCCGTGATTCGGCAGAGGTGGTCATTCATGCATCAGATGATAGGTTGTGTGGAATAATTTCCAGTGGAACAATCATTACAGACCCTAGCACCATCTCCATTGCCTGCATCAACCAAGAGCGCGGGACACGGCAAAGGAGGGAGATGGCCTTGGACTACGACCCTAGTATTCATTAGCTAATTTTCTCCCATCGATTAGAGAGTGTATTCACAGAATTCACTTCCCGTGTTGCTCCCGGGAGTTGTGAGTGAGCAGAGCAGGCTAAGGCAAGCGTGGGCACTGAACCGTTGGTTGAACACACACCTGCCTGAATACTGGTTGGGTGCCATGTGCTGGTGTGACCCGCCCTGGACAAATGGTATGTCATTGTCTGAAGAAATGGTGCTTCACTTGCAGTCACCGGGTACGGGTTTCTTGGACAATTACATACCAGTGACTTTGGGGACTCAAACTCAAATAAAACCAACACAGCCCCGGAGACTGAGGGAGGAAGGTCTAGCCGGGTGAGCGTGGCATTTCCGCAGCGTCCCCCAGGCTGGGGACAGGGGCCCAGGGCCTCGGCGCAGCTGGGCGGGGTGGTCAGGCAGAGGAAGCAGCTGGCCCGTGGTCCCCGCTGGGCGGACAGCGTGTTCCTTTGCTTACCGTGCCTTCCTCCCTCTCTCGAGCCAGTGTGCCTGGCGGTGTGGAAGAACCAGCACATGAGGACGGTCACCAACTACTTCATCGTCAACTTGTCCCTGGCCGACGTCATGGTGACCGTCACCTGCCTTCCGGCCACGCTGGTGGTGGACATCACCGAGACCTGGTTCTTCGGGCAGTCCCTCTGCAAAGTGATCCCTTACCTGCAGGTGAGGCCTTCGCGTTCCCCCGCGTGCTCCCTTCCACCCGAGCCCGGCGCCTGGGGGACGAGGCGGGGTCAGTCAGGAAGCAGGTGGAGTCGCCCGCCTCTGTCACATTTTCCTGCAGGAACAGGTTACTGCCTGGGCTCAGGTAAAGCTGCAGACCGGCGCATCTCCCCACGATGTTGTGTACGCACGGGAAGGCTCGGCGGTTGAGTCCCCCGTTGCTCCGTGTGATTCGTGACCAGGTGAAGGACTTAGGCTCTCTTGGTACAAGGATCTCGGTACAAACAGAGGATCCCAGCTTGGCTTTCTGTTGCCATTCTGAGGGGGTTTGAGGTTTGCCTCAAACTGACGTTGCCATCAGTTCTACATCAACCTGTTCTGAAACTCCTTTCCACCCAGAGCCGGGCACAGGCACAGACACTTGGCACTGCGCCTCCTGGTAAAGAGGACTGGTTTTAGTGAGATACATTTATGTGGTTCTTTTTTTTGCCAGTCCTAGGCCTTGAACTCAGGGCCTGAGCACTGTCCTTGGGTTCTTTTTCTCAAGGCTAGAGCTCTACCACTTGAGCCACAGCACCACTTCTGTCTTTTTCTATGTATATGTGGTACGGAGGAATCGAACCCAGGTCTTGGTGCATGCTAGCAAGCACTCTACCACTAGGCCAAGCTCCCGGCCCCTGCGAGGTTCTTTTGATAGGACATTTACATACATTCTTGAGGCTCAGACATGACCTATGGCATGTTATAAACAGTATGTTTACAACAAGCATCAGCGATGCACAGGGTCATTAAATGTTCCATTGGCAAAGAAAACAAACACTCTCTGTACTAAAGAGATGAGGAACAAGTATTTAGAGACAGTAATTAAAAAATGTATATTTGGCATGATGTAAAACCTTTGGGCATGAAAAGAGATTCACCAGGAGGCAGCCAGGGTCAAGCCGTAGAGTGGTGGACTTCCTGTAAGAGCCGGTCAGCAAGTGGACCGGCCACTGCGGACAGCCACTGTCTGCCCCCACCCCCACCCTCATCCTCACTCGCTCCAGTCTTTGAGTGCCCAGTACAACATTCTCGGGCTGATCAGAGAAGCTTCCAGTGTCAGAAAGAGATCTTGAGCTCAGCAGACGTTCAGTGACCGAGTCGAAAGAGAGCCGACGCTTCGTAAGGTCAGACCTCAGGCACGGAGGGGCAGCAGTGCGGGGAAGCCGTGATGCCGTGATCCTCCGCCAGCATACCTCATTTTTCACTGTAAGGTAGATGTGGAGGCCAGGAATGTACTGCACAAACGAATGCAGCCAATCTTAGAAACAGTCTGAAGAATAGCCAGGAGAAACATTCTGAGAACCAGGTATAAATGGATGCTTCCATGGCGTTCACACAGAGACACTGGGAAAGCTCTAAGTCAAACCTTCTAATAGTTTTCCAGTTCCGTGGGACATGCGGCACATTTTATTTTCTTGGCCCCAATTCCTCCCCGGGCTGGAAGGGCTGGGGGTGGCGTTCAGGGCCGGGACGGCTCCAGCTGCCCCCAGACTCACCGGGCTGAGAAAGCCTCCTGTGATCTGTGAGCCAGAAGCCATGCGGCCCTGTGTTGTTCTGACACACGGCAAGTCTGTGCTGTGGAGCGAGTATCTGAGTCTGCTAGGAGCACGAAAGGACAATCTGCCCCAAACAGTGTGTAACCAGTGGACGGCTGTCTTAAATTCTCTCACACCGAACAGCTTATTAAAAGCCCTACAGCCATAGGGGCATCTTCATCGCCAGAGAAACTCTGTCTGCCTCTGTTAAACCATACCCAGTCTAATTGCCTCCATGGATTATTGCTCCTCCTCAGGCCAAGTATAAACTAATAAGTAAGCACAGAATGGAGCAAAATGGGTCTGTCCATTATCGTACCCAGTGTTTCCTCTTGGTAGGAAGATGAAGCTGCAGAAAGACCACCGTGCATTGGTAAATTATCCAGATGCATTTCTCCTCCTCACAACGACTGTAATACCCAGTCAATCTTTTAGATTACTTTGTCATATTGTCAACTCTTTGAGCATTTGCTAGTTTGCTATGTTTTATGTGCTCTTCGTTCTCCTAAATAGAGTGCAAGCTTTAGATTTATGAGTGGCACATTATGACATTCTGGCAAGTACTCAAAACTTAAAAACTTCACAAATGCTTAGCTGCATAATGAAAGTGACCCTTTTAGATAGATCTTTAATAATTCTATAATTCTAAGACCATTGACGTTTACTAGGCTATTAGCTGGATAATTATCACGTATTTCAGTCACTGGTGAGAGTGGTTGGCTACATGTAGAGAGTGCATTATTTTACAAGTGTGGAACAGGCCCGGCATAGAGAATTCCAGGAAATGACGAGCAAACCTCAAGTAAAATGTAGGTGCTCGATGGTGGATGGTCAGGGAGGCCACCTCATTCACTCTCTGATTTTCTTTTTCTTTTTCTTTTTGCCAGTCCTGGGCTTGAACTCAGGGCCTGAGCACTGTCCTTGAGCTTTCTCAAGGCTAGAGCTCCACCACCTGAGCCACAGCACCACTTCCAGGTCTTTGTGCATGCTAGGCCATCACTCTGCCACTAGGCCACGCTCGCAGCCCTCTGTGAGATTTTAGCATGATCTACTCTGCTCATGCCTTTCATCCAAATTTATGCTTTGGCAGAGCCGAGCCTGTGCCCTCATGAGTCACTGAGGTGGTTTGGGTCTATCTCCACGTGACCATAAAGCAAGGTGCCCACTGCCCACAGCGTCCACAGTCCACGTGAGACACGCTTCTCTCGTGATTTACTACTGCGCTGTACCAGCTGCTGTCAGAATCCCAGGGCAGAGGCACCCAGCCGAGCTCGCGCCCACGACCCCTGAATCAGGACGAACTTTCACATCCCAGACAGACCGCCGTGAAGCGGAGGTGAGCGGGGGTGAGCCACCCATGCGTGTGTCACCTAGAGCTGCAAGTGTGGGATTCAGAGCGCAGAATAGAGCATCCCTGGTGTGAGCGGATGGCAGTGTCCGACCCCGTGAACTCTCCACGCTGCTCCAGTAGGGCCGGCGCGTCTTCTCACTGTGCCGTGCTGCACAAGCCGCACTGCTCTGCCCGAGTCAGGGAGGTGACAGGACCCCGCGGGCTCCTTCCATCCCTCAGCAGTGGGGGCACCAGCGCCCACGCATTCGGGTGGGTTAGACCTCGAGGGGAACGCTTCACACTCGGAACTGTTAGAGAAGACACACCAGCTATCCAGAGGGCTGAGCACATCTGGACCGCCTGTTCTCCTCCCAGGTTTGGATGGGATCCCGCGGCCAAAGGTGCACCAGATTATTTTCTGGGAAGGCTTGGAGTTTGGTGGGGGTGAGGTATGGTCCTACTATGAGAGAGAGGTGAGAGATGGAGACACAGTGAGAGACAGAAGCAGGAGCCCAGCACAGCGCTAGGGAATTCGCTAGGGAATTCTCAGGAGTCCTCAGCAGACCAGAGCCCTCTCTGGCAGAAACCTTCCCTTAACATGACACTTAGAATGAAATTAGCATGCGAGAATTGGCAAACCTTGCAGTAAGTAAATATTCTTCTGTGACTGCTAGAATGAAAGAGAGAATTGATAGTAAAATTATCACCACCATTATAATACTCCTAAAATAATAGCAAACACAGGCAGGTGAATAGCCTGAATTCTCAAATCTACAACGCCACATTCCCTCCAAGTAGAAGAAAACATTAAACACAGTTACATAAACTGACTAGATATGGGTAGGCATGTGTAAAATGTTAATATTGTTCCAATGGAAACAAAGATTTATACTGCTGAGGATATCTAGCTGATTTTTTTCAAGGCAAGTTGATTTTATTATTAGAGAGCAGATGATGGCACAGAGATTGCTACCCAGAAACTCTTCAAGCCTGAATCAGTCCTTTCTTCACAGTCATTTTACTGGAAATCAACAAATGTACAAATGTCCCTTCCTACTTAAAATTATGAGATGACATATCCATGATTCATACATGGTAAATAAATGTAATTCCTGTCTGATTCCCACGACAATTAAAAGCAAAGACACCTCACGTCCTTCTTTTTAAGTGAAAAGGTGTTTTATAGTTCAGAATGAACATGTGCATTTTCTCTCTTTCTACCTGACGGTTGATTCCCCTGTAAGTAGAAAAGAGGTAAAGCAAAACACATAAATGCTACAAGGGCAGTCCTGTCCTCCGTGCAGAGTCTGCATGGCGTCCGAGGCAGGTGTGTGGGGAAAGACCACTTCCTGCTGCCTTTCTAGGGTTTTCTGCCTCTTCCACCGTGTGACGAAGAGTAGGATTCGATGGTGGGGATTGTCTTCCTCACACCTGAGCTGTGGACTGACCACTCTGTGGGCCTCCAAGGTCCACCGGGGCCTCCTGGGTGTGGCAGCCCCAGAGGTGGACCGGGCCCCAGCCAGACGGGGCCTGAGGGGGACCTGGACCCAAGGTGGACCGGTCCCGAGGCCAACGTGGGCCGTGTTCTCTCCACAGACGGTGTCGGTGTCCGTGTCCGTGCTGACGCTGAGCTGCATCGCCCTGGACCGGTGGTACGCCATCTGCCACCCGCTCATGTTCAAGAGCACGGCCAAGCGGGCGCGCAACAGCATCGTGGTGATCTGGGTGGTGTCGTGCGTGATCATGGTCCCGCAGGCCGTGGTCATGGAGTGCAGCAGCATGCTCCCGGGCCTGGCCAACAAGACGCTGCTGTTCACCGTGTGCGACGAGCGCTGGGCAGGTGAGCCGTGTGCCGCCCGGGCCCCCGACACTGCGTGCCACACCTTGAGCTCCACCTGGGCTCCTGAAAAAGACCTAGAACGGGGCCTGGTGTTAGAGTGCTTGCCCAGCAGGCACAAAGACCCCGGGTTCCACATACATACAGAGAAAAAAGCCGGAAGTGGTGCTGAGGCTCAGGTGGTAGAGCTCTGGCCTTGATCTCCTTATTAGAGTCACCTCTCCTAGTCTGAAAGTGTCATTTTCCTCGATTGACATTTCTGCACATGGGGCTCCTTATGGTCACATGTGGTAATCAGCCAATCGCACACTCCCTGACCACCCTGAAACACACCAGCCCTCGGTGGCCTCTGCTCCCCTCTGGTCAGCACTCTAAACTGTGGCCACGGGGGTGAGAAGGACAGAGGGTTACCTGTCAAATCTCAGGGCGGTCTGAGGCAGACTCACGACTTCACAGGCAGTAGATTTCCAGGGAATATCCTGGGGTAATGAGGGCCAAAATCTGCAGGCATAATAGTCCTGTTCTGCACTGGGGTCATGGAATGAGAGCCTATGCCAATACCAGGCTCAAAATAAAACAAAGCAGAGCAAAACAAAAGCAAGCTCTTGCTTTGTATTCCATCTCCATTACACTGAGCCACTGGTGTCTGTGTCTGTGGCACATCTGGCATGGAGACACGGAGTCCAGCCCTGGATTGTGGCCAAGGTGCCACCCTGCTGGGCTGTGCTCACGTGTGAGGAGACACAGGAAGCTTCTCCAGCGTTAAGAGCAATGCACAGTGAGGAGAGTCCGTGCCAACTGCGTACAAAGCCCTGGGCTCACTCCTAGCACCCAAAGAACAAGAACAGAATGGATCCAGCAGTAAACATACCTTACATAGAGTGTTAAAATATTAATATTAAGCCACAAGACCAACCATCAAATGATTGTGTCTAATAAATGTCCTCTCTCTGTGCATTAAGGATTAATGATGAATTCCACAGTCACTACAACCCGGAGGTAGTTGTGCTGAGACGGGAGGTGCATACAAAAGAAAATGCCCACACTGCCATAAAAACCAAAGGCCTCCAAATTCTCCCTTTCATGAAGAATCCAGGCACACGGTCTGTGCAGAGACACACGATGCTAAATGACTGCATGTTTTCCAGTCATTCAACACAGTAGCACAAAGTGCCTTCTGTTCTCGCCCCACTGTGCCCAGACTTGATCAAGTCCCCTCGCTGGAAGCACTGAGACCCCAGCTGGATGGTCTGAATCAGTTAGATTAAGTCAAGCCTAATGAAAGGCTATCACTAGTGATCACCTGACTTCCAGAAGCCTGTGCAGGGCTGGGGGGCATAGGGGGGGAGTCCACGGGGTGGGGTGGGGATGTGAATTATTTCCTGTAGCGTGTTAATAATGTCCTGTAGAAGGTAATTCTGTATCTGAAGGGAAATGCTCAGAAATGTCTCTATTAAAAATCAAGAGCCAGCTGACCCCTTGCCTTCCGTCCCAGGCGACGTCTACCCGAGGGTGTACCACACCTGCTTCTTCCTGGTGACCTACGTGGCCCCGCTGTGTCTCATGGTGCTGGCGTATCTGCAGATCTTCCGGAAACTCTGGTGCCGGCAGGTAGGTGAGACAGCGTTGGCCTCTGGCGGGGCAGAAGGCGCCCAAGGCAGTGCCCGTCCGCTCTGCTCCTCCCTAGCGCCTGTATGCGCCCACCTCGCCTTTGCCTTCCACTGACGTTGAGGGAAGGTCTGCAGTCCTGCCTTGAGTACTTGAAATTCCCATCTCGGTGATTATTTGAGGTGATTTTAGTCCCGGAGGCACAGGACTGATTTAGCTTTTAATGAGCAATAGCGAATAAAAATCCACTCTGCGTGTCCTGAGTCTCCAAGTCTAAACGGCTGGATTTTATGAGGTTTGTACAGCACCGTTCAGCCTCTGAGTTCAGTCTCTACCTTCAGAGAGTTCATTTCTAGAAAAGCAGAAAAATCAGGCATCACTCGAATTTTCAAACAGGTGTGCCCTCTGCCTTGGTGTAACTGCCGTTGGTTAGAGAATCCTGCTGCATCCATGAAGCCAGCGCGCATTCTCACCATCCATCCGTCCTGTGCCTTGGTGCATCTGTCTTTCACGGGACTCTGCTTTCAGTCTACATCTCCAGTGATGGACGATCTAGAGAAATCACATGCACTCACTCAGAGAGAAAAATCCCCCCGGCAACAGAAGCCCAGGGGCCCCTAGCAAAGGGGTACAGAGGGTGCAGGTGAACCTTAATGACCTGAAGAAAAATCACCAACGAAAACAGAATAGACTTACAGAGCGTGGACAACTAAAGTGGCTCAGATTCTTGTGTTTCACAAGTTGCACCTTGAAACAGCAGAATGCTTAAAAGATATGTGTTCACCATTTCTGCAGTTATTGCCCTGAGTTTGTCATCTGAGTGCAGAGCCATGCAGCTTGTCTCTCCCTTGACACAGTCTTCAGAACAGGGGAGACTTGCCGTTTGCTCAAATATTACATGCCTTTTATTTGGCCCTTGAGGATGAGTCTCCATTTGCAACGAAGTCCACTCTTGCTTTGTGAGGCATTTTTCAAGGTCATGTTTTACCGAATCGTCTTGTGTGTGAACAATCCAGCCGTCCATCACACAAGGCCCAAAATGTCTCCTTGTCTGGGTTTGCAAATAAGGCACGGCTCTCGTGACCTTGCAAGTGCAGCCAGGGGCTCCGTTTATTAAATTTGGATTTCCCAAGTTCTTCAACTGAAACAAAGACGCATAAAAACCAACCCACAACGTAGGCATCACAGATGGGAACAAGTCTAACAGATGGCTGGGCTTCAGTGCTCCCCGACTTCTCTACCTGACCCTGCAGCCAGGGCTGCATCTCAAGGGTCTCTGCTGTGGCGGCATCCCTCAACCTGGCCGCCAGCGATGCTGCCGTGAAACACGCTTGTGGTCTACACAATAATTCCAGTTTGCACGTGTTTTAAAACAATGGTAGCTCCGCTCCAGCCCAAATTTATGCTGAGCACTGCAATAACCTAATGTCCACCAACTTTCCATTGGCCCAAGCATGACTTATGTTTACCCTTGGTCCCGGAGAGGGGCCATGTTCTTGACAGAGAGATACCTACCCATCCTGGGGTGGCTGTAGGCGGAAAAATACTACGAGAACAGATAATGGGTGGATTTGCCCTGTCCCACTGGCTTCCCAGCCTCGCCTGCATCTGAGGAACAGTGGCCATTTATAAAATATTTTCACTATACCAAACAATTTCCTTTAAATTTAAACTTGTGCTCAACTTTGCCAATTGAAAGATAAATTCAAAACTGCATTGTAGGTTTAGAAGTAATCCACATATTCTTTCTGATGAATTGTTCTGGTCAGTAGAAGCCTCGCGGCTCAGAAGATTTGCAGTTATGCAGCCCGATAATGAAACTAAAATATTTACAAAACAGATTGGAAAGGATAATAGCAAGTGGATCTGGGCTCACTTCAGCAGCCACAATAAAGTAAATTAACCCCACATGGGTAATTATGTAGACTTCTGCTTGAGCAATTCTCCATTCCCAACTGTCAGTGTCCATAAACAGAGTTGCTGGTGCTCTGTGAGCACCGGCCCAGCGAGCAAGCCATCAAGCAGAGATCCTGTCCCATTTGCTTGAAATCGCAGAGGTGTGCAAATCTGTTGTCTACTCTGAGATTTAGAGAGCTAACTACGTGTCCTGGTTTGACTTCTCGAGAATTTCATGCCTCATTGAAAGAATCAGTCCATTCTTTGGTAGAACCAGTTATTTAAGTTCTCTCTTTGACAGTATGATGCAGGGGACTCAGAAAACTGCAAGCCATTCTCTATAATGCCTGTTTTTAAGAACTTTGTATTTGGGGCTTGGCGTGGCCTCTTGTGCGCATGACAGCATGTTTTCCAGGCCCAAGCCTCTGGAGAATGTAGCACCTACATACCTACATTTGAACCATCATAAGAGCTGCTTCCAATCCACAACAGACATGTTTATCAAGCACTGGAGGGGATGGGGAGGGGGAGGCCAAATCCTGTAAGGCTATGAGAGTCAACTTTCCAAAGATTTTGAAAGACCTTACTCTTTTCAGCCCTTCTCTCCATCTCTTGCTCTGCTCTGCATTCTTCAAAGGAATCACGAGGATGGGGGGAAACGGGGAGCATGTTAGGAATTTACACAGACAGAACCAAAAGACAGTCACTCAAATCACACACAGAACTAGAGCTCGAGCCAAGGTAAACACAAAAGATAGCATGTGTGATACCTGTGTGTAGTTCTTGCATATGTAGATTAAAAGGCAATGGTTTACAAAACTGTGAAGGTGTTGGTCTACCAACACCTAATTCAATTCATAGGTAAGGCGGAGAGGGAGGGACAAAGCTATGTTAGAGGAGAGACTGTTGTGATGTACTGTTGAGATTAAACAGGCACCAATCGAGGCAGCGTGTGTAGACTGAGCTGTAAACCCCAGTAACACCACTAAGGAAGTGTTTGAAAGTGACTGAGTCTGACCCGGGGGAAGCTGAGGAGGGCGGTGGGGGGGGGGGAGCTCCATCCTGGTGAAGGTCGCTGGCTCAAGCGAAGCTCCAGGTCCGTTAGTATTTCTGATGCAGGGACCCCACTCTCCATTTTCTTTTGGCTGACCCTTTCCGGTCCTGGCGGAAGCCCCAGGGTGCAGAGCACTGTTCTCTCCTTCTGGGAGCACTCCACCATGGCATCACAGGAGTTTAAATGACGTCCCAGATCCCTGTGAAGCAGTCGAGGCCATCCAGCAGTTCATGCTGCAGCTCTGTCCCGGCGTCATGGCTGCTTCTCTTCCCGTGTCACACTTATACTCCCTGAACAGAGACGTGCAGAGGAGGAGACGCTGTCAGACCCATCCCCATCCCGGGAGCTGGATCACCCTGACGGGGAGCAGAGCACGACGCCTGGGCCTGCAGACGGGGAGGAGGGGATGGGCTGGGCTCTGGCAGGCGGGTGTCCCCTCGTACCACATCCCAGACACGGCCGGACTGGACGCTGAGCCGTGTGAACGGAGCCGTGGTGGCCGTGGCTGCGCTCTGGTGTGCTGTCCTCTCCAGGGCTGGACTAACTCGCTTTCCTGCTGCACCAGCTTCCCACCTTCATGACGGAGCCTGACGGGAAGCGGACAGGCCCTGGCTGTGTCTCAGGACTCTCACAGATTCTGCTCAGTGCCGAGACGTGGCGGGACAGACAACACTTCCATAAGCCCAGATCGCAAACCACAGACTTCCTAGACGGTTGCCCCTTCCGGTCAGCGATGGGCTGTGTCCGAGGCGAGCCACCAACACCAGGCAGAGCCGACCAAGCCCTGGCTCTCCAGGCGGCAGATGGCGGCAGAGAGGGTTGGACGGAGGGTCCCTCAGGGCTCCTTCTCGGCTGGGTCCTCCTGTCTGATGAGCTGGGGCAGGGCTGCAGCGTTAGGATCTCTAATGGAGAACGCGCCGCCCTCCTGAACACCGACCCCTTTCCAATGTGCTCCTCCAGCTAACCCGGCCACACAGCCTCCGATGGAGGGGGACGCAGTCAGGCACCCCCGAACCCCACGGCTCCTCTGCTTGCAGATTCCGGGAGCCTCATCGGTGGCTCAGAGGAAATGGAAGCCTCTGCAGTCTCAGGGGCCGGGACGCCAGCCCAGACCCCGCGTCAGCGCCATGGCCGCGGAAATCAAGCAGATCAGAGCCCGGAGGAAAACGGCCCGAATGCTCATGGTGGTGCTGGCCGTGTTTGCCATCTGCTACCTGCCCGTCAGCATCCTCAACATGCTGAAGAGGTGGGGGGGTGCCTGGGGGGAGGGGAGGGGGGAGGGGAGGGGCACCGCCAGCCTGGCAGTTAGCAGCTCTGGTGGCTGTGGTGGTGACAGGGGACGGGGTGGTGGGTGGAGGGGGCAGGGGTCAGGGGCCGCGGGCACGTCTAGTCCAGGCCCTGCCCACCTCCGGGTGTGAGGAGGGAAGAGCGCGGCCCAGCGCACCTCCTCCTCCTCCCTGCACCCCCGGCAGGCTCCGCTGTCCCCTTCCCTCCGCAGAGTCTTCGGCATGTTTGCCCACGCGGAGGACAGAGAGACGGTGTACGCCTGGTTCACCTTCTCACACTGGCTGGTCTATGCCAACAGTGCTGCCAACCCCATCATCTATAACTTCCTCAGTGGTGAGTGCTGCCCACACGCTTCCGCCCTGACGAGCTCGGGAGCCAGGCCCCACTGTGACACTGCGCTGTGTGCAGTCACATGGCTGTCTGTGTTTGGTGATATGTAAGGCAGGTCCTACTACGTAGGCTCAACTGGCGTCCAACTCGGGCCTCCATCCCCTCCTCGGAGGGCTGGGGCTGCAGGTGTGAGCCGCCAGGCCTGCCTTGAGGAGGGCGTGGACTTCTGGCCACCTGACCCACGAGAGAAAATGACCCACGTTACGTGGTCCTTGTAAAACCCAACACGCGTTCAAACAAGAAGCGAAGGATGGCGGTGAGGAGTCGGGAGCACCCGCTCCCCGGGGCTGGCAGAGCTTCCTGCTGGAAGGCTTCTCTTCCACGGCTTCTGGGTGGCCTTGTGCTGGTGTCCTTTGGTGGACGAGGGAGGACGAGGACTGGAGCGGCCCAGGGCCTCTCCCCAGGGTTCATGCTGACCTCGGGAATCTCCCTGAGGCCGCAGGTGGCCTAGTGTCCAGTGGTGGAAAGCTTTCCCTCCCTCCTCTGTCTGTCTGTCTGTCTCTCTGTCTCCCTGCTTTGCCAGGAAAGTTTCGGGAGGAATTCAGAGCTGCATTTTCTTGCTGCTGCCTGGGCGTGGGCCCTGGCCAGGAGGACCGGCTGGCCGCGGGCAGGACCAGCACGGAGAGCCGGAAGTCCCTCACCACGCAGATCAGCAACTTTGAGAACTTGTCCAAACTCTCCGAGCAAGTCCTGCTCACCAGCTTGAGTCGCCTCCCCACGGGCAACGGCGCCGGCCCGCTGCAGAGCTGGTAGAGCCCGCGCCGCCCGGCCCGCGCCTTTTACGGAGAACCTCTGTACATGGTTCTCTTACCCCTGGGAGCAGAGGGTAAGATGATTGTTGCCCCCTCCCCATTTAAAAAAAACAAAACCAAACTGTTATGGCTCTTTGGAAATTTCAAAAAGAGCAAGTCAGTTTAAAACAATTTCTCAATGTTTGGCTTCAACACATTTGGAAGTTCAAGCTTTGGCTCAACTTATGTGAGGCTATTTCACTTTGACATTAAAACCTGCATCGATTCAAGGAACACTTCTCATTTTCATTGCAATCCCTAGTTCTTTTTTTAATCACCTGTTTAAACAGCTGGTGAAAAATTGTCAAAGGTTATTTGACGATTTACTCTTGGCTGCAAAAAAGAAGCAGCTAGTATGAATCCCCAGGTGACAAGAGACATATGTCTAGTTGACTTAATTTTTTTTTTCAAAAAGTCAAAGATTGTCATTATAAAGTGACTTCTGAGAGAGTATTTACAGAGAAGTGTACTGTTCATAGACATTTAACAGCTAACTTTCAACATCGCATAAGATAGAGGCTACCAAACGTTTTGTTCCACCGATATCAACACTTACTCAATTTTCTCAGGTCTGAAGCTTCGTTGTCTCTCATATTTCTTGTCCAGCACATAACCACTAATATTCTATGTAAATTACGTGCAAACTACTAAAATGAATACAAATTTCCACCTGTAAGAAAATACTTTTAATATTTAAAAACAAGGGGACAACATCACATTGTAATGTTCTTCTACCCCACAAATGAAATTGCTTGTCTGAATGAATAGAACAGAGCGTGCCAGTGGCAGGGGGTAGGGAAGGTGCTTGAAGACTCGTCTTCTGTGCTCCGAGGTGGCTCACTTCTGGTCGGGCAGGCACAGTGACCAGGTTTGACTCTCCTCCGACCCCCATAAACGATGTACAGTCTGACATGGGGGCACAGACAGCTGGAGCGGTGGGGTCTTGCTCAGAGCAGAGCGGTGAGGCAACCAGGAAGCATGGCAAGGACCAGAACACAGAGATGTACCGTAGAGGTGTACCCCTTAATGTTTTCACAGAGACGAACCGTAGAGGTGTACCCCTTAATGTTTTCACAGAGACGAACCGTACAGGTGTACCCCTTAATGATTTCACAGACGAACCATAGAGGCGTACCTCTTAATGTTTCCAACTCCGTGTTCTCATTTCAGAGAAAAGCAGAACAGCAAAGCTATCCACTGTTCGTTCTCCATCTTGGAATGTAAGGTTTTTACTGGGTGCCTTTTCGCACTCAAGGGCAAGGCGGTCGTTTTACACAAGGCCTCTTGCTCTGTTAGGCATCTGCACTGTCAATCAAAGCAAGACTTCAGAAGTCTCTCCTTTCTCCCTCCCCTTGGACATTCGAGAATTTTTTTTGTTTCATGTATGCTGCATGAAAGGAGAGGTACACTTTTCAGAGTGTGATGAAAGGGAGCACTTTAATTCGAAGGTAACTTTGAATTGTGCGAGCAATATGCCTTAATAGCCAAGGAACAGGTTAGAGTAGCAAGTAGTCATGTAAAGTATATATGTGCAGTCCTTGTTATTGGGAGGGGGCGGGGTGAGAGGGGGAGGAGACTGACATGGTGTGTGACAGACCCGGTCAGAATTACTTTTTTCTAAGCCGGATTTCCAAAGTGTGATTACAGAACCAGCAACGCCGGCAGCTCCCAGGAACTTTCTACACTGCCCTGGACCCACGCAGACAGAAGCCTTTGGGGTTGGGGTGGGTCTGTGTGTAGTTCTCGGCCTTCTGGGTGACTCTGGAGTTTTTGTGTTAAGATCCGAAACCACTCTACGTCTTCTGGGATCCGTTTATTAGCCCATGTGGAATAAGGTTTCTCACCACACCAGAACTGCCACCATCTGCCCTCAACCCGGTTGGAGAGCTGAAGGAAGAGACAGTAGTTATGGGTGACATCTTGCTCAGAGATTCTGGCTTCCAGGGTAAGAGCCACGGGGCAGCAAGCCCAGCCCGTGGGCGACATGGAGGAAGGCCTGGCCTGGGACACTCTGCCATGGGGTCAGCAGAACTTCTCAACCCTCATGCTTCTGTCTCTAATTTCATCTGCCCAACTCGGAGCGGGGCGGAACCAGGTGACTTTGAATGTTTCCTGGAAGGAAACAACTGTAAAAATACTTCAAAGGAACTCGGGAAATGAGCAGCCAGACGATGTATACACCACCCGTGCACAGACCCAGGAAATGTGGACGAGACCAGGGCTCGGTCTGGTTTTCTTCCTAAGATAAATGGGGAAGAATTAGAAGGCTCCGAATTCTGTCAGTGCTACTGAGAAATAAAAGGGTCAACCTCTTACCTCACTATGTGCTAGAACACACATGAGAAGACTTGGTATAAAGAGTTTTTGTTGGAACTTATGGTGTCCATCAGACATATTTATTTTTTTCTGCTATATTTCGATGATTTAATGTAAGATGTCAACCTCACTGAAATTTTGTTGTACGTACTGATGCGATCATGATTTTATGTGCTAGAGAACATGTTTAAACTTCATTATTTTTAGATTTTTTTACAAAACCATTAAAACCTGGGTATTTTACTTTATGTACTCCTGGGAAAAGATGACTCTCATTTTGTGAGAAAAAAATACTTAAAAATTTTTCAAAGTTTGTAGAGTTCATGGATATTAGATACCTGTTACAAATTGTTGAGAAGTTAATTGCAAACGGGTTAGGGATGAAGATATTAAATTTGCTCTCAGCATACACTGTTTTCATGAATACGGTATATATGCTGGAAATCTTTGAATCTCTACAATCTGAGAATTTAAAAAAATGAGATAATCAAATGGCAAAATCCGACTTATTTCTTGACCCAGATTGAAAGAGGACTCTGATTACTGTGAAACGGGCACAATAATGCCATATTTTACACTCAATATAAATTCACAATAGTAGTCAACTGCACTTCAACAAAATCAGACTCGTCATTACAATAAAAGAGGCTTTAGAGGAATTGATTTTTCTACTCCCTACAAGTCACAAGTCAAGCAAAACGAGCAACAAACGAACACGTTTCATTAGGTTATGATCCAGTAGTTCTCAAATTGCATGGAGCAAAAAAAAAAAGACTTTTAGAACCAATAGATAAGCAGGGAAATATCAATTTAGGCCTGTCTATTCCGTTACTTTACACCTACAAAGGCATGAAAAGTGCTATTTTCTCTACACCTACAAAGGCATGAAAAGTGCTATTTTCTCTCAAAGCCCATTGGGAATCTTTTTCTACATAATTACTCCTACTGAGAGTAGGGGGTGGGGCAGACGCCACTTCCCCCCTCAAGTTGCCACGTATTTGTATTCTTTTCAACTTTCTTCAGAACTTTTGGAGTTAGAATGTCTTCTCAGTTTCTCATGCAATGTGTTTCTATAAGTGTTGTATCTGCGTCTGTAACACGTGGACTGTCAAACAATTACATTACAGAGTGCTCTGTGACTGGCTGACTATGTCCCCATCACCAAGCCTCTCGTCAGACCCAAGGTACTCACAGCCATGTGTACCATGAAGATGCCGTGTGTGTGTGTGTGTGTGTGTGTGTGAGAGAGAGAGAGAGAGAGAGAGAGAGAGAGAGAGAGAGAGAGAGAGAGAGAGAGAGCGCATGTGTGGGAAGCATGCATTACATGTGTGTACTGCTGTGACCTGGCCATGGTCCTCTGGGAATAACACTTTGCACTCACACTGCCCTCTCTGTGGTCTGAAAAATATTGTTGGTATCGGTCAGACGAATTGGTTACTCGCTCATAATTAGTGTCAAAGCCTTGCGGGTGTGGACTGAGTTAAGCCCTCCAGGCCAGTACTTAATATTCAAATAATTGTTTTCCCAATATGTTTATATAACCAAGGCTAATCATGATACAAAAGGTTTTTAATATTGTTTCTAAGAGGAGAAAAAAGGTCAAGATGAAGACTGACATATTTCATGAAAGTTAGGTAACATCACCCCCATAGCTTTTATCTGAGTCAGAGGTTTAATTTGGTTTGTTTTTAAAGTTTTCCTATAAGTTGATGTACAGAGGGGTTACAGTTACATAAATCAGGGAATGGGTACATTTCTTTTTGAACAGTGTCACTCCCGCCCTCACTTTCTCCCCCTTCCTTCCCTAACTGCCCCCTCCCAGTTGTAGAGTTCATTTTAACCAAGGTGTCTGGTGAGGATTACTGTAGTATTGGTTCACCCCTTCTCACCTTTTCTGTGATCTCCCTTCCCTTCTCCACATCAGATAAACTTATATACAAAACTAACGTGCAGAAATCAAAAAACAATGACAAGAGGCAATAAACCAAAGTTGGGGGGGAGAAGATAAAAAGGAAATAGGCTGGTTTTGACTGAGAAAGTGATGACCACATGATTTTAGCGGATGTGGGGTTATGTAAACACCTCTCAGTTGCCCGGTCCTCGTGGATATGGTCATTGTTGTCGTCATGCAAAGTCCTCATCCTGCACTGGGAAAAGCGCCCTTAGAGCCTCAACAGCCCGGGGCCCAGGGAGGGTAGCATTCCAGTGTGCCCTTTCCAGCGTGCCCATCTTACCCTAACCGGCCCCCGCCAGCTTATGCAGTGAGTTCTCACGTCCACTTCAGTCTTTGAAAGCCTACCGTTCTTCATCTAGCTCACTCTTCCTTATCTTCCAGCTGGGTAACTAGTTCTCTCCACTCTTGCAAATATTCGGGTGCCATCCTTCTGTTTTTCTACAGTCTGTCTCCCAAGATATCTTCCTCCCTCCCTTCCTCCCTTCCTTCCTTCCTTCTCTTGGTTTTTGTTTGGCACGTTTCTAATATCATTCATAAAGTTATAGTGATTTGGAGCAAGGGTGCAGTATAGGCTTGCACATGACCAAAATTCTTTGTCATTTTTCCCTAAGAGTCAAAGGCGCCTGACTATGAAATCCATTTGGGATTCAGCACTTCCACCCACCATCTTGTCTTTACTTTTAAGAACTTGAACATTTATGTTCATTGTTTTAAATAATGAGTTGCCCATTTCAATGGCAGCTACAGCTGGGCAGGTTTTTGTTTGTTTCTTTGTTTTCCACCTTAGGCATCCTCTGGTTACATCCATCTACTGAGGATGAGAGTCGCTGAATGGACTGTGCTTACTGTACTCTGATGTATGGGAAGATAGGAGCACCTCCTCCTTGATCATGAAGATGGGTGGTGTGGTAATTTTCTTTTTCTATGAAGGATTTTTTTATTAAAGAATTTATTAACATCGATTTTTACATCATATTTCAAATGACATGTTTAACAAACAAGTGTTCAGGAGGGGAATCTCTATAATCAAAATTAGGCTAAGTGTTTGTATATCATAAATACATATTAATTTATGAAATAAAACATTATATCTATAGAGTCATAGAGTCTATGTAGCTGTGTTTATATTTCCCATACCATGTCCATAGTGTTGGGTATGCAAATATTGAGTCCTCGCTCTCGTACTATTTGGATCTAATAGCCACATATTAAGGATACCATGCGCCTTATGAAAGGACTTTTGCCATCAGCTCTGGCTTGAAAGAATCAACTACAGTAACTAAAGTATTTTTATTAGAATACTGCCTTTCTCTATAGACATTTGGAGAGTCTTTTATTAACTATATTGCACCAGCTCTGAGCACTCTACTCCCCACGCATGAAAATGTGTTCTTATTCTTAAGGGCACTCTGTTAGAAGGAATTGTGGTTATTTTTACTAATATATACATATATAATCTGAATATTGGGCTGTTGTCAGGAGCCACAGGACTCTCAGTTACTTCCTACTCCGATATTGTGCCTTCTTTTGACTTACTTTGAATCTCTTTGAACTGAAACAATACCACAGAGTTCAGAAGTTCCAGACCGAAAGCACTCTCCTTATTCCATGAAAGGAAAATTCAGTTCCAACAGTCCGGGTGCCATGACTCACCCCTGTAACTCACCTCCCCCAACAAAGCTGTAGACACAAGTCAGAAGAACCCTGGTTGAAGGCGGGCCCTGAGCCAAAGAGGGACCCTATCCAAAACGGAATTAAAGTGAAGGGACGGGAAGCATGGTTCCAGGAATAGAGCATCTTCCAAGGACACACAAGCCCGATTCAAACTCTTATGCCACAAAAATAGAGAAAACAGCCATCTGTTTTGGGTTAACAATATTCTCTCTATTCCTGTGAGAGTTTCTGCTTTACATGTCACTCAGTGGCACCAGGTTAAATCCAGCCCCATGTGTAACTTGTTCAGGAAACCATCTCTCTGTCTATTGCCAAAGTGTCTGGTTTTATGATGACACTGATCTTAAAGCTTTCTGTTTTCTTAAATCCATGGTCTCTTTAGATGTTCCCTTAATAAGATTGTTTTTGTTAAGGTTAAACATTCATGAATTATTTACTCTTTTTTAAATAACTAGTAATGTTTGATTAACAATGTTTGATTGAACATTTCAATCTGAGGAATTTAGAACTTCACCTATTAGAGAATTCTCAATATTTTAAAAGCACAGCAGGATTATGCTTCGACTAGAGATATCTGTAGTAGGCCTCTGAAACAGTGAGAGTATCTTTTTTCCTTTTCTTGTTTTTTTGTCAGTCGTGAGACTTGAACTCTGGGCCTGGGCGCTGTCGCTGAGCTCTTCAGTTCAAAGCTACCACCCTACCCTTGAGCCAAGCCCCACTTCCCATTTTCTAGATGTTAACTGGAGATAAGAGTCTCAGGTCCTTTTGTGCCTAGGCTGGCTTTGAACCTTGATCCTCAGATCTCAGCCTCCTGAGTAGCTAGGATTACAGGCGTGAGCCACCACGCCTGGCTGAGAGTTTTTAATAAAATGTTAAAATAAGCATGATTCTTTTGCATTACTGTGCCCCAATAAAGACATCAACCAATGTGTGTGCCATTTACTGTTAGCTAGTGCAAATCTAATCGTGCATAAGCAATTAAAATGCTACTTTTATTTTATTTAAAGTAGAAGTGTATGTCAGTGGTAAAAGGAGGGATTTCATTGTGACAGTTCCCTCGCACATAGAAGATACCTCAGCTAAACTGCCACCCCTCCTGCCCCCCATCCTCCCCACCTCCCATCCTCCCCTGTGTGCTTAGTGACCCGTCATCAGGTGTGGTGGCTCTGTCTCCCACACGTGTGGTAGTACTGCAGCCTCTCCTTGGCCGCGCTCCTCCCGTTGGAGCTGGGGTTCTTGGCCCAGCTCTCCTTTGGACTATCTGGGCATCCTGCAAATGCTTTCCAAGGGTGCTTGAGTGCTGACTTCCTTTCCATGTTAACCTCACCATAGCCAGGATTCCCGGTGCAGCTGCAACCCTTCCTGCACCCTTTTCCCCTGGGATTTTCACCGGAAGTGCAGACCCACTTGGGTTGGGTGGGGTAGGGTTGCAGCTCAGAGACTGAGTCTCCTGGTGCAGACACAGCCTCCGGGTTCAGCTGCTCCCTCATCCCCTTGCACCTTGAGGAGAACATCTGCCTGTCTGCCTCTAACTTGAGTCATCTGCACTTCCCTCCCGTCCCTGTCCTTATCTGCCTGCCAGACACTCAGGAAATGTCAACACCGTCACATTTTCCTAAGAGCTCTGCTCCACCCTCCGTTCTTCACCTGCCAAGGAGCCGCGTTCCAGGGCTTGGTTCCACTCACCAGCCTTCTTCCGCTGTAAAGAGATTGCTTTAGAGAAACATCCCAAGGCTTCAGAATTCCTGGAATTCCTACGCCCTGTGGCAGAGCGTATGAGCAGATTTCTGCCCAGATTTGGTGTCCGGGAGACTCGGGTTTTCTTGCTTTTATCTTCAGACCATTTTTACCACGGGCTAGTTTTGTCCTTTCTTCACACTGTGCTCCCTTCTCCGTTTGCCCATTCCTGCCTCTACCTGCCTCCACTGGCCTCCCTCCTCCTCTCCTGGATTCCCTCCCCATTTACCTCCTCTACCGCCCCATTACTTTTTCAGGAAAAACGATACTTGGGACAGATAAATATAAAGTCCGTTAGAAAGTACAGAAGACTTGGAAAACATGAATGCCACGCGAAGCTGAAAGGAAGCCAGCAATAACTTCTAACATGCATGAATTTAACAAATGGTATTTTCCTTTCAACTCACTAACCTGTCTCACGTACAGAGGATGTGAACTCTTAATATGTTCACACGACCGAGGGAAGATTTGGAGACTCAGTTTCCCAGGCTGTGGGCTCCGGAAGAGTCTGTGATGAGGCCACACATCCTTGAAAGCAGAAACCCTCCAGATCACAACTGACCACTTCCACAATCTTCATTCAAATGATATTTCATTCACAAAGTATTTTGGAGGTGCCAGATCCGTTTAGTTCCAGTGGACAGCACCAGTATAGACTGACTCCTGAAGACAAGAAAAGGAGAAGTTCTACATATGAATGTCTTCTCAAAAATGGAATTCAGTCTGGGGCCGGGAGTGTGGCCTAGTGGTAGAGTGCTTGCCTAGCATGCACGAAGACCCGGGTTCGATTCCTTGGTACCACATACATAGAAAAAAGCTGGAAGTGGTGCTGAGGCTCAAGTGGTAGAGCTCTAGCCTTGAGAAAGTCCAAGGACAGTGCTCAGGCCCTGAGCTCAAGCCCAGGACTGGCAAAAAAAAAATGGAATTCAGTCATCTTTTAGCTCTCTTGTCCAAGCTCAGCAGCAGTTTTCTTCTCCGTTCACAGCAGGTCTGGCTGTTTGCCTTGCTTTAAGTTATCTGCAGAGGGGAAGGAGGTCATATTTAATGTAAGATTTGTGTGTCAAACCCTGGGCCCAGCCCAGTGCCTCCAAAGTGCCAGCCCTGTGAGGTTACGTAAGTAAAGGAATGGCTCTGCCCATGACTGCACTTTCACCCCACTTTGCAAAGTGACAGGAGCCACACAGGACGAATGGTAGAAAAACCAATGCATTGTGCGGCCCATTTCCTAGGCAGACACTACAAGGGGCAGAGACAATGGGGACTAAACCCAGCCACTCCTGCCAGCCATGTGTAAGACGCAGTTTTTGCAGTGGCTTTGAGGAAATCATGTTTTCAGGTGCCAGGGAGTCCACACAATAAAACTTGCAGCTCTGCCCAGAGAAAGCGTCTTTGGGAAAAGCTTCAGGGGAGAGTTACAGGCAGATACAGCAAGTCCATTCTGGTCAGGAGGGCCAGGTCCCCTGGGAAGGGGTCTGTGGCCAGGCTTCCCTCCTTCCCCCTTCCCGCTTGGCCCCCTTCCCCCCTCCCTCCCGATCCTCTCCCTTTCCTGCCCCTCTCCCCCTCCCCTACCAGAAAAAGAGAAAATGGGTGCAGGTATTGACCACCAGTGGGTGTGTGGGAAGCCGTAGATTCAAGGAAGTGGAGCACTGCGTGGTGTAAGAGGGAATGGCTGGGCAATGCCATCCACAAGAGAGGCCTGGTGGGTGTGTGAAGGGGATGTTAACAGCCCCGGGCCAGCGGATCGAAGGGTAAGATCTCAGGTAAGTAAGTCTTGTGGACATCTTTGTTCTAAGGAGCAGTGTGGATCCAAACCCAGACAGTGGCGCTGCGGCAGAGATGTAAGCAGGAGTTAAATGGGGATGAAATCTGCTGGAGTTGGCGGCCCTGCTCCTGTGGACTCTGTTTACAGTGGATCCCAGCCTCTGTCCTCTCAGCTGTGGCGCCTTCCTGCAGCAGCGCCGGCACGCACTTTCAGGGCACGGAGGCCCACGAGTTTCCTTTATCCTTGTCCCCAGGCCGCTCTCCCTCCTCTCCGCTGCCCACCTGCTGACCCTGCTTTACCCTTGCGGTGTGGTGTGTTGAAGGCCTAGTCCCCTCCCCTCCCCTCTCCGATCTCCGTCTTCTTCTCCTCTGACTCTCTCTCGCGCTCACTCTCTCTCATCCACTGTAAACGCAGTCAGAGAAGCCACATTTTCTCCTCCCATTTACACAGCAAGCACGGGTCTCATGGCAAGCGCTAGCCTCGCCTACGTCCTAGAAGCCCTTTCGTGCCGCAGCTCCTGCTGGGCAGACGTCGGCTGGGAGGGCGCCTTGTGGTCAGCTGAGATGCGAACCGCCTGCTGGACGCCCTGGCTGCTAACCGTCCCGTCCTCTCTGGAGTCTGTCTAGACAGGAAAAGAAGGTAGACTCTGGGTTCTGAAGCTAGATCATGTCTAACCAAATGGGTGATGTCTTGAGACATTTATTCAACCAGAACCAGTATTTCCTGGAAAAAAAAATACCTTTAAATGCCCTGAGGAGAGAGTGAAGCTGAGCGCTCAGGACAGAGCATGAGGAATGCGACGGGAGCCGAGGAGAGCAGCCAACAGAGCCGCGCTGCAGCCAACAGAGCAGCGCTGCATCCTCCGCCTTCCAACCAGAGCTGAGACCCACGTGGCACAGCTCACACGCCATGAGGCTGGCGCAGATGCTTCCTTCGCGGCTGCCATTTCCTGTCCCATCCGGCCCTAGCCCCGGGCCAGTGGCTGGCGGTGGACACAGAGCGGCCGGTGTGACCGCCCCTGGGCCGCAGCGCAGGGAGGTCGGATGAACACGGGGCTCCAGACCGTGTCGTTCACAGAGTCACCCTGGCTTTATTTCTAAGCAGGGTTTAATTTTTATCTGCGTTTTCATCTGTCCTCTGCCTCCTCTGTGTGAACACCAGGCCCACACCTCGTGCTTTTGGTGTGCGGCTTGGATACAGCGAGTTATGTTTGTCCAAGGTACCCCACCCCCCCACCCCCACGCCATCCCCCACCCCCACCCCCACGGTGTGGCCTGCCTCTCATTTACTCCTTTCGAAAATGGCTTTATCTGTGAAGAGAAGGGAAGCAAGTGCAGCAAAAGCAGGCCTGCTTCGTAGATGGCAGGACCTTCTGTGGCAGCCGGCCCTCTGTGGTCAGCAGAGGCCGAGCCCTGCGGGAGGAGCCTGGGGCTCCACAGAAAATCCCCTCACCTGTCTTAGGGCTTCACTGCTCGTCAGTTGAAGCCGGGGACATTTCCAAGCTCATGTGTCATCAGCAGAAGCCGCTGGAATAGAAGACTGTCTTATTCTCTCCCACTGGTGAGGCACACCCGTTCAGTGGACGCTGCCCCTGGAATATGTAATTGAGAGCATTGTTTTTGTTGACATTCACTAGGCTTTATTCATTCGTAACATTTATAAGTTTGCTTGTGGCAAAATTGCATTCTCTTTCGGGTGAACTCGTTGCAATGAGTAGCTTTGTCACTGGTAGTCATTTTTACATGGATATTTTCATTCAAGGCTGATTTGTGAAGCATCTCTCAACCACGACCTGTGGTCTTCACTCGGAACACGTTATTACAGTGTGACCGGAATGGTGTAGACCTCTGTGTTTAGTCCCTCAGTAAAGATGCACATTCATCACTTTGTTACTAGCTTTGTGTGTGTGTTTTGACAAAGGCACTTTAATGTGATCACTTCCTCTGTAATCTCTTTAAAAATACAATGACTTTAAAAATATGGCTCTCATCATCATCATCCCCATTAACTGGAAATTCTCTGTTGTTATCTATCTGTTCTTCCTGCGATTGCCCTACTGAAGCTCCGCTGGAGTTGCTTTCCTGAGCCTGGGCCTGGGCCCACTCCCTGCTCCTCCTGCCCCTGGGTAAGTTACAGCGGTGGCATTCTACTCCAGAGGCAGCAGAGGGTGCATGGTTTGCATGAGGAGAGCCATGCTTCCGCCCGCGCAGGTAAGCACGGGAAGTCCCAGGGCTTCCCTGCCACATCCCCGCAACAGAATCACCGAGGAAGGCATTTCCTGATACAGAAGAGAGAAGCTAGGAGAAGAGGAGAGGGAAAGAAGGGGAGGGAAGGAGAGAAAGGAGGAAGAAGAGGTGTGCTCAAAAAGAGGTGGAAGCAGGGACACTAAAGACAGCTTAAAAACAATCCACAGACTATGCTTAAAATCAATTCTTTGTCCCAGATTCCCCATCTACAGGAGCTGGCAACTATTTTTACCTCCAACCACTCAGGCTTGGCTTGTATCAAACGCAGCGCCATCTTGGTAGAGGGTATGCAACAAGTTTGCTCATTTGATGCCCTCAAGAGATTATTTTTTGAAAGGATGAACTGCCTGCTCTTGTTTTTCTTCTGTTTGGAGGACTTGAGCTTCTGAGTGAGCCCCTCGGTGGTAACAAGCTCACTGAGGGGTGTCTGCAGCGGCTGCAAGCTCAGCCCGCTCCTCTTGGGGTGCACGGGTCGTTCCTGACACCGTCATGTGCCCAACTCGGTAAAGCAAAGTGCTGCAGTCCCACGTGGCAGACCTGCAGTGGAGCTTGTCTGCACCACGCTGCAGAACCACTGCGTGGCCGCCTCTCTCTTCACACGGGGCAGGCCCAGTGTCCACTCAGAACCGCTCGAGAGGCACAACTGGCCCACGAGTCCTTTCTTTTACCCCTATCTTTCCTTAGCCTCTTGACAAGGCAACCCTCTCCTCCTGCTAACCTTGTGCTGTGGAAAGGTTGAAGCATAATTTAAAAACCAAAGCCTGGAGCGATGCTGGAGGAGTGAAATGGAGGCTGGATTCTGAGCACCGTGGGCTCGTGGTACCTGACACGGAAGGCTCCTCATTTGGGAAACTGAGGCCTCGGATTTCCCCTGCCTCCCTCCCGTTCATCTTTTCCATGTGCTTAGAGCACCACTCACTGCCTTCGTGAAGCGGGTTGATAAAGTGGAAACTGAGGCTACGGGAGGGGTTTGGGGTCCTCTTGTGCTGTTTCTGCGTGGCCTGCCTGGTTGGCTGCTCGGGTTAGAGGACTAACTTCCCCCTGCACACGCAGCAGAGGTGTGTGTTTGTTTCCCGTCCTTCTGGATGTGTAATGTCTGAGGTGAATGAGCAAGGGAACAGCCGTGGAGATTGAATGTGACCAGCAGATGCTCCCAGCTCAGGGAGCTGGCTGAGGAAGTGGCGGGGGGGGGGGGGCCTTCCCTGCACAGGAGGGAGGAGAGAAGGGGGAGGACTGGGAAGCCGCCTGAGCAGAGGTGCAGAGAAACCGAGTGAGCAGGGCCTGACCCAGCTACACAGCGCAGCGGCGTGCGGCATGCTGGTCCTGCCTCTCCTGCTTCTCCTGGGTGAGTGTCCAGCTCTGTGGGAGGCTAGTTCTCTGTAGGCCATGAGAGCTGCCGCAGTGGCCGTCTTGGTTTTAGGGTAGAGTGCTCCAGTGACTGAGTCCTGCTGTCTGGTGATATTCACACATATGGCAGAGCCCTCCAGAAAGAAAATCTTCCACTATCTGCTTACAAGTTATGGGATACTGAATTTTCAAATAGATACTTTGCTTTAAGTTTAAAGATAAACGAGATACATTTTAATTATTCAGTCCCTGTGGTATTAAAGTTAAATCTTCGTTAGGTATGGACTCCATTTCTGTGAGTTTAAAGATTGGTATTTGTTAACCAGGCTCTACTTGGCAGAGCAAACAATAACTCACCAAATTCTTTACATTAGGATGAATTTTTATGATCTAGGGATAACTTGTAGGCTTTTCTCTCATACATTGCATTTTATGTATGTATCATAAGATGTTTGTAAAAGAATCCACCAAAATTTGTGTGATTGTGATGCTTTGATATCTTCAGCATTTTGTAGGGAAGTACTTTGCCTATATGCCTGCCCACCTGCCTGCCTGTCTGTCTGTCTGCTTTTTTGCTGTGCTAGGAGTTGAACCTGGATGGTATTAAATAAATGGTCAATCTCTGTATTTGGTAGAATCTGTAAACTGTGACCAGGAAAAGAGAATATTATGATTACATCAATCCCTGATCTCTAGGTATTAATACAAAGCCAGGAGAGCTTGTGTTTGTGCCAGGCTAATAGATAATAAAGGCACATTTGTGAGCTAGAATGAGAAAGTATTTATTTGAATCTTTCAACTTTCATAATGTTTATTTATTTTTTGCCAGTTCTGGGTTTGAGCTCAGGGTCTGAGCACTGTCCTTGGACTTTCTCAAGGCTAGAACCCTACCACTTGAGCCTCAGCATCACTTCTGGCCTTTTTCTATGTATGTGGTAGCGAGGAATCGAACCCGGATCTTCATGCATGCAAGGCAAGCACTCTACCACTAGGCCACACTCCAGGCCCCTTTCGTAATGTTTAAAGTTTAATATTTGTGAACTAGACACTTAATTCCAGTAACTTTCATGTTTGACAGGGGACAGGCTTGCTCTCTGCACACCAGGTTACAGGCGCAGAGCCTTGGCTCGGGAGGGCTGCCCCCACAGGGGAACAACACATCCACAAGAAGGGCTGACAAAGGGAAAGCAGGGGTAGATAGTCTTGGAATCGCCAAGTTTGCTGTTGAGGAGGTGAGCAGCAAGAGAGTAAAGCCCTGCGCAGTGGCCTGTGGAGCCCCTAGGGAGAGAGAGCGAGGAGAGCCGGCACTCAGCCCTCGCCCAGACACCCTGTCCAGGAGCCATGGAGGAGCAACCAGAAGACAGGCCGGTCCCTGCCAGCCTCGTGGCCTTTCTGCCACGTGTGTGCTCCCTAAGGGTGCTCCCCCGTGACTGGGTGAAGTCTGAGGACAGGGCCCTCCGGCCAGCACGGTGCCAACTCCTTGTTTCTGGTTGGCGTTGCTCCAGCTGCAGGGCTGAGCTGGGAAGATGCTTCCACTGCCCGGGACCCGAGCTGTGCTGGCGCAGGGTCTGCTCGCCTGTGGAGCCTGGTGGCCGGGGCCTGCGCAGCTTCAGGTACGCGGGGCGGTGGGGAGGCCCTGGCTGGGAGGCCCAGGGAGAGCAGAGGTCAGGGGAGGTCCAGGCCGGGAGGCCCTGGATGGGAGTCCGGGGCGGGGAAGCTGGGAGCCAGGGCGGGACTGGCCTGCTGCTCCACCCACCCCAGGCATCGGGGAATTGGTTCTAACCCATAGCCAGCGTGAGTGCATCCATCAGCAGGAAGGACACTCCACAGTCCGAGGGAGCCACATTCGTGTTGACCTTGAGCACAGCCCTCAAGGTCAGATCGTTTTCTTACTCGACACAGCATGAAGAATGCTGCAGTTCTGCTCGTGACAACGACCTCCACTCGCTCCCCATGTATGCTGTTCATCTTACCTTCTGGCAGCCTCTAGTTCAAATCCAAATGGGTCACGGGAAAAGGAGAGCTGTTCAAAGAGGGGAGCAAAGATAGGATACGTGTAAAAAGAAGATCATGTCAGCATAGTCCTGCCCCTGGTAGGAATACAGGGGATACACCAAAGAGTGAGACATTCCTCAGTACTGTTACATCAAAATGACTTCTAAACTCATATTCCAATATAATGACAATTTATCAGTCATGTATCACAACTACTGTAATACCCCAAAATTTTGGTGAACCTTATAGAATATTTCATAAGACAAACTCAGAATGGTAAAACCAGAAAAAGAGAACACTGTGTTGGTTTCTGAGTCAGTGTTCGCAGGGTCCAGGCTCTGTCACACCCCTTCTTCTTGCTGTCCCAGGGCCATGTCTACCATGGAATGTGCTGGGTCACGGTTCTATGGAGAGTAATACAGCGAGGGCGTCATGGGGCCTCCATGAGCAAGAAGACCTGGCGGGTTACCAGGGCCGTGATGGAAGGCAGTTTCTCGTCTCCTCTGCCCCTGATTAAATGCATGGAATAGTCACACTGAAAGAGTGTTGCAGCTATCTCGATTGACAGACATTAATATTCAAGGAAAAATAATTTCAAAGGCATCATTTGCCTTTGAAGAGAGCAGGATGAACAAAAAATATCTATTCTTTGTTGTGATGATGAAATGCCTCCCTGTACTTTAGAAGGCAATTTAAAATGTGTATGGATAAAATGACACTCTTGCTATGAAGAATTATGAGTTATTTATGTATTTTAGTATACAAAGAGCAACTCATTTGCAGTAAATTGCAATAACATTTGCATAATCATTTCATGCATAAAAATGAAATGAAAATATTCTCAAATGCAAGGGCAAATTGAACTCAAATCGTTTTCTTAAGAATAATGAATAAAATAAATTGTCAGGGAGAGGAATGTGACTTTTCAAATTAGAGCAGGAAATGAAATATCGGTGGTTATGAACGACTCATTTATTCAGAGTACATACTGAGCACTTTCCAGGTGTCATAGACACTTTATTTCTTATAATACACCTGGAGTCCCACACATACTTTTGCTATGATCTTAGAATGGCGTGCAAAATAAAATAGACAACATACTGAATAAAAAAGCCAGCCCAGCAAATTAAACTACATAGCACCCTGATCACTGTATAGGTACAGCTTCAGAAAGCAGGGGCCAAACCTTGGCATTCTCCATGTACTCACAGCCATTGCAAAGTCTAGACATTTAAAACTATTTTAGAAAAATCACTTACTGTGGACACTGACATGGCTGAGAAAGTCTCTTTATAGAGATCCTGTCGTGGACCTTAGATTTTCTTGGTGTAATAATCTTGACTCCAGTCGATAAGTTTAAGAGCTCTTTGGAGAGGAGACCCCATATTGTTATTAAGATTAATATCTGTGGTGTGCTACATTTGACTGAAATCCAGGTGACCCCTGCAGAATAACAAACTCCTCACGCTGTAGCCTGAGCATCCAAGCTTTGGTGGAACGCAACCCCCAACTTAAAGACTGTCTGTGCACAGAGGGCCTCTACTGCACCGGGAGCAGATTTCCTGGACAAAAATGCATCGACACCCCGGGTAAGGCGTATGGACAGGGCAGTGCCTTCAAAGATCAGACCCGCCCTGTAATGCCGGGGTGTAGTTGCACATGATTGCTTTGAATGGTTTGTTATTGCTCATGATCATCACCATGGTGTCTCTTTTCATGCAGGATATTGGTATGTGGGGTTTTTTTCTTATAACTTCTTTGCTTTGCTTTGCCGGTTACATGGCTAATGGCCTTAGGAGGTGAGTGAGGAAATATTTCCTTCCTTCATAGCATGGTATCAGCCGCATTGCTTCCAGTTGACACAAGTAGGCAGCCTTTCAAAATGCTGACACGTGGGGTGTAGAGCAAAACAATATTTTAAGTTAATAAAAGCCAGCCTGCTCATCCAGGGGATAAACTGGCTGGAGGAAGAAGACTGAGTCCGGGAAGTGTTCGTGGGGAAAATGTCGGGAATCGCTTCTGAAGACGACAAGGCATTGTAGCTGTGGATGCTGTGGGACAGAGTGGCTGTGTGCGCTGGCTCACACTCACGCTGCAGCGGCTCTTCTTGGCTTCAGTGTACAAAGTCCATGCCACAGGAGTTATCTTGTAGGACAATCGTTCTCGGTGGTGGCAATGTCGCGGGTGAGGGGTCAAAACTCCTACTTAGGTGTGAGCAAACTGTCTTGCCTTAGTGTGTACAAATATAAACGACACACACGTCTGTTCTCTCAACAGACATCACCTATGGAATGGAAATTTCATTCCGTGTGAGGAAACAGCAAACATGTGTCTAAAAACCAGGTGAAAGGGAATCAATGAGTAAAGGCTGAAAAAGTCTTTAGCGAGAGAATATTTACAGGAGAAAATGGGTATTCACAAAAATGTCTATGAACAATGTAAATATTCTATAAACCATCACCAACATGTACCGTGCATGCAAAAAATAAGGGAGTAGGATACAATGCAAAAGGGAACGATTTTATTAATGTGGCAGAGTGCAGGACCGTCACCGTGCTTTTGTGTCTCCGGTTCTAACCTTCACGTGGCCTGTAATAGCGCACTTTAAATACCTCCTCCGGAGTTTGTGCAAGGTGCCTGAGACGGTAATTTTGGGAAAGACATGTCTGTGTGAGTTTAATATGCGGAACTTCTGTATTCTTGTTGCTTTCTTTCTAGAAGAATCAGTGGTGAACACAGCTCTGGCCCCACCGTCAACTCCCACGGGGGCTCCGTCTCCCACGGCCTGGCCCGGCAGTGCGGCGGCCTCAGGGAGCCTCCGCCCGCAGTCCACGCCCTGCGCTCGGCTCCACCGGAGCTTTCAGAAAGTCTGCGGTGGAGAAGCGGCGCCATGCCAGGCCCCCGGCGAAAGGCACCTGTGCGCGATGGCCAGGGAAAGCCGGAGAGAGACGGTTTTGTGGAGTTGTCTATGTCCCGACCCTTCCGACGCGGGCTGCCTCGAAGTCTGGAGAAGAGTGCTTGAGGACGTGTGCACACCGGAGCCGCCCGGCGGCCAGGCGGGCCCAGCGGGGCTCCCTCCGCACGCGGCGTCAGGTGGGTATCTGAACAGGTGGCATGGTCCCCAAGACGAGTGTGCTGCTACTTCCCGCCTGCTTTGGCTGCCTCTGCCCGTGTCTCTCCTGGAGAGTCGACGCTCATAAGCCGGTTCAACACGACCCACACGGGTTCACTGTGTGAACTGACCCTCAGGAGATGCCACGACGTACGAGATCCCAAGCAGGAAGACTGCGAGGCCCACCTGCCCCCATCAAGGAGCTGCTGTCCTGTCGTGTGAGTGCGCAGGCAGGAGGCGGCCACGCACACGTGGACTGGGCTCTGCGCGCTGGGTGTGGCAGCCAGCGGTGGACTCGCGCTCCCGCCTTCCTTTCCTTCTGTGGCTAGTGCTTTCCCCGTCCTGCGAGCTGGGGCACGGGGGGAGAAAAGCTCTTGGTGACTCTCCTTCTGAAGACATGGATCCCGGGGTCCCTGGACCCGTGCTGTGACCACCGCTGGCCTTCCTTGCTCCTCCTGACACTGTCCTGCGCCCGCAGCCTTAGTGCTCGAAGCTTTGACAGATGGACACATGGCTAGAGCCCCACACTCCATGCCACAGGAGACGACACGCCCAGCGGAGGGCATCTGCTGGTGGATGCTCCATCCGTCCATCCAGCACAGTGGGCGGGGCTGGGGACCGGGGAGAGGGACCGAGGGACAACGGAAGCCAGCCAGGCCACCAGCGGCATTCTCATACAGGAGACAGCAGAACCCACAAGTCCTCTCCCAGAGGTCAGGAGCTGGGCTCACGGAGCAACGAGCTAGCCACGGGTGGAGACAGCCTCTCTACCCAATTATTATACCACTGGCTTACTACTTCCTTTGCGTCCTTTGTTCCAGCAGCATCTTCCCTGGCCCTTTCTCCAGACAAAGCAGGCTGTCTTATTGACCAGGGTTAATTTCCCCTCATTTGTCCCCCACTAATTTTGACTATCTGGAGTTACATGTCCATTATACACACACATATGTATTTATTCAGTGTGTTATTACGTATGTAATACAGATATGCACTTGATTCTAGATTCACAGTCTCCTGGGAAATTTAGAATGTTGCTCGATGATGAACAAGTTTGTTTTCTTCCAGATGCTGTGAGAGACAATGATGAATTAAAATGGACTCTAACGACTGCTTCTCCTCATGGTAATGTTTATTAAGGATCATTTTCATATGCACTGTCAAAGCTAGACAACATGCCAGCTATCCAGGGCTAGGTCAGTATAAAACAGGCCTCACGGTTTAACAGCACCGAGGAGACTGGGGAAAGCAAACTGCTTCCATGACCCTCACAGAGGGCGTGCAAAACCATCCCACACGTGTGTACAGACACACACGGACACACATGAAACCATCCCACATGTGTGTACACATAGACACACATGAAACCATCCCACACGCGTGCACAAATGGATACACATGAAGCCATCCCATACACGCGTACATACACAGACACAGATGAAACCATCCCACACGCGTGCACACACACATGGACACACATGAAACCATCCTACATGCGTACATACATGGACACACATTAAACCATCCCACACATGTATGCACACACATGGACACACATGAAGCCATCCCACACGTGCGCACACACATGGACACACATGAAACCATCCCACACGTGTATGCACACACGGACACACATGAAGCCATCCCACACATGCACACACACATGGACACACATGAAACCATCCCACACGTGTGTGCACACACATGAACATGCATGAAACCATCCCACACGTGTTTCCACACATGGACACACATGAAGCCATCCCACACATGTTTCCACACGTGGACACACATGAAACCATCCCACATGTGTGTGCACACATGGACACACTTGAAGCCATCCCACACATGTTTCCACACATGGACACACATGAAGCCATCCCACACATGCACACACACATGGACACACATGAAACCATCCCACACGTGTGTGCACACACATGAACACGCATGAAACCATCCCACACGTGTTTCCACACATGGACACACTTGAAGCCCACTGGAGGTCAAGTCCTTCCAGGTTGCATGCTGTGTGTGTGAGACGCCCCACGCTGTAACTTCTAGAATACACCTGTATTCTAGGCCACCCGCCTCTCCTCTCCCTCGGTCTGTAGGTCAGGTCAAGGGGAGGAGCCCGCGGCCTGCGGCCTGGGCTGGAGGGATGTTTCTGGCGTTGGTTTTGCCCCCAATCTGGCCCAGGTCCCCCGGAGCCCCGGCCACGGCTGGCACTCGGTCCAGTGGATCCTCGTGGCCCTGGACACACAGCGCACGGACCACAGCCCGGGTTTCTGGGTGGGACCATGGGTCTGCGGGCTGCTGGAGGACGGGGGTCACCAGGGTTGATGGAGGGTGGGGTCACCAGGGTTGATGGAGGGTGGGGTCACCAGGGTTGATGGAGGGGGGGTCACCAGGGTTGATGGAGTTGTCTTCTTCCAGGGCTCGCAGGGAGCCGGTCCTGCGGGGACGTGGCGCGGGCCTGCCTGGAGGACACGCGCTGTAACGTGGCGCTGGCCACCTACCTCCGGGCCTGCCCTGCCAGCCGGGGCCCCTGCAGGCCCCGTCGGTGCCAGGCGGCCAGCCGCCACTTCTACCAGAGCTTGCCCCCTGCCACGGCCCAGGCGCTGGCCCTGTGCCACTGCGAGGACCCGCCGGGGGACGCGCTCTGCCGCCCGGCCCGCGAGGCCCTGCACGGCCCGAGCTGCGCTGCCCGTGCACCGCGCTCCTGCCTGCAGGTGATGCGGAGCTGCCTAGGAGAGGAGCCGTGCAGGTGAGCTGGGGAGCCTGCCCCTCCTTGGGGTTAACAGCCTGGGTTGTCCATGGCGGGACGTGTGCACAGCCTCCTCCATTCTAGAATAGGAATTTGGAAACCTGTCAAGACGTTCAGGTTGGACTAGTGGAGGCGAGTGGGCTTTCCGCACGGCCGGGTGCCATGAGGGAGGGTGGGAAACGTCACGGACACACTGCGTGGTTATCTCACCAGTCCAGGTGCCTCCTTTTGGTCCAGGCCTGGGAGTGGTGGAGACTGGCCAGCGCGCTGGGGCTGTCTCACCAGTAGTCCCTAGCTCTGCCCCTGGCTCTGCACCTGGCTCTGCCCCTGTGTCTGCCCCTGCGTCTGCCCCTGGCTCTGCCCCTGTGTCTGCCCCTGTGTCTGCCCTCTGGCTCTCCCACTGGCTCTGCCCCTGTGTCTGCCCCCTGGCTCTGCCCCTGTGTCTGCCCCTGGCTCTGCCCCTGTGTCTGCCCCCTGGCTCTCTCGCTGGCTCTGCCCCTGTGTCTGCCCCTGGCTCTGCCCCTGTGTCTGCCCCTGGCTCTGCCCCTGTGTCTGCCATGCAGCCATCAGTGACTTAGACACAGAAATAGTGCCCAGCTCTCCCTGCCTCGGGGCAGCTCACGTATGTGTGCATAAAGACACCTGCAGGCCTGGATTCCCCACAAGTGGAGGCATCATTATCTGGCTTTTGACCAGGGTATGCTGGATGAGTGTAAGCGTTACCTGAAATCTCCTGCTCCCCCCCACCCTGTGAGCTGATACAGACCCTTCCATCAACTAAGGAGCAGGAGGGAGAGCATGAAGGAGGTTTGAGCCCCCTGGAGCTTAGGAAGGCAGAGCACCTGGAACCCCCCCCCCCCCCAGGCAGGCCGGAGCTGCAGGGTGAGAGGCCGTTCCCCACGGGAAGCACGTGGCTTGGCTAGAAGCACAGTCATTATCTGAGAGAGCAGAAACCCACGTGTGTCTTCTTCACGAAGAGCACTGAAGGCAGAGCAGGCTCCAGACCCGCCTCAGGAGAGAGAGACCAGAAATGTACACGAGTGAGACGTGGGCAGGCCTTGTCCTTGGGCCTTGAGAGGCCCTGCGGGTGAATCCCACTCTTCGTCCCAGCCGGGGGGCGTGCCTTCTGCTGGGCATGCTCACCTCAACCCCACTCAAGCAAATGAAACTCCAGAGATGCCAAATTCTGTCCACTGTCCAAACAAACAGTTACTCCGGGTCTGGAGGCTGAGAGAAAGGCCTGCTGCACCTCTCCCCCTGCAGCCGGACACTGAAAGACCGGAGGAGATCAGCTGATTCTGTCCAGCACACCTTCTCCTTTTTAACTTGCAAGACAGCCTCCGACCTGACAAACCTTCATAGCACAAGATAACCACGTCCCTGTTAGCCACATGCTGTGAGGTAGCCGGGAAAACTCCTGGCACCATAGTAAAACTTGGATAGATTCATTGTGTCAAGAATGTAGAGTAGGCTGGGAGTTTGGCCTAGTGGTAGAGTGCTTGCCTAGCATGCATGAAGACCCAGGTTCGATTCCTCGGTACCACATACATAGAAAAAAGCCGGAAGTGGTGCTGAGGTTCAAGTGGTAGAGCTCTAGCCTTGAGAAAGTCCAAGGACAGTGCTCAGGCCCTGAGCTCAAGCCCAGGACTGGCAAAAAAAAAAAAAAAGAAAAAAAAAGAAAGTAGAGTAGACAAAGTTCCCAGAGGAGTTTAGTCATAGCGCCTTCTTGTGTGAGCGCCCACCCTCCCCTCCATGATTTCAGGGCATGTGACTTGATTTCTCCACCTGAATAATCCAAGGAATGTTGAGAACACCTTTGCGTTCATTCACAGTTTTCAAATGTACTTACCAACTCACAAGTCTTCCTTAGTAAAAAGTGTATGTCACCCTCCGAAGAGGTAAAGCATCCTGACATATTTACAGTGAAGTTTAAAGTCAATGATCAGTTTAATTCCCAATATGTGTTATTATTTGTGCATAAAACAATGGCACCGTCAAGAGTCAAGGAAATGAGCTGGGCATGTCTGCGGACAGCTCACTAACAAACTCCTCCTAAGCGCAGTGGACTCACGCTCACAGAGTCCCGCTCAGCTCTTCCGCCCAGGGCCGAGGGGCCATTGCTTCTTGAAGGCGGGGCCTGTGAGGCTTTCCAGATTTGCGTCCTAAGGTGTGGGATATTCTGTGCTATTCCGACATGGCGTGTAGACAGCCTTCAGTCGGGGTGGCATTCCTGGGCCGCCCAGGCCAGGCTGCGCTGCTGGAGCATGTGGGAAGGCGGCCAGGTCCACCTTCCCCTGGGGCAGCTGCCCCTGGAAGCCCCCCCGGCCTGGGGTGGACCGGAGCTGGGGCATTCCTCGGCCAGCGCCCACGTGTCTAGCCTCCTCTCCAAGGCGTTTGGTGCAGGGTCAGAAATGCCGCAGGCTAAACTGAGGTTCAATCCCTTCTCTCTCTAATTTTTATATCTGATGTACAAAGACACATCTCTTCCATGTCATTTCTATCCTTCATAGATGAGCTCAGGGCCATGTGACTTCAATTTCCTTTCACCATGTGCCTTCATGAACCCTTTATAGAGGCGATGAAAATATCGTGCAATATGAGTACCCAACATGAAAAGATCAATCCTCCCATTTTCCTGAGCAAATTTTGCCTTAGGGAAATTTCCAGCATCCATATTAAATTGTTGTTACTGTAATTCAGATGAGAAGAAGTGCACAAATGGAAAACCTCCATCCTTTCCTTTTTACAGAGGAGCAGGGTGCTTGGTTTTAAAATAAAATTTCTGACCTTGCACTGGATTCCTCATTTCATGATGAGGTTGAGAGTGCTGCTATTTTGGAAAAATTCAAAGAAGTCCTATTTCTAATTAACTTTGTCCAGTGCAGTTGTCCACCAGGAATTTTATAGAAAACTGTAACATGGTATTTTTAAATGTATAAGCTCAAAAGGTAGCTTTAAAATATTTGCTTAGAAAATTATATTAATTGTAAAAATTAGATTACTTTTAAAAATTGAAACAAAACCTTCAAAACCTTTTTTTAAAGATTAGACATTTTTTGAATCATATACTGAGATAACAATTTGGACAGCAACAAGAAATGAGAAAGATCATGAAAACATGCATCTACTCTTTCAAACCAACATAAAAACCGTGATTAAAATGTTCATTTAGGCACTAGTGTTCCAACTTAGACTTTTAAAATTTTTAATTAAATATTCAACCCACTATTTGTCAAAATTCATTACTTACTTTTGAATGAAGTATAACTCTTCTGAAAAGCCAAATAAAACAATTTAAACAATAAAATGAGCATCCAGAAACTATAAATGGCATCTAGGTGCAGATTAGTTTTGTATCAGCCATGCAAACTTGACAAGTAATATTTCCAGTGCTATATTTATGCAATCTTTCTATATCAGTCTTAACAACATCAAAGAAATATATCTGTTCTTCAGTCTAAGAGTTATATTTAGCCTAAAAATTAAATTTGCCGTATTTTCTAATTTATAAATTTTAGTTTTCACCTTTGTATTAAATGTGATCTTGTAAGATGATTTAAACGACAATTTCTTTTTTTATTTTGCCAGTCCTGGGCTTGAACTCAGAGCCGCTCACTCAGGGCCTGAGCACTGTCCTTGAGCTCGTTCCTCAAGGCTAGAGCTCTACCACTTGAGCCACAGCACCACTTCCAGCTTTTTTCTATGTATGTGGTACTGAGGACTTGAACCTGGGTCTTTGTGCATGCTAGGCAAGCACTCCACCACTAGGCCAAACTCCCAGCCCCTCAATTTCTTTTGAAAGGTGGCTTTTTAGCACATGGTCATCATTTGGGCAAATAAAATCATCTGGACCATGCGCAAGAGGGCTTTTGAGCAACTTGCGATAGTGACCTGGCAAGAAGCAGGTGCTGAATGACGGCCTGGCACCTAGAGTCCTCGCACAGAGGAGGTCAAGGCCGGAGAATCATGAGTTTGAGACCAGCCTGGGCTATGTAGAAAGTTCTTGGCCAGTAGGTGACATACACATTGAAACTTTGTCTCCCCATCCAGAAAAAAACGAGAGAGAGAGAGAGAGAGAGAGAGAGAGAGAGAGAGAGAGAGAGAGAGAGAGAGAGAGAGAGAGAGAGAGAGAGAGAGAGAGCGCGCGCAAGAGAGAGAGAGGGGGGGAGGGAGGGAGGGAGGGAGGGAGAAGGAGAGGGAGAGAGGGAGGGAGAGGGAGAAAGGGGAAGGAGAGATAGGGACCTAGAGAAAAGGAGGCGGGGAAGTCATTTCGTGTGGCACATGTGAAGTGACTGATACCTGGGCTTTACTGAGAAGAGCGTGTGCACTGCACCAGGTTCAGAAAGGAAACGCTTGTGCCGGGTGGGATGGCGCCTGAAAGGTTGAGGTGACTGCGATCGTAGACTGTTCTGGGCAGGAAAATGTTTACGAGGCCCCTTCTCACATCGCACAGGAAATCAGACATGTTCTGCCTGGATAGAACCCAGTGGGTTTTCTTGGCTATGAAATAAACTTGAATTTGTCTCTACATCAGCTCTCTATGTCAAAGAACCTCAAAGCTCTCTGCAGATTCGTGAGTGTACTTAGACATGTGGCCACGGGGCACAGTGGCTCCTGGAAGGCCTCGTGCCGAGCTCAGAATGACCCGCGTGAGAGTGACCAAGTGTCTTCAGACATGCTAGTGAATCTCTCAAGTATTTCCTGGTGTAAACACCCACCGAAGGGACATTACCCACGAGGGGAAATCCATGCCCCTCACGCCCTCACCTTTACCCACAGCCCAGGAGCCCCCAGCCTCACCTTCCCTCCCACACTCCTACTTTGCAGCTACACCTAGGTATCAGGGTCATCTTTCTGCTGTCTGCCCTCTTTCATTTAAGGGAGCGACTCTCCCATATTAATGTGAGATAAGCCACGCAGGGCCGCTGGCTCACTCCCATAACCCTAGCTGCACAGGAGGCGGAGATCTGAGGCTCTCCATTCAAAGTCTGGGAGACTTTCAACACATCAAAAAAAGGGTTGGAAATAGTGATGTGGCTCAAGTGATGGGCGTTAAGCCTTGAGCAAGGGCTGGGGCTCAGCTCCCGCCCCAGGAGCAGCAGGGAGGAAGAGAGCGGAGGAATCCACGCCCAGGCCCATCCGCTCCTCACTCTCTTCCTAGGGAGCGCTTCCAAGCATTCCAGTGGAAGTGCTGGCCCCGCGTGGCTGGAAAGTGCCACGAGGACGAGACGTGCATCAGTCTGTTGAGCCAGCAGGACCTCAGCTGCACAGGCAGCGACGACTGCAAAGCCGCGTATGTGGGGACCCTTGGCACCGAGCTTCGGGAGCCGTGCACCTGCAGCGCCACGGCGCAGAGCCAAGAGGCTGCGTGCAGGGCCTTCCTGCACCTGCTCCGGAGGGAGTCCTGTTTCCGTGAGTCCTCCAAGGGGGGCCCTGCCACCTTCATCTGTGGATCCCTCAGCCCCGACCTGCCCTCTACCTGCCCATCTGTCCATCATCCATTCATCACCTATCCATCCATCTACTCACCATCTACCCACCCGTCCAGCTACCTATTCATCCACCTAGCTGCCTGGCTCCCTCCCTCCCTCCCTCCCTCCGTCCGTCCTTCCTTCCTTCCTTCCTTGCTTCCTTCCTTCCCCCCCTCTTTCTCTCATCTATCATGCATCTATATGCGTGACGGTTGAGTACAAATTACTCATCTAACGCAGAAAACTACTTCCCAGCGCCATTTGCATCCGCTGTTCTCTGATTACACCCTGCGCGGCAGCTAATATCCTCATTCAACAGAAAGTGAGGCAACAGCAACACTGAACATGATTTATTGCTTCTGTACCCAAAGCAGAAAGCATAAGAACTCATCGGAGCTGGGGACATGAGGCCCGTAGCTTGTACGACAAGTCCCCAGCCAGGGGGTGTGTGTAACATAACCGTCGTTCTGTGCGCCGGGCGTGGGTCCCCTTTCTCGTCACTCGTGGAACGGGCGTCTCCTGGCTCTACCGAGACTGCAGGCAC